>NC_134140.1:16560000-17225500 GCF_033958435.1 Carettochelys insculpta
AGAAGAATGCCAGTTGCTGCTGTGAATCCTGTTGTGGAATTGTGCATTGCCCGAGTGCTATCACTAGTATTTTTGTTCCACCAGTCACAGATTACACATGTGCTGGTGTTTGGTAATTTCCAAAGGAAGGGGGTTCAAGAGCTGAGGAAAAATCACTGGACAGGACACATGAAACATGGGGGGAAGGAGGTGGGGGTTAGCAGGAGGTGAGAGCCTAGAAAAAGAAGAATAGTTTAGTAGTCTGAAAACAGGCACAGCAGTCCCTGAATTCCAGTCCTGGCACTGAAACTGATGCATTCTGTGGCTTTGGGGAATCATTTAAGGCTCTCTTTTCAGCATGTGCATGTGGATCTCAAACAGTGCGAGCGCAAAAGGCACGAGGCACCTTAGAGTGTCCTGTTTATAGGATGTCTCCTTTGATACCTACATCAAAGTAGCCTGATTTTCATAGATGCTGAGGAGTCCCAGTGCCCACTGGTATCCCATTCTCAGCAGCTGCAAAAATCAGGCCTCTTCTAGACAGGGAATTGGGGCTTTTTGTAGCATCCATATTTGACAATTTGGGTTATTCTTTTTATAGAAGAAATATAAAATACTATGGCTGTGTCTATACTAATTCCCTACTTCAAAGAAAGCATGGCAAGGAGGGGGTCGGGAGATTATTTATGAAGTCTTCTGTGCATATGCAGCACTTCATTAAGCTAATTTTCCCCCGTGGCCACTTTGAAGTGTTAAACTTGGAAGTGCCGGCTTGTGTGTAGCTGTGGCTCACCCGCTGGTAGTTTGAAGTGCCTGGGCAAATTTGAAGTCCCTTTACTCCTCAAAATTTACTCCTCAAAAGTTTAACACTTTGAAGTTGTGGTGGGAGAGGATTATCTTAATGAAATGCTGCATATGCACCGCAGCACTTCATTAATAATCTCCTGACACCCTACTTACCATGCTCCCTTCGAAGTAGGGAGCTGGTGTAGACAGCCTATGTGTTTCATTAAAATGTGGGGTCACAACTCCCCCCAAACAAACCCACTTTGTGGGTTGCAAGAGTGGCCATTGGCCTATACCTTTCTGGGAACCAAATTTGTTAACACCAACCAGGGGAACATTGCCCTTTAATTACTCAGAGCAGCTTTTACGACATTGCATTGATTTTTTTCAACTCAAGCCCTTGAGTAAAACTCATATTTGGAACTGTAACTTTGCAAGATAACTGCACTGTGGCTCCTAGGTAGTACTGCCTTAGATTAGCCTGGGGGAGGCAGTTGCAGAACATTTGTCCAGATGTAGGTGAATGTTAAGGGCACCCGGTAAGAGTGGTGCATTGCTGGTATAGCTCCCTGAGCCAGACAAGAGCCCTCTTTGGAAGCTAGATCTGGCCAGTGCTTTTTGGGACTCTACATCTTGTGTTGGAGGAATATAGATATGAAAACAGAAGACGTGTACTGTCAGATGTGACAAAGGCTCAGCATTCTCTGACATCACTTCATATGAGTATTATTACAGGTAGGGGGGACTCGGCATATACCCAATGCTATGCTAAAGGCATATAAAATTGTTAATTGGTCTATTTTTTCCTACACAGGTTCTATATTGGCTCCAAGCACCTTTCCAGTAGCATATGAAGCCACATGACTAACATCTGTTACCTCTGGTTATTTTTTTTTTCTTCCATCCTCTTCCGAGTGGGGAGAATTGCATGTGCAGTGCATTGCTTTGCTAGGCTGTTTGTTTCTTTTCAAAGATCTAGGCTGGTACGTCTTTGCTGGATCATAATAACATTTAGCACTTACATCTTCAGAGTGCTTTAGAAACCTTAGCTACTTAATGGCAAAGTCCCAGAATAAGGAGGAATTGACATGAGACCTGCCTGGGCTACCACTGGCAGAGTCAAGATTAGAACTCAGACATTTGTAGCTCCCTATCCAGGATTCTGTTGTCTGACTGTGCTGCCCTTCACTGAAATATTGTTAGGCACCACTCCCTGCTGGCCTTTTTCAGCAAACTGCCACTAGCTCCTGTCTGTGTCAATTAATTAAACTGTGCAAACTCCATTAATAGCAAGGAGGGTAAAGTTCTTTGCTCTGGCAACACCTGGAGCCTCATTACATAATCTTATTATGCTGATCCCAAAAGGCTGTTGGGACTTAATATGGGATTCTTAGAAACCATATCAAAAGGCTGATTTTATATGCTATGTTTTGATAATTTATATGGTATAAACTAGACCACCGGGGATTGGTTAGACCCCTTGGTAGTATTGGCATTTATTTACACAGTGTTTATTTTGGTTTGGTATGAGTTTGACCCTTCAGTTATGTTCACACAGCATGCTTTTATTCAGTACCATGGGGGGATAACATCAAGTAGAGATGTGGAAGAAAAACAGCCCAGTTAAATCTCTGAAGCAATTGTAAAAACAGCTGTAACACAGTCAATCAATAATTTGATAATTATTCTCAGTGAGCTGACCTCTGTTTAAAATGCAGGATTGTAATGGAAGGTGCCCACTGTAGTAGAGAATTAAGCACTCTGTTGTATTTTACATTTGCCTATTGTGTGTTGCACATGTTAGCAAATGGTATTTTCAGTTAAAAAAACACTGAGTTGTAGACTAAACAGAAGAGAAAAAATCCTTTTCTAAATTCATGCGGTTATATATCTGTCTGCATCTACAGGTATGTATAGATACACCCAGCCTCTGTCTTGCTTAGATAACAAAAATGCAAATATCCAAAATGATTTCAAAAACCAAGAGCATTTCTTTCATCGTGATTTATTGTTATTTTTATTTATTATAATAATACATAGGAGCCACAGTCAGGGACCCTGTTGTCCTGAGCATGATACAAACACTGAACAAAACTGATGGTCCCTTGCCCCAAAGAGCTTCCAATTTGAGTAAGATCCATATATAATTTAAAATCACACCAAATGGAATAAAGTCCAGGAAAACATTAGAGTGCATTGGAAAGATATGTTGAAATAATCCTCTATTTGGTGTTTTAGTAAAATCAATTCAATACACAAGAATGAAAAAAATCAAAAGAAAAGTATGTTTTCCAGCTGATCTTGTAGCACTATTTGACTTCACAGGAATATGCCAATTATAAAACATTTTGTATTTTCCTACAGTGTTGTCCATCCCAGGCAGTGACACCTACCTTTATTTTTAGTTCAGCTTTCCTATTTCTTATGACATAGTTTCATTAGTTATTAGAGCTAGCCAAAATATCAAGTACATTGTTTTCACAAACAGAAAAAAATCACCATTTTCAGCTTGGTGATTAGTATGCTAATAGATTCTAGCTTTCTGAAACCAAGTATAATTATATGCATCCCATAATAGTGTAATGTTTTATTATTTGTATTGCAGGAGTGCCTGAAGGCCCCATTCAATATTGCAACCCAGTCATTCCAGCTACTGTCCCGATACAAAGGATGGCATAGTCCCTGTCTGGTAAGCTTACAGTCTAATATAACCAGATCCTTGCCTTATCATCTAAACATCTTTGAGGATCTGGGCCTAAAACTACAGTTGCCACCTCTTCAGCTTTTCCCAGAATTATCCTTTCTTAAGTCTTTCCAGGACGCTAAAAGTCTTATTTTTGTCACCTCCCATTCTCTTCGTTTTTGCCCCCTGCTGACTTTGTGCCTTGCAAGAGACTATGATCTGCACAGAGCAGGGGAGAGGGCACTACCTATGGGAAAGGCCTGACCTGAGGAGATCTGGGCGTTCTCCTCGAGATGAGTTTAAGGATGTTGCAAGGCCCATGGAGAGCTCATTGAAAAAAGTGAGGCCAGGCCTGGGTAGGGGGCCCATTGTTAGCATGGTATTCTCTCCTCACACTCCTCCTTGCATCAGCATTTTGAAGAGTAGAAAGTAAAGGGTACGAAGGGAAGGAACAGCACCAAGTCCTCTGCCCTCTCCCTGCTGGTCCATACTGTCTGTCCCCATATCTCTTTTTTTGGCGGGTGGGGGTAGGGGGGAGGATGGTTTGGACCTGAGAGGTGTCACTCCTACCCAAATACCTGATCCTGCAAAGACAAAACTCAAGAAGTGACTGTGGCAAAAAATAGGGGGACACCTGAAGGAAATAGCAGTAAGATCATGTGGTTACATAGGAGGGCTATTGCTCAGATTGATGGCTCCAAAGTTCCTTTCTACACATAAATAACATCCCCTGTTCTTGTTCTCACTCATCCTAGCTATCACAGTCAAGTGATTTCTGTCAGTGTCATGGTGTAGGTAACTCCTAGGAAGGGATCTGATGGAGGAGACAATAGAGACCTTAGGAATTAGGTCCTGGAGAGTGGGCTGGCACAGTCACACCACAGCACCACCTGGAGTGTATGGTGCTCCTTGCCAGCCCTCACAGCCAACCAGGCCATACCACCTCCTGCTCTGGCAGCAATTCTAAAGGGCCCAGGGCAGCAGCCAGAGGCCCAGGCCTTGTAGAGTCACCAGACCTCAGGGCAACTGTTGCCCTCGCTCCTGCCCATTCCCAAATGGCAGACCTAAGTCAAGCCCAAACAAGGCTTCCTCCTGCTACGGGTATCTACAAGGCTTCCTTGAGCACCCTTGGAAAGCCTCACAACAAGGTGCAGGACAGCCGTGAAGCAGGCTCTCTCATATAGCTAAAGCACTTTGAGATCTTCAGACAGAATGTGTGACAAACCTACAAAGCATTAGCGTAAGTAAGCCGCATTTTCACATAGGGCCTCCAAAACTGAGGACGCCATATTTGTCATGTACACCCTTTGTCCCATACATATCATATGATATAATCATCAAATCCTCCCCTGCAGAGCTCTGTTTGCCTGAGTAAATGCAAGATTTGTATGTGTAAGCAGTTGCATGTAATGTATTTCAGAAACTAGGTTGGAAAATACCCCTTCTGGTTGACAACGGCATCTCTAAATTCTGCCTGATTTTCTTATGTGTGGCCACGTGATTGATCATAGCATCCAGCTGAAGTGGTAGAAAAAAGAAACAAAAGGAAAATAAAAAATAAAAGAAACTCAGTTGTGTTTCCCTTAAAGTCTATTTTTAAGCAAGAAAAATTGCAGCAGCTAGATTTTTCTGGAATCTACTATGTCTCTTGTATTTGATGCCTTTTCTCTGCATAGTAATGTGTCTTTAAGAAAAAAAAAAAGCCCACTGATATATGTTACAAGGAGTGTATCTCTTTCACTGAGACAGAACATTTTAATTTCCCGACACCTTTTAGTGATTGCTTCAATTTCCAAAGATTTTGATAAAATCGTGGTTTAAGAGTATCAGGATTGAATACCCTGCTCCAGCAGCAATTTAATGAAATGCTGTAGTTTCACAGCATTTCATTTGACATAACCTAGCTCAGAGGTCTAATAAATGCAGTGTGATAAATGTTGAAGCTATGATTGTAAAAATATACTTGTAATTGGGTTAATATGCCTTAAAATACTACCCATCAGTTATCTTTCTTCTTGCTGTTATATGATTTGCACTGTAAAGACCAAGCAATTCAGTCTCTCCTTTTACCCCTTGTCTCCTTTCCTTTCCTCTTCTAAGATTTTCTTTTTCTCTAAGGCATTACACAGTAGTATGCAGTACGTAATCTACCAGTATTACAAGGCCTCTTCTACTACCCTGGCTCCTTTTCTGAACATGTCATGTCATATTCTGACAACAAGCTAGAAGATTTTAAACACATAAGCAAAATCGTTTGATGTGAAAGACAAATATGAAGAAGCACGTGCAAATATAGAGAAGCAGTGGTTGTTGGTTAAAAGTCAGAACTTAACAAGTTGCCCCATTTGGATATCTGAGATGCTGTGCATGGAATCAAAAATAACAATATTATTCAAGTTAGCGGTTGGTAATTGTTATTATGACTTAAGGTGCCTAGGTAGTGAGTATGAAATATTTGGGAGTGGGTAGAAGTTAATAGGTGCCTACATAAGACAATAGCCTTTTGTTGGGACTGTCCCAGCAAAAACAGGACATCTGGTCCTCCTCTTTTGACCTTTTTAATTATGAATACCTTATGTACGTAGCTGTGCACCTGTCTCGGCTGATACAGAACACTGGGAGTACAGAAAAACACCAACCTGTGAACCACATCAGCATTTCTGTGTAGGTTGCATGTATATGTAGTTTCATAGTTTCACTCCAGCTAAACTCTGATGTGAAAACCTTTTATCATACTGGAAATACTCACCACACATTAATTTTCAGTATCTTTCCTGATATAAATATCAGAGAAAACTAATTAATTTACAGTTAGTATTTCAAGCAAAAGCTTTTTGACACCACACACACACACACAAAAAGGCCTGATAGGAGTGTGCAAACAGCTTCCTTGGAGTACGTGGGTTGATGTTGCACTTTATCACACTCCGTGTGTGTGTGTATACCTGTACACTATGGCTATGTCTAGACTACGGGATTTTGTTGACAAAATGGCTGTTTTGTCAAAAAAAACCTGAGAAGCGTCCAGATTCCCAAGTGGGTTTTGTCAACAGTTGATGGCTGTCATGACCTGCAGAGGTAGGGGACTGAACACACATGTCATGGACTGAGCAAAGGAGTCTCTGGGTCCCATGGGGGGACCCAGTTGCCTTCCTGTCCCCCATGAGCTCTCCAGAAAATCTCCAGTGAGGGTCCCACCCCCCCACAAGTTGCAGGGCTGTGCGAGGGTGGGATGGCACGGTCTGCTGGGGACGGGGCTTCCCCCAAACCCTACCCCTTACACCTCCAACTCTGTGTCCTGAGGATCCACCGTGGGTGGGAAATGCACCCCCATGCAAGGACTGCAGCCTGAGTGTGCCTTACCTCCATGAAGAGGGTGCTGACGGTAGACCCCGAACTAGTTGCCCTCTGAGAAGTAGCTGTCAGAGGTGGTGAGCTTCCAGAAGGTGACTCTGACCCACTTCTCCAGGGGGATGGTGGGTCGCAGCCAGGTGTCCTGTCTCTGGAGGGTGGGGGCAGGCCAGGCAGAGAGCTTCAGGAAGGTGTCCTGCTTTTGAAAGTTCTAGAGCTACTGCTGGTCATCCCACTGCCCCATGACCAGCCTGTCCCACCGGTCAGAGCTGGTGTGGTGCCTCCAGATCTGCCTGGACACCCGGCAAAGAGGGTGGGGTGGAAGACGTGACCGTCCTGCAGCCACGGCGAGGTCCTCGATGGTGGTCTTAGGCTTGGCCTCCATGCGGAAGAGGAGGATGGCCATCAGAAGGTGCAACAGGTGCTGAAGCACCTCTGTGTGAGGCCAGCGCAAGCCTGGGGGCTGTGCTGGCACCATGGCTCCCTGGAATGAGCTGTGTCTCTCAGAAAGAGTTGAAGCCCTGCTCTGGCTGTGCTGCCCCTTGAGTATGTAGGCATGCCTACAGTGCAGGCAGGGAGCAGGTGACTGGGGGTGGGGTCCCCTTTCAAGTTTCAGTTGAAATGATTTTTGTTTTGAAATTCATTTTGTATAAAAATGAAAAGTCAAAATCAAACCAATTTTTTCACATCTATTGAAATGAAACCCTTTGATTGACTCGAGAACGTTGGCTTTTTCATGGAATTTTGTTCTACCAGCATTCTGAAATATAGGTTGTCTTACAACCACTGCAGAAATTACTGCGGTGGTCATTTCCACAGTGCCTTCTTCTGTGGGCACTGCACATCTTCACCAGGAGTCCTTCCACCAAATGAGGAGGGGTATTATGTGGGGTTGAGAGCCTAGGCTTCCTGCTGTCTGCCAGGCACCTGGGTACCCCTGCCTCCCACCTCGGCTCCCCT
Source organism: Carettochelys insculpta (assembly GCF_033958435.1). Lineage (NCBI taxonomy): Eukaryota > Metazoa > Chordata > Testudines > Carettochelyidae > Carettochelys > Carettochelys insculpta. Next base: position 16,567,760 of record NC_134140.1, read on the forward strand.
CTCCCTGTTGGGAGCATGACACCTTCTCAGGCTCTTGGCTCCCTGCTCCCTACCAGGAGTCCAAATGTTCCTGCACTGGGCTATCAGCTGCCTGCTCCTTGATGGTAATATAACAGCTGCCTGGGCTCATGGGAGGCTGCCAGGCTGGGAGCCAGAACCCTCAGTATACCTGGGTTCCTGGCAAGAAGCAGGGAGTGAGGAACAGGAAAGTGGGGGGCAGCCTGTCTTGGAGCAGAGAGCTGGGTGGCCACAGCACAGCTGGAAGTGGAATGTGGGAGCTGGGACTCGGGCAGCTGTCCATCTTGAAGCAGGTAGCTGGGTGGGCCCTGCTCTGCTTGGAGCAGGGAGCTTGGGCAGCTGCCCAAGTCTGAGTTTCTTGTGGGTGAATATGTTCCTGTTTGTTTATTCCTGTTTCATTTATGAATTTGATCCCAAACCACCTATATGAGCACCTTAATCTGGAATAGTAACAGAGAGGTAGCCGTGTTAGTCTGTACTCCAACAAACCAAAGCAGCAGAAATGTAGTACTTTAAAGACTAACAAAATGATTTATTTGGTGATGAGCTTTTGTGGGACAGACCTATTTCATCAGATCAATTTCATTTCCAATACAGACTGACATTTGTAAGTACAGCAGACCAGAAAAAAAATTGCAATAAATATTGACACATCAAATAGGATAGAAGGGAGTGAGGGGTGGGAGGAAGTTAATTGTCCTGTCTGAGATAATTAGTTTTTATTGCAGTTTTTTTTGTCTTCTGTACTTATAAGTGTCAGTCTGTATTTGAAATGAAATTGATCTGATGAAGTGGGTCTGTCCCACGAAAGTTCATCACCGAATGAAGCATTTTGTTAGTCTTTGAAGTGCTACATTTCTGCTGTTTTACCTCAAGCTGGGACAGTCACCTAAAACAGTGGCTCAGGAATAGATGCCTAAAATTATTGTCCTAACGAATATCAGAGAGGTAGCCTTGTTAGTCTGTATCTTCGAGAACAACAAGAAGTCCTGTGACACCTTATAGACTAACAGATATTTTGGAGCATAAGCTTTTGTGGGCAAAGACCCGCTTCATGCATCTGATGAAGTGGGTCTTTGCCCACGAAAACTTATGCTCCAAAATACCTGTCCATAAGGTGCCACAGGACTTCTTGTTGTCCTAACTAAGGTGCCTTTGGCCGAGTGGCTTCAATTCACCATCCACAGGCAGCTTTTTCACAGTATTGCCAACTCATGAATCTCATGGCAATTATTGTTTTCCTTAAAGCCCCATCTCCTGCCATCATGTATCTATATGATGATTTCAGCTTTTATTTTTAAAGAAAAATTAAGTTTCTAGCCCTCATGGCTGTGGGGAAAGCTCTAAAGTATGACCCTATCGTGCCCTAGAGGCTCAAAAAGCAGAAGGCAACTAAAAAGAACATCAAATCTATTATTTTACAGAAGCTCATGATTTTGAAGCCAAGCTTGTGATTTCTGGTGAGCCCGATTTACAATTTTTGAGCATTTGGGGTGAGCAATCCTGTTTCTATGAATTAATTATTTGCATAGACCAGGTCTGCCTTGGGAGAATTTTGCCCTTCACAGCTATACCAGAATACCATGTTAACAAAACACTCCTTGCGTGGACACAATTTATGCCAGAAAAATGGTGCTTTTGGGCAAGCAGTTTATATCAGCCCCACCCGAACTATAGATAAGCCCTGTGCACAGTTTAGCCCGTGTAACTATATGTATCCTAGGGCCATTTGGAAGCACAGTTTTGGTCATGAATTGAACCTCATCAGACACCTGACTGACATGGCTAGTCCAGCAGATGTCTCATGTAGCCCTAGCTCGCATTCCCTGTAAGCTGAGCACTTGGGTGGCTGCCCAGGAGAGATTCAGACACCACTCAACTGGTTAGCAGAGCGCCCACAGCCACCCTCAGTGGGCAGCTTGTGTTGCTATTGGTGGTGCACAACTACACATGCTTTGGTGCACGTAACAACATTTATTCTGCCCATTCATGGAAAATATTGGAGGAAACACTGGTCCTAGCTGTACGTACAGATATACAGCTTTCCCGTAACATGGGGGAATTCCTACTCCCATTGGAGGAGGCAGGTCCCCTTCCATTGCAACAATGGGATGAACTAAGAAATGGAAAAATGTCGGCTTATTACCAGCAGCAACTTTCTAGCCACAATCTCTACTAAGCTGTGAAACTGGTTCCCAAGGGGAATTGCAGCAGTTCCATCTCTTAGGACTTTTAAAACTGGACTGGTTAAAATGCTAGAGAATTTAATGTGAGGGAAAATCTTCCCTTGGCAGGGGAATAGAGAAGACCTAATGGGCCTTTTCCATCTCTAATTTCCATGAAGGCTTTGGGCTTTGTCTCTCTGGCTGCTGTCACTGAGCCCTGGAAGGCATTTGCATTTTTCTGAATAGGGCAATTAGCACTCACTCCTTTCCCCATGTCACTTGCACCTGGTCTCTGACACTTCTGTCTCCTCAGTACTAATGGCCCAGTCATTAGTGGTGATTACTGGTCATTGTTTCTATTTCACTGACCCATCTGATTGGCAGAGGCACCCTCCAAGAGTAGAGGAATGACTTTTAATAGTCCAGTTCAATCATAGAGCCCCAAAATAAAAAAATAAAAGCAGCTCGGCCCTACCTTTATTTTGTATGGCTAGAAAAAAAGGGACACTTGGCTCCTCAGGATGTGTTAATTCGACACTGGTGAGGCCACATCTGCAATATTGTGTCCAATTCTGGCCCCCCTTGTTACAGAAAGGATGCGGATGCTCTGGAGAGAGAATCCAACAAAAGTGGTTAACAAAAATTATTAGAGAGCTGGAGCATATGAATTATGGGGCCAGGCTGAGGGATTTAGGCTTAGTTAGTCTACAGAAGAGAAGAAAGAGCGGGGGATTTGTTAGCAACCTTCAGTTACCTGAAGGGGGATTACAGAGACGTTGGAAAGAGTTTGTGCTTTCATTGGTGACAGGTGACAGAACAAGGAGCAATGTTCTTGAGTTGCAGTGGGAGAGGGCTGAGTTGGATAGTAGAAAAAACTATTTCTCCAGGAGGGTGGTAAAGCAGTGGAATAAGTTACCTGGAGAAATCACCACCCCTAGAAGTTTGTAAGTCCCAGCTTCACAAAGCCCTAAGAGGGATGATTTAGTTGGGGTTGATCCTGCTTTAGGCAGGGAGCTGGGTTAGATGACCTCTTGAGGTCTCTTCCAACCCAAAGGTTGTATGTCCACACTTACAGTGCTGCAGCAGCACAGCAGTATCCAGGATTGCTGCACCACCGCAGTTCAGGAGATGAAGACACTCTGACTATGTCTACACTAGCCCAAAACTTCGAAATGGCCATGCAAATGGCCATTTTGAAGTTTACTAATGAAGCGCTGAAATACATATTCAGCACCTCATTAGAATGCCAGCAGCCATGTCGCTTTGAAATTGACATGGCGGTGCCTCATTAGAATGCTGGCAGCCACGCTGCTGATAAGAATAAGGGGATTTCTAAGTTGGTGGGGTCCTTTTGAAAAGGTCCCCCATCTGGATGAGCCATGCGGCGGTGAGCTGTGGCAATTTCAAAGTGTCAACGTGCAAGGCAAAGTGAAGACTAGAAAAGCCCAGAGGAGAATACTTGAGTGACTTAAAGGCTGATCTGATGGTTTTAGGAAGCAGCGACCCAGATTAGCACAAGCAAGATTCCATCATGACAGAAGCAGGCAGTAACCAAGTGACTCGCTAGATCCTCACTCTCTGAAAAATTTAACAAAAGAAGTAGAGAACACATGCAGTGCATGAGCAGATTAAAACAAATCACATCGACATACTGTTGGATCATTTGTGTCTCTTAGGCCATGTCTACACTAGCCCCCAAACTTCAAAATGGCCATGTAAATGGCCATTTCAAAGTTTACTAATGAAGTGCTGAAATACATATTCAGCACCTCATTAGCATGCGGGCAGCCCCGGCACTTCGAAATTGATGCAGTTCGCCGCCACACGACTCGTCCCGACGGGGCTCCTGTTTGAAAGGACCCCGCCTACTTCCAAGTCCCCTTATGCCCATTTGCTCACAGGAATAAGGGGACTTCGAAGTAGGCAGGGTCCTTTCGAAAAGGAGCCCCGTCGGGACAAGCCACGAGGCGGCGAGCCGCGTCAATTTTGAAGTGCCGCAGCTGCCCGCATGCTAATGAGGCGCTGAATAAGTATTTCATCGCTTCATTAGTAAACTTCAAAATGGCCATTTACATGGCCATTTCGAAGTTTGGGGCTAGTGTAGACACGGCCTTGTAGACATTGGGTTAGCAGCTGACCCCTATTCACCAAAGCACTCAAATATTTGTTTACATTCCTCTGAAAGTAAGCATGTGCTCAAGTACTACTCCATTGTGCTAGGTGCTGTACAAACACACAATTAAAAGTTGCTCTGTGCTCCAAACAGCTTATTACAATATGAGACAACAGATGGACACAATAGGCAAGGAAAGCCCACGGTAACGATGTCATGATTCCAACCAGCATGGTAACAAGCAGTCACAACTAAGTTCCCTCTAATTTTTCCCCTACATGTGCAGAATGAATTTTGTTATGTGCAAAAATATGGAAATGACATGTGACCCTATTGGTATGCATAACAAAATTAATGTGGTGGGGATGGTCAAGGGGCTCCTAGTATGGGAGGGAACACAAGGCTGGGGCAGAGGGTTGGAGTGAGGTGGGGTAAGGGCTTGGGTGTGGGGCCAGGATGAGGAGTCTAGGGAGCAGGCTGCCCTAGGACTGTGCAGAGAGAGAGGACTCCCACCAACTCCCTCTTCCTGCAGCAATACCTGGACTCAGGGAGCAGTGCTTCTCCATGTTGCTTCTGCCTGGGGGCTGGGGCCATGAGATAGGCGCCTGTCCCCCAGCCACAGCAGGTCTGGGCCAAGGCTGGGTTAGGGCCAGATGAGGGGGGTATAATCTTGTAGTTAAGACAGTGGACTGGATTGAGATGAATGGGATTCAAGCCCAGATCCTCAAGTTGATTTCAGTTACCTGATCCTGAGTTGATTTCAGTTGGAGGTAGTTTCCTAAATACCATTGAGGAGCTGGGTTCTTGTTTCTTATGCAGCCTTCTGGAATGACTTTGGGAAAGTCACTTTGTGTGTGCCTCAATTTCCCTTCTGTAACTCAGGCTGTATCTACACTACCCCAGAAGATGGACCTCCTCAGGGTCGATCTTCCGGGGTTTAGTTTCACACGTCTAGTACGGATGCACGAAATCAACCTCTCAGGGGTTGCCGTCAACCTCTGTATTTCTCACGAGATTCAAGGAGTGAGGCAGGTCAACGGGAGAAACTCTCCCATTAACCTTCCCCTGTATAGACAGCCCAGTTAGCCAAGTGCAGATATGTTGATTTTAACTGTGCAGTTGCCGTATCTAGAATTGCGTTTCTGTGGTTGACTTACTTTGCCTAGTGTTGATGTAGCCACAGTGACAATCACAGTTCCTTTCTCTCACATCTTGTCTATCTAAGATTTAGATAGACTACGGCACACTGGATCCTTAATCTCAGGTGGGGTCTCAAACTCATAGTGCAACATAAATTATAATTAATAACAGCATTCTGCCTCTCTTTCTCTGGTGAGTAGTACTTTTTTCTAGAAGGGAGTCTCACTAAATTCAGAGGAACTCCTTGAGGAATAAGGTGCTATTCCATGTGAGGAAGGGAGCATGGACCTGTGGACACCCCACACTCCCTGTCAGTGCCTGGCCTGAGCCAGGGAAGCTAATGATCCAGCTGGGTAGGCCAAGTTCGGGGATGAATCCTGGTCATATGCTAGCTGAGGTAGGTTACACATAAGTGGAGAAGAAGTGTGAGTAAGTATAGCAAGATCTGGCTCTTAGTTTCTAAATGAAACTCTCTTGACTCCAGGTCACTAATGAATGGGAGAATCCTCGGCAAACTTCCCCCCACCCCCTGCCCAGGCCAATCCAATTGTGAAAAGCGCCTTTTGTAATGTTTGGTAAAGTTCATCTTAAAAAGAAGCCAAGTGCTAGATCCCATGAACAAACACCGTTCTTGCACACCAGGCTTCTTGACTGAAAGAAGGAAGTACAGCAAACTGTGTGAGAATTCTATCCCAGTTTTTCAGACCTATGAGGATTCAGATACTTTGGATGTAGTTTGATTAAGCATGAGATCTTAGTGCATCTCTGGATGTACCCTCTGAACTTTTCTGAGATGTACCCAACACTGACTTAAATTATTTAACAAGGGTGAAATTAATCTCCCTGCTGAGGGCCAGCACAAGTTGCTAGGCACCTCTTAAATCCAATTTAAGTCCCACGTTAAGAGCTTGCCGTAAGTGGTGTCCTGGGCCTTGTCATGGCCTCTGCACATGGGTGAATTTCACTCTGAATAAATAATATTATCCATGTTATAGCTGTTACAGATGAAAAAACTTCTTCCAGGGGTGAGTGTAATGAATCCATTTGTTGGTTTATGGATCCAAAGTCCTCCTGGGTCACAAAGCCACATGTCATAGCTGATTGCTGGCTTTTTTATTTGGGTCTGAGTCAGCTGAGAGGCTTTTAAATTCACATAGAGGCAGACAGCTCCCTGCTGACTTCTGAACAGAGGCTCGTGTATATTATTCATTCCACCATAGGTACTGGAATAGCGTAGAATCCAGAAAACTGTTCCTAATGGTGGTAGAGCCCACCTGAGATAGTAAGATATCAATAACTGGCTCATAAGGTATATAGTGCCAGAGAGGTAGCTGTGTTAGTCTTGTACTCCAACAAACCAAAGCAGCAGAAATGTAGCACTTTAAAGACTAACAAAATGATTTATTTGGTGATGAGCTTTCGTGGGACAGACCCACTTCATCAGACCCATGGATCTGATGAAGTGGGTCTGTCCCAAGAAAGCTCATTATCAAATAAATCATGTTGTTAGTCTTTAAAGTGCTACCTTTCTGCTGCTTTGGTTCATAAGGTATATGTTGACCTATCTGCCTATTCTGTTCCTGAACTCCCTTTACTGCAAGGTCTGCTTTCTTTATTTTTCCCTTTAATCCTCTTTTCTTTCCCTTCCACTCTGAATAGGGAAGGCTGCAGATACTGTACCAGCACATCTGACCTGCCTCTACTCTCTTCTATGTTTTCTGTCCTCCCCTTCTCCATCATTTCACTGAAATCTTGCTTGGCACCAACATCCGGGCTCCATTTCTGCTCTCAGTTACATCAGCGTACCTCTGCAGCAACTGAATGCTGAAGTAGAAAAAGCTGGAAATTTTAGCCAAAAGAAAAAAAAAAAGAATCGCTGTGTAGATATAGCCTAGAACAGGAATCTGCAACCAGTGGCTCCAGAGCCACATGCGGCTCTTTAAGGATTTCTTTGTGGTTCCTAACACTATAATTGCAAAGTAAAAAAACAAAGCAAAGCAAAGCAAAAACTGTCCTGATTATTTTCGATAAACAGTGAATGTCTAAAAGCCCAACAATGAACAACACGTATGTAAATAGCAAACAATTTATGGTCTCGTTAACATTGGGCAATTCCTCCTTTAATATGTGCAATGCATTGGTGGGTTATGATCCTGTGCCTGTGTTTTGATCATGGTGCGAATAAAGTCGATTTTGAAAAGGAAAAGGAAGCTTGCAGCATTCCGGCTGTGAAGGGCAGCACACGTTTTGAGAAAGAAAACTGAAATTAAATTTGAAGTAAAATTGGGAGAATTAAACTGGGTTCTGAAGCGAAAGTCAGGAAGATAGTGGTGCAGACGCACATGTAATGTGTGAGAAAATAAAATGTAAGAACCTTGTCACTATCTTGCAGTAAACATGTATCACTTTACAAATCATTGTGTGGGTGCTGTTCTTAAACTAAGGGTTACCAAAAGTATGGTCTGATGTTATTTATTAAGGACTGTCTCATATTCATGTGCATTGCAGCTCTTGAATTGAGTTTTTTTACCGAATTAAAAAAAAATGGCTCTCTTGCAATTTTGGTTGCCAACCCCCTGACCTAGCAGCACAGCTCCCTCCTGGTGGAGTGTTCCCAGTCAGTGGGAGCCCAAGTCCTGCATATGTTTTTATCTACAATTTAATTGTCCGAGATGAACAGTTGAAAAACTCTGTTATAATGTGTCCTGGGCCACCATTTAGACAGCTGTGAAAAAAGGGGTCCAGCTGTGCTTAAGCTTTTTTCTAGATGTAAACCAGAGGTACTGAGACCACTGAGAAGAAAGAGTGAAGTTTACTCTACATCCTTAGCTAAGAGCCAGGTGGCTTTTAGCTCATGAGGTAGAGGCTCTTCTCACTGGTTCCATATCCGTGGTAATGCTGGCCAAAGCTGGGGAGGCTGAACTGAGACAGCCCCGAGCATTTTAAAAGTGAGTCTCAGGGAGCTCCTCCCCATCACACCTGCAGAGTGCACACAGGCTGGAGGAGGAGCTTAAAAGGGGAGCACAGCAGTTCACTTGTTGGTAGAGCAAGGAAGAGAACAGACCTTCAGGTTTCAGCTCCTGAGGGAAGGACCAAATAAAATTAGGAGCTTTCTAGACCCCCACTTCCTGAAGCCCTCTCCCTGAAGAGAAGGAAGGCCAGAGTCTGATGAACCTTGGGAGGGAATCCTCCCCCTCTTTCCAATTATTTCATTTTAGTGGCATTAACTCCCTCTGCTTTTTGTTCATGGACTACCCCAGAAGTGAGGGAGAACTTAACCTGGCTGGAGGGCCAGGTCACATGAAGAGGTAGACATAAGAACATAAGAACAGCCATACTAGGTCAGACCATAGGTCCATCAAGCCCAGTATCCTGTCTTCTGACCATGGCCAAAGCCAGGTGCCCCAGAGGGAATGAATAGAAAAGGTAATCATCAAGTGATCAATTCCCTGTTGCCCATTTCTAGCCTCTGGCAAACAGAGGATAGGGACACCCTCCATGCCCATCCTTGTCAACAGCCATTGATGGACCTATCCTTCATGAATTTATCTAGTTCTTTTTTAAACTCTGCTCTACCTTAGTCTTGGCCTTCACAACATCCTCTGGCAAGGAGTTCCACAGGTTAACTGTGCATTGTGTGAAAAAAATATTTCCTGTTTTTTGTTTTAAACCTGCTGCCTATTAATTTCATTTAGGCTGTGTCTACACGTGCACGCTACTTCGAAGTAGCGGCACTAACTTCGAAATAGCACCCGTCGCGGCTACACGCGTCGGGCGCTATTTCGAAGTTAACTTCGACGTTAGGCGGCGAGACGTCAAAGTCGCTAACCTCATGAGGGGATCGGAATAGCGCCCTACTTCGACGTTCAACGTCGAAGTAGGGACCGTGTAGACGATCCGCGTCCCGCAACGTCGAAATTGTGGGGTCCTCCATGGCAGCCATCAGCTGGGGGGTTGAGAGACGCTGTCTCTCCAGCCCATGCGGGGCTCTATGGTCACCGTGTGCAGCAGCCTTTAGCCCAGGGCTTCTGGCTGCTGCTGCTGCAGCGGGGGATTCATGCTGCATGCACAGGGTCTGCAACTCGTTGTCGGCTCTGTGGATCTTGTGCTGTTTAGTGCAAGTGTGTCTGGGAGGGGCCCTTTAAGGGTGCGGCTGGCTGTTGAGTCCGCCCTGTGACCCTGTCTGCAGCTGTGCCTGGCACCCTTATTTCGATGTGTGCTACTGTGGCGTGTAGACATTCCCTCGCAGCGCCTATTTCGATGTGGTGCTGCGCAACGTCGATGTTGAACATCGACGTTGCCAGCCCTGGAGGACGTGTAGACGTTATTCATCGAAATAGGCTACTTCGATGTAGGCTTCACGTGTAGACGTAGCCTTGGTGACCCCTAGTTCTTGTGTTGTGAGAAAATTTCCTTATTTACTTTCTCGACACCAGTCATGATTTTATATACATCTGTCATACCCCCCATTAATCATCTTTTTTCCAAGCTAAAAAGTTCCAGTCTTATTAATTTCTCCTCATATAGTAGATGGTCCATACCCTTAAGCGTTTTTGATGCCCTTTTCTGAATCTTTTCCAATTGCAATACATCTTTTTTTGAGAAGGGGGCAACCACATTTGCACCTAGTATTCCAGATGTGGATGTACCATGGATTTATATAGAGGTAATATGACATTTTCTGTCTTATTATCTATTTCTTTCTTAATGATCCCCAACATTTTGTTAGCTTTTTTGACTGCTGCTGCACATTGAGTGGATGTTTTCAGAGAACTGTCCAAAATGGCTCCAAGATCTCTTTCTATAGTGGTAACAGCTAAGTCAGACCCCATTATTTTATATGTATAGTTGGGATTATATTTTCCAATGTGCATTACTTTGCATTCATCAACATTGAATTTCATCTGCCATTTTGCTGAGCAATCAGCCACTTTATCAAGATACGTTTGTAGCTCTTCACAGTCTGCTTGGGACTTAAATATTTTGCGTAGTTTTGTGTCATCTGCAAATTTTGCCACCTTGCTGTTTATCTCTTTTTCCAGATCATTTATAAATATGTTGCATAGTACTGGTCCCAGTACAGATCCCTGGGGGACACCACTATTTACCTCTCTCCATTCTGAAAACTGTCCGTTTATTCTTACCCTTTGTTTCTGATCTTTTAGCCAGTTACCAATCCAAGAGAGGACCTTCCCTCTTATCCCATGACAGTTAACTTTGCTTAAAAGCCTTTGGTGAGGTACCTTGTCAAACGCTTTCTGAAAACCTAAGTACGCTATATCCACAGGATACCCTTAGTCCACATGCTTCTTGACCTTTTCAAAAAATTCCAATAGATTGGTGAGGCACGACTTGCCTTTACAAAAGCCGTGTTGACTTTCCCCCAACTAATTATGTTCATCAATGTGTCTGACAATTCTGTTCTTTACTAGAGTCTCAATCAGTTTGCCTGGTACTAAAGTCAGACTGACTGGCCTGTAGTTGCCAGGATCATCTCTGGAGCCATTTTTAAAGATTGGCGTCACATTAGCTATCCTCCAATTATCTGGAATAGAAGCTGATTTAAATGACAGGTTACAAACTACAGTTAGTCATTCTGCAATTTCACATTTGAGTTCCTTCAGAACTCTTGGATGAATGTCATCTGGTCCTGGTGACTTATTACTATTTAGTTTATCAGTTTGTTCCAAAACTTCTTCTCGTGACACCTCAATTTAAGACAGTTCATTAGATTTGTTACCTCAAAAGAATTGTTCAGGTTTGGGAATCTACCTCAGCTGTGAATACTGATGCAAAGAAATCATTTAGTTTCTGTGCAATGTCCTTTTCTTCCTTGAGTGCTTCTTTAGCATCTTGATCATCCGGTGCTCCCACTGATTGTTTAGCAGGCTTCCTGGTTCTGATGTACTTAAAAAATTTGTTGCTATTACTTTTTGACTTTTTGGCTAGCTGTTCTTCAGATTATTTTTTGGCCTTCCTAATTATATTTTTACACTTCACTTGGCAGAGTTTATGTTCCTTTCTATTTTCCTCACTAGGATTTAACTTTCATTTTTTAAAGGATGCCTTTTGGTCTCTCACTGCCTCTTTTACTTTATTGTTTAACCGCAGTGGCACTTTTTTGTTCTCTTACTACTTTTCCTAACTTGGGGTATATATTTAAGTTGAGCCTCTGTTCTGGTGTCTTTAAAAAGTTTCCATGCAGCTGGCAGGGATTTAGGTACTGTATCTTTTAATTTGTTTAACTAACTTCCTCATTTTTGTGTAGTTCCCCTTTCTGAAATTAAACACTACAGTGCTGGGCTGCTGTAGTATTTTCCCAGCCACAGGAATGTTTAATTTAATTATATTATGGTCACTATTACCCAGAGGTCCAGACACATTCACCTCTTGGACCAGATCCTGTGCTCCTCTTAGGACTAAATCAAGAATTTTCTCTCCTCTTGTGGGTTCCAGGACTAGCTGCTCCAAGAAGCAGTCATTTGAGGTGTTAAGAAACTCTATCTCAGCCTCCCATCCAAAATGGCCATAAGCAGGAAGCACCGAGGAGACAGAGCTGCTTCACCATGCCTGGCCACAAGGAGACACCATCTATGAGTCAATCCCTTTGCACTGCACATGCTACATGTAGATAAGGCAAGCTGCAGTTTGCACGGGAAGAGCATATCCAAGGGGTGAACTCTGGAATTCCTGGATGTCTTGGGTGGTAAATAGCCTCAGAGGGGAACACATGTTAGTCTGTAGTTTCACAAATAGCAAGCTGTCCTGTTGTGCCTTAGGGACTAACAAATATATTAGGTCTTCAGGTGGATCTTACCCATGAATGCTCATGACCTAATATATGTGTTAGTCTCTACAGTGTTACAGGACTAAGTGCTTTTGTATGTCTTGGGGTTTGCACCTGAGTAACTATCCTGGTTGTTGGCCTGTCAGGTCTAAAAGTATCATTAACTGCAGGAAAATTTGGTCTTTATTTTTCACCCCAAACAAGACCCCCTCTGATTAAAACACTAAGGTTCTCTTTCATATTTTAGACACCACCTCACTCTGACTATCCCTGCGTTTGGAGCTGCTTTATTAGTGGCAGTGATTGTTTAAATAAAGCATGCATTCCGGTAAATAGCAATTGCTCAAACATAAGCAGTTTTAAACCTAAGAAGTAGCCCTTCCAGTCTCCAGATGAAGGATCATTTGAAATGTACTGATGTGTTCTGACTGGTGAGTCAAAATAATTCAATCCCCTCCTCCTCCCAGTGTTAAACTAAGTCATTTTTTTCAAACCATATTTGATATCTTATTGTTTATTTTCGGTCAGCAGACAGCAATTTTCAAGAACTGCTCTTGATATACAGCTCAGATATCTTACAGGTCACATGTCATTCAAGAAAGGTCAACAATTCATTTAAAGTTTCATCATTCTTCACATAAACAGGCAAATACCATTTCATTCAAAGTGCAGGCTTTTGAATGTGTGATAGGCCTCTATAGTAACAAAGTCTATGTAATATTATTCTAGCCTAAGAAACAGTGAATTGTCATTATTATCATTACCTTATCATAGATCTTGGATGCATTTCTAGTAAAAGTATGTGCACCTAAGGAGAATGTTATTTAGCATCAAAGCCAGCGAGTTTTGTAGACCTCAGCCTCTTGCCCTGATCTTTTCACTGGCAGAACAAAAATAGTAGTATAAAATTACAGCAATGTGGGTTGTTTGGCCATAACATATAAAGAGTCAAGCATTACAATAAGAAATTACAATAACATTGATATATACAGTACATAATTGGAAACTCTAGTGTAACAAAAGTTTTTTTAAAAAATAAATAAAACACTCAGTTTAAAGAACATATTTTAAAAAAAACAACTATCTCATATTACCAATAACACCTGAGATAATTCATCCAGAAATAATTTTTAAAATTGGATTCACTTTGCACCATATAAGTAGCAAGTTTTCTTTCTGCATCGCACTCAGCAAGGTCAATGAAACATAGACTAGCTGGTTTCCCATCCTGGCTCTGGTGCAATGGCACATTGGTGCAAAGTTTCAGATAGAAATCCAACACTTCTCACATGGAATTTTAGAAGCAAATACCATGGTAGTATTTTTGTTGTTTGTTTTTCAAAAGTTTGTAAAAGCTTGTTTTCCTACAAAATCTCAGGGTGGGATTTTGAAGAACGTTCCTCATTGACCTAACTCTTGCTCTTGTTGAAGCCAATGGAGAGATCTGTACTGGGGCAGAAGAGCTCTAGATCCAATTGTTTTATTATACCTTTGAAATCACAGTGACTGGGGTGTTTCCACCTTTTAATTTCTGGCTTGCCAACTAAAGAAATTCTTAGTTACTCTGAGTGCCTGCGTGTTTATGGGAACCCATGAAAGTCTTGGGCCTATGCAATCCATGTGGAGATTCGATAGTGCTTGTCTCTGAGTTTCTGGTACAGAGCTGGTGCCAGACTTCTATTGAAAATTAGTGCAGTGTAGCCAACTCTTGCAATTTTGTCAGGACTTCCGTGGCTTGTGGTGCTTGTCCTAAAGCTCCTGTTGCTGGAATCAAAAGATTGCATTTAAGTTTAAAAGAAAATGTAAGTTCAGCCCCACCTATCTGCAGAGAGAGGCTTGACATCAGGATGCAGAGGCTTGGAAACCAGAAGGTGATTTTTCAAAACTCCAAAACAATTTGTTTCAAAAATATCTCATTATTTTAAAACAAATCACATGTTTATGAGGAGCCTGACATGCTTTGAATGCATGAGGTTGGCATGGCTTCTGTTCTGAGCTGGCACTATGTCTGACACTGCATTGGCCTTCAGTGGGAAACCAACACTTCCCTAGCTCACAAAGGTGTTTAGAGGTCTACATTTGTAAATAGTTTTTGCTCTTTGGATGCAATGTTCTATAGAAATGCAACATTTATTACTTGATAGAGAAAGCCTTTTTGCTCCCAGTCCTCATCAGTGTGTGTAATTTTACTCATGAGAGTAATCTCATTGAATTCAGTGGGCCCATTCACATATGTGTGAAATTTACCCCCATGCAGAAGGCCTGTGCCTTCAAGATAGGGCTTGTGTGGGAAATACAGGTTGAATATCTCTAATCTGGCACTCTCTTGTCTGGCAATATCCACAATATAGCGTGATTTTAGTTAGCCAGAGGAGCACTAATCATGGGTGTGGCCTAATTTTCTATGGTCCCATAAAGTTTGTTTACAGACATCAGTCCTGGTTCTCAGTGTTCTGTGCTGTTGTTTAGCTGTAATTTACCTCCAAATGTCTTCAAATAGCCCAGTGAGAGTGGAAGCATTGGTAATGTTGTTAGACAATATTGACCTCCTGTGGTCCAGCAAATTCTCTTGTTCGGCACTGGTCACATCCTCAGGGTGCTGGACTAGACAGGTTCAACCTGTAGTGCTTGGCTCTCTAGTTGATGATTTGCATAGCAGTAGAGTGAAGCTCTTTACGTAACTAATGGGAGGTCTATACTTACCCAGCGTTCGACTCATCCCAGTTGATCCTCTGGGGTTTGATTTTGCTGCATCTGTGAAGAAGTGGCAAAATTGATCTCTGTGGGTTTGGCCATCAACCCTGGTACTCCATGTTATTGTGTGGAGTAAGAGATATCGGTGCAAACCGGAAGACGCCCCAATCTTCACCAGGGACCTAAGTCGATCCCGATACGTTGATTCTAGCTATGCTAATGTTGCAGCTAGAATTGCATATCTGGATTGACGTTGTCCCCTAGTGTAGACTAGGCCTAAGTATTGACAGGTCAGGCTCTTGAACTGTGCACTAAGAGGGAGGAAAGTGAACACTTTTATTCTGAAGACCTATAGAAAAGGGTCTTTGCTAACTGGTCTCAGGATAAGTTTTACAATTAGAACCTTGGGTGGCAAAGCATTTCTGTTTTGTGAAGCCTTTCAAATGGCTTGTACCAGACTTATCCTTTCAATGGGTTTATTTTAAAGTTACAAATCAGATCATGTTTCTTCCTTGCACTCCCATACTCACAAAACAAAATGATGTGACCTTAGAAAGGCCATAGTGAATCAGACTTTGTCGTAGAGCTTTAATGCAGCCTTGCAGCACCTCTTTATACTGACTGAGTAAGTCTCTTCGGTAGCATGTTCACTCATAGGAAGCGGGGACAAATTCCCATGATTTATAATTAATTTAACAGAATTTTACTGTTAGCATTTTTTCCAGTCTTCAGTTTTGCAGAGGCAGGTTGTATTTAAGATACACTATGAAAAATCTATTAAGAAAGGTTATTACCTAGCAGGACATGAAAATATAGAGTGTCTCTGACAGGCAGAAAACAAACAATGCAACTCTTACCTCTGGCAGGGAAAAAAAAAAGTCAGGGGAAGCCGGGGAGCAGCAGCAGCTCAGTGGACTTCCACACAGCTGTATGCCAAATGTTTGATTATTTCATACCCTTTGAAACCTCATTCTAACTCACAAACATAGTGCCTTTGATTTTCTGCTCTGTCCCATTTAAAGCTTGCCCTTGTGAGGGATTGAGTGGCTTCAGAGAGAATCTGCATGCCAGCCGTTCCCATTAAATGCAGTGGGATTGAAAGCCTACACAGCATGTCTTCCTTGAGTCTGCCATCTTGGCACAGCGCTGTCTTCAGAACTCTAGTGGCAGAGGTCTGTGCTCTGGACCTAACACTTCCAAACTGAATGCATGTATAGGTTGCTTGGATTCTACATGGTAAAATGTTTGGGGTTCTTCCAGCTACATCTACACTACGAGATGACTGTCTCACTTTAAATACCATGAACTCAAATTCAGGAGCACTAATATCAATATCATAATATCGTTGGTACCTGCTGGGTGTAGTGTCAAGCTCGAATTTAAAAGTTCGAATAAAGGGCAGTGTGGAAGCACCATGTCTTAAAATTGAATTTATTAGTCTCCAGAGGTGTCCTGTATGTAACCCACGGTCCACCCGCTGTGGTTGCTGCTCTCCAGGTGTACAGAAATTAGGTAGCAGGAAGACTGTGAACTTCAAATCAGGACCAGGAAGCCTATGGCTGTGGGCTCGTGTTTGTATGAGAGCCTGAAAAAAGTCTGTCTTTCTGTACTATTAGCACTGTGAGTGCATCTACCCATTACAAATAGCCCCAGCACAGAGTTTGTGGTTCTTACTCTACACTTAGTATTTTCTTCTGCGCTGCCCGGCGCCAGCCACTGCCCCACGAGGCAGCAAGGCTGTTGTGGGGGGCTGTGTTTGCATAAGAGGCTGAGAAGCATCTTCTCAGTGGTTTACATTTGTGCGCGCCCCACCCCTTGCTCCGCCACAGGTGCCACGCAGTCGGGGTCTTTCCCACAATCAACCACATCACGTGGCTAGCTCCCAGTTAAAGGACATGCCTGATGTTCAGTGCTAACCATGAAGCCAGGCAGCACCATGTCCTGGCTTGTGCACGGTTGGGGCCTCAGGGGTAGGAAAGAATTCTGGGGACTTGCAGCTGCCAAGGGGAAATCTCCCCTGCTGGCTACAAATTTCGGGTCCTTTCTGCTGCATGGGTGGGACTACATCAACCTGCCCCCCACATCCCTTGCCCCAACAAGGACCCAGAGGGCAAGCTGCCACCAGGTGGTCGTCTCCACCGGTGGCTAAGATTTTTGGGTGGCTTGCAGCCACTGTCGGGGGGAGATCTTTTTCAGACAGATAAAACAAGTCTTTGTTCATGTTATTAGTATGACCCAATGAAAGGCTAGTCCTATAAATTATTTCATTTGCCATTTGCTTTCTGTACACAACCTTGTATATTATTTACAGAAAAATCTGGACATGAACATAATGATAAAAAAATGTGGTTTAGTATCTTTGTTATTTATCCAAGTGCATTGAAATACTGTGCAAATAAACACACATTTATATAATTAAAATTATTAATTTTATAGCTGATTAGTAAAGCTCATTAGTTTATCATTATCACCATCATTGAGGGAAGGAAGGGAGATTTTTCTGCCTATGCCAGTAAATTATTCCAAATGATTAAGCAAAACTGATGTGGTTAAATAGAAAAGAAGGTGAGAAACTAATCCAAAAGGATTCATTTATTAATTATTTTTTAAATCTATGGTGCTCCGGTTTGTCAAGATGTTTCTCTTAACTCAAATCTGAGTTTAAAATAAACTTTTTGAAATACTGTTGCTATTGCATACTGAAACTGCATATGTGAGCTCCCCACAGAATATTTATATACAAACCCACACAACCCTATATATGCACTCCAAGGGAAAGTTTTCAACAGTGTATTACACACTACAGCAAGCAGCAGATTGCTTAAGATTACACCGACATCCTGGACCAGTCTTGGAGCAGTAATATCTTCATGTTTGCTGTCAAGGCCCGTCACCCCTGCTGACCAGCAGGGACACCACAGCAACCCACATTACTCAATCAACTTTAAGTGTTATAAATACCGAGGTCCATAAAAAAGTACAATGTAATGATAGCTTAAACAAACCCAATTCATCATCCCAGCTGCACACATATTATTTCCCTCAGGGTGACCAACCAACCAGCAGTGAACATAACCCAGGCCAGTTTCAGATTCCATTTCTCTTCATCAATTTGACTTTTTTTATTTTTATTTTTTTGCTTTTTGTTTTGTTTTGTTTTACCCCCCTCCAAATGAAGGGAAAAAAAAAAGCCTCCTTAAAATGAATAAAATTCTCACAAATCAAATACAGCTTAGCTGCCCGACTCCCTTTTTGTGTGTATGTTGTACTCATGTCCATGGATTTTGCCTCTAGTGATATAAAGGGAAACCCTTCAATTTAAAGGTCAAATGGGGGCCGTTTGTTTTAACTCAGTGGACCGTGGCAATGGTATTCACATATATTATCTTGTGTCCTTCAACAGTTGTTAGACTTGTAGCCAGAGGGGAGGGTTGGCAGCTTTGCTTGTGCAGAAGTTTTTAAGATATAAAAATACTAAATTTCCACACTTAAGGACCTGGTGGAGTAATATTCCACAAATCACACTGATAGTGAATCTAATTCTCAGTCAATGTTAAACCACATTCACCAGCATCATTAGAACTTATTGTATTTACCAGGGAAACATAAGGATCCAAAACTCTGGATAGTGGGTTTCTTCTGTTTGTTTTTCACTTCACTTTATTTTTCTGGTTTCTTTACAGGGGGTGGAGAGGTCCTTTGACAGGGCTGAGAGCTGCACATGGGAATAGAACTGCTAATTCATTCACCCTCCCAGCAATTCCTTCCTCTCATCCTACCATCTGTGCCCCCAAACGCCACTTCCTTTCCTTTCAGCAAGAAGGTCCTAGCCTGAAAGTAAAAGAGAGAAGACACAGCCAAGGGGTTGTAGAAAACAGTCCCGGATGGATCTCCAAGGAGGGCAATATGTAGTGTAGAATATTTACCACATAATAAGTTACTGAGATGGCAGCTATAAATTGCACTGGCCTAATTCCAACTCCTTCTTCACTGCCTTCTCCCTTATTTCAAGAAGAGAAGCTATAGGGTTCCTTCCTGCTTCTTTCCACAGTTGTCAAACTTCCTGGGTCTGTAGAAGAGCCAGCTGTTTCTTCACAGGTGAGCCTTCACCTAATTATCTTCCTCCAGCTAAAGTCTCCCCTGTTTGCAGCCTAATGGGTTGATTGAGCCGATTTGGCCTAATTCAGACCACTCAGGGCCTGTGTGAGGAGTGTACCTCATCATGATATCTCAGCTCTGCCGCCCTTCAAACCCCTTGCCTACTGGATTATGGGCAGCTAGTGGAATTTTCCTTTGTGGTAAGCACACACAGTCAACTGTGGTGTCTCCTAGCAGTCACCGCTTTTCTTTGGGGGCACTCATCACCTGTATAAAGCTCTCCATATACTTTGAGTGTCTCTATTGTCCATGGGTCTCCTCTTTTTGCTTCTTGTACTTCAGTTCTGATGCCCTGTTTGGATCCATGTTCATATGGCTGTATTCGCCATGAGGAATCTGCAGTTTTTACTGTCTACCACCCCAAACTCCAGCTGGTACCACTTGTTGTTTTTTAGGTTGGTTACTATGATACTACATTTTTCAGTGATCTACTTTATGCTTTCACTGCACCATTATTAGATTGCACCCACTCACTGAAATGGAAGTGTTAGTGTCCTAGCCGCCTGAATCTGATGTGCTCTTGATTTGAGAAGAGCACCATGATGTCATCACTGCTGTCTGGCACACTGCACTGCTCTTGTACAAGTCTATCTGAACCTTTCTGAGACCCTCCTTGGCTCTTACACACATTCATTAGATATTCAACACACCACTTTCCTTGCAAGGCTGTTGTAGAGGGGGTGTACCCCACACACTTGTTGGGTGTGGTTCACTGTCCCATATAGTGGCTCTGAGGCCACTTAGCAAGAGAGTGCGTCTTCTCTGTGGCCCTAGCTGTAGGGACTCCTGCCCTAAGCTCCAGAGATACCGGGTTTGAGTCTGACTGTCAGAGATTACAGGGGCACTTCTTTATGTGCTGATACTCTCTCCAATAGTAAATGGATCTCACTGTGGGTAGGAATCCCAGGCCATGTCTTCTTCTTGGCGTTGTCTCACTGCAAGTACTTGTGGGGGTGTTGTAACTTCTAAGGCTTTCATCTTTTCTCTTGAGGCTTCTCCTGTTTGACCTATATCTAAGCATCTTTCTAAGATGAGACTGCCTTCCTGAAGCAGCTGCTGGTGGGGATCCCAGTTGCTGCAGACTATTCTGTCTGGAGTGAGGGAGTCTGTCAATGCCCCAGAATTGCATGTAGGAGTCAGTATGCATAAGGCTATGATATAGGTATCTGTGCCCTCCCCTTTGGATTGGTCTCCAGAGAAAAACCTCTGTTGCTCCACATATCCATTCTGCTTTGGGGCTCATTAGCTCTCCAGGGCTCCTAGGACTGTGGTGAGCCTCTAAGCAGTGGAGAGCTTCAGAGTGTGGCAGATCTCTCTGCCTTGTTCTCCAGAAAGGTAAAATGGCAGTTTTATTCTCCAGCTGTTGTTGCCTTCCCACGTCTCACTCTGTGTACAGTTTGAACTTCTTCCACCAGGTCTGTCACTGGGCTATGTTTGTGTCTTCAAAATCCAGGGTGATGGGCAGGGGGATCACACTGAATTCCATGGCCAGATGCTACAACTCAAAGAACTCACAGCTCGGAGACTGCCATTTTGTTTTACTAGTAAAGAGTGAAGCTGAGACCAATTTGTACTGAAATTGTGGAACATTCCTAAATCCTGCATACTGCTCCAGCTGAAAGGCTTCTAACCTAATGACGTAGCCCTCTGTTCTTCTGCTGGTGTCCTAGCAATAAGATTCTGCCCCCAGGGAATGTGGTCCCTCTGACTCCAGTTCCACTGAGCATGATGTACCCTTTGTCTGTCTTGCTTATTAAAACTATTTGCTTTTTGTGGCTAGGAGTGTTTCATAGTGTGCATTTATACAACCTTGAGCGCAATGGGGCCCTATTCTCAGTTGGAGGCTTTTGGGTGCTGTTACGGTAGACATATTAATAATGATCTAGAGATACATAAATACCACTGATTGGTGCTTTGTTTTTCAATGATCGGTATACCCAATGCAGAAGATTGCTGAGACCCGTTTTGGAGGTGAAGTGAAGATAAGAATTCAAGCAATGGAAATTTAAATAGAAATGAGATGCCCTTTTGTAGCGTGTATGGTCTGTTGGCTTGTTTGATCACATTTCTTCTCTCACTCTTTCTCTCTGGAATCATTGTGAGGCTAATAGAACCTTTCACCAGAAGATGTCTGACTATGAGGCGTGTACGTCACCCTTTCATTGATAAGATTGGCTAAAATAATCCTTTCAAACAGGGTTATTGCCACCTTACAGTGGATCTTTTAGGTGCATAGTGAGGTGAGAAGGAAGACATAGCACCTGTATTCTTTAGGGAGTACACTGATGGGAGTATAAATCTTCCAAAAGAAGCTGGAGTGACAAGGCACTCTGGCACTTCGAACGTAGAAGCCTGCAAAAATGTTTAAAGTACACTGACACTTACAGCGGTTCCCAACCTTTTCCAGATGGGGATCCATTTTGACAATTCAGGAAGGCTTGGTGACCCAAGGCAATTCGAAAATGTGTGTGTGTGTGTGTGTGTGTGTGTGTGAGAGAGAGAGAGAGCAGTGCTAATTTTGCACCAGAGGCAAGGAGATAAAATTGTCCCCCCATGTTTATACAGTCATAGTAGTTATTTCATAGAAAAAGGGAAAATACATTAATAATAATAAAATAATAATATTATGTTTATTATTAAAGTTGATCTGAGTGGTGGTGCGGGAAAGACCCTCATCCCCAAACTGCTTTCCCCCTCCCACTTCACCAGCTTAAATGCCACAAAGATGACATACTTGCTAAGTACGCTTGTTTGCTTGGTGTTATGGAGCAACTAAAAAGGTAGATTAAAAAACATGGAGAATTGCTTCCCTACAAGTCAGTTTAAAAGTTACAGTGTGCTGGGGGGTTCATAAATCAGCCCAAGAAATCCTGCAAACCAAATCCAAATTAAAAAAACAAACAAAACAACTGGTCGTATCTGACTAAACATCCCCTTTCTCCTCAAATAACTGTTCTTCCAAGCCTCCTCTGAAGGTACGGATATTACTGAAAACTTCCATGCCTGGGTCCAGATTGAATCCATCTCTGTATCTCTCCTCCTGCCACACAAAGGACTGCAGCAAGCAAATCACTGCTTCAGTTAAAAAATCCCCCCCTCTCTCTCTTCCTATTGGCTCCCCTGTCTTCTTACCAACACTTCTTGGAGATTTTTCATGGACCCACTATATCTAGGCTTAACCTTTTATATGCAATTTACTTAACAAAATACTGGGATGTCGAGAAAAGAGGTGGTAACCCTCCCATTCATCACAAGGTATGACCAATATTTTGCACTGCTCAAAATGGAGCCTTGACATGCATTTTGCTTTCCTGCTCGTCACTTCCCAATCGGGAGGAAATTTTGCCCTTCAAGTGGGGTACTGGGTCCACTGACTCATTGGAAGCTGCCATGGTAGGTTGCTATAAACTCTGATGTGTCCATAGTGGTGGCCATATAAATAAGAACTAGGGGTCACCAAATGAAATGAATGGGTAGCAGATTTAAAACTAACAAAAGGAAGTTTTTCTTCACACAGCACGTGGTAGACCTGTGGAACTCCTTGCCAGAGGAGGTTGTGAAGACCAAGACTTTAATAGAGTTCAAAAAGGGTTCATAATAGGGTTTAATAGGGTTCATAAATTCATGGAGGTTAGGGTCATCAATGGATACAAGCCAGGAAAGGTAGGAATGGTGTCCCTGGCCTCTGTTTGTCAGAGGCTGGAAACGGATGGCAGAAGAGGGATTGCTTTGGTGATTACCTGTTCTGTTCACTCCCTCTGAGGCCTCAAGCATTGGCCTCTGTCAGAGGACAAGATACTGGGCTAGATGGACCTTTGGACTGACCCAGTGTGGCTGTTCTTATGTAAATTCTGACTTAAGCAAAACCCAGCACAATCATTTGTTAGCCTGCCCATTAGTTCATATTTCTAATCCTGTGTTATTATCCAAGCCTGTGTCTTGTTCCTGTGACACTCTAACAGATATCCTCCCCTGTCATCTGTCCAGAGCTGCTGAAGGACAAAAGGTAGTATATGTATAGTGTTGGGCAGCTCAGTATTCATATGGCAAAAGTGCTGCTTTCGGTCGACTTACCGTCCTTGGAATTTGGATGCTCTCTGGGTTTTGTTTCCCCTCCCTCCCTGACAGCAAAGAGAAGAAGAGCAGAGTTCCAGCTATACAAGTCTCAAGCCTCTCCCGCGCCCTAAAGGGAGCAGAGGGGGAGGAGTCGAGAGGCCAGGGCAGTTCCAGACCAAAGTGGAGGGAGGCATTTCCCCCCCGCCCCCAGCCAGCTCCTTTCACCTGCCTGGCTACCTGCTTCTTAGCAAAGCAGCCAGCAGCAGAGCCCTGGGAGCACACTCCAGGCAATGCTGAGGGCTCCCCAGCCTGCAGGCTTCTTTGCATTGGGCCCTCCTGTGTCTGTGGGCTCACATGTGCAGTGTGTCCTGCATGCCCTCTAGTTCATGTCCCTTACCTGCCCCACTGGGGCTATGTCTAGGCCAGAGGGTTTTGTTGACAAAACCCACAGAGCATCCAAATTCCAAGGGCGGTAAGTCGACCGAATGCAGCACTTTTGCCATATGGATACTGAGCTGCCCAACTCTATACGTACATTACCTTTTGTCCGTCATCAGCTCTGGGTCTCATAGCTAGAGGAAAAGATGTTAGGATTTGCTTGAGCTGAGCAATACAGTATTTTTGTTCAGCTGTGAAGCTGATTAATAATTTGGAAATTAAATCAATACAGACTTTGATTTTAATTAGAGTGGGGTTAGTATGTAAAGCCATTGGTAGCAGGACTAGAGAAACTTTAATAGAATAAGTTAATCAGAGACTCTTTCTCCCTGCCGTTAATCCTGCACCCCTTCTTTCTTTCTGTCTCCCTGCCTTTCCCCAGCAAAATAAATGAAATGCCAAGGATCAGAATTAGGCTTGTCATATTAATGTGTTACAGTACATATATTACATTAATATGTGACTTGGCAGATACTGATGCAGGTACACTCCCTCTCAGGGGTGTCCTTTTTTTGAAAGTTTGAATATGGTAACACATTAGAATCTCATCAACCGTTCTTGCCTTTTGTCTTTCTGATTGTTCTATGATTTATAACTTCTCCCCCAACTCCACTGCCCAAAAAAGTAATTTTTGGATGCCCCACATTGTTAGTGCCCAGCATAAGGCACCTTCCATTTAGAAAAGTGCTGAGCACTCAACTTCTGAAAATTAAAGACAGTAAGGCTACGTCTACATGTGCATGCTACATTGAAATGGCTTATTTCGATGAATAATGTCTACACGTCCTCCAGGGCTGGCAACGTCGACGCTCAACTTCGACATTGGGCAGCACCACATCGAAATAGGCGCTGCGAGGGAACGTCTACACACCAAAGTAGCACACATCGAAATAAGGGTGCCAGGCACAGCTGCAGACAGGGTCACAGGGCGGACTCAACAGCAAGCCACCCCTTAAAGGGCCCCTCCCAGACACAGTTGCACGAAACAACACAAGATCCACAGAGCCATCAACTGGTTGCAGACCCTGTGCATGCAGCATGGATCCCCAGCTGCTGCAGCAGCAGCCAGAAGCCCTGGGCTAAGGGCTGCTGCACACAGTGACCATAGAGCCCCGCAGGGGCTGGAGAGAGAGCGTCTCTCAACCCCTCAGCTGATGGCCGCCATGGCGGACCCCGCTATTTCGATGTTGCGGGACACGGATCGTCTACACGTGCCCTACTTCGACGTTCAACTTCGAAGTAGGGCACTATTCCCATCCCCTCAGGGGGTTAGCGACTTCGACGTCTCTCTGCCTAACGTCGATTTCAACTTCGAAATAGCGCCCAACACGTGTAGCCGTGACGGGCGCTATTTCGAAGTTGGCGCCGCTACTTCGAAGTAGCGTGCACGTGTAGACGCGGCCTAAGACAGTTCTCATTCCCCCCACCAAAAAAAAAAACCCTGCAACCCTGCACAGTGTGGGTTAAAAATATAGGCTAGACTTTTCAATCTTGATTGGCTCAAAGTAGGCACTTAAGTCCCTATTGCTTTCTTAAAGTAGCTGGAATTTGCACCAGTGGGAGCTCTGGGTACTCAGCAGCTCTGAAAATCAGGCCATTTACTACTTTACTTAGCATCAGAGAGGTAGCCAAGTCAGTCTGTATCTTCAAAAACAACAAGGAGTCCTATGACACCTTATAGACTAACAGATATTTTGGAGCATAAGCAGACCTGATGAAGCAGGTCTTTGCCCATGAAAGCTTATGCTCCAAAATATCTGTTAGTCTTTAAGGTGCCACAGGACTTCTTGTTACTTTACTTAGGTGACTAAACATGGATTTAGGAGTCTGATCCAAATGGAACCCACGCATTTACTGGGTGTGGTTCACTGTCTCATGTGGTGGCACTTAGACCACTTACACAGAATAAAAATGAGTCTCCTCTATGGCCTTAGCTGAGGGCTAGCTGGATTTAGCTCAAGCTGCAGAGGCTGATGCGCTAAGCACCAGAGGTTTAAGTCGCTGGTTACACAATGTCTACTGAAGTCTATAGGAAGACTTCCTTTTACCTCAAGGGGTTTTAGGGAGGTCTCTGGAGGTACCTGACTTTAGCTAAGCAAGCCTGAAAATTTTGGCTTAAGAGTCTTGGAGAAGTAAGCACATGTTAAACAATAAAATCAGCTGTACTGCAATGGGGGAACTGTTACAAAATTATAAGGCCTTTAAACAGAGGCAGCATATGGAGAGTAAAAGACATGAAGGGGCATGTCTCCACCCCTGCATATTTGCCACTTGGCTTGTAATGAGCATGCTCACACAGATTGAGCATGCTCAGTAATACTGTTGAAACCAGCTGCCCTCACTCTGTCCCCACTCCCACTGTCAGCTGGCATGGGTCCCCTCTGCCTTTCAACTCTTGTGAAATGAAGCGTCAAATCCTTAGCACTTCTAAAGAAGCAGCGCACTCTGAGAAGCCAGCCTAGGAGAGTACTTTCTGCCACTGTCTTTGGAACTAAGAGCTCTTCTTGCACAGACATGCATGAGAAATGATACACGGGGTATGCAAACTTAGATAACGAGACAGATTAGACAAGACCTGTAGTCATGTTGTGTCACTGTGCCTCAGTCTTTTGGATAATGCAACAAATACAGTTCTGTTCAGTAGTCAGATCTTCGGGTCATATAAGCCGATTTGGATCCAGGTGGGAAACGAATGGCCACCATCAGAAGGTATGTAATAAAGTCAGGGCTGATACCTGTTTGTTTGACATCAACTACAGACCAAGGGCCATGCTGAAACTGTGAATAAACTAGCTTGCTGGAACCTCATTAAAAATCAGGAGGCCTCAAGGAAATGACAATCTCTTCATACTTTCCAAATGAACCCAAAATAATAAATTAATGGCCCAGTTCCTCTGTCATTGATTTCAGAAATAAGCACAGTGGCATCTCATTGGAATTTGGAGACTGTGAAGTAGAGCTGAACGTAATTTATATTGTAATGATATAACATTTACTTTGCCTCTAAAGAAAGGAAGGATGTAGACACCAAAATGAATTAAGACTAAAACAACCAAACCCAGTAAAATCCTAATTTAGGCCAGTGAGAATTTAGTCAACCCCACTGTGACAATGCTCATCAAGAAATATCTAAACCGGCTTAATAAATTGCTGGTCACATCTAACTTGTACTCAGGGTAATTCAGTCGGATATGATGAACAGCTATGCCTTTTGTGCATAAATGACCAGCTATTGAAAGGGATGCTAGTCAATTTCGATATGCTAAAGTTAAAAAAAAATTGTGTGCAGAGTTAATACAATCAAAGTCTGGCCTTCACCACTTGTTATGGTGAGATGTTGACTAGTTAAAAATTCTTCAGCTAAGCACTGAATGGCAGATTATCTCCTGGGTCAAGATCCACTTAAGGAAGATGGGCTATCAGGCTAGGGTCCTTGATTCTCAAGCCATATGTGCCTCCATGTAAATTAGAGCAGCCCAGAGACTTTTTTAACTTATACTGACTGGTTGTGGTTCCCGTTGTGCCATATGCCAGCTGACCATTTTCAGGGCAGAGATGGATTCCATCCTCCCTCCAGCATACCCCTTTCCTCACCAACATGTCCCTTATGTTGGGGTATAGAGTAGGCAGTTGGTGTAGGAGCCAGCTCAATAGCCTTTTTACCAGATGAGAGTTTCTGCCTCTGGTGTAATTTTCAACTGGAAAGCTGTTGTCAGATCCTGGCCTCTTTGCACTACATAATCTGTCACAAAAGACTGGAATATGGGGACAGAACTTGCCCCAGGTGAAATTCTGTGGTTAGTAACCTAGTCATGAGATACCAGGATTGCATATCTGTCTAGTTCAGAACAGAATGTGGATCCCTGGATATATGCAAATCATTGCAGGCCAGGTATTCCACTTACTGCATCACAGCCATTTGTCCATTGTCCATTGCTCAGGTGATTACTCAAAACCACTGTCACCATCCAAACTTTGCAGAGAACTCAGTGCCCTTACGATGGAAGAGATGACCCCTGAGGGCAGCTTGTGGTACACCTATGTCCTCTGTTTCAGTCTCCAAATTGTCTCATTTCCTTGGCAGAAAGGCCAAATCATGGTGCTTTCTAAGAAGCTAGTGGGTGAAAACAGATTGATCATAGTCTCTTACTGGCAGAGATCAGTATTCTACAATCAGCTTCCATTATTATTCCCATCTCTGGTGTTAGAAGTGCTACCATCATATGTCTTTTGATTCTTACTGCATGTCATAGGCCCCATCATTGTACGTGAAAATGATATCAAGGGAATCTGATCTCTTCAGCCTTGGCATAGTTGCTCAGATCATAGGCCAACTTTTCACTGACACCAGGACAGTATTTTGGTTCCCCCTATGGTCATATTTGCCCTATTTCAGTGACTAACCTTCAGTAATCCTTCAGGAATGTGGATCATATTGTAAGCCTCAGGTACATACACCGGACACACCGAAGTTCTTAGCAGGCATTATGTACTCTGCAATTGGCTGGGCCTCCTTGAATGGATTTTAAAATGTTCAGGCCCGGCTTTAGGGCAACATGAGCAAGGCTGTTGCCTTGGGCTTCACACCTTCAGGGCCTCACCCTCCAACTGACTATACCTTCCACCTCCCATTGGCTGGGCCCCACTGGGCTGACTCTGAAAATGTTAACTTCCTGTAAGTCTGGGAATGCAGCAAATGACTCTGGAAAACAGATAATGGCAAAACCATGATCAGGGCTGGGGTTCATCTTTGCCTTGTATGCCCAGAGATCTCTCTTAGCATGGCTAGGGTATATCCAAACCTTAACACTCTCCCCACCATGCCTTTCCTAGGTCCTTCCTTTCCTATGCCAAAATTCCTGCCCATCATCCCCTAACCTCATTTCTACAACTGTGTCCCCTCTGGTCTCCCTAGCACCTATATCCCCCACTCTCCAAACCAATCACTTTGCAGCTGCTAACATCTTCCTTACCAACTTCATTGGACTCCTCTTTGAAATCTAGAGCCCATTTCACCTCATCAAGCTGAGCATCAAGGCTCCACCTTGAAGACCTTCACCATTCTGTCCCTCCTTCCTTGTCCATCTCTTAGTCTTTCATCATATTGCCTCTGCCCTCCTCTGCTTTCCTGTTGATGTCAGCCTCATCTGCTTGTTTGTCAGCTTCCCACACCAGGATCTTCACACCTTCTTCCACGCTATGTGTTACCCATAGAAAGCCTCTCTGAACCAGTCCATAAGTCTGTTTCCTTTGCTCTTTCAGATCCCTCCTTGAGTGGCTACGAAGGTAGTTTAAGAGGCAAATAAAGTTTCCACTTGCTCTATGTGGGCCTGATCCAAATCCCACTGAGATCAACGGAAAGACTTCAGTGGGTTCTGGATAAGGGCCCATATTTATAATTATTGTGAAAAAGAGCAAATGTGTGTAAATATGCATGAACAATTGTATAGCTTTAATTGTAGCTTTTTTGTTTTCTTAGGTCCTAATCCTTCAATAACATCTCCACAGATGGAGCTCTGCACCCAAGCATAGTCGAATTGATTTCCACAGAGCTGTAGCAGAACATGAGGATCCACTTGTGCAGCTGTTGCTCTGTAACCCACTGGTGAGTGTGTGCTATGGGTCCCCCTCTGTGCCCATTTTATAGCTGATATGAGTGCTACAGTCCCATCTAGGGCATGTTGGATCTTTAGTTCAAGCTGAACTCTTGTGTTCCTTTATCTCTGGAGGCCCCTAGTTCAATCCCTGTGGGTCTGCTGAGCAGATGGCCTTCACAACTGCAGAATCGGGGGCTACTTACATCTGGGCTACGCTATAGATCAGGGTGGTCAACCCATGGCTCTTGAGCTGCATGCAGCTCTTTGAGCCATTAAATACAGCTCCTTCTCAGAGCTGCAGGCTGAGAGTGCCGTCAGCCTCTCTCTAGATGCACCTCAGCACTTGGTGGGAGAAAAGTGTGGTGGTGGCGGCGGCAACAGTGATGGCTCTGGTGAGGCACCAGCATCAAGTTTGAGTGGGGGACTGAGGATGCCTGGCTCTCAGGAAGAGGGAGGGCATTGAGTTAAAGCAGAGGGCTGGGGGTGCCAGGCTCTGGGGGAGGGGGAGGGGGAGGGGGAGGGCATTGTGTTCGAATGAGGGGGCTGTGGGTGCCTGGCTTTGTGGGGGGATGGGGAATTGGGTTCGAGCGGGGAGCTGGGGGTGCCTGGTTTGGGAGGAGGGGAAGGCACAGAGCCACATTTTACATAATTTATCTATAGACAGATAAATATATCATACGTGGCTGTTTGCACTTGACGCACGTGCCTCTTCGTGGGCACCCTATCCATGGCTGGAGCACTCTATCTGTGGCTATTCATCCCTAGTTGGTTGGCCACCCTGGTCAAGATCTGTAGCTGTATAACTATATGGATTTTCCTCACTCTGAGTTTGTGTAGTTATACCAGTCTAGCACTCCTCTCCCTCGCAGACAGCACCTTTCACAGAGGTGGATTAGCCACACTGAGGAGAGAGCACTCACATTGGTTTAGAGCATTTTTGTTAAATGGCTGTAGCAGCACAGATGCATCAGAGCAACTAGACAAATTCAGTGTAGACATGCTCTTCAAATGCATGATCAGAAGGTCAAGAAGGGTGTCTTCATAAATGTATATGTAGTGTCCATGCAAAGGGGCTCTGATCCTTAATGAGGCCTCTGGCTCTATTTAATAAAAATAAATAATAGTAGAGAAGAATGGGTAAGTGGAAGAACAAAGCTATGATTATTTTTCATCAGACTTCCTTTCAACAAAACAGTTCAATGTGAAGTCAAAGTTCATTGACACGTTCTCCGTACTTGGTAGGATGATTGTTTTATATTAGCCATTGACTTAGCCTGCATTGATCCTTGAGAATGTATCGCACAAATCATTTTGCACTAAACTGCTGAATCGATGAAGAAATCTCCTGGAAAATTTATATTAAAAGTCGCTGTTTGCCTAAATGAGTTCCCTGTGCCCCATATTGAATATTTTGCTGATGAATTGAATGAGTTTAAATTTGAACATTGCAGACCCATTAAAGAATGAATTCTTAAATCAAATTCTGCCATTTATGATTGAAATGAGATTTCCCTTGCAGTGGACTAGCTGCTATATAAATCAGTTGTGCATTTTATACTGTACCATAAACAAGATATAATTCTTTTAAATACACAACAGGTGCCTTAAATCTTTTGATGCATCTTGTATTTATCTGATGTTGATTTTAGTATATTTACACCAGGTAACTAACATGGGTTTATAATAGGATATAGTTTCTGAAGGTTAAAGAAGTCATAATATTTGCTTTAAATGCAGCTGAGTTTTCAGGCATTATACTTTACATCAGTGTTCAGAGTTAGGGTCTAGGTTTAATTTAGAATAAATAATTTCTTTTTAGTCCATACAAATGCAAAGCAGTTAGAGTAAGGTTACATACAGGGCAAATTCTACCCAGTGTAATGGAGGGGATTTTTTTTCTTCTCTCTTACTACATTAGTTTTTAATACTTTACAGTGAATAAGTTGTCTTTCAACTGGAGCCCTCTTCACACTGAGTGGTTGGCTGATCATTGGTTCATAACTTCAGGTTGGCATCAAAATCATTATGTCCGGACTCAGTCCTGAAACTGATCCAAATGCAAGAGTCGCACTGATCACTTACACTGAGTGTGGTCTTTGCTGAACATATTCTGAAAGGGAGTTCCCTTTCCCCAAATGATGGCAGCATAGCTTATTGGCCAGATGCATTATGGAAGTTTAACTTCGCCATGAAGCTACTGAGAGCTCCATGACAGTCGAAAGCCTGGATGAAGGAGGAGGGTTGGTCAGATGTGTGTCAATGTGCTGACTGTCAAACAACAATATGAATGAAATCTGATGCCAGTACAACTAAATGTTAAAAGATGCCGGCTCGAACGTAACCCGGATAAAGAATGTCCATGATACCAATCAAGCGATCGGGGTTGGGTCGATAAGTTAGCTACCGAAACAAAAATTACAGCTAACACATATGCTATGCATTGGAACATGGAACCTCCGAACACTGTGGGCAACTGGAAAATTAGAGCTGCTTCAGAAGGAAATGGAGAGATACTGATGTGGTATACTTGGACTGGCACAGATGTGTTGGATGGGATCAGGAGAAATATGCAGTTGCAAAGTCATTTGGTCAGCAAATGAAACAAAGCATGAAGCAGGAGTTGGATTCCTTCTTAGCAAAACAGCTGGAAGAGCATTATTAGGATATAAACTGGTGAGTGCAAGAATGATGTTCGTGTGATTCAAAGCAAACCGTTCAACCTCTCAGTCATTCAGGTGCATGCACCCACGTCAGACAGTATGGAGGAAGAGACTGAGCTTTTCTATAAAGACTTGACAAAGACAGTGGAGGAGATACCGAAGAAAGATGTGTTGATCATTGGAGGAGATTGGAATGTGAAGGTTGGAACAGATAATGAAGGTTAGGAGAGAGTCATAGGAAGGTTTGGATATAGAGAAAGAAATGAACAAGGTGAAAAACTGCTAGAGTTTGCTACAGGACATGAGATGGTGATCTGCTACACGAGATTCCAACAAAAGGACTGTAGGAAGTGGATGTGGTGATCGAGTGACAGGAAGTCCAAGAACATGATAGATATGATTTTGGTAAGAAGAAGATGGATAACATCAGTACAGCAGTGCCGAACTTTCCAAGGAGTGGATATAGACTCAGACCACAGTCTACTGATCGCAAATATCAAGATAAAATTCAAAAGAAAATGTAAGGCACAGTTTAAGAAAAGAAGAGATGTGGCGAGGCTATGTGAGGAAGAAACGGAATGCATACAGAACAGCGCTTGAAGAGAAGATTAAGAATATCAACACAGAGAAAGACCTAGATAAGAGAGTTGCAGGGATAGCCATCACTACAGAAGAGGCAATTGAGCAGACTGTTCCAGAACAAGAAAAGACCAACAACAAGTAGATTACCCTGAAGACACTGAAATTATTTCAAGAGAAGAGAGCGCTGAAGATCAGAAGTGATGTTTCTGAGATGGCAGAACAGCAGTATAGGATGAAATGCAATGAGGTAAGAAAAGCAGCCAGAAAGGATAAGGAGAAATGGTTGGAGGAGCAATGTGAAGATATCAAGAGGTATTATGGCAAATGTAAGACCAGAGAGGTGTATAAGAGAGTTAGGAATATTAATAGGAAACGGCAACAGAAGCAGATGATGATCAAAGAGGAGAACGAAGAAGTGCTCATGAACAGGGAGAAGATCGTGCAGCGATGGACAAGCTAATGCACCAATCTATACAAAGCACAGTTGGACCCGAGTGTCTCAGAGAGGCTGATTGAAGAATTAAAAGAGATATCTCCCCTGCGCGTCGAGATTGAGACCTATATTTCAAAGGAGGAAGTAGAAAAAGCAGTGAAATGACTGAAGAACAACAAGAGCCCTGGAAATGATAAGATCACAGGAGAGATGATCACATACGGTGGAGAAAGCATGATTCAGGAAATACACAGACTATGTAATATAGCATGGAAAGAAGGGAAGGTGCCTAAGGAATGGACAAGGTCTGTGCTAGTGACAATACCCAAGAAAGGAAGTACATTGGAGTGCTAGAACTACAGAACAATTGCCCTAATGAGTCATCTAGGTAAGGTGCTGATGATGATACTGACTGAGAGATTAAGATCGCAGATATAAAACATATAGCAGACAAGCAAGCAGGGTTCAGAAAAGATATAAGTACCATACAGCAGATATTGGCACTAAGACTGATGGCAGAGAAAGCTTGAAGAAAGAACAAAAACGTATACACTTGCTTCCTCGATTTTCAAAAGGCATTTGACAGCATAGATCAGAAAGTGACTTGGGTGGTGTTGGTCTTATAGGGAGTGGATAGCAGACTGATACAGTTGTTGAAGGATATCAATGATAATGTGGAGGCAGTGGTGAGAACATGCGGGGAGTTGGGAAGTTGGTTTAAAACAAGTAGAGGTACGAGACAAGGAGATCCAATATCGCCAAGTATCTTCATTGCACATCTGGAGAGAGCAATGGACAAGATCAAGGAAGAGGTAGAAGGGATATCTGTGCATGGGAAAAGAATTAACAATTTGAGGTTTGCGGATGATATAGTTATCATGCTGGAAGATGAGGAGAAGCTAGCAAAAAGGGTGCAGGTGTTAAACAAAGAAGGGAAGCAGTACGGACTGATTATGGACATCGATAAAATAAAAACAATGGTATTTGGAGATAAGGACATAGGAAGTAAGATCAGTGGAGAAGGTATTGAACTAGAAAATGTAGACAAGTTCACAGGTCTGGGGAGCAACATAACGTATGATCTAGATTGTAAGAAGGAAATAGCTACTAGAACAGTGAAAGCAAGAGCGAGTTTGAAGGAGATCTGGAAAAGCAAAGCAATTAGCTTAAGAACAAAGCTGGGAGTCTTGAAAAAGTGTATATTCAGCAGCAGGTTGTACAGATATGAGACATGGGTGATAACGAAAGATTCAAAAAGAAGAATATTGCCATTTGAAAGGAGTTGTTATAGAAAGATTCTGAGAATAGGATGAATGCAGAAGGTCACCAATGAGAAATTATATGGGAAGATACA
Organism: Carettochelys insculpta; assembly: GCF_033958435.1. NCBI lineage: Eukaryota > Metazoa > Chordata > Testudines > Carettochelyidae > Carettochelys > Carettochelys insculpta. Next base: position 16,601,955 of record NC_134140.1, read on the forward strand.
GCCAAAAGAGATCCTGCTGCAGACAGTTTTAAAACGGAAGCTACATCTATTTGGACATATTTGCAGAATGAATGACAAACGAAAAAATCAAGACCCTAGTATTCGGCAAAATGGAGGGTTCGAATAGGAGAGGCAGACCCCACAGAGAATGGATAGATGATATAGTAGATTGGTGCGGAGCTAGTGTACAGAAACTAAGCTGCTCCACACTGGACGGGGAAAGATGGAAGGAAATAGGGAGAGAGGCATCAGACACCAACGAGCACTGAGCCCACAGTTATTGATGATGATGATGATGATGATTATGGAAGTTTGTGGTCTTCCATTGATGCACCAGGCAGAAGCCATTTTTGAAGTTTGTGTAGCAGATTTGATAGACAGCTGTCCTGTTCTCACATGGCACAAAACTACAAACAAGAAATTGTCCCAAGCGTACGTATATCATCTGGCCCACTATCTCCTTCCATGCAGATTCAGGAGAAGGAGAACACTTTGGGGCCAAATTAGCAATTGTTGTAAGTCACTGTGTTTCAGTGGAGCCAGGCCAGTTTACACCAACTGAGGATGTAACCATCTGAAGTGTTGAGCAGTAGTTACATAGATAAAATTGCACTGAAATAATATTGTGCTTCAGTGGGCTAACAGTGAGCAAAAACCACTGCATTGTGGGTTATTGAACCAACTGGGGTTGAACTTAATTTTACAGAACTCCAGGGTTGATGATAATGTGATGCCAAGAAGTAAGCCTGGTATAAAATCTGGGTCAGAAATTCAGGAGCTCAGAGTATAAATGATCATAATGGTTTCTTCCAGCATTAAATGCTATGAATCTATGAAATGCAAAAAATACTGAAAGCAAACGTATAAAGGAATAGAGGTTTATTTGTTCTGTACTCTTAAAGAGCTTATTCCTCTCTCTGAGTTGCTTAAAACAAACTGCGTAAGAGACATATTCTAAACTAGACCAAGTGAGTACAATTCCATTTAATACAGTGGACATGCAACCAGTTACACTGAGTGTGAATTTGGGCCTCGTATGCTACTGGTGTTACTCTCCTTCTGGTTAAGATGGCACACGAGGATCTGCAAGTTAGTATATTATGACTAGTGTGAGCCTTAAGAAAACTTTTTTCTCTGATCCTGTCAGAAAATTGAGTTTAAAAGCAGTTTCCACAACAAAGATGTCTCTAAATCACAGGTACTGCAGAAGGGCTGGAATCACTCACTTTAACCAGGCTGTAAAATCTCACTATTGATGCTGTAGTAACTAATGTTTCATCCCATGGCTGCTAATGTTTTTATGTCTCTGTGGGCCTCTTCCGTCCAAGGACAAACATCAAGGGTTTTATAACTATCAGTTGATCATTTCTGCTAAAGTAGGGGAGGTGAATTTTCAGCAAGATAACAAAGGTGTTATCTCTATCCAGGGAGGATATAAAGGATATTGGGAAGATAACATCTAATTGAAGATTCAATTTTCCAACTGTCAAATTGTTTTGATAACTAATTGATTTACATAGACTGAATTCATTCACAACGCAAATATTTTTAGGTCATTCTGTCTGTCTTCCTTCATGGCAGTAAGTAGATGTGCTTGCTTTCTAGAAAATGATAGACTGACAAAGTCTGGCTTGGATGAGGCAAGTGTTTTCAGCTGATTGGTTTGGATATAGGCCAGCTTAGGATGCTAATGTCAGTGAAGGTGTGTTTAGTGATCTAAGTCCAAGGATGGGAGTCTGGAACAGCTGAGTCTTAAACGCTGTGTGTAGGTGTTCAAATAATAAGTATCTGAATAGAAATTCATAGAATTCTCTTTTGCCTTTAAAAAAATAGGGGTTGTTTTTGTACAGCCATATGAAACTCTTCAAGTAAAAAAAAAGATGGAATTTCAATAGTTTTTGAAATTTTGAAGAAAAACTAACATTTCAAAAGTTACAACATTTTTGAGTGCTTTTTTCAAATAGCTCTTGTGCATCTCTTTCCCCTGTACCACTTCTTATATTGCTAATACTGGTGTACTAAAATAGCTTTATTTGTGTAATCTTTAACATTACCAATGTAAGTGACATTTGCTTATGTGTATAAATATTTGCCTAATCAACCCCTCAGAGTCAATCAAAGAGCTAATAAAATCAGTAACTTAACAGAGGTAGTTTTCTAACGAAAACAGTGGAACTAAACTGAGAGAGTGAAATCCTGGTCCTGTTGAAGTCAATGGGAGTTTGACAATTAATGTCAATAGGGCCAAGATTTTACCCTGTATGTTTGGGCATATTCTGCAGAAGTTTCTTGAGATACAAGATTGACTATAAGTATGTTTCTTATGTTGAATCATGCATAAAATTCTATTCTTGTGATCCTAATAACATCTTAGAATTGTGAAAGAAAAATAAGTTTAAAATTCTAATTGACTAGTATATGCTATTACTATATTTTACTTTGATTTGCAAATAATTCCTGTTAGACAACTTCATTCATTGGTGAGTTTCACTTTTGCATATCCTCATCTTCATTTCTCATGGTACAATATTGTCATGTTTGGGTGTGCATAATGCAAAGGCCAAAAGGAGAAAACACAGTCATGTTTTTATTATGTGTAAAAAAAAATCAGTAAGACATTTTGTGATCCTATCAAGGTCTGAAGCCCATCCACTCTGTACTTTAAAAATTATTTATGAATTTGAAGTCTACAATATTTGGTATTATCCCATTTCTCAGAATTTTAGCACAAAAGGTCAATGTTTATTTGGGGGACTTAACTTCAAAATAACAAATTTGTCTAATTATACTGAAATCAAATTTTGTTTTTTTATTAACAGCATATAAAACATTGTTTTATTATAATATTGGTTGATTTTTTTCCAAAACTCTTGAACACAATTCCACCCATTTAAAAACAAGTTTTGGGTGAAATGTATTGCTCATAACAATGAGACTGATTCATCTAGCTAGAACCAGACTTACTGCAATTAGACTTCCCCACACGGCCGTGTCAACAAACCTTGACCATGACTTATAGCACACCACCTGGTCCAGTCAACAAATATGGACAGTTTTGATGGCTTGTGAGTTAGACAAAACTTCCCCAGAGCTTAGCATGAGGCTGCCATGCTCACTTCATTTGTGACCAAATACTAATTTACCTTTAGTAGGAAAAAGCTTAGTACCACAGACCATTTGTTATCTTTGGATTCTGGACTGTTGTGGCCCAGACTTCAGCATCTGCACTGACTCAAATTACATATTTTTTTTGGTTTGTATTACTAATATTTTCACCTTATTTTTGAAAAAATTGGAATCCCTAGAATTTGTTAAATTCACCAATATTTCAGAATTACTGTACCTGATGTGTCAGCTAACCACTACATAGGGTTGTATGTAAGTCTGAAGGGAATTTTCAGAAACTTTTTCTCTTTTCTCATTGCTTTTAACTGTAAACCCATTAAGGCAGAAGTTCTTTTTCACTCTTCTCCTAATGAAGAAAGAACATGCCTTTTGAGAAGGAGTGGCTGACAGATAATTGCTTTCATTGGATAAACCTAATATATTTCCTTTGGCCATTTCACATTCCAAATCATTTTACACGTATAAGAACATTGTGTATATAATTGGATGAAGGATCTTAATTCATGTTACCAAACCCCCCCCGTGAAATTGATATTACTTCATTGATTTTAATAAAGCCTTTGAAAATCTGAGAACAATGCAGCATATTGGTTCTTTAATTAGTAAAGGATTTATTCAATAAGTTATTGGACAAGTTAATTTACAGGACTTAATTTTGCTATTGAAAGGTTTAGCCTCCTTCCCTCCAAAATTGGGACGATGGACCATTCCAATACTGTGAAGGTGATGACCTTGTGATAACCCGTGTGTTCATCAGTCAAATTACTGTCCCCAGTAATGATAATGCCAAAGCTCTGGAACACTGGGGCAGCTAATCTGTATTCAAATTACACTCAATGAAACAGCAAGCACAATTCAAGTAATAACTCACTAGCACTGAGAGGTGAAGGGAGACGCTCAGACCCCTTCATGCAGATTGGACATTATCATACATTTCTTAGGTGTTGGACAGGTCTGCATGAGAGGGTTGTTAATGAAAATATCAATCAAAAACTCTGCTGACTTAATGGTCAATTTAAATTAATTAATTGGTAAGGAAAAAGTTGAGAAGGACAGCATTGATTGTTTAGCTTCAAGCAGTTGGCAGGGAATGAGAACAAGGTTGCCCAAATAAGCCAGTGTTTCCTTATGAAGGCAAAGGCTATGTCTAAAATGTTGAGTCTGGGAAGCAAAAACAATACAGATCCAGAAGTTAACTCTCTGTTACTTTGCATCATGGCTCACTGAACTGAGCATGGTATACTGAAGGTAGTGATACTTACAAAAACGGACTTTCAGGTGATGTAAAGCTGACACCATGGAGCAATTTGCTGCCTGGGGATCTGGCCCTCATTTTCAGGCCACCTTCTCACAGAGAACTCGTTTGTTGTCACTGTCATATTTTGTCCTGTTATCTCGTACACGTTTGCCATTGATAGCTGATTATATAACAAAAATGTGTTCTTGTCTATGATGCTTTTATTTAGACATGTGAGATACTCAGAAAAAGTAGTAATTTCTCTAAAAAGTGAGAGTTAAAAAGTGACACCACTGAAGTCAATAGGAGTTTTGCTATTGATTGCAGCAGACTGAAAATTGCACCCTGGATATCCCACTGGTGCTGAATTCTGTGTAGATACTCTATAGTTAGAGGCAATACCAGTGGCAAAAATTAAAAAGGATTTTCTAATTCCTGCATATTGAAGAGAACCTGGTAGTGCATTAAACTGGTTTGGACAGGACATGTTACTTAGAGATGTACTGTGTATTAAAACTATCCAATTTTTTTTTTAGTTTTTTTTTTAGTTTTGACCTAAATTACTTCCAATGGAGATAAGTACTTTTATATAGATTCATGCCAGTAAATGTTAACACAGAAAAAGAAAGGGGAAACTATTGTAAAATACAGTTAATAATAGACCAGAAAGGTTGTGTACAGAATTGCTTTAGGAATAAGCTAGGACTTGCAATGCAGATTTGAGGTCAAATCTGGGATAGTGCTTGAAGTTGGCTCTATAGACTCCTGACATCTTGCCCTTGATTTTCACCTGAAACAGCTCATATTTAACAAGATCAGATAACTCCACTGGATTTCAAATTAAAAAGGGATTTCAAATTAAATAAAGGGAAGGATTCTTTTGAAGATGGGTTTACTTTTGAAAGAGCAGCGTCTACACTGTCTTTCTTCTTTCAAAAGAAGCTCTTTTGAAATTAGAATATGCAAATGAGGTATCAAATATACAAATCTGTGCCTCATTTGCATTTTCAATTTACCTCATTTGCATACATCTTTCAAAAGAGTAATTCACGTGTAGACACACCCAAAGGGATTTGATTCACAAAAAACAAGCAGTCCCGTCGCACATTAAAGATGATTCAGAAACTATGGCTCGAGTCCCCCTCTACATTCAGCCAGCTACCTTTTTCTTTTTCTTCATTTGTTTCCTGACTGCAATGTTTCTAAATCAGGCACGGTCATTCACATGAGCGCAGAATGTAGATATCAACACAAAGTGCAATGCAGGTGGAAATAAATCTGGGATGTAGCATGAAATGAGGATGCAGCCAGTTTGTTTAAAAAGAAAGGATTCCATAAACATTGCTAGGGCTGTTAGTTTGGAAGCGGGGGGGTGGGGGTGAGAATAAATTGTTCTAATGATATTGAAGTGAAACTGAAACAAAAAGAGCAATTAGCTGCTTAACAAAATATTATTACCGATCAATGGTAAATAGCACTTTAATATAGGGCTTCAAGGCACTTTATGAGGATATTACCCCGGAGCTGCTTCCCTGTTCCTGCCTCTCTTCTTTCTTCCACTTCATCATGGTCAAGGGTACAGAAACAGACTGCTGGGGATACCTGCGGTATGAAGATGTCACTCTAGCAGTATAGTGCTACCCTCCTTCTCACCCCTGAAAGGAGGTGACGTCTTGGGGAGAAGAGGGGGGACATGGCCAGAGCATTGCTGTATACTATCTATTCTTGGGTGCTGCAACAGTCCGTCTGGGCCTCAGCTGCCATTATCAAAGCATAAATTAGAGCAACCTTGCTGATGCTGTCTATAAAATAATAAATCATTCATTATATTTGTGACACGTCTCCTTGTGGGGGAGAATTATGTTTCCTGCTGTTTTACCTGCATTCTGCCATAGATTTCGTGTTATGGTAGTCTTGGATGTACCCAGAACATATTGGCTATGTCTACACTAGCCCCCACCTTTTGAAAGGGGAATGCTAATGAAACACTTAATCAGATGCTAATGAGGCACTTCCATGAATATGCAACACCTCATTAGCATAATACCAGCTGGAGCAATTCAAAAGTGCCGCTTTTGAATCGCATGCCGCCCGGGTAGATGGGGGCCTTTCAAAAGGACCTACGGACTTTGAAAGCCCCTTATTCCTGTTTGGTTTTAGGAACAAGGGGCTTTTGAAGACTGGGAGTTCCTTTCGAAAGGCCCCCATCCACATGGGTGGCATGTGATTACAAAGCGGCACTTTTGAATCACCGTGGCCAGCATTATGCTAATCAGGCAGGGCATAGTCATGGCAGTTCCTCATTAGCATCTGCCAAAGTGTCTCATTAGCATTCCCCTTTCGAAAGGTGGGGTCTAGTGTAGACATAGCCATTGTTTATTTTAAGAACACTTTCACTGCAGAGTTGACAAACGCAAAGAAGGTACCAATGTGAGATTTTGAAAGATAACCACAGTACTCAATCCAAGGCTTAAGAATGTTCAGTGCCTTGCAAAATCTAAGAGAGAAGAGATATGGAGGATACTTTCAGAAATCTTAGAAGAGCAACACTCTTGATGCAGAAACCACAGAACCTGAACCATCAACAACAACAACAACCAACTTTCTGCTGGTGGCATCTGACTCAGGTGATGAAAATGAATATGTGTCTTCCCCCACTGCTTTGGATTGTTAGAGAGCACAACTGATTATCAATATGGATGCATGCCCTCTGGAAAGATGGTTGAAGAATGAAGGGATATATGAAACTTTCATCCATCTGCAACCTAACTATCTTGCAATACCAACTACAACCGTGTTCTGTCTCACTCACAACCCTGTTCTCACTTTCAGGTAACATTGTAAATAAGAAGTGAACAACATTATCTCCTACAAATGTAAACAAACTTGTTTGAGTGATTGGCTGAACACGATGTAGGACTGAGTGGACCTGTAGACTCTAAAAGTTACATCATTTTATTTTTGTACATAAGTCTACAATTTAAAGTTCAACAGTCAGGGTGAAGTTCTGCAGGGGTTACCTTCAACTCTTTCTTTACAGAGTTTGATCCTTTATGATTATACATCAGTGACTCATAATACATGAAATGACATTAACTCCTTTGGTCATAATAATATAAATGAAGTCATTGGGTTTCCAACTTTCCTTGTCTGTAGATGAAGTCAAACATTCATTCGTGTGCCTTCCCCTTCCAAACTCTCCACAATTCATTTCTCAAAATGTTTTATTCTGTGGACCATCAGAAAGGACACCAAGAATGTTGTTAGAAGTTAGAATTGTTTATATATATTTTCCTATAATATGTTTCCGTATAATACCCCACAGAGTAAACTTATTGTTGGTATTGCGCTACTGCTAGGAATCCAAACAAAGATCCCAGTGTCTTAAGAGATGTACAAACACAGCATCTTTTACCTGAGGTGGGGCTATATATGTTTATATTAGAGTGTCTGTCTGTCTCTCTGTTGATACTATCTATGTTTGTTCAAGAACCTCCTCTTAAACTATAAGAGTTATGACCACAATATTTGGTATGCAGCTTCCTCTTACCCTAACTCAGACCAACCTCAGGGTTTGGTTGTGCCTGGGAAATGGGAAGTGCTGGGAAGGGGAAGGGACAGAGGGAGGTAAAAGAAAGGGGCACCGATAGGAGGGATATGATACAGAGAATGGCCACTGGGGCAGGTGCAGCACCTAGAGATGCCAGCAGAGCTGGGGCTCCGCCATCTTCCCTGCCACAAAGACTGAGTAATTACTCACCTGCCCCAAAACCAGAGCCTGCCCCCTGATCCTGTGGAGAGTTTACAGACTTCAGAGGAGGCTGCTGGAGGGGGATAGCCACTGGAACTTTGCTTCACCCAGACAGCCTGTAGGCCACTGGGTAGCTGCTGGAAGTGGGGACAGCTGGAGAATGGGGCAGCACCCAGCACCTGCCTCCACAGACAGTCTGCAGGCCATGAGTGGAGGTTCCCCCAGATCCTGGTCTTTGCCAGACAGCCTGTAGGCTGCAGGAAACACTGAAGGCAGGGCGTACTCCCTAGAGCCTGGCCAGCCCCTGGAGCATCCCAGCAAAAAAGCTGCAGGATGGAAGGAGCTGCTCGCTGCTGTGGGGGTAGTCATCCAAGCGCTGCCCCTCCAGACCAGTGGAGGGCTGGGGTGGAGGATAGTTGAAGGCTGAGGTCAGTCTTCAGAGCACTACTCTCCCACAACAAGTTGTAGGATGGGGCAACCACTACCTCAAGTAAAGACCCTCTGAATCACAGAATCACATAATCATAAGGCTGGAAGGAACCTCAGGAGGTCATCTAGTCCAGCCCCCTGCTTCAAGCAGGACCAACCCCCACTAAATCATCCCAGCCAGGACCTTGTCAAGCTGGGACTTAAAAACCTCGAGGGATGGAGATTCCACCACCTCTGTAGGCAACGCATTCCAATGCTTCACCACACTCCTGGTGAAGTAGTTTTTCCTAATGTCTAACCTACACCTCTCCCTCTTCAACTTCAGACTGTTACTCCTTGTTCTGCCATCTGACATCACTGAGAACAGTTTCTCACCCTCCTCTTTAGCACTCTCCTTCAGCAAGTTGAAGGTTGCTATTAAATCAACCCTCAGTCTCCCCTTCTATAAACTAAACAAGCCCAGATCCATCAGCCTCTCCTCATAGGTCATGTGCTCCAGCCCCTTAATCATTTTTGTTGCCTCCACTGAACCTGCTGCAGCACATTCACATCCTTTTTATACTGGGGGGCCCAAAACTGGACACAATATTCCAGATGCGGCCTCACCAGTGCTGAATAGAGAGGAATAACTAGTTCTCTATGGCTATGTCTACACTAGCCAAAAACTTTGAAATTTGCCTGGCCATTTCGAAGTTTACTAATGAAGTGCTGAAATACATATTCAGCATCTCATTAGCACGCGGGCAGCCACGGCACTTCGAAATTGACGTGGCTCGCCGCTGCGCGGTTCATCCGTGCAGGGCTCCTTTTCGAAAGGCCACTGGCTACTTCGAAGTTCCCTTATTCCCATCTCTCTGTCTACCCTCCAGCATATCTGCCTCTCCCCCTAGTTTTGTGTCAGCCACAAACTTGCTGAGGGTGTAATCCAGTCCCTCATCCAGTTCATTAATAAAGATGTTGAACAACAACAGTCCCAGAGCGGAGCCTTAGAGCACTTTGCTTGAAACTGACCACCACCCAGATATTGAGCCATTGACCGCTACCTGTTGGGCCCGACCTTCAAGCTAGCTTTCTATCCATCTTATAGTCCAAGGATCCAAACCATAGTTCCTTAACTTATGGACTAGAATATTGTGGGAGACTGTATCAAAAGCTTTGCTGAAGTCAAGGTATATCACATCCACTGACTTCCCCATGTCCGCAGAGCCTGTTACCTCCTCGTAGAAGCTAATCAGATTGGTCAGGCAGGACTTGCTTCCATATTAGCTACTTTTGATCACTTTCCCCTCTTCCAAGTGCTCCAAAATGGATTCCTTGAGGATCCTCCCCATTATTTTCACAGGGATTGAGGTAAGGCTGACTGGTCTATAGTTCCCTGGATAGTTCTTCTTTCCTTTTTTAAGATGGGCCCTATGTTTGCCTTTTTCCAGTCATCTGCTGTCTCCCCCGGCCTTCAAAGATAATGGCCAAAGGTTCAGCAATGACATCTGCCAATTCCCTCAGTACCCTCGGGTGCATTAAATCCAGACCCAAAGATTTGTATACAGCTAGTTTTTCTAGATAGCTCAGCACTTGTTCCTTCCCCACAGGTGGCTGCCCTCCACCTTCCCATTCTGCATGGTCTAGGACCGTTGTGTGGGAGTTGACTTTATCCGTGAAGACTGGGGCAAAAAAAGCATTGACTACTTCAGCTTTTCCTATGTCATCTGTCACTAGGTTACCTCCCTCATACAGTAACGGCCCCACACCTTCTCTGATAACCCGTTTATTGTTAACATGCCTTCTTGTTACTCTTCACATCCCTTGTCAGCTGCAGTTCCAACTGTGCTTTTGCTTTCCTGATTACTGCCTGGCATTCTCCAGCTGTATGTTTATACTTCTCCCTAGTCAACTGTCCATGTTGCCATTTCTTGTATGCATCCTTTTTGAGTTTAAGCTGACTAAGGATTTCCTTGTTAAGCCAAGCTGGTTGCCTACCCTGTTTGCATTTCTTACTATGCAGGGGGATGGTTTGTTCCTGTGCCTTCAGTAATACTTCTTTAAAATACTGCCAGTTCTCTTGAATTCTTTTCCCCTTCATCTTTGTTTCCCAAGGGATCCTGCTCACCAGTTCTCTCAGGGAGTCAAAGTCTGCTCTTTTGAAATCAAGGGTCTGTATGTTACTGCTCACCTTTCTTCCCTTTCTCCGGATCCTGAAATCTACGCTCTCATGGTCGCTGCAGCCCAGGTTTTCACCCACTTCTATTTCTCCTACTAGTTCTTCCCTGTTTGTGAGCAGCAGGTCAAGTTGCGCACGGCCCCTCGTCGGTTCCTTCAGCACTTGTACCAAGAAGTTACCCCCAACGTTCTCCAAAAACTTCCTGGATTGTCTGTGTGCTGATATATTGGTCTCCCAACAAATGTCTGGATGATTAAAGTCTCACATGAGAACCAGGGCCTGTGATATGGAAACTTCACTTGGCTGACTGAAGAAAGCCTCCTCTATCTCATCTCCCTGATCTGGCGGTCTATAGTAGACACCAACTACAACATCACGGCTACGTCTACACGTGCACCCAACTTCGAAATAGCTTATTTCGATTTTGCGACATCGAAATAGGCTATTTCGATGAATAACGTCTACACGTCCTCCAGGGCTGGCAACGTCGATGTTCAACTTCGACGTTGCTCAGCCCAACATCGAAATAGGCACAACGAGGGAACGTCTACACGGCAAAGTAGCACACATCGAAATAAGGGAGCCAGGCACAGCTGCAGACAGGGTCACGGGGCGGACTCAACAGCAAGCCGCTCCCTTAAAGGGCCCCTCCCAGACACACTTTCATTAAACAGTGCAAGATACACAGAGCCAACAACTAGTTGCAGACCCTGTATATGCAGCACGGACCCCCAGCTGCAGCAGCAGCAGCCAGAAGCCCTGGGCTAAGGGCTGCTGCCCACGGTGACCACAGAGCCCCGCAAGGGCTGGAGAGAGAGTATCTCTCAACCCCCCAGCTGATGGCCGCCATGGAGGACCCCGCTATTTCGATGTTGCAGGACGCGGATCGTCTACACGTCCCTACTTCGATGTTGAACGTCGAAGTAGGGCGCTATTCCCATCCGCTCATGGGGTTAGCGACTTCGACGTCTCGCCGCCTAACGTCGATTTCAACTTCGAAATAGTGCCCAACACGTGTAGACGTGACGGGCGCTATTTCGAAGTTACTGCCGCTACTTCGAAGTAGCGTGCACGTGTAGACGCAGCCCACCTCTGTTACTTCCACCAGTAAGCTTAACCCAAAGACACTGAACTGGATTTTCTCCTTCCATGAACTGGAGCTCTGAGCAATCATACTGCTCCCTCACATAGAGCGCAACTCTTCTCTTTTTCTCCCTGTCTGTCCTTCCTGAACAGTTTGTCCTTCCTGCACCCAGAGTAATGCCTTTGAGACAGGCAGGCTGTAGGCTGGCAGGGGCAGATCACAAAGCCCCAGCACCCCTGTGAGGAGTTGCTGGCTAGGGAATGCTGCCCTGGACCCCTGGGAAGAACTGCCACCAGAGCAGTGCCATCCTCAACACCACGGGTGGCCCCAGTAACCTCCCCACCTCAAAACCCAGTCCTGAGACCTCTGCCCTAACATCTGTACCTCCCCGCTGCCTCAACTTTGGCACCTCCACCTGCTGCCTGGAATCGCCACAAACCCTCTGCCCTAAGCCATTCACTCTGTGCCTCTCCTTACCCCTGAACCTTCACTCCAGCCGTCATTCCTCTTCATTTTTGAAGAATACTATAATTGACAAAAATGTACATTTTTCATTCATTTTCAGAAAATCGCTTCAGTTAAAGAGCCGAGCAATGCGGAGTACATCTTTCAGTAGTCAATACAGAAAAAAGTCCCTAGCTGGACCAGGTAGGAGAGAGACAAAGATCAGAAGCAGGCTGCAAGACTCCTTTCAGTCCTATGATTCTATGATGATTTCTATGGAATTATTATCTTAAATCATGTTTGCCGCCTTGAAGGAATAGTAATCAGTCAATTGGTGTTAGATTACCATTGATTGCACTGGAAGGAGCATTTCCTAAGACATTTAAAAGACGGATTTAAAACAATCACAGCCCAGAAAAATCAGATGTTACTCCCTTGCTAATGATACTGAAATGCTTAATATTGACATTGTGTGTGTCCTGTCATCTCAATTCATTCTCAAAAAGATTAGCTCCTTGAGCAGTAAGTCTCTTTTTAGCTCTGCTTTCCAGTATAGAGCTGGGCACCCTTATTTAGCTAATTCAGCAAATAATAAATTTCCTGGAAAAATGTATTTTGGGGGCACAAAAGCTAGTCACAAATTTGGGTTGAATTCAACTACCATTGGACTAAAATGGAGGGTGGGGGGGAGGAAGGAAACAATTAATCAATTAGTTTCAACCATTGCAAAACAAAAAACTTGGACTTTTCATTTTGAAATGATGTTTCATTTCATGGCCTGTTTTTGCACTGGTCTGCCTTTTGGCTTGCTCCTGGACTCCTGACCCCAGCTTGGACCCATGTTTCTGAACCCTGCTCACTAGCAATGCTACAATTCTAGGAGACTTTGTCTGGGGAGGCGGTCATCTTATGTCAACAGAAAAACTCCTGTGTGCAGGTTGAAGCTAGAAGACAGTGTGGAACAGCTATGTCATGGTAAGTTCTGGACTGTAGATCCAGGTTGCAGAGAAAAGGCTGAAAACATGACCCAAGCATGTCCTCAAGTCTCAGAAAGCAAAGACGCATAAAAGGGCCCAAAATAAATTATGCTTTATTTATTTCTCTTTCATCTCATTATTTTAAGCTGGTATCATGATTTTTTATTTGGCGCTTTATGTTCCTGCCCCTGAGGTTGTCTGTGCCCTCAGGATGAAGCAGTTTGCACTGATGTAGCATCTATCAGAGGCTAAGATTCACTTTTGCTCTTCCAGGAAATTAAGGAGAAGGCAGCAGCTTACAGGAGATTACTAATTAGTAGAAGGCTGTATAAAAACTGGCTGAAACAAGTGGACTGCAGACACACTATATTTGTTCCTGGATAACTGACAGGTTTGTTTATGCACAAGTATGTACAAATAAGTAGATGGCCACCTCGTACCAGGTATGCTGATGTTTGAGAGGTATACCATGCATTTCGGTTTTCCTGAACCTGACCTACTTTTTGGTCCTCCAATCTCCGTCCAGACAGATATATGAAAAACTTTCCTGAGAATCTAGAACCACTTCCATGGAAGTTGTAGGAAAGGGTCTTCCACAAACTATGGGTGGTATTAGACCTTGGGGTTAAACAGGAATCTCCTAGTGCAGCATTTCTCACACTGAGGGGCCCACTTCAAAAGGGGGTGGCAAGGCAAGTACAGGAGGGGCACTCATAGGGTCACCATACATTGGGTTTTCCCAGCTGTGACCTCTTATTTAGTTCTCTGATCTCTGTCCGGGCAGACTCTGGAAGTATAAAAACATGCCCGTGACTTTTCCTTGCCTTCAGAGCCAGATGGCTGGCAGGGCAGTTGCTCTCCACCACCCAAACAGGGAAGCATTGCCACTGCCAGCAGCGGCTCAAAAAGAAGGACAGCAATACAATCCTTTGCTACACTTCTGCACTGCTGCTGGTGCCTCCCCCATGAGCCTCCAGATGTTACAGCAAAGTTCTGTAGTTGAAGGCTGGCACCTGCTTTCGGGCCTGGGACACCTGCTATTAGCAGAATCTCTCCTGCTGCCAGGACTCCTGCTGCACCCTCCTCAGTTGTCTCTCTTTTTCTGGAGCTGTCTGGCTTGATGAGGTGCATTGTCTGGTCAAACAGAGGGGGGCTGTAGCTCCAGTTTGCTCAGCTCAGTGAGGCTGTCAGGGCACTTCTTGTGCCCTAGACTCTGGAAATCCCTTCTGTGCCCAGGTCCATCAGGGGCTTTGGTCTGTTGGCCTCTTTGCCCCATTTTGGGAGGCTGCCCCTGGATGGCTCTCTGGCAGTCTGCTGAGCAGAGTTCTCCGCTCCTGCCCACTTGCTCTTCTTTAGCCACCCTGCCAGTCTACTTCCCTGCCCTTTGATCCTCTCAGCTCCTGTTAGCCTGCCAATCAGCAGTGACCAGCAATGCCTGTATTAACTCTGGTTTCTGAGCTAGCATGTGGGGACATATACTACGTGATAGGCCCTTTCATCTGCAGCAGGTTCTGCAGGGCCACTGGGGTGGAATCCTGGAGGCCTAGGCCTGCTTTCTAACCCCTCTGGGCCACACGGGGTTCTGCACTCCATCAGAGGCATTCTAAAAGGCTCATTCCCTGCAGAGCTTTGGGTCCCAGGTGGAATGATGGGATGGGGTGGAGCTGGCGCATCACCATGCTCACGATGTCGTCTTGTCTCAAGAGAAAAAAGGGCATGTCAGAGACTTGGATGCACCCAGGAATCAGGGAGGATTAATTGTAACTGGCACCCTGGGATGGGCTCATCTTCTGTAGTGACCTCCAGTTCCAGACACCCTCCAGCCCGTTGGAGGAGGAGCTCCTGCCACCATTCTCTCCATTTCCCTATGACAGCTGTTTGTTAGCAGCATCTCTTTGGCAGAGTTCTTGGTCTGGTGTTGGTGGCTGTATTCTTCCATTCTCATTGGGTTCCACCCTTGCCCAACAGAATAGCAGGGATTCCTGTGGTGAATGGAGTATCCTTGGTGCCTGGAGAGGGGTGTTATCCCAAACTAAGCAGGGTGAGGAAGGACAAACTCATCCTTCAGCTGGGGCCAATGGAAAGGGGATCATTGCTTTAGGCATCCCATTCCCTGTTTTCTATGGGTTTCCTCACCTGTGGTGGGGCAGCAGTTTGTGGAGCCATTAAATCCTTCAGTCCCTACTAGATCTCTTGGAAAGATTCTGTGACCCTCACATGAGCAGCATCTACTAGATCTTGGAAGGGTGAAGAGGAAGTTAAGGCTCAGGCTGGTGCCTTGCACAGGCCACACAACTGGGAGGGCTTGGTCTAACCTCAGACAGGGTCCTGTTTCCCTTTGGGAGCTATGGTCACCCTAAAGGGGAAGCATCTCAGCAGGGGAGGAGACGAAGAGAGGAGAAACCAAAAAATAAAAAAGTAAGTAAGGATGGGCTAAAATGTTTAAAACATGCTAAAAAGACTATGAGGTAAAAGAAACAAAGCCTGGTGTTACTTCCGGGTCTTGTGCCATCAACTTTCAGGCGCTTGTTTTCCTGCTTAGGGTATGCCCCTACCACAGGGACTCCAGTGGCCCAGAAGAGGCAGTGATGTAGTCCCATTTTCGAGAACAAACTGGTCACTTTGGCCCAGACTCTTAAAGACCTTAACGATCCTGACTCCTATTGAAATCGGTGAGGATTAGGTGCCTAAATCAATTGAGGATCTGGGCCTTCAGCACCTAATTCTGAGGGACTTAAGATCCTGAATGCCAGAGTCGCTTTGAAAAATGTGACTTAGTCTCCTAAATGATTCTAGCCCTTTTGTCTGGATTACCCAAAGTCACCTCTGAAAGACAATTCCTACCTAGCTTCCTCTTTGCCCCAGGTATAAGGCTTTGTAGCTTCTCCTACTACCAGAGATGCTTAGTGGTGCTGGCCAGCAAGGAGGGGGTGGAGATATGACTTGATGACCTCTCCAGTTCCCTTCCACTTCTCATATTCTATGATTTTATGAGTCCTTGACTTTGCACATTCCCTGCCTGTGCCCTTTCCACCTGCTGTGGGGAAGGATTAAGCAGCTGCATGTATTTGCTTCCTCCTGTCTGTCCAGACTTAGGGTCTAGTGCAGCGATATAAGGGGTTCATGCTCCCTTCACTGCCCTACACAAAGATGCAGGGGGGCCATTTTGGAGGAGGTGTGAACCCCCTCCCCCACCAAATTTTGTTCCAGAGGCTACACACCCCATTATGAGACAGAGCTCTTAATTGCAACACAGCCTGAGTGCGCTATGTGATGAATTTGGAAGCTGGGAGCCTCAGGGCCTTTCAGGCAGGCAGGGGTGATTAAGATAACAAAGGGCTTGTCATTAAAGTAAACTAAGGATCCTTAGATGATTGGTAACAGCAACGAAGGGTCCTGTGGCACCTTATAGACTAACAGAAAAGTTTTGAGCATGAGCTTTCATGAGCACAGACTCACTTCATCAGATGCTGGTCTTGGAAATCTGCAGGGCCAGGTATAAATAAGCCAGAGCAAGGGTGGGGATAACAAGGTTAGCTCAGTCCGCAAGGGTGAGGCTTACTACCAGCAGTTGATCTGGAGGTGTGAACACCAAGAGAGGGGAAGCTGCTTCTGTATTTAGCCAGCCATTCGCAGTCTTTGTTTAAGCCAGAGCTGAGGGCGTCAAATTTGCAGATGAATTGTAGTTCAGAAATTTCTCTTTGGAGTCTGGTCCTGAAATTTCTTTGCTGTAGGATAGCTACTTTTAAGTCTGCTACTGTGTGGCCTGGGAGATTGAAGTGGTCTCCTACGGGTTTTTGTATATTGCCATTTCTGATATTTGATTTTTGTGCGGTTATTCTTTTACGTAGAGACTGTCCAGTTTGTCCGATGTATATAGCAGAGGGGCATTGCTGGCACATGATGACATAAATTATATTGGTAGATGTGCAGCTGAATGAACCCACGATGGTGTGGCTGATCTGGTTAGGTCCTGTAATGGTGTTGCTGGTGTAGATATGTGGGCAGAGCTGGCAACGAGGTTTGTTGCATGGATGGGTCCCTGACTTAGAGTGACTGTGGTGCGGTGTATAGTCGCTGGTTAGGATTTGCTTCAGGTTGGCGGGTTGTCTGTAGGCAAGGACTGGTCTGCCTCCCAAGGCCTGTGAAAGTCGGGGATCATTGTCCAGGACGGGTTGTAAATCCCTGATGATGTGCTGTAGAGGTTTTCGCTGAGGACTGTAGGGAAATCATTATCAGGTACTCCAGTCAAAAGTAACAGAGAGATAGCTGTGCTAGTCTATATACTATCAAAACAAAAAAGCAGTCCAGTAGCACTTTAAAGACTGACAAAATAATTTATTAGGTGATGAGCTTTCCTGGGACAGACCTGCTTCTTCAGATCATAGCCATACCAGAACAGACTCAATATTTAAGGCACAGAGAACCGAAAATAGTAATCAAGATTGACAAATCAGAAAAAATATTATCAAGGTGAGCAAATCAGAGAGCAGAGGGACAGAAGGAGGTGGGGAGGGGGAGTCAAGAATTAAATAAAGCAAAGTATGTAAAAGAGTCCCTATAATGAACTAGAAAATTGCCATTCCAGTTCAAACCACAGGTTAATGTGTTGAAAAGATAGGAAACAAAAGCCGCATCTACACGAGCTGGCTACTTTGAAGTAGCCGTGCCAACTTCGAAATAGCGCCCGCCACGTCTACACGTGGCGAGCGCTATTTCGAAGTTGAAATTGACGTAAGGCAGCGAGACATCGAAGTCCCTATCCCCAACAGAAGATGGGAATAGCACCCTACTTCGACCTTGAACGTCAAAATAGGGCACGTGTAGACGAGCCGCGTCCCGCAACATCGAAATAGCGGGGTCTGCCATGGCGGCCATCAGCTGAGGGGTTGAGAGATGCTCTCTGCAGCCCCTGCGGGGCTGTATGGTCACCATGTGCAGCAGCCCTTAGCTCAGGGATTCTGGCTGCTGCTGCTGCAGCTGGGGATCCATGCTGCATGCACAGGGTCTGCAACCAGTTGTCGGCTCTGTGGATCTTGTGCTGTTTAGTGCAAGTGTGTCTGGGAGGGGCCCCTCAAGGGAGCGGCTTGCTGTTGCCCCAGAAGTGCTAGTCCGCCCTGTGACCCTGTCTGCAGCTGTTCCTGGCACCCTTATTTCGATGTGCGCCACTTTGGTGTGTAGACGCTCCCCTGTAGTGCCTACTTCGATGTAGTGCTGCCCAACGTTGACGTTGAACGTCGACGGCACCAGCCCTGGAGGACGTGTAGATGCTATTCATCGAAATAGCTTATTTCGATTTCGCTACATTGAAATAAGCTATTTTGATGTAACATACCCGTGTAGACGTAGCTAAAGGGTCGGATACCTGGTGAGAATTGAGAGTAGTAAACAGTGGTGTCCCCCAGAAATCTGTACTGGGTCCAGTGCTGTTCAACACATTCATAAATGATCTAGAAAAAAAATGAGTAAGCAATCAATTGGCAAAATTGTCTATTGATACAAATTTTTTTCAGGTTAAGTCCAAGTCAGGTGCAGGTAGTTAGTTACAAAGGGATTTCACAAAACTGGGTGACTGGGCAACACAAGGGCAGGTGAAATTCAAGGATGATAAATGCAAAGTAATGCAAGTGGCAAAATATTATGCCAAGTATACATACGAAATGATGGAGTCTAAATTAGCTGAACCCAGCAGTAAACAGATCTCAGAAACATTGTGGACAGTTGTCTGAAAATGTCCAGTGGCAATCAAAACAAAACAAAACCTAACAGATGATTGGGACTCATTAGGCAAGGGATAGATAAAATGGAAAATACAATATTTCCTCTATATAAATCCATGGTACACCCACATATCAAATAGCGTTTGTAAGTTTGATCACCCCATCTCAGAAAGAAACATTGGATTTGATAAAGTTACAGAGCAAGGAAACAGAAATTAGTAGGAGTACTGAATGCATTCCGTATGAGGAGAGATTAAAATGACAGAGACTTTTCAGTTTGATAAAGAGAGGATTCTTTGCCAGAGAATGTTAAGAAGGTGAGATATAATAAGATTCAAAAATGAACTAGGTAAGTTCATAGAGACTAGGTCCCTCAATGTCTGATAGCCAGTGTGGGCATAGCTCCAACACCGCATTCTGCTTGTCCCTCACCTCTGGGGGTGTAGACTTACGAGTGGGGAGGGAGATGAGGGGTTAGGGGAGCAGGAAGAGCTTCTGGGCTGGGAAGTGGGGCTGAGGGATTCAGAATGTATCAGGAATCTGCAAGTTGAGGCAGGACATTGGTGGGGCCAAAGAAGACGAAGGTGAATAAGGAACAATATTTTCATCTGGCGATGGAATATTAATGAAGGTAACAAAATGTACATTTTGAATGATCTATTTGAAGCTGATATATAGGAGAAAATTATGTTTTTTGTTTTGTATAATTAGCAGGTAGTCAACATTCTAAATTTGGAGATTAGATACTGTGCCTTCATATTTAAACAGACCACAGTAAGTATCCTGCTGAATCACTGGATGGGAAGTTTTATGCAGTATTATCCAATGAAAAATTGTGCTGAGTTAGTGTAACACGTGAGGGAGAAAGCAGTTATAACAGAAGTCATGAAGTGGACTTCAGCTCTGACCTTGACTCTCCGAATGACCTAAGATGAGTTGTAATTTGCTTGTGCCTCCATTTACCCTGCATAACGTGGACATATGGATACCTATGGGACAAAGTAGTTTTAAGGCATAATTTATGCTTCCAGTCTGGAGAATAAAGGTATTATGAAAGGGTCAGCTCATGTTGCGTAGTACCTTTAGTCCTTGATCCTGCAAAGGCTTGCATGTGTGTTTAACATTGCACGCTGTGATAAGTCACACTGCCTTAAATGGGACCACTCACAGTACACAAAAGCAGCTCGTGCAAGAGTCTTTGAACAATTGGAGCCTTACTCTGCTCTGTAAGGGTATCATAGTCTGGCCCTTCATTATTATTTTATTTTTCTGTGCATGATAATCAAAGATTACCCTTGCCATATGCTTGATGTTATTTTGCAGCAAGTGTTAATGATATTATGGGTTGTGTAGTGTTTAGTTTGAGTGTATTCTCTCTTGACTCTAGATGGATTTTAATTTGGTGTATGGTAGCTCTAGTGAGCTTGTAAAAGCATCAATAAATCTCCTTGTTCAAACTGAAATAAGCATTTTATATTACGAGGCTGCCATGATCCTAAACATATCTATATGATTAGAGCTGGAGATTTACCTAATTGTCTTCAAAGGAGCCCATAAGGGAATACAAAATGTTCTCTGTGTTAATCAGTTGGGAAAAGCTACAGCATTGTATCATATAGTTTAATTCCACATGATCTGCAAGTTTGCAGGCAGTTAATTTACATAAAATCACTATAGCATACTCCATAATAATAACAATCATAAGACCTGGAACAAGAGATGAATCAACACCTGAAATGAAACCAGCTTTGAATTTCAAGGAGAATAGAGGTTCAAATATTAGGCTCCTACCTCTTTGGTTTTTGTTTCAGATTAGATCCATCTTTTCCCGACTAAGCTCATTAAATACAGAGGGTGAAATTCTGGCTCAATTACAGTCAGCGACTTTAAGTTTGACTTTAATGGGGCCAGGATTTCACTCCACGTGTCCTGACTGTAGCTTGCGATAAGTAGATAAATATTTTGCTCAGACAGTCCTCACTTTAGCAGGTACCAAGCAGAGAAGACAAGCTGCTAATATGGTGGGGTAATTCCTAGCAGGTTTTGGGATGTACATAGTTATAAAAAGAAAAAGTAAAACATAGCAGCTGTCCCCAAACAAGAAATAGTTGGACGTACATTATACAAAATACCGTATCACAACAGTATACACAGCATATAACTATTTGTATATGTTGTACATTCTTCCCCTTCCTCCTGTGTACGGGGGAAGGCAGGGGCAGATGGACAGCATGTGGGCTGCATACACTGAAAGACAAATAGCAACCTCAGTGGCTGGCCACTTTATGGCCAGGCTATCGCAGGTCCGTATAAGTTGCCTAACCCTTGTTATGTCCCTTCGTCTCTTTTCCAATGGGACTCTGGTTGTGGATTTCAGTCCACATTTGTTATCTCTAACCTAATCAGATACTTAGTCCAAGGTGATGGACACATTTAACAAAGGAAGTTTATATGCTGAAAAAAGTCAAATAATTTATTTATCCGATAATCACATAATTAATTTAAAAAAAATCAAGTCGAAGGACTTCTTTGAGATTTAAAGATGTCACAGTTTCCATCAGTGTCTAAAATGCTTAATTTGAATTACATCTGAGTGACATTTTACTAATGTTCTTCTACGAGTGTGGAATCTTATAGATCAACAACTTACAGTGCCAGGTAAGGACCAAACCCAGCCACCTTGTTTAAAATTTTTGCTTGAGTATTTTAATCATGATTGTGTGCATAAAAATTAATAAATACTGATAGATAGTTCAAGCACTAGATTATGTCCCTGGATCTTAAAAATATTCACTTGCAAGTAAAAGGAAGTGAGCAACTTTCAATGTTAGACCACTGGCTACTTTCCAGAGCCTACCAGGCAAATTCACTTCTTTCAAAATTTGGACAACTCTACATAAGTGCAGGGACATGAATATAGGGCAAAATATATTCTAAATCAACAATGAAAAAATGTTCCCCTTATCTCTGGCCTCTTGCATTTTGCAAAACTACAGTAATTTCAGAGAGCTTGTTTGCTCGTGAGACCTCATTATTAATTAGTGAGACTTACTAGTGAAATCAGTAACTTTTATATCAGCACAACTATTGCTACTGTCCATTTTGCCTAAGCGACATGTGTTTGTCGATGTTCTTCATTCTTCTTAAAGACATTTTCTTTTAAATGTAACTTGTATTCACAATTGATTTTCACACGAGCTTCCAAGGCTTGCAAGAATATGATTCAATAGTTGGAAAACAATGGAGTCAGGTATTTGGTGGCCCGTTCTAGACTGTCTATGTGACTTTCACAAATATATCTGCAAAGCTGAAACTGCAGATCTTCAGCACAAATGTCCAGAGTGTTTGTATAGATGCAAGACCTGGCATACTAAAAAGTCTTCAAATCAAAAGCTCCAGGCATTCATAAACAGATGCCTGAGGTACATCCTTCACATCAAATGGCAACAGCAACAAAGGGTCCTGTGGCACCTTATAGACTAACAGAAAAGTTTTGAGCATGAGCTTTCGTGAGCACAGACTCACTTCATCAGATGCTGGTCTTGGAAATCTGCAGGGCCAGGTATAAATAAGCCAGAGCAAGGGTGGGGATAACAAGGTTAGCTCAGTCTGCAAGGGTGAGGCTTACTACCAGCAGTTGATCTGGAGGTGTGAACACCAAGGGAGGGGAAGCTGCTTCTGTATTTAGCCAGCCATTCGCAGTCTTTGTTTAAGCCAGAGCTGAGGGCGTCGAATTTGCAGATGAATTGTAGTTCAGAAATTTCTCTTTGGAGTCTGGTCCTGAAATTTCTTTGCTGTAGGATAGCTACTTTTAAGTCTGCTACTGTGTGGCCTGGGAGAAATGAGGAGCTTTGGAACAGAGCAGGACAAGAACCACTTGACTTTCAAATCAAGAGAAGAAAGTGGCGATGGCTAGGCCACACGCTCAGGATGCCATCATCCAGCATAGTCCATCAAGTTCTCAAATGGAGCCCACAAGGAACACACAAAAGAGGAAGACCTCGGACAATGTGGAGAAGCTCTACTAAGACTGAACGACAACATCCGGGGTACTCCTGGAGTCAGCTAGAAGTTTTGTCCCAAGACAGAGTAAGTGGAGGAGACTTGTAGATGACCTATGCTCCACTCGGAGTACAAGGGTTTAAGAAGTAGCAGGGTATGATTTTTAGCTGCAGTTTGTGATATCCTTGCCTAAACTGAGGAATAACTAATTGCACAATTAGTTCCACTGAATTTACTGGAGTTATTTATATAGAGAGAGAGCTGACTCAAGATTCATCCCGCGATTAATGGGGTCTCAGAATCTTGCTTGGTTGTGCCTCAGTTTCCAACCTACCAAACTGAAAGAGATGTAGCATGGCTTCAGGATTAAATGCACGAAAAGCCCTTACAACATCCCCACATGCAAGGTGCTACTGAAATGAAAAGTGTTGTTAAACTAATGAAATGTAAACGAATCGTTATGGTCTTTACAGGTGTTATATTTTTGACCTTGCAGGTCTTGACATGAAACTTTAGTTCATGTAGCTCCCTTAGCCTGGTACAGTATGCTAGCATGCCTGCGAGGCTCTTTTCAGCCTAATTTCTGCCAATGTCATGCATGGCTAGTAAACCTCCATTTGATCTGTCTTTTGGAGATTTATTCATCAATAAAGGTGTTATTACTCCTTTGATGATAGTTAGTATCATTTATATGAATTGTCTATTGACGGACACATTTAACAAAGGGTGTTTATATGCTGAACAATCACATAGTTTATTTATCCAATAATCACATAATCGATTTTTGTTAAAAAAATCGAGTTGAAGGACTTATTTCAGATATAAAGATTTCACAGTTTCCATCTGTGTCTAAAATGCATAATTTGAGTTTAATCTGTATTGCATTCTGCTAGTATTTTTCTTACAGTGGAATCCTATAGATCAACAACCAACAGTTCCCAGGTAATGACCCAGCCCAGCCAACTTGTTTAAAATGTTTGCTGGAGAAGCCGTAATCAAGAATGAGTGCATAAAAATTAATACATGCTGATATAATTTGGCTTCCAGAGAAACATGTTTCAGCATTAAGATTATCTCTCTTGCTCTTAAAAACATTTCCCTGTTAATAAAGGAGAGTGAGCAGCCCTAGCCATTTTCCTCTGTCATGGGCAGGGAAATGGTTTTGGCGCTCCATCTCCAACCCCTCAAAATCTCGCCAGCCAGTCATTACTAGAACTGGCTCTGTTCTCTCCTAGCAGATTGTTGCTGTTATCGTTCAGACCTGCTTGGATGAAAATAAAAACTGAACTAGGAAACTTTGCTCACCTAATTTTTGGTACTTCCTTGTCCTTCACCCCTGTATTCTCCAAGTGCCTCACAGCACTTTACTGTGGTTATCCTCGCAACACTAGAATAGGGAACTGGATTCAGATCTTCTGAAGACAATGTTATCTTTGGGAAACCACAAAACGGAAGTTTGCAAGAAGGACAGATAGGAAAAATATAGCTAAAGTAGTGTGACCTTGTAGCCAAGAAGGCAAATGGTATATTGGGGTGCATAAGGATAAGCATTGCCAGCAGATCTAGGGAAATGATTATTTCCTTTTATACAGCACTGGTGAGGCCGCATCTGGAGTATTGTGTCTGATTCCCATTACAGAAAGGATATGGGTGCAGTGGAGAGAGTCGAGCAGAGGGCAAGAAAAATGATTAGGGGGCACATGACTCATGAGAAGAGGCTGAAGGATTCTGGCTTATTTAGTTTGCTGAAGAGAAGAGTGAGGAGGGATTTGGTACCAGTCTTGAACTAACTGAAGGGGAATTCTAAAGAGGATGGAGAGAGGCTATTGTCCGTGGTGACAGATGACAAAATGAGGAACATTGGTTTCAAATCGCAGAGCAGGCTGCCTAAGTTGGATATTAGAAAAACTATTTCAGTAGGAGGGTGGTGAAGCACTGGAATGGGTTACCGACGGAGGTGGTGGAATCTCCATCCCTACAGGTTTTTAAGTCCCGGCTTACCTAAGCCATGGCTGGGATTGTTTAGTTGGGACTGGTCTGCTTTCAGCATGGGGTTGGACTTGCTGACCTTCTAAGGTCTCTTCTAACCCTATGATTCTATCATACAGGTTAGTAGGAAAGAATTAGAATTCAAATTCTATACACACACATATGAAGAGTAAAGACACGTGTGAGTGTGTATGTTTGGAAGAACGAACCCTTAGTTAGTTGATATAGGTCCCAATCTTTCAAAGGTTCTTTAGGCACTTGCTAATCATAAAGAATCTGATCATCAGTGTCATAAAGATGAATGAAACATCCACAGTGTAGCAATGTCGCCTATTTAAAACCAGGAGAAAGACTGTAATCCATTGTGGGGTTGCTGTCTGGACCAAGCTGCATCTGGATTTCTTATTATGTCTCCATTAGTATTCTAATAAGACATCACGGAACACAGGTCTGACTTACATGCCTAACTTCTATATCTGTAGGGCCAGTGAATTCAGCAGAACTACTCCCATGGTTATAGTTCAGCATGTGTGCACTTCTTTGCAGTATTTAGGCTATAAGCTTGTGGCCTGTGTTTCTATAGCACAAAGCAATGTGGGGTCCTGCTTCAGACTGGGTCTTCAAGACACTACCATAATAATAATAACAAACAATCTATGACACAATGGGTTTGGAAAACTTTAATTAGTCAAAACGTGATTTAGCGATGTGCTTCTTAAAAAACACATTTGTCTTTTTTTCCTCAGTATTGTTATTGATTCTTTAATGTGAAACTACTCAATTAGAACCTATTTAAATTGTGCCAGATTATAGGAGCACTGATGCATGATATGGGTCCCATTTTTTCAAAGCTTTGAGACTGTTTGTGAACTCCTCACACACAATGGTGAGTAATTGCTTTGCAAACATATTATGTTCCTAGCTCCTGGCAGCAGATACTAGGGACAACAGAAGAACAGAAAAATTACTTCCAAGGATCAAGGGGTGAAAATCCTTCAACCATCTTTGAGTTGCTAGCACTGTCCTTCGCTGTGCTATAGTGAGTGGCAAAGCAATGTTCAAGGCCCATGTTAAGGTGTTTGAAGAAGAATCAGGATGGATCTATTTCTATGATCATATCTCTCATAAAATCAATCCAACAACCTGAAATGTAGTAATATTTTTGAGTACTGGGATGCTTAACTCTAGCCAGGAGTCTGTATTACACTATCCCTGTGCAAAGAAAGCTCTCTATGGGATTGGTTTGGTGTTATTTGTTACTGGCCAACGATTTTGTACTCTGGTTTGGAGGATTGTTTGCTCTTTTGATTTTACAGGAGACTGGAAGTGATAAGCCTGCTGATTTCAAGGATGGCAATTCAATCAGAAACCCTGTGGTGAAGCTACAATGAATGGCAAGTCCTGGGATTTGAAGGTCTAAGGTGGGAACCTCCAATTGGTATCACTAGTTTATTACAGCAGGGACTTAGCTCTCTGCACAATAGTTTACCCAGCAAATGTTATTGTTACACTCAAGCAGCTGAAGATACGGAATTAGGCCCTGATCTGGCGGAATCTTAAGAATGTAAGTAACTTTATTTCATGGAGTTGATCTTATTAGTAAGCCGTAGGGATGTTAATGTTTAACTTGTTAACTGGTTAACCAGTAGGAGCTGGAGCAGCTCCCTGCTCTGTGATACGCTGGGGACTGGGGCTGTTCTGCCTGTCTGGCGTGTCCCTGGTGCACCGTGGGTGGCGTGAGGAGTGACTGGACAGGAGGGTGCAGCTTGGGAGGCCACTCCAGCCTGGCTGGGCTGGAGAGTCCTCCCCAGCTGCCCTCCCCCCACTTAATTGGTTAACCAGTTATATGGGATTTTATGTCCTAGTAAACAGTACTCAACAACAATTCATCCCTTTGCAGGACAGTTGTACTCCTGTGCACCATCTAATCTCCCTGAATTTCACCCTAAAGGTCACATTCATATTCAGCAAACCGTAACAGGATATGCAGCCTCCCATCGACACCTCACATGACATATCTTCTACAAGATGAGTCATTGTTATATTAGAACCCTATCACTATCTTGACTCTGGGACACAGAGCGTTACTTTGGAGCACACACTGTCACCGCTGGGTTGGAACTGCTATGACTGTTGATCATACTCTGCAAGGGCATGGAATTAAATCATGTCATACTGGACTCCATCTTGTTGCTTGTGTAGCACCAACAGACCTGTGTTGCTAGCAATAGGAATAGAACCTGTGAGCTTAGGGTCTAAAGCCTGCACTCTACCACATGTACTAAAGGACAGCTGGCTCTCAGCCAAGGCTGTAGAGCAGAGACTTCACTCACCCCAGATGAGGCCTCAGTACCTCTGGGTACTACATGCTTCCCTGGGCTGAGGAAGTGCATCCCAAGCTTCTGAGACCTTCCAGCGGTTCTTCCTGGACAATGCACCAGTTGTAACGCTGACAAACCCACGTCTGTCAGTGTTACGCTTGTTTTCTACAAACTGCTGGGGGCTTGGCTTTGAAACTAAGACATTCCCTCCATATAGAAGAAGCTATAGAAGGGGAAAGTGAAGCCATGGGGCCTCATTTCCCCCTACAACACAGTAGCTAAAGTATAAAGACTAAAGTGTGGAAGGGAGGGTCCCAGGCAGGACGCATATCAGAGAGGTAGCCTGTAGCTTAGAGAACAAGAAGTCTGTGGCACCTTGTAGACTAACAGATATTTTGGAGCATAAGCTTTCGTGGGCAAAAACCTGCTCTGATGAAGCAGGTCTTTGCCCACAAAAGCTTATGCTCCAAAGTATCTGTTAGTCTATAAGGTGACACAAGACATCTTGTTGTTCTCGAGGCAGGACAGAGAAATTCCTGACCACGTATGCAAAAGCTGCAGCTTTTTTAGCCAAATAACAGAGTGAGACACTGCTTCATTCAGATCTGATCTAGCGTATAATGCTTAGATTTCTTTTTGTTTTATTTCTGTGGCTAATCTGGTTTAATCTGTATGCCCACTACTTAGAATCACTTAGAATCTATCTTTCTGTATTTAGTAGATTTGTTTGGCATTTTTTAGCTAGAACAGTGTGTTTTGCTGGGAGTGCTTAGGGAATTAGTTCAGGAACAAAAACGGGTGCATTGTCGTCTCCACATTGATGGTGGGACTGACTGGGAAATAAATGTACCAGTCAGGTTTGTGACCAGGACAAGATGGTACAGCTCTAGGGTCCCAGGCTGTGGAGTTGGGGGTGGGAGGGAAATTGCATGTAATTGCAGCTGAGTGTGTTCCTGCTTGTATAAAGGTTTACTGAAGTGCAGGATTGGGATTGGTCTGCAGCTTGTCACAGAAGCCCAGCATGAAAGGAAGCTCAGGTTTATATTCCAGAGAGCTTGATGGTACCCCAGTTCCAGGTTACATCCTGGGGAAGCCCATTACAACACCAGCAAGCACTCAGTACATTGCAGTCCTTTTGCAAACAGCTCTGTCAAAGGCTGATGGCATAGGGCTTTTCTGAACCTCAGAGGAGAAGCAGCTTTGTTAGTTCCTTGTGACCTCTGCAGTTGCCCTGGACAGAGCTGAATGGTGGGTGTGCCCAAAGAGGGCAAATGGGGTGGCAGCAGGTCAGGGTGGCTCTCTCCGGAAGTGCCCAACATACCCGAGAGAGGGGTCAGGAACAGGTGGCATTAAAACTGTTCCCTTGTGCGAATGTGCAATCCAAGTTGCAGTTTAGTTTCTAGAAACAATAATGTTAGCGAAGCATGGAAAGATCTACTGGCATCCAAACGTGCAGAGCCACATCAGTCTGAGGAGAACTAAGTAAACTTTTTCTTCTCCCCCATACTCAGGGTAGCTCACTGTGGCAGCCTGCTCCATTCTGATGCCATCTCCCAATCAGGGCCATGCCAAGGGGCAGAGGCAGGGCTGGAGGCCACACCCCCATGCTGCAAGTCCCACCCCCATGCTGCCCCTTTATCCCCTCCCCGACCAAGCAGCTGGGGATTACCTGGGGTAGGCAGCAGCAGCGGGCGGCGGCAGTAGCAGGGGATCGCCTCCCCTCTTGCCCCACCTGCATTCACCATGTGGGCAGTGAGAGCAGCAGCCTGCTGCACTCTGCCACGCCACAAGAGACCCGCTTCCCCACAGGCGGCAGGGAGCGGAGGCTGCTTCCCACAGCTGTGGCGAAACAAGGCTCAGTGGGTTGCCTGTGTAGTGAGTGCAGGGAGGTAACCCCCACTTGTGCTACCACTGCAGCTAGCTTGGCAGCCACTGCAGAGCTCCCAGAAACATGGGGCCTGGAGAGGCTGCCCCTGTTTGTCTGGTGGATGGATTGGAACTGTTTCCAAGCCAGCCCCTGCTGGGACTGGAATGCTGCACTGCCTGCGTCCATGGTGAAGCAGAGCATCCTGGAAGCAGAGACAAGCAGAAGCTGCTGCATTGCTCTGCTTCCCCATGGTTTCCAAGTACCCAGTCCCTGCTGCTACCCCACACTAGGCCAGAGGGAAATCCCTGAGGCCACCTCCCTTGGTGGGGGCGGGAGGGAAGCAGTGAGGTGGGGGAGGGTGGAGCAGGGGAGGGAAGAGGCGGAACAGGGGTAGAGCAGGGGCTGGTCTTGGAAGAAGGGTTTGGACACCCCGCAGGCCCCTGCAGACTCACCTGCCAACAGCCGTGTGCGGGCTGGATTGTGGAACTGCCACCAGGCTGTGAGTTTGAGACCCTTGGCCTGGAGCTTCTTGATTCCCATGGCCCAGACTGATCAACACACTTACTCTGCAGCACAGGCAGAGCATTGTGAGTTGGTGGTGTCTGGCAAAAGCAGGCTATGCAGCTGCCACCACCCCACTTTAGAAGCAGGAAGCAGTGATTACACATAGCCCAAGCCTGAGAGGGCTGGGACAGAGGATTGGGTCTAACCTTAACCAATAGTTTTAGTCAGGTTTAGGCTGGGTTGCAAGGACTGATTCCAAAGGAATCTCCAGAAGCAGAACCTCAAGGGGTTTACTTAAATCCTCCATGTAGTTTTTTGCATAGGAAGAGGTGTTTCTCCCCATTCTGATGTTCAGAGTTAGGTTTTCAGAAGGCTGATAACTTAAAAAGGCTGAGCCCCCCTCTGAGGGCACAAACTGAACGGCCGACACATCTAAGCACCTGCCACACATCTGTGGGTCATTAATGAGAGGTGCAAATCTGCAATTTTTCACTTGCAATTGAATTTTGCAAGCACAAATCGTCCCATGAAAGTTGCTGGGAATTTTTAAAATCTGGCCCGTCACCTGCTTCACAGTGCAGAGAAGCTGCCTGAATATTGCACTGAGTTCAAGAAACAGAATTTAAGAAAAAGAAAAACTTTCTGACTTGTCACTCCAGAAATGTTGTGGTCTGTTTCACCTCATCTGAGAGATCTTTTATGAATTAATGGAACTTTTTAATATGACCCAAAACTGACTGATGTACTTAGGGTTTTTACCTTGTAGGCTTGATAATCAGAAGCTAAAAATTGCTGTCAATATACACCTGGAATTATAATGCATCTATTCTAACACTGATGCAGGGTAGCAGAAGTGACTCCTAACATAGCCTCTAAAGCAGCCCATGCTGAGCTAATGATTTTTCAGTGTTCTTTGGTGCCACCAAGTGGCAGAAAGACTGAAGGGTAAAAATGCCATGGAGATCTTGTTACAGATAGGGATTTGAGGTCCTACAATTAGCATATATATGAGGTGAAGCCTTTCCCCCAGTTTGAGAGTCCATCATAATGTAGCAGCAGAGGCCAAGCAGATAAAAAAAACCATATACCAGTGTTTTAACCAGCTTGCAATGTAAACCTGTTAAACAGTGGAAGCTACGCTTGAATGTTCCGTTTTTGATAACTGAGTATTATACCAGCACTTGCAGAAGCAGCTTGGGGGAAGGTCATGTTAGTGGTTCCTAGCACACACTTGATTTTTGAGAGTTTGTAGGACTTGAATGAAATTTAATGGCTGGATCCTCAGCTTGTGTAAGTCAGTAAAGTGTAAAGTTGGTACAGGCAAGTATTGATAAAGTGAAGGGCTGTATTCATAAAGCAGCTTAGGCAGGACTATGCTGAGCATCACCACACACAACTTTTAGATACGGAGAAAATCACTAGAATTTACTAAATCTCAGTTAGGTGCATAGCAAAGGTGACTAATGCAGGGATTCCAGGTTGGGCACCAGCCTTGTGCCTCTGCCCCACCCACTTCCTGCTCCACCCATGCCCCACCCCTTTTCCATGCCCTGCCCTCTCTCCACCCCACCCCCTTCCCTGGCTCCACCTCCGCCCACCTCTTCCAGTGGAAGTTCCATGCCTCTTCTGGAGAATGCGGGGCCATCTCCCACCACCCTCGGAGAACCGCAGCCAGAGACCAGCACGAGCTAGGAAGCTTGCCCTGCTCTTGGGCTGCACCACTCTGAGGGATTGGCGGGACTGCCCCACACTCCCTGGAAGTGGCGCAGTACTGACAGTGAGTGTGAGGTGGGCCTGATGCTGGGGGGTGCATGTGACCCGTATGTACCCCTCACATCGCCTCTGGTGCATAGGCGCCCTCTGTGATGAAGGAAGAGAGGAGATTGCCTCAGAATGGGCTCCCCAAAAGCCTAACCCAGCCAATGAGAGATGATGAAAAGACAAGTGTGTTCTAAGCCCTGCCCCTTCCGAGAGTTCTGCACTTGGGATTCTCAACAGCAAATCTCTCTTGGGGTTAGTCCCCTTAGCTATTTCTGTGGTGAGGGAGGCTGAGGCTGATCACCTGCAGTCCTGTAGTTCAACTACTCACCTGAGCTGTGGAGAACCCCCAGTTTCAGTCACCCCTCCACCTGTTAAAGCCGTTCCATTGTGAATACATCAGGAAAGAATGACTGAGCTGGAGAAAGAGAAAGGAAGCATGAGAATGGTGCTGCAGCCTTAATGGCTGGCAAGCTCACGTGTGTGAGCCAAGATCTAGTCAGCCTGCTCCAGGGCCTTTTTAAAATTACTTATCCACAGTGGAACAGCTTCAACAGGAGAGTCAGAGGGAGTCCCCCAACACCCTGCCATTCGAATATTCCATAACTAGAGAACTAGCAAATGCAAAATGTGTCACAGATCATGATCTCTGGTCTTTTGTGTGTTTTACCCTACACGATAAAGATTTCAAAATTAACGTTTCTAAAATTGGAGGGCCCTGACCCAAAAGGGAATTGTAGGAAGGGTCACAAGACTATTTTAGGGGATCGTGCTACTCCCGCACTTACTTTAGCACTACTGCCTTAAGAGCTGGGTGCCCAGAGAACGGCAGCTGTTGGCCAGGTGCCCAGCTCTGAAGACAGCAGCACAGAAGGGTGGCACCACCACGCCATTCCATCCTTACTTCCACACCCCTGCTGGTGGCGCCTCCGCCTTCAGTCGTGTTATCCAAGGCAGCACCTGCTCTTCTCCAGCTGCCCAGTTCTGGAGGCAGTGCCACTGCCGGCAGCAGTGCAGAAGTAAGGGTGGCCATACCACATCCTCCTCCTACAATAACCTTGTGACAAAACCCTTCCCAGCTTCTTTTTGGGTCAGGCCCCTACAATTTCACCATCAGGAAATTTCATATTTAAATAGGTGAAATCATGGAAGTTATGGTTTTTAAAATCCTATGTCCATGAAATTGACCAAAATGGGCCATTAATTTGGTAGAGCCCAACCCATAGCTGGCCTTTGGCATGGATGGGTGGGATAATGGCCCAGGGATGCCATTCTAAAGGTATTCTCAGCTCCTCCTCGCCTATGCTGCTCTGCTGTTATCTGCAATTGCTTGTCTATCTGACCTCCAATGAGCTGGGGTGGTGGGAGAGGGGTCAGGTGTGGGAGGTGCTAGTGGCTGCTGCTGAACTGAGCATGCCAGTAGATGTGCTTAAAATCACAGAATCATAGAACCACAGAGCTGTGAGGGACCTCAAGAGGTCATTGAGTTCAGCCCCCTGCCCCAAGCAGGATCACCCCAACTAAGTCATCCCAGCCAGGACTATGTCAAGCTGGGACTTAAAAACCTGCAGGGTTGGAGATTCCACCATCTCCCTAGGCAACCATTTCAGTGCTTCACCACTCTCCTGTTGAAGTAGTTTTTCCTAATATCCAACTTAATCCTCTCCTTCTGTAACTTCAGACCATTACCGCTTGTTCTGCTGTCTGTCACCACTGAGGACAGTTTCTCTACATCCTTTTTAAAGCACCCCTTCAGGAGGTTGAAGGCTGCTATTAAATCACCCCTCAGTCTTCTCTTCTGCAAACTAAATAAGCCCATATGCTGTGCTTAAAATGACAGGAAGCAGGCTCTCACACTGCCCAAACACATACGCTGTCTTTCTCCATCTCACTCACTCTCAGGGTACATCTACACAGCAAAGTTATTTTGAAGTAATAGCTGCTATTTCAAAATAACTTTGCTCACATCTACACAATGCAACTGCTATTTTGGAATAATTTCAAAATAGCAGTTGTCTTACTCCGGAATAGGTAAACCTCATTCCTCAAGGAATAGCACCTATTTTGAAAGAGCTATTTCGAAGCAGGAGCTATGTAGACAGGGAATAGAGCTTGTTTTAAAGTAAGCTATAATGCATCCAACAGATCTATTTTGAAACAGGCTGTATTGTGTGTAGATGCTTTATTTTGAAATAGCAAAGCACTATAAGCTCACCTCTAGGCAGCCAATCTGGTGGGTGAGCTCTGAGCAGAGCATGCTTACTGCACTGGGCTCTGCAGGTGACTTAGCTCTTGGAGTTCCTGTCTTCCCAAGGTTTGTGCATCACTCTGCGGCATCAGCATACAGCAATCTGGCACAGCGCTGCCATGTACATGCTCAGAGGTAGAAACGTAGGTGCCCAGGGAACTTTTACTGCAAACATTTAGGCTGTATCTACACATGCCACTTGTTCCAAAAGTGACATGCTAATAAGAAGCCTGGAAGATGCTAATGAGACACTGATGTAAATTTCCAGTGCCACATTAGCATACGGTCACATGATTTGGAGTCCGGAAGAAGTTCTCCTGGACTCCAAAACAGCCATGTAGAAGCGTGGTCCCCAGGGGTTTCCTGGAAGGAAATCCTCCTTCTGGAAGCCCCGTCTTCCTGAGAATTTTCAGGAAGACAGGGTTTCCGGAAGGAGGATTTCCTTCTGGGAGATCTCCAGGGGCCGCACTTCTACACGGCTGTTTTGGAGTCTGGAACAGCTTCTTCTGGACTCTGAATCATGTGATCATATGCTAATGAGGTGCCGGAAATTTATATCCGCACCTCATTAGCATCTTCTGGGCTATTTATTAGCATGCTGCTTTTGGAACAAGTGGCATGTACAGAAACACCTTAGGTTCCAAGTTTAGGTGCCTACAGGGCTCATCTAGGATTTATGAATTCCGGGGGGCCTGTTTCTGGGATTTTGGCACCTTAAATGGCAGTAAGGTGCATAGAGAGTGATTCTGATGGTGCTCTGTGGCTGGAGCAACCCCACTGGTGAGCCCTCCAGTCAGCTTTTCCCCAGCACCTCCTGGCCAGCCAGCTCCTTCCCCTCCCAGCACCTCCTTCCCACCCTCTGAAGATCAGCTGTTCAGAAGCAAACAGGAGATGCTGAGGAGAGGGGGTGGAACAAGGATGGGGAGCACTGGGGGAGGGGAGGAACAAGGTGGGAAGAAGCAAGGAGGAGGAGCAGAGGGAAGGGCAAAGCCTGGAGCAGAGCAGGGATTGAACATCCCTGGAGAAATGAGAAAGTCAGCACCTATGGCGAGGTATCTAGGTGTCTGTGAATCAAGCCTAGCCCTGAGTCTTCAGTGTCTAACTAGGCTTCTTTGTGCACATTTATAAACAAATTCATGGGCTCATAATGTTTATGGCCAGAAGGGACCACTCCATCATCTAGCCTGACCTCCTGTGTATCACAGACCATTAAATAACCCCTGCTTACTCCAAAACTGAACCCAATAACTTGTATTTGACTAAAGCACAACTTGTGGTTTGGTAACGTATATCTTCCACAAAGGCATCCAGTCTTAATGTGAAGAGCTAGAAAATCCACCGCCTCCCTTGATAGCTTGTTCCAGTGGATAATCACCCTAACTGTTAAAAAATTGTGCCTAATTTTTGTTTGAATTTGTTTGGCTTCAGCTTCCAGAAATTGATTCAAGCCATGTCTTTCTCTGCTATATTACCGAGCATTTTAGTACATGGTATTTGCTGCCTGAGAGGGTACTTATACACTGTAAGATCCATTTGCTCTGCTTTCATTTCTGAGCAAGAACGAAAGAAGGAATTTACACAAAGCTCAGACAAATTAATTTCTGTTGTTTCAAGAGATGGAAAAGCAATGAAAAACACAAAACAAAAAATATCTAGCTAGGGAACCCAGTGATAGTTCCTTTAAACAAAAAACAACATGAGTGATTTTCTAAGGGACATTTTTATGGCAATTAGTCTAAAAGATGTTTTAAATATTTTATGGTATGTTAAAAACACTGAGAGTTTAAAATTGTTGAGATATGCTTGAAAAGATCTATATATGTATATATAAAGACTCTCTATCATCACAGATGAAGCTGGTATATTATATATTACATTTCTACTCCATGCGTATGTCGAAGTGGGCTTTTGCCCATGAAAGCTAATGCCCAAATAAATCTATGGCTACACTATAGTTGCTATTTTGGGAAACAAATGTATCTAGTTCCAGTTCTAGTACCCCTCGATGTACAAAGGGTAGCGGAAACTTTAAAATAGCCACTTATTTTGAACTTCAATATTGTGTGGATGGCACCAAGTTTGAAACAAGCTAACTCAAAATAAATTATGCAATTTGTTTTCCTCAAATTGCGCAAAGTATTTTGAGTTACGGCTACAGTGCAGCCGTAGTCCTATGGTATGTCTACACAGCAAAGTTATTTTGAAGTAAACTATTCCAGAAGGCCATTTTTAACTGTGCCCCTCCCTTTCAGAAGGGACATGAAGGGACATGAAGCAGATCAAAAATACTAATGAGGCACTGATGAGTATTCAGGGTCTCATTTGCATAATGACAGCTACTCGCTGCGTTGAAAGTGCTGCTTTCAAAATGCAAAACAGCCATGTAGACAGGATTTGTTCTAAAGGAACCCCACACTTTTGAAAGCACCCTTCTTTTGGCCATTAAATCAAGATTGGATGTTTGGCTAAAAGATCTCCCATGTACAAAGAAGAATCAGTTTGGGGAAGTTCGGTTGCCTCAGTTACGCAGGAGGTGAGACTAGATGATCACGGTAGTCCTTTTTGGACTTAGATGCTAGTTGGAAGTTTGACCAAAAAGTACAACACAAAAGGACCCTAAGAAGAAAAGGAAATTTAACTCTTTCCCTGCTTGTTATGTCTAAAGAGCAGAGAGGACGCCAGAGAGCAGCCAAGTGGAATGAAAAGTAACAGGGAGAAAG
Organism: Carettochelys insculpta; assembly: GCF_033958435.1. Taxonomy (NCBI): domain Eukaryota; kingdom Metazoa; phylum Chordata; order Testudines; family Carettochelyidae; genus Carettochelys; species Carettochelys insculpta. Next base: position 16,638,290 of record NC_134140.1, read on the forward strand.
CCGTGCTACTCTATATGCTATCAAAACAAAAGAGCAGTCCAGTAGCACTTTAAAGACTAACAAAATAATTCATTAGGTGATGAGCTTTCATGGGACAGACCCACTTCTTCAGACCACAGCCATACCACAACAGACTCAATATTTAAGGCACAGAGAACCAAAAATAGTAATCAAGGTTGACAAATCAGAAAAAAATATTATCGAGGTGAGCAAATCAGAGAGTAGAGGGGCAAAAACCGGGGGGACAGGAGTCAATAATTAGATTAAGCCAAATATGCAAACGAGCCCCTATAATGACCTAAAAAAATTCCCATCCTGGTTCAAACCACGTGGTAATGTGTTGAATTGAATATATATTCAAATTATATTCAAATTTGACACATTAACACATGGTTTGAACCGGCATGAGAATTTTTTAGGGCATTATAGGGGCTCTTTTGCATACTTGGCTTAATCTAATTTTTGACTCCCCCTCACCCCCTTCTGCCCCTCTACTCTCTGATTTGCTCACCTTGATAATATTTTTTTCTGATTTGTCAACCTTGATTACTATTTTTGGTTTTCTGTGCCTTAAATATTGAGTCTGTTCCGGTATGCCTATGGTCTGAAGAAGTGGGTCTGTCCCACGAAAGCTCATCACCTAATGAATTATTTTGTTAGTCTTTAAAGTGCTACTGGACTGCTTTTTTTTTCCCAAATGGAATGAGTTAGAAAAAGAGCACCTGCTTCTTCCCTGCCTTGCACATTGTGTGCTCTGTACACAAAGCTCAGACAAATTAATTTCTGTTGTTTCAAGAGCTAGAAAAACAATGAAAACCCCCCCCAAAAAATTCCTGTGTATAGTGGGTGTAAATAACTACTGTCCTACAGTGGACATTTTTACTGATTTCACACAGATGTGAATGATCTCATGGGCTGCAAGACCTTGGAGACGCAATCAGGAATTTGCAGGGGTTTGTGGGTTTATATCACACTCACAACATCAATTAGACATTAGAGAAACTCTTGAGCTGCGGAGTTGAGCTCTCAGTTTTGAAACTTTGAGCATGAAGATGCTGGGCTAAAAATGCTGGTTTGGCCCTGTTCTGTATACTTCCTCACAGCGGGTTATGAGGTAGAGACATAAGCATGGGAAGTGTGTGGAGGGGGTGCTTGGCACCCCAGCCACACACAACTGCTACCCAGGTCCCATTTTTGCCTGGGGGCTCTGCTTCCAGCACCAAGGTCCTCGTCTCTGGCCCTGCATGCAGGGACCTGGCTCCAGCCGAAGGGCCCACCTGGCCACTGGGGCCTGCTTGAAGGGTCCCAGCTATGTTTGTAGCTCTAGTGGGTAGTTAGGGGCATGAACAGAGGTTGGGGTAGGTGTAGCTCAGCACTCCAACTCCAGAAAACTTGCCCAGGGCAACTGGGTCAGGATGTACTGTTACTCCCATTTTACGGAGGGGAACTGAAGCCTAGATCCATGGAACAACTTAAGGTGTTGCAACAATAACTTTTTTGTGACTGGAAAATCCCTGTAACAACAATGGAATCCACAAACCCTGTGTTAGGCACCTCTGGTCTCTCTGCAATGCTGGGGAGCGAAATAGTCACCTTAGAATGGGATCCGCAAAAGGCATCAAGCAAACTCGGAATTGCCCAAACTAACCAATGGGAGATGCCATTGAGAGGGGTATATCCTAAACCCCTCCCCTCTAAATGCAATGCCCAAGTTTGTGACACAGGGAGGAGCTTGTCTTTGCTTGTGATCCCTGGCTAGAGGCTGGCTCAAGGGAGGACATATGGGCTATGTCTATACGACAGCAATCAGTTGACAGATGTCCTTGTGAGAAGAGATTTGTCATGTGGCCGTGCTCTGTGGAGAGAATTTCCAACTGGAAGCACTGCAGGCAGGGCTGCCTGGTGACCCAGAAGCCCTGTCTGTCATGAGAGCTCCCCTTCCCCTTCCCCCATCACCTGGAGTGTCCACATGGCTTTTTGGTTGACAGATTCTGTTGAGACCATTGTTCTGCCTCATGGGGGAGAGGCAGAAGGCTGTTGACAAAAGTTTTATCGACAGACTGTTGACAAAACAAATTTTGTGCATGGATACCCCACAAGTTTTGTTGATAAACCCTGGTTTTGTCAGCAAAACTCTGTAGTGTAGATGTAGGCATGGAGTTCATTGGTGTTTGGGGGTTTGATTCTGATGGGTATCTGTCTGACATGAGATTGGTGAGTAAAATCCCCATTTAGGAATCCCACTTTTCTTTTTCACCTGTGGACTTTTCAATCTCTCTCTGCTCGAGAAATAAAATTTTAGTCTGGGATCAAAAAGGGATGCACGTGCTCTGAAGCTAGTAGAACAACACCTGAGATCCACAATGCCTGAGTTAGGCACCTAGATGGCCTATGGCGAGAGAGAATCACCTTGCAGTGCAGACCACAAAAGCTAACCTGCTAACCAGGAAGCCACCAAATATAGCCAATGGACAATGTGAAAGGTGTGTCATAGGCCCCTTAACGACTTTTTATTTAACCACCAGGGAAGAGGTCCAGCAGGAATTGTTGAACAAGTGCCCTCTCTCAGACCATCCCATAGCACATGGGTAACTGGACTGTCCTGAGATGTAGGTGACCCCTCTTCAAATCCTCTCACTGCCTTTAACAGAGCTGAAGATTTGAACCTGGCTCACCCACAACACAGGTGAGTGTCCTAGCCACTGCGATACAAATTGTAAAGAGAGCAGTGGCTTGTCTTCTGGCTACTAGATGTTGAATGGGACCTAATGTGGTAGGCAACTGCCAAGTACGCCTACTGGTTCAGGTCTCAATGCAAGGTAGGTCACTAAACGCTTATCTTCACCTTGTTAGTGACTTGTACCAGGTCTTAGGCAGGATTCCAGACACCTAGAATAAGGAAACAGTGCACATGCCCAGAGGCAGAATCTTAGGAAAGGTTTACCTTGACATTTAGGCACCTAAACTGGCTCAGTACATATAGGATTTGGTGGGAGTTTTGTGAATCACAGTGGAGTCTAGAACTGGGATCTAGTCTGGAGTTTAAGTGCCTAAGTACCTTTGTGGATTGAGGTCCTTCTGTCTCCTGAATTATTGATATGCTTTGTTTAAACTGCTGACCCTGATAACGTGGGCTCTGATTCAGCCAAGCAAAGCATGTAGATAATTCTACAGACTACACTAAGGCACAAACTTAATATTAAACACCTGTATAACACAGTGGTGATCTTTTCAGCTGTAGGCCATATTTGCTTTAAGGTCAAATATAGGGAATTTAAGTAATCAGAGCATGTGATTAAGGAGTCATGTGATTAAGGAGTCATATGACTACCTTGGAGACTATATGAGACAAAGGTCTTAGCTTAGTCTAAGGCAGGCTATGGTTGAGGAAGGAGCTGGATGAGAGATGGTACTAAGGTGCAGTGATGTAAGTGTGTGGCTTTCTATGTAGGTATGGCAAAGCTGTGTGTATGTGTCTGTGTAGCCTGAGTGAAGGGACTTGTGGAGACCAAAGAAGCAGAGTGAAGACTTCTTTAGTTAGGGTGAGTACTTTTTGTTGCATAATACAAATAAAACAGGCCCTGGAAGGGAGACCCTAATTTGAAACACTACTAATTGGGTGACAAAAGTTCCTGGGGACACATGAAGGGAAACTAAGACAAGAGTACACCTCATGAGGCCCTTGGGGAAGGTGATTATGTTACAAGCTGCCTGAGTGCATTGCTGAGTGAAGGGAGGGGGTTGTAATCTGCATATCTAATAAGTTCCATGACATAGGCTAGTATTGCAGAAATAGCATAATACTCTCCTGGATACTGATATCCTCTTTGTCCCCATATTGCATTTGCCTGGTGTCAGCACTCGAGCATGTTCTGTTTTGACGTGTAGGAATAGTTAATGGTACACTACTGGGAATGGTATGTAGGAATTGTATACAGAAATACATGTTTACTGTATCCCTCAGACCTGCTAATGGGCAGGGCAAAGGGGGCAGGCCTTTCAAAGGGGCCCAGAATTCCGGCCACTGATCCTGCTACTTTGCCAGTGGCTGGAGCTCTGGGCCCCTTTGAAATGCCATGGCAATGCTGCCCCGGCTGCGCATGGCTGTGAGATAGTGCTGGTGGGATGGGACCAGAGGTGCTGTTTGGGTGGCTCTGAGACCTGGATGCCCTTGACCCTTTCTGTCCTTGGACACACCCCTTGTGGGGGGGCACAGACAGGCCCCCCCACCCACCTTGTTCTGGGGCCCATGGTGGCTGTTCACTAGTAACCTATGACTGTGCTTTGTTGCTCTCCTTGACTTCCCTAAACAAACCATTGGCCTGGCCTTTTGCTCCCACTGCTGCTTTATTGTTCTGTGTCTGCATGTTGCCTTCTAGAACTTTCTTTCTTCTATTATTTTTGCTTGCAAAGTGACTTTGTTTGCCCTGGTAGTCTACCAAAGTATATGTGAAAAAGTTACCACAGGATTTAATTATATGCCTAGTTTTGTGAAATTGTGCTGGTAAGTGGATATGTTTAATTATTGGGTGAAGAGTTACTGAAAGCCCTTTAGCGTCTCACGATTTTCCCATCGAAGCTGAGTTTGCTTAACCAGCTCCTCCAATGTTAGCCTTTCTTCCCTGCAAGCTGACTATTCAGGTTGGCATCATCTGGAAGCAGAGCAGAAACGGGACATGAACAGGCCTTGCATATTTCCATAGGTGAGTTTCTGGACAGTAGGTAGATAACACGCAGATTGTGTTGTAAACCTCTTCATCTTGCATGCTAGGGGCCTGAATGATGCTGACAGCGGTGATGTCAAAAAGGAGGAATGTGCCTTTGATCTGTAAACTAGGCTCTGCTGCTGCTGCTTTAGGTTAGAGTGGAAAGAGTGTTACTGACACCTAATGGTGAAACAAATGACTACATGTCTTGTAAAAAGGGTGCGGTTGTGGAGCCCCACTCTCCTGGTTGTTTCTTGCTGTTTCTGTTCAGCTACTGTTCACTCCCTTTGACACAGGCACAACCAGCACTTACCCACCCTCCATCTGTGCGAACTCGAGATCCAAGCTACTCTACTCCATCCCCTTCTTGAGAGTGTCTGATTCCAGGGGCCATGACTCATTTCAGTCCAACACTTACCAATGCTCCGTGCAAACATGCAGCCCTCTCACCTTGATCACAGAACATTATTTACATCAAAAATAGAATTGTGAAACTGAAATCAACGGAAGAGCCAGTGCAGCCGCTGGGAAGGGGATTTCCAGCCCAGATAGACAGAAGCACTAATAATAGAAGCATGCCCACAGTGGCATAGCTGGCTACTCACACTCACCGCCTGAGTATGTCCCTAGTGGGTCGGGTGGCATTGTAGTTGAGTGGCAAGCCCAAGCTGTTGCTTGCTTAGCACAACCACGCCGCTATTTTCAGATAGGGTGACCACACTGCTATATGGCAAATATGGGACGCCAGCCTCCAGGGATGAGACTGCTGTCCCACATCAGGGCTCCTCGGCGATGGCAGCTGCTGCCCCATGGTGAGGCACTGGGGATGGAGGCTCACAGCCTCTGGATGGAGACTCCCCGAGGATGGGAGCTCTGCAGCGTTCTGGTGGACAATGCTAGGGATAGGGTTTCTGCAGCCTCCTGATGTGGGGGGCTGGAGAATGGGGCAGCCACCCCACAGAGGAGCTCCCTGGCAGCAGGGGCTGCTTTCCCAACACACAAGGCCCTAGGGAACTGGGCAGCTGCCCTGTGGCAGGCTCCCTGGCAGTGGAGGCTACTGCTCCATGATACCAGATGTTGGGCAACAGGAGCCCTGCAAAATACAGGACAATTTGCCCATTTTCTTAAAGTTGGGATGCCTGTGAGATAGCTAAAATAAGGGACTGTTCCAGTAAAATGGGACGGCTGGTTACCCTATTTTTAGAGCACAGGTATAGAAAGCTCCCTGCCAGCTGCTAAAGGAAGAGTGTCTGTGTCCTATAGGAATGTTTTTTGTATCGTCTTGCTTGTCAGCATCTGTTACTTGTTTTGAACCCTAACACTGTAAGAAGTAAGCTGGTCCCATTTCCGGAAAGGCCAAATCATTGAGCATGCACAAACACTGAGGAAACTTGGTTCTCTCACTGTCTCTGGATGCAGATCTGATTGAGGGACTTAAGCTCATTCTAAGGGTGAATAGGGCTGTATGTAACTTCAGCTTTTGTGCTCAGATGCACCCAGGAGGGTGGGATAACAATGCATATGCTCTCTAAGAAAGCAGTTCAGACACAGGAGGTGTATCTCACCAGAGTGGCATATGTGCAGTTGGCAGCACTAACCAGTTAGGTCAGATGGGCAGCTGTGGATTTTTTTCAAAAAGGCAAAAGTGGCAGATGAGGGCATATAGCCATTGCATATGTGGCTGGGTAGTAATGTGTAATAGTACCTGTGGCTGATGTGGAATGACTCAGAGATCTGCTTAATGCTTTATGAACAACTGTCTACAGCACTAATCCCACAGTCATATTACTCTCTCTGAGATCAATGAGTGTCATCACTTCCTTCAATGGGAGCAGATCAAAAAAGGAGAGCTTTGGAACATCCCACAGTAATCTTTTTGTTGGTGGCCGTGCTTCTTTTCTCCCACCCTTTGTCTGGCTTGCCTGCTTCAACTGTCATTTCTTTGTATGTGTGCAGCACCTAGCAGGACTGGGCTGTGGTGTTGCCTGTGACTTGTTGAGATGCTACTACTATACAAATAGCGAGCATCTAAGATGTATCAACTATTAGCCCTCATTTTTTCTTAAGCAAATGGTGTGCTACTCTTGCAGCTAAGTATGTGACCCTGAAATATCGCCTTGTGTAGAGACAGAATGATAGAAACTCGGTTGTAAAGGGAAAGCCAAAAAAGAAAAGTGGCATCATTTGTAGGGATTCTGGCATAATTGTCAAAAATATGGCAGACCTGGTTTGACTGTGAAAGCAGCAAGAACCTGTTTGGTTCTGCAAGGGAACAAAATTGTGACCTAGGCCTGCAAGAGCATGTGTATATGCCCAACTGCGTGTGGAAGGAATTTGCATTGGCAATGTAAGTCAATCAGTAGGTCCCACATGGCAAAGCTGCTGGCTAGGTTCAGACAAGCAAAGATGGTGATGGGAACCAAGCATCATATAGGGTGTTGTTTCTGGCTGCTTTATTCTGTCATACTAGAGTAGACTTTATTCTACAGCTGTAGGCAGATAAAACAATGAGTACAGATGATGAAGATGGAAAGTAACAGTGTGTAACTATATTGGTTGGTACTCGGGTTCTTTTACTTGCCAAGTGTGTCAACACAGCTAGAAATGCTTTGCTCTGAAAAATATCCCATGTGTGTAAAATATCGTTGTGCGGGCTAAACTTCCCATAAGGAACGATCTTCAGACTATTTTAGCTCCTCAAGTTGATCTGTGACCTAGGTGAAATATACTTTGACATGTTACCTTTTATCAAGGAGGAAACGAAAATCGAGGACCCTGCCTGATGGGGTGAAGCCCGTGGTTGGAGTATAACAATAGGAGTCAATTCAAGGGTTTCACACCCCTGCATGACACAATATTGTGAGGGTTCAGGTCCCATGTATCCTTCAAAACATTGACCAATAAAAACTGAAACCAGGTGAATGCCTTGTGCTAGGGGCATTTGTTTTGGACATTTTGCACTCGTTCAGGTCTCTCTTTGCTTACCTCAGAGTTAGAAGGATGGTCAGTCACAAAATTTTGTCGTCCAAATTTTGACTTTTTAGGCAAATTATCCAGTCATGTTTCAGTCCTGACTCTTCTCCCACTTCTAGCGCTATACTTCAGAAATAACTGCACTGAAGTCAATGGCCCTGACTTCTTCCTCTCCTCTGCTTCATTATCCCATTGAGTTGACTAGACTTTCTCCATGGTGAAAGGAGAATCAGGCATGTTTTTCGTAAAGGCTACACTAATGATAGTATAATGCTCTTTCTTTCTAGATATGGCTAGTGAACATTTTGCAATGAAGTCACCGGCTGCTCCAAAGAAAGAAGGGCAAATCCAGCGGTTGTCCATTAAATAACCCTTTGTGCTGTGAGCTGCACTTCAGTTAGAATGAAGTTCTTCAGAAGCTGAATCCTGGTTCCTGGCTCGAAAGCCCACTGAGTTCAGTGTCTGGTTCCAGTCTTTAGTGCATAATTCCTCTATTTAGTGAGCATGAGGAGAAAAGCTTTCTCTATAGCTTCTGTCTATCACCACTTTTGTTTCCTTTGAACAAGCATCATCATTGTTGCCTTTTCAAGCAAGATCTCACTGTATGTTGACACTGATTTCTCTATGCCCCACAGTAGTACATGGGTCTCCATATCTCTTTCACTCCACAGCAATACTGTATTGAATGACTGGCAAGCTGTTAGCTCTGGTTTCAACACTAGCTCTTTTCTGGAAACGGGGAAGACTGATGACTGTCATGTGAGGATCCGGCCTGTGCCCCTTTCTCCCCTCCTACAGGATGCAGGGGCCACACTGAACTGGCAGAGTGTGTTGAGAATAACAGTGCTTCTGTCCAGTTGCCCTATGACTCCAATCTGGTTAGTGCCTAGTGAAAGCCTAGCTTTGTGTTAGGCTGGTGAATGCAGTGAACATCGCTCAATACCGCACAGACTGTGTGGTGCTTTGTGGGGTGTCAAGGAGAGAGAAGCTGTCCCTGCTTATTTCTGGTCCTTGTGCAGAGTGGTATAATCACAGTTCGCACTCCAGGCAGCTCAGGATTCTTCCCTCCTGTGCATGTGGAGGTGCAAGACATCCCAAAGGGAGCAGGCAGGTGCAGAAGTATGGTCCCATTCCTTACCTCAGCATGGGGGTTCTGGGTGCACCTTAGGAAACTCTGGAAAGACCTGGGCTTCTTGTTGCAAAATTCCTCCAGGTACAACTCTGTGGTACACCACCCCAATATTAGGCATAGCCTGCAGAACACAATGTGCCCCCCAATAGTTAGAATGCTACACAGGATGTTTCCTTGCCCTATAGCTGTGGTGGGTAACTTGCAGACCATCGGGGATTCTGTGTGTGGCCTGTGAGATTTTTTTTTTCGTTTGATTACCATTGCCCATGTGCACGGTGGGCAGATTCCATTGGCTTACATCTGCACAGCTTCTTTCCTTACTAAAGTGACGTGTGGGAAGTGAGTGGGTGTGCATTGCACATGACATGGACTGTGAGAGTTTGTCCCCTCCCTCTGCATCGCATCAAAGCATGGCTATGGTTCAATCTAGAGCCTTTGCCGGGTGTGCTGATGGAGTAGTTTTGTTAATTACACTTGCCTATGCTGGGAGACTCTTTTGGTTACAATAATCTTGCGGCCCACTGAGATGGAGGGCCACTGGTGCACCTCACTCATGAGCCTAGTTTGCCCATCGGTGCCCTATAGGAATATAGTAGGAAAGCTGAGTCCAGGCAATTTTAGGTGTGCAGCTCCACTGAAGTCAACGGGACTTCACACTCCAAAGTTGAGAGCAGAATTTAGTATAATAGGTAAAAATTTTCAGTCACCTGAATAACCTAGGCTTCTAACTTTCTTTTATTTTTAAATAAGAAAAACAACCCTTGTGTAACCCAGCACCACCGAGGAGTGTGGCTGAAGTTGGCTATGCAGCCTTAGCTAAGGTTTTAGCTCATGCCTTTAGCCCCTAAGGTCCCAAGTTCAGTTCCACCTGCTAATGACCAGGGTCTGTCAGCTTTATACTTACATTCCTAAGTCCCTTTTGAAAATGAAATTGAGGTCCCATGTTGCTAAGGTGCATTTGGAAGTGTTACCCATTATAAGTAGGAACCCTTATCCATAGTCAAGACCAACTCAAACTACTCCAGGGCATGTCTACAATAGGAGTGAAAATACATTGGATCTAGTTGTAACAAAGATTCTTTGTAACACAGATGGGCACTTAGCAGCTATCAGATTTAGCCAACTGACGATATCCCAGTCCCCTTCCCCCTCCTTGGCACTTTTGACTCAATAAGGATGGAGTAAAGAATGAATAAAACGCTTTAGTGGGGGTGAGTTAGTTTGGGGTGGAGGAGAGAACGAAGGGTGACTGAAGGTTTTTTGTTCATCAGATAACGATTTAGCTTGTCCCCTTTATTTAACGCCATGGATGGAACCAGTTGGGCTGCTATCTATGTAACCATATTCTTTCCACGTATAAATGGATTAATTTGACTTCAGCTGAATTTTGCTGATGGAGAAGAAGGTAACTTGATATGTAAACAAAATGGTGCAGTTTTAAAGCATTTACCTATATAATCTTAAGGTTGGAAGCAATCTCAGAAGGTCACTAAGTCCAACCCCTGCTCAATGCAGGACCAATGCCAACTAAATCATCCCATCCACGTCTTTGACAAACTCGTACTCTAGAACCTTTAGGGATGGAAGTTCCCCCACCTCCCTAACTAACTCATTCTAGTGCTTCACCATCTTACTGAAATAGTTTTTCCTACTATCCAACCTAGTCCTCCCCCACTACAACTTCTCATTGTTCTGTCATCTGTCACCACTGAGAACAGCCTCTCTGTCCTCTTTACTAACTCCATTCAGGTAATTGAAAGCTGCTGTCAAATCCCCCTTCACTCTTCTATAGACTGAATAAGCCCAAATCCTCAGCCTCTACTCATGCATCATGTGCTCATCATTTTTCTTGGCCTCCACTGGACACCAATGCATCTATATCCTTTGAGTAATTGTGGTGGGTGTGGGGGCTGGAATTGGAAGCAATACTCCCAGATGTGGTCTCACCAGTACCTAAAGGGGAATAATCACTTCCCTAGGTCTGTTTGCAATGCTCCTATTAATGCCCCACAATACGCCATTAGCCTTCTTGGCTACAAGGGTGCACTGAGTCATATCCAGTTTTTCATCCACTGTAATCCGGAGGTTCTTTTCAAACTGCTGCTTAGCCAATCAGTTCACAAGCTGTAGTAGTACATGGGATTCTTCTTCCATCTCACATGCAGGACTGTGCACTTGTCCTTGTTGAACCTCATCAGATTTATTTTGGTCCAATCCTCCAATTTATCTAGGATCTGCAAACTTGCTGAGGGAGCAATCCATCCCTTCATCTGGGCCATTAATAAAGAACATTGAACAAAACTGGCCCAGAACTGACCTTAGGGGCATTCTGCTTCATACCAGCTGCCCACTAGACATTGAGCCATTGCTTACTACCTGTTGAGCCTGATGATCTAACCAGCTTTCTATCCACCCTACAGTCCACTTATCCAATCCATACTTCTTTAATTTGCTGGCAAGAATATTATGGGAGACTGTATCAAAACCTTCGCAAAGTAAACTCCATTTTATGTTGCAGCATTTGAGTGTTCCTTCTCCATATGAGTTTTCCACCATACTCTGGATTGCCAAGTGATACATCTTAATGTTGTGTTAACCCTTTTGGTCCAAAAAGCCAGTTAGGGGTGAGGGAAGAATAGCTCTCTAAAGCTCAGCTACAGACCTTGGTTCAGTTCCCATGGTTTTTGTTAAGAGACATACAGGGACAAATAATACCTCCTGTGAGGCTTGGGGAGGGGTGAGAAGAGGAGCACTGCCGTGATTGTATGAGGTATAATTTCTCCTGGGGGCAGGTGAGGGGAAACATGTTGCAGCTTTCAAAAAGATAGCAAAGGCTTCTCCAGTGCAACCACCCATTGTACAAAGGATGAAGCTGGGTCCTGCTCAGAAGTGCCCTTTCCACAGCCCAGAGACCAGTCAGAGACCAATAGCTAATTAGTTCTCCTCTTCACAGTGGAATACTCAGACATCATGGCAGCCTCCTTGGGGGATGCCCATCCTTCCCTTGCTGCTATCTGCCTGAAGGGACAGGTATAGTTATGGCCAAGCTATTATGAAAGGCATGAGAAGTTGCTTAACCAATCGACACAAATAGCCTGTAACAAATACTATTGGTCTCTTTGTTGTTGGGGGGCGGGGGGTTACTTCTGTTCTAACAACATCAGACATGGAGGGTGCCAGTAACGTAAGAGCTACCCATAATGCCCTGGAGGAGCATATATCTAAAGGATCCCTCAGATGGGCTTTATCTGTGAGTAGAGTTGTTTTGTGTGGCCAGATGCCAAACACAAACCACTGTAATTAAAAGAAAATTGTATCTTTATGGGTTTTTACTTCCTTGGCCACAGCAGGTGCCCTGGCTGGGTGGTAAAAGGCAACCCACAGCTGCTGCAGCTGTTACTGGCACCGAAGCAAGAACCCAGCTAAAACTCAGTGAAACTGTGCTCTGTTCAGCTGGCAAACCGCTTGTAGGAGCCTGCTGTCAGTTCCTTCTAGGGTATTTATTGAAATTAGCATGTGGCGAGTGGCTGTGTGGTGGCTTTTGTTTTTTAAACTGTTACACAGGAAATCAGCCAAGTCCAATTTTCTGCCAACCATTTGCCCCTTCATCAATGCTTTTCAGCACATAGGGTGAAGTAATGAATGACATGAGGGGAACCCATTTAGGAAATCATGAACCCACTGACAACAAGCTGGCATGTGGTGTAATTAGAAACCAGCTTGCTGAGCTAAACAAACCGTCGGAGTTGTCTTTTGACAGCAATGTGACAAAGCACCATCTACAGTACAATTTTCTACTCAATATTTTCTACAAAAAGCTTTTTTTAACCCTCTTTCTCTTTCGCCATCCCTTTGTTCACAGATTATAATGGCCTTCAAGTTGCAAAAATCCTGTATCTACTAAGCTGTTTGATTTGCCAAACTTCCAAATGCACAACAAAATCTATGGGTATTTTTCAAATTGTTTTTCACTGGTGATAAATACGTTTGACCTTGTAAAAGGAAAAACCATCAAGAATTTTAATATTCTAACTATGAGATAATTGAGAGAGAGAGAGATGTCCTATTGACAGTGCTGGAACAGAGCCATTTTCAAAGAACAACTTCCTTTTTTGGTGTAAGGAGCTTTTGACCTCCACCCTCCATGCTTCTACCGACATTGAATCAACAGTAGGCATAAAAGACTTTGACTTTACTTGACAGTCAATGCAGCAATAGTCCTCTACCTGGAGTATTTACTCCGTTTACATATAAATTAGACAGAGTACCAGAAAATTGCTCTTGTATCTGAGAGGTGTGGGTCACATGTTTCCTCATTTAGACACTGAAGCTGTAGATTAAATAAACTGCCTCTTTTACAAAATGCTGTTCACCCTTCTCTCTCATGGGGTTTGTGAGAAGGTAAAGAAGCCGGTCAACGTCATTGAGGATCTGGGCCAAAGCCCAGCTTTCAAAGATATTGAGACCTGCTCAGTGATGGTTGCTGGGGAGAAACCAAAGGGGGGCACCAGCCACATGACCACCATGCATGAGTCCTCCCTGTGCCACACCTCGCCCAGGGAAGGGCTGTCCCTAGAAGGGTGTGAATCCTGGGACAATCCACACCTCAGTCTCTTCCTGACCCCACACCACTCCTTCTGAGTACCTATTATTTGCTGACCAATATTATTTTAACGAGGTGTGGCAACATTATTGGAAGTAAAAATGTCCCTGAGTAATGTTAGCACTTGTTCCAAACAACAGAATTTGCAAAAACGACAAGGAGTCCTGTGGCACCTTATAGACTAACAGATATCTTGGAACATACGCTTTCATGGGCAAAGACCCGCTTCATCAGAAGTTGCAAACAGATCCATCTGAAAGAAAGGAAAATGCGCTTTCATTTAATAGTAAACAGTGTTGTCAAGCAGGAAGGGTAGACAAAGAGAGCTAAAGCAGGTCTGAAGAAGCAGTGAGGAATAACCTTCTCCATAGCTGGTTTGTCTCCAGAATCTCAGCTGGAAACACTTTTTCAAGAAACGGACTGCCCATATAAAAAGGGAGAACCCCCCCAAAGATCCCCTTTTCTTTCTGTCCTTTTCTAGCAATTCACTGCATGAGAAGTGACAAAGGAAGCAGACATTGAACTGAAAAAGGATCTTGAACTAAGAATTTTAGTAGTCAAGTCTGCTGAGAGCATGTGGTGAGAGAAACCTCCTTTGAATGTAACAACTTAGATTAGGTCCCAGTTGTGTGTATCTTGTAAGCATTTCTGATTCCTATGCCTCATTGCTTGTTTTCACTTAATCTCTTTGGCTAATACACTTGTAGTTTTTATGTAATCCAGTGTATTTAAATAGAAGCATCTGTGAAACTCCATTTGGGATAACAAGGTGTGTGCCTGTTATATGAATTTGTAGGCATAGAAATGCAGTCTTTACCCAGACCTCTCCTAGGCAAAGAAATAATGCAAGGCATACATTTCTGAGACACAATGTAAAACTGGGTGTTGGGTAACACTATAGCAGGGGTCAGCAACCCCCAGCATGGGTGCCAAGAGTGGCACACAAGCCGATTTTCATCAGAACATGAGCTGGGAAATCAGCCCTACTCCCTCTTTCCCCATGTAGCCAGGAGCCTTCTCAAAAGACCAGCTAGGGCTACCAACCACCAACTAACTGGTAAAATTCTGCATCTTAATTTATTTATTAAGGAAGCTATTGTAAGTAGGAATATTAGTGACAATAAAAAAGTATTCCCAGCACCCAGACAATAGGTCAGAAGGTCAAATTTCAGCACTCTTCCTTGGAAAGTTTGCTGCCCCCTGCCCTATAGTATAACCCTGGCTGTAGTGTGCACATTCTGTATCTCCTCATAGTGATTTGAATGCCAGAGGCTACAAAGCAAAGCCTTGTAAAGGGTACCCCAGGTTACAGGGAAGAGAAAACACTGCTACTCCTTAGCCTGGACTGTACCCTGGATATGTACAGGCACTTAACCTCCATTATTCAGTGATGGTTACGTGTCTAAATACGTCTGAGGATCTGGGCTTGAATGTCTAAATCTGGATGAAGGTGTTAATTTATTTTAAACTTGGCACATGAATTTCTGAAAACAGGGATCAAAATTAAAATAAGGGCAAATCCTGTCAGCCCTTCTATGATGCATCCTAATTCAGGTGAGCTGTTCCACTGATGTCAATAGTGCTCTTCCTCCAAGCAAAGATTAGTCACATGAGAAGGGGATTTGCACGATTAGGCTTCTAGCTGTATGTGGGAAGAACATGCAAATGCCTTGGAGATGGAGCAGGGAATGTATTGTAGAGAGAAAAAGCAGAGTCAGCACATATGGAAAATCAAATCCATGCTGTATGCTCATGCTGTATCTGATCTCCAAGCTTAGTAGCTCCTACTCATGGTGTTACACAAGGAGCTAGAGCAGGCTATACCAGAGAACATCCTGAGACAGTAGATCCACAGAGTAACAGATTACAGATCAGTGGAGTTTTACTGCAAAATCTCTGCTATCCACAGGCTTAACACATTTTAGAGCACTTCTAGGGAGAGAGCGAATCCTGTTACAGCTAACCCAGGAGGCCAATAGGTAGATCTGTCCCTGAGAGTGGGGAAATACAAACAACAAAAAAGGCTATCTGCATCCCTGTCGACTCTCCTCTTCTTCCTTGGTCTGTAGGCTTCTCCCCAGACTTCCCTCTGTACCGCATACCCCATATTGGGAGAGGCCCGCTTTCATTATGAATTGCGGAGACCAGCCATGAATTGCCTCTGCATCTCCTTATCACATTTTGTGCTCTCCTTGGTCATAGTAATGCTGCCCTTGGCCATTGTCATGAATCTCTGGAGGAGTTCCATGTCTTTCTCCCTCTGAGTCCTCATGTGCAGCCTCCATTGCTGAGCTGTCAGGCTGCCTTTTGGGAGTCTGCAAACATTTCATCACAGGACGTGAAAGCAAAAGACCTATGAGTGGCCACACACTCAGCAGTATGTAAAGGTCCTGTTCTTGAATGGCCCGGCTGTTGCAAGTGCCGTGGCTGTGAGGTGAGGGAATAAAAATAGGTATTCTTTGTCCTTCTTCCAAAAAAGCCATGCTAAGTTTTAATTATTTTTAAATGTGTATTTGTGACTTTACTTCCCTGAGACTGTTCCCATTCTTTGAGGAATCTCAGATGGTAAGTGGCCTGCATGTGAGGTGGGTGCTGGCTGTATAAGAATTTGTCTGTTATGGATGCTGTTGGATGGTTGGAATTACATTCCCGATTTGGTTATGTATTTTTCTTTGTGTGTTGGTGGTGCTGCTGTGCTACCTGGAAGGTTAGGGGACATCAGAGACAACTAGATAATCTCCTCCTCTACATTTCCTGTAGTATGTCCTGAGTTGACATTTACGCAGAGGTAGGGAATGATCGTATTTAAAAAAAAAATAATCAGATGCTGTGGTCTTGCGTTGTACTGGACATCACAGAATATACAAGGCACTTGTACCTTAGCAAGGAGCAGTATTGTCTATGCCTTTCCTGGGCATGCAGTGTCAATTATACCTCCATGTAAACTCTGAACACGAGCCCAACATTTTCTGTAACTACCTGAGCCTGTGCCTTTTTGCACAAATGTTACTAGGGTCTATCATGGAGGGTGGGGCGTAGAAAGAGCGGCTATACCGTACAGGGGGAGGGATGCCATTTTGAGATGACAAAAAGAGGGAGGATTTTGCCAGTCGGCACAAAAGGGAAAGAAAACATTCAGTTGACCGTGTGCCTTTTGGGCTGCAGACCTTTAAAGGGTCAGCAGATGTGACTTTAACATGTCTATAGAGCTCAATTGCATGGGCAGAGCAGCTGCCATTTTGGAACCATGCACTGAGGGAGATGGGGGTTGGGTACTCAGGTTGTTTGCTGACATCAGCATACAAGGGCTATGGCCATGAGGTACCCAGAGCTAAAGCCAGAACAGCAGTGTGACATAGCGGCAAATAGTAAGGGTTGGTGCTTGCTAGCCAATGTTGCTTCCAGGAGATCTGACTCTTCAGTCCTGGCCTGGGACTTGGGTTTGGCAGATGCAGAGCAGGAATCAGGGTACATACTCTGGGACTGGCTTTCCCAGGAGTAATCACAAACTAAAGGATTGCCAACTGCATAATTTTGGGTGAGATCTGTGTTATATGTTGACCTGGGGGTGTGGGTGTTCCTGTGGGATCAGAAGAAACCTTTACTTAGAGACACTGGTTTGGATAACCACTCAGGCCTATAAGCAGTGCTTCTGTTTGGTGATACAAAAAAACTGGAGTGTCTGAGAGAATTGCTTTTCTGACTTCTGTTTCACCACCCTCACTAACTAGCAGTACACTCTTGGAGCTGGGGGGTGCTGATTTGGTGTACCTTTATAAGTAAATGACCATCAGTCTTGGGCCGTGACTGCCCTTTTTCTCACTAGTTCATCCTGAGTTGGATACTCTCAGAGTGCCACAAAAGAACTTGTTTATACAGGCACAGTAGGAAAAGGACAGAGTCCTTCTCCCACACCCCTCTCCCATCAGGCCATGCAAAATCCTTGGTGGCAGGGTAAGCTTATCAAATAGTTAAAGGAACCAAAGAACTTTGTATCCCCTTTTTTGTAGCTAAGGAAGTACATCTAGCTCCGTAATATTCTAAATCTGTAATTTATTTCACTGAGAACATAAAAACAATGAGAAGTCCTGTGGCACCCACTTCCTAACTAACACGGCTACCTCTCTGATACTGAGAACATATTCTGTTGGCAGCATTCAAGGTTCTTGTTTTGAAGAACCAAGAAAGCAGCTTTTTCAAAAAAAAATGTTAAGCTGCATATAAACATGTTACTTGGAATTTTCTTTCTTTGCTTTGGAGCAAGGATTGCATTTTTCTGCTATGTTCTAGCCCATTGTTATAATCGCTGTGGTCTTGTTAGGTTGTTCCCTTGAGAGAGAGGCTACTCTATATACTCTATACTCTGTATTTTCCCACAGAATGTAGAATGAAAACATCATTTTATGTCTGTGATGTGATCTGTTTGAGGGGAAGGAACTCATAACAGGTCAGGACGCTTTTTCAAGAAGGAAAAACAAGCCTTCTCCAGAGAAAAGGCAAGTTGAGGATGGCGTGTTTGGTGTCTGGGGATATTTGCTGAAGCCAAAGACTATACTGTAAGATTGTTTTCAAGACACTATTTTTCCATGACTGCAGGACTATGATAACCTTTTGTTCCCCACCACCCTCAAACAATTTAAAGAGAAAAGTCTGCCTGAAGTAAGTCAGTGCAAAATTCTCAGTGACCAGTCTCTGTTCTCAGCATTTGAACGCTGTCTTATAATTCATCATTCAGTTGTGAAGCTCCCTCCAAATTTCACTCCCTTGTGAGCAAGAGGTGCTATTGCAGCTGTCCTGTCCCTCAAGCCAGTCAAAGTTTATACTTTTTTTTTCATATTTCATTCCCCAGAGCTCTGAGGCAGATGAAATTGCCCATAGAACAGAGCTGAGCATGTGGATAGGGGAATCACCAGCCTTGCCTACACAACCTACTTCACTACAGCCAGCTGCCCAGATGCCTCCCACCCCCTGTCACTACAACCCCCCACTTATTACCCCGTCGCCAGCGTTGTAAAACCATCTCTGGTGTCTTGCCTTCTAACTTCCAGCAAGAAGTTGCAGGAGTTGGTTGGGGCCCAGTGAAAAAGCTTGAGAATCCCCAATTGAGAGTATATCCTTGAGTCGTGTCCTCGATTAAAAGTTTGGATCCTGAATCTAAGCACCTTCTGTTCTTGATCTCGTCTTGAAGGAGGGCACCTGTGGCACTTAGGGGCAAAAGGTTAGAGTTAATTTTTCAGATTGGCAGAAGAAGCTAAAGCATATCATAAGTTATCACCGTAAAAGAAAATAGATGATCCTGACTTTCCCTGTCCTCCAATTGCTTTGCATAATGCAGGCAGCACACAATGGCCAAATTATGGTTCTAACTCAGGTGGGCAAAGTATGGCGCACAGGCCAGATCCAGCCCACCAAGTCTTTTAATCCAGCCCTTATGGCGGTGGAGAGGGGTGAGCTACAAGTGCTGCCCCTGCCTCCAGCTAAATCTCTCCTCTCCTATCAGCTGGAAACTGGCTAATGGGAGCTGAGAGATCTTGCTGGGGACAGGAGAAGTGCATGAAGGCCCCTCTGTCTCCCGCACAGAGAGCCACATGGAACAGCCAGTGGGCTGGGGATCCTGGCAGGCAGGGAAACCTTCCTGATCATGTTGTTTAGACAAGAGCATCGTGGACAGATCCTGCTTCTGGCACTGCACGCCAACTCCCTCCCAGACCCTGCACCACCTCCTCCTCCCCTCCCCCAGGTCAGAATCCCCTTTTGCATCCACCACCCACACTCTCTGCATCTTCCTCTCCCCCCGCCCCACACATCTCAGGTCACAACTCTGTCTCAGATTCTGCACACCCTCTTACATCCCTCCCCCAGGGCAAAGTCATCTCCTGCATCCATACCCCTGCCTGGATCCTGCACCCCAACACTGTGCCAAGTCATAACCCCCTCCTTCAGCTAAACTATCTCTAAGACCCCACACTCTCTCCTGAACCCCTGCCACCTACCCCAAGCTCCCTTCTGTATCCAGCCTCCATCCCAGCCCCCACACCTCCTCCTTAGAAAAGTGAAGCCCTTGACCAAGTGTCCCCGCATCAAAAATTATTGCACCCCTCCCCATTCAGTCATCTCCTCATAATCTGGGTTGCCGTGATGAGCAAGGACTCTCAGATGGCATAATACAACAAGCCTACTTCAGCATCAACAACGCCCCAATGTCTCTCTGTAACATAGGGTCTTGCCAGCATTCTCTACTGGGAAACCTGCTCTTATGCCATCTGTGCACCCTCTGAAAAGGAGCAAGAAGGGGCGAGGAATGCATGTGTTCACTTAATTCTCAGCTGGCATATTGTCCTCCCAGAGACCACAGACAGCTGTGTGAATTAGAGTGGCTCCCAGGCTGGGGCTGAACCAAGGGCCAGAGCAGACCTGCACGGATGATCAGGAAATTGTCAAAGAGCTCCTTGGATGTCCCCCAGCCCCCAGCCTTTGCATCCTCTGCCAGTAGAATCTTAGACCTACACATGCAGCTAGTGTTTTTATTGAACTTGCTGACGGCAGTTGGAAGCTCCCTTCTTACAGCACAGGGGGATGGGGACATCTGTCGCTGCCATGTTGATTTCCCTCCTCCCCCCTCAACCCCCATCCTTAGGACTAACATGGTTTTGCAACATGGAAGATTTCAAAAGACTCTTTTTTTGCCATAGTTCAGCTTTTTAGAAGTTCTAAAAGCCCCCATATTTACTGAACCCCTCCAGGCCAAATCAAGAAATACTTTGTAGCAAATCCTTTATGGGACACTTGTGTTAATATGCTTTGCACAAAGATTGTTTTGGCTTCTGCTAACTCTCACGTCAGGAATGGCATTTTTCTGTGACAATGAATTTGGACTCCAAGAATGTCATAAGAAGCCCACTGATAATATGAATGTGACCTTCTGAGGTCAATAAAGAGGCTCTTGGTACCATGGTAGCACAAACCTGGTCAGTTACCGTTTTACATCAAATATCTGATTTGCTCTAGTATCTTAGTCAGGAAGGTACACTGTTCTGGGCAGCAGTGACTCTGAAAGATTTGGGGATGTGATGCCTAATCAGCTGAACATGAGCTTCCAGTGCAAAGCCATAGCCAAAAGGTCTAATGCAATCCTTGGACAAGAGAGGAATCTTAAAGCAGGAGCAGATTATTTTACTTCTGTTGTGCTTGCACCAGTCCTTGGAATACTGTGTCCAGTTTAGTGTCATCTAAAAAGACATTGATAAATTAGTGAGGGCTGAAGAAAGGGCCCCAAGAGTGATTTTAAGGAATTGGAAAGCATGCTTTCTTGACTTAAGGAACTCCAATCTATTTTACCTTAACAAAGAGAGAGTTAACAGGTAACTTGATCGCTGTTTAAAAGTACTCCCATGAAAAACAAGAGATTGATAACAATGCTCTGCAGCTTACCAGAGAAAGGTACAACAAGATCAACAGCTGGGAGCTGAAGCTAAACCAGTTTCAGAAAGGAAGTAATAGATATAAATGGTGAAGGTACCGGACTATGGAACAGCTCTCCAAGGATGTAGGGTATTCTCTACGGCTGGCAATTTTGCAACTAAAATTGGATCTTGTTCTCAGAGATGCTGCTGTTCAAACAGGAACTACTTTGGGGGAAGTACTACCACGTATATTATGCAGATGGCCAGACTAGATGTTCACCATGGTCCCAGCTGCCTTGATTTATAGACTTTTCTAGATCCTTCCAGCTTTAGAATCTTTATGGACATTTTGTCTGATCTCCTGCATGAAACAGGCCAAAGAACTTTCCCAACGTTCCTGGAGCAGATTGTAGTAGGATCCAAATTTCAAACAAACTTGAATCTCAAGTTTGGTTAAAGTATCAGCTTTGTGAATTAAACCTAACCCATGTCTGAGCAGCCCTGTGCTTGCCAGTATGTGTGTGTGGAGAACAGAGGACCTGTTAACTTTATGTAGTCTTGGCTTTGCAAATCTGGTTATATTTAACAGGTCTGTATCTGAAATGCACTTGATGATGTGGGGACAAATTCATCCCTTATACGCCTGTTGATGTCCATTTAATGGGCAACAGGACTGAATTTGGCCCTTTTGCCCCTTGAAATCCAAAATTCAAAGCAGAGCTGTGCACCTGAAAAGGAAACCTATAATATGTCCAGAGTCTCAGCAGGTGTAAATGAGTATCATAGCTGCTGATTTACACTGGCTGAATGTCTGGCTCTGTGTTACAGAAAATCTTACAAGAAGGAAAATGAGTAGGTGTTTAGCACCCACTGGCACCTATCTCCTCTTCTCCACCTGCAATGCGTCCTATCTGCCTGCAGCCCTGCAGATCTGCTCCTCCCCCAACCCCCCAGTGCTTACCACCTGCCACAGTCCATTTTTCTGTGCATTCTGGAGGCTCGGGGAAGAGCAGGGATGGGGTACACTGAGAGGTGGGTGGGTATTTGGAGCCTTTGGTGGGGGTAGGGCATGGGGTAGGAGATGCATGGGTGGGAGGGTGAGTAGCTCCTGAGTCTGGAGGAAGCCAGTGCCTATGGTGGAAGTTGACTACTGTGTAGTTGGCAGACCTGTTTAAACATGTTTACAGCAGTACCTATCCACATCTCTCACATTTCTTAAGAAAGGATGTAAGCCATATTATGGCAACTGAAGCACCAGTATGCTTGTTGGCCAATAATGTCCTGTCTGGAGCAAGTAATCAAAGTATTTCTTGCTGTACGTAATCTCAGCCCTGTATTCTGCATAGCAGGTATCTGTGCTTCTCAAATGACCCATAACTATTGGATACCAGCAGAGGAATTTTACAGAATGCTTGCCAAGAATAGGAGGAGACCAATCAGTTGCTTCTATTGTTTGAACAGAAGGCCTGTCCTGTAAAGTGAAAGCTTTTTGATAAGCATTGAAAAATGGATTCTGTTCTCTTTCAGATTCAGACCACACCCAGAGCCTTAGTATCAGGACAGCTTCATTTAAAACCTTTTAGATTGTTAACAGAGTGTATTGAATTATTGTTGGCTGTATGTTTTTTGTTTTGTTTTTAATAAACATACATACTTTTCTGATTTCCCTGATGCCTGCCAAATGAAACACAAGAGCCAGCAGAGCTGCACTGCAAGCAAATGTTGCCGAAACGATTTGGAAGCACACTGACATGAGGCCATACAAACCATCTTCATCAGTCATATAAGTAAAGCAGGTTTGTTAACCCTTTTCACCTCATGATAAACAAAAGCGATTGGTATTTTTTAACAAAGGCTGTCAAAGAAAAACATTGACCAACTGGCTTATGAAATCAGATGCTAGGTAGCATATCTAACCTTATGTAAACTGACTTATATCACAGCTCTCGGGTTCTTGATTCCAAGAAGAATCTTTCCTTTAAATAAATTGATTTCTTTTACAGACCTTAACCTCTCACTGTTTTTCGTCCCCTACAAACCCATAGGCCTTACTAACCTTATTGCAAGAAGTCACATGCACAAGACATACTCTTCCAACCAAAGTTTTTCACGTAGGCTTCATCGGGCCAATGCATCTAACGAACGTTTCCCTCTTCAGACACTGAATTACACTGACATGATTGGGATAATTGGCAGAACAGTTTTCTAGCTGACCTTGTACTTGAAAGAACCTCCATTTGCCCCATTCAGCTGCTGATTATGGGGCAATAATACCATCAAGGAATGGGGAAATAATTGCATTGCATAGTAATATTGTAATGAGATTAAAAACTCGGGCTGTTGCATTCCTAAATATGAAAAGATAATGGAGTGATCAGTTTAAACATCTGACCAATACTCTCACACAAACTTTGCTAGCAAAACTCTAAGCAGTAGAGAAAGAGAAGCTTGGCTGACGACAACAGGTGGCCTTGTTGTGGAGCAAACTTTTTGGCCCAAGGGCCACGTCTGCATATGTAAGGCCATGAGTGCTAACAAAATTGGGTTTGGGGTTGAGAAGGAGATGAGGGCTCTGGCTGGGGATGTGAACTCTGGGTGAGGCAAGAAATGAAGAGTCCAGGGTGTGGGAGGGTGTGCCAGGTTGGACTGAGGGGTTTGGAAGGTGGGAGGCTCTCAACTGGGGCAGGGGATTGTAAGGTGGTGAGAACTCTAGCTGCTGGTGCAAGCTCTGGGGTGGGGCTGGGGATGAGGTATTTGTAGGGTGGAGGGTGCACCACACTGAGGTGGAAGGGCTTGAGGGCAGAAGGTGGGGCAGGATGGGGCAGGTGGTTAGAGAAAGTGGGGGGCAGGGGGATTGGAAGTGCAGGAAATGGGTGGTGCTTACCTGGATCAGCTCCTGGAAGTAGCAGCCCATCCCCCTCAGGCTGTCATGAGCTGGGTGGCCCCACTTCTGCTACATGACACCTGGCCAACAGTGCCCATTGGCCACAATCCCTGGCCCATGAAAGCTGCAGAGGCAGTATGAGCATGTGGAGCCCCTGGGTGCCCCCACCTCTGGGAGCCATTGCATGCACGGAGCAGGGCAAGGCAAGCCCCAAACTTGCTCCTCTGTGGAAGCTTGAGGGCCTGATTAAAAGGTTCAGTGCAACCTATGGGCCATAATTTGCCCACCTCTGGATTAATGTGCCTATTGCTCTATAGTATGTTTATGGGCCAAGTGCTGTAAAATGCCCAGCACTCGCAGCCAGCAGTTGAATGCCCTTCTCTCCCTCAGGCAGTGGTCCATGCACAGAGACCATGTCACTGACAATGGGTGTTACACTGGCCTCAGACCCAGTTTTGCCTTAAAGGAGGTGCTAAACGCTTCACCCATTCAGTCATTTGATCTGTTTAGACCCAGCCACAAGACGTGTAGCTAGAAAGCAAAGGTGATTTGGGGTTGGAGGAGGAGAGGCAGAGCAAACTCCTAGGGATGTGCCCCCTGCACTGCCCCCTGTCCTGCATTACACAAAACACACTTACCTCATGCAATGAATCAAAGGTCCATCCACGGCATGGTGGCACTGAACAGGAAAGGCTTGAGGTGCAATGTGTTGTGGGGAGAATCTACACAAGCAATGAGAGCCACTAGGCGCAGAGCCAGTGTGACAGACCACAGGCAGATTCAAACCAAGGACCTCTGGAGCATCATGCAGGAGTCTGAGCTAAAAGCCAGATGGTGCTCTGCTAAGGCTGTAGAAGACTCATTCTTTCTGTTTGTCACAGTCTAGGTGCCACTACAAGGGAGGGTGACCTACACCCTGTAGGTTAGTAGATTACACCCACACCCAGATGGTGGCTCAGGTATGGACACAGGTGAAATAGCTCTTTACAAGCACAAAGGAGACTCTCCATTTAAAGAACCATAACTGTCCTGGACAGAGAAGCAGGTTAAGGTTTGTAGCCTTTCTGGGGGTCTGGTGCTATAGCCATTAGTTTGTGGGTACATCTGTCTAGCAGCTGAGATTCCCAGCGCTGGTAGATATGCGTGCCTTAGCTCTAATTGAGCTAACACCCCAAAATAGCAGTGTGGCCATAGAAAAAGAGTCAGCTCTTCAACCTGATGGCATGAGTACAGTGTTTCTCAGCCATCAGGGCACATACTGGGGTGGTTAGCCTGAACCACTGGCTGTGCCATTGTGGCCCTGCTGCTATATTTCTCAGTTGCAGAAACAGAGCTGGGAATGTCTGCTGGAGCTGGGACTCACCACGCAGCTGCGGCGTAGGTGTACCTTACGTTACAGTCCCTCTTGATTTCAGTGGTGAAAGATTGGCTCCTAGCAGCAATGTTGTTCAAGTCAAAACCGAGCTCTTATAGAGAGTCAGATGCTCTACAGAGTATGAAAACTGTAGAACTGGATGTTTTCACTGTAAAAATCTATATATTGTTGACTTTCATCCTCTGCCTTTAATGGGTGAAGACATTTTTTTTCAAGTTTTCAGCCGCTCCGTCTAGTTTTAAAATATCCTTTGTCTCTATATGACTATACAGGAAAAAGTTTTCTTCATAGTCTAGATGTCTGGTGTGTTGGCTCCATCATAAGCCTGTAACATTTATAAAGCGGGCAGCCATCCAATATCTGTGAAACGGAAAAAGGTAATCTCCATCGTAAGCATGGAAACGATGTGTGTGAAACGAAACAGATCTCTAATGCGTTTATAGGTGGGATAGGCACACAATGTGGGCCTCTTCCATCCTGTGGTTGACTGTGAACTAACAGTTACGTCATCCCAAAAGTTCAAGTATCTGAATTTAGTCCCCCAGACCTCATGAGCTTGTCTTAAAAATCATACATTTAAAAAGAATCTTGGGATTTCATCTACCTTGTTTCCTAAGCCTTTTAGGTTTCAAGTTTTTGCAGGCAGTTGTGGAGGCCAGAGACCTCCCTTTTTTTAAAAAAATAAAAATTGAATGTAGAGATCTCTTTCACGTGATTCTAGGAGTTGGAGCTCTAAGAATAACACCAAACATCCCAAGACTTGTGATAAACTCACAAGGTGGCAAAATTGATCCTGTAGGAAAATAAATAAATGTTTCAATGTTTGTAGCCTACAACCAAGTGAACAAGGCATTACCTTTCTGGAATGTCCTGAATGCTTTCTGAAAGGTACTTTGTGACCATGGCAGTTGGGCACTCTACTTATGTACAGTATTCCAGTTTGGGCAGTGCAGGTGAAGGACCATATTGTAATTTTGGTAGCATAAATTAGTTCATTCAATAGCTTGTTGCCGCAATGATTGGTTCAGAATATTTTGACTCCACCCATCCTATCAGGCCTGTCCAACCTATCATAAAAATCGCCAGTGATGGAGATTCCACAAGCTCCCTAGGCAATTTATTCCCATGGTTAACCAGCCTGACCATTAGGAAGCTTTTCTTAAATGTCAGCCTAACCATCTCTTGATGAAGTTTATGCCCATTGCTGCTTTTCCCACCATCAGAGTTTAAGGAGAATAATTTTCTCACTCCTCCTTGTAACACCCTTTTTAGTGCCACATGTGCATTTGCATGTGGGCTAAGTGCAGAGAGAGGAAATGTCCTCTGGCTCTGAGGGTCACTGCCAGAAAAGCATTTTGCACGTGTAGCAGCTCACAGTTCCTGAGTCTTCTGTTTTTCTAACCTCTCACGGTCAAATTCAAGGAAGAGATTCAAAGTCTCCATTATGTTGCCAGTCATTGGGCAGCTGTTAATATTATACAGTCTTCGGGAGGAGGGTGGGCTAGTCCTAGTAAAAGGAAAACTCATTCCCAAATTGCTTGTGGTGCAGGACTTGGCTCAAAGTAAGCAGAAGATTCCAACCTAGGCCCTTGTTTCTTTCAGCCGAGTGGCCCTCCCTTCCAAAAACAAATCAAGTGCCATTTAAAATAAACACATACACACGGACACCATCACAGACCGACCCAGATCTTTGCTCTGAAGCAATAGTTAATATTTCTTTTGCCATGAAACCAGCTTGTGTTTTTTTTACGGTAATCGAAAAATTCACTGTTCTGTTCTTGACATCTCCATATCTGAGAGCTCCAGAACCACCGAAAGGGTTTTCAGGGAAGAACAGCAGTAAGTGGGACTGAAAGGAATGGTGTAAGACCACTGCACTAGACTAAAAAGATGTCACAAGTTCCTTTATATGCTCAGGCACTAGTAAATGAATGCTCATCCACGTTCCTTACCTCTGTAGCAGTTTCTAAAACCTAGACTGTGCCTTTAAGTACAATGGATGGTGTGTATATGGCCCAGCCCAGGAAGCTCTGTGCATGACAAACACTGTTGGAGGCACAATTCTCTGTCTAGCTCCAGGGAGATCATAACTAACTGCAAATCCACATCAGCAGCAATATGGAACACCCACTTCACGGGGTCAGCTGGGTTGGCAGGTGTGCTGGGGAAAGACTGCTGCAAAGGCTCCATCTATTTTTCCATTCGAGTTGGACCATCTGCTCCAGTGGGGAGAACATGTGAGAGAAATTCTTATTCTTCCTTATACAGTTGCACATGCATGAAATCTAAGTCAGAATCTAGCCCTAATACTGTGCCAAATACATAAGTGACTATATCTATGTCGGTGGGGGGAGGTGCCCCAGTACCTGAGCCTGTATGTAATTCTGGGAATTAGCATAAAAGCTTTATAAAAGAGGAAAGAGTAGAAGCATCAATGGATATTTTGGCTCAGAAACCCACTATGGAGAAAGGGGACTGATAACCATCAACGGGTATGTGCAGCACATCTGAAAATCAAGGAGAAAGGGGAGGAGAAGAAATGTTCAGAGTAGATCCCACTAAGCTTGACATGATTAAATTATTAAAGAGAAAAGTAGCTGAACGTCAGGAGAAACTCCTTGGCGGTGAGGTACACCAGGCTATGGGTATGGGATTGGTGGAACTGGGAGATTTATATGAGACTGGATCAAGCACTGGAAAATGTGCTGTGGGGACACACCTCTGGTGGCCTTGAGGGTGGAAAGATCTAGCAGATCTCTGTTTCCTGCTCGTGTCTCTGTGCAATGGGTTTTTAAGTGCTCTCTCAAGCACTGACTAGTTCTCAGCTTAACTCAGCTATGCATTGCTTAGTCCTGCAGAGGGCAGGTCTGTACAGGACATGTGCCTCTGCTGTGCCTGTCTCCTTTCCATAGAAACTTGATACTCTTTCTTTTCACAGTTGCTGATTTGTGAGCAAAGCTGAGAACAATTTAATGTCACATGCTTGGTACTTCTGTCATCTTGGTCCCTCACTCCCTCTTTATCCTTAATTTGGCCTCTTCCTTGAGACTGAAAGCAGGGCTGAACAATGGCGGCTTTTATGGTGGTTGGCGGTGGCAGATTGGAATGAGGCACTGTAACAACTGCTGCTGGGGGCTGGGTTGTGGCCTACCATTGTCTGCACAATAATGTAGCCCTAATATGGCTGCTCATTAACCAGTTCGCTGCTGTGCCTCATTATTTTCTGAAGTGGAGGCTTTAATCATGCCTCACTGTGCTGAAAAAGCATAGTCTGCGTGGGGGGTGAGGGAACTTGGTATTGGAATGGAAGGCGTAAATAGGTTTCCTAAAGAAGGCATAAGGAGCAGCATGTGGCTGTGGCTGGCTCCATCTTCGATCCAGTCCAACCACATGCACACACCACCCTCACCTCCCACTGCTGGTGTGGATACTTTGCTATAACATTTCAGAAGTGTGTTATGTGCCTGGCCTGTGGGCCTGCAGTTGGAAGCTGCTCCATGTTGGTAAAAGCCAGTTAAAATTTTCAGATGTAGATGCTATAGTTAGGCTCTTCAAATCAGATGCAGGGATCTTGATATTCACTGCACAGTGTTAGTTCCTAGAAGCTTCAGTCAGCATTGGAGCTCCATTGTGCCAAGCGCTGGGGAACCACAGGACTAAAACTGCCCCAGCCCCAGAGAGCTCACAGTCTGGCAAAATGACAAGGCACAGTCAGTGGCAGTGGGGAAGGATGGATGGAGGGTTGGGGTAACAGTAACAGCTCTGGCTCCAGGACCACCAAAAGCTCGGGGTGGAGGGGATGGGGACAAGTGCCCCTGGGCCAGAGTTTCAAAGGGGTGTGGCGCTCTGGCAATGCTGCTGCTACTTTGGCAGTGGCTGGAGCTCCAGGCCCCTTTCATTGCTATGGCAGCACTGCTGTGCCCCTGCACGTGGCTGTCAGGGAAGGGAGGGGCAGTGCCACAGTCTGGGTGGCACTGAGGGCTGAATGCCCTTGGCCCGCCCCTTGCATCTTTGGCTCTGCCCTTCCTGGTGCATGAAGTCGGGCCTCCTACCACCTTGCACTGGGGCCTGTGGCAGCTGTTGGCACTATTGCCTGGCTCAGTAAGGTACACTGGCTCATGTGTGTAACTCGAAGCATGTGATTCATCCTAGTAAAATCAGTGGCATTCTTCATGTACTTAACGTGAGCCATGTGCTTAAGGTCTTTGCTGAATCAGGGTACAAGTGCCCACATTGTGCTTAATAACCCACTAACCCAGCTTGTCGCCTGCCTAGTCTAAATAAAAAACAACCTGATTTGCTAGAGCACCTCCTGGTCTCATTGATTTTCATGGCATTTGTGGCCGCTGGGTCCAAGGGCTACTCAAAATTAGGCCATTTGTATTTAGGGGGCACCCAGCCATGAACATCTGTGTGCTTGTCTTTTTTACCTTCCAGTATATAGTTGGAGTGGCCTTAGTTTAGCAAGCAAGCTTTTTATCAAGCCAGTCACAGGGGAAGTTAATTAAATCTAACAGAAGCCACCCTTGTGCTGAAGCCCCTTCACAACTTACAGCTCAGGGTGAAGTAATTAAATGTTACAGAAAGTGCAACTTATTAAATGAAAAGGTATGGTTCTAAATACCGTAGAGAGAAACATTAATAAGGCGTGGGGCGGGGGGGGGGGTCATGGTCTGAGTGAGCCATGGGAACCAGCAGCCTGTAAATTATGCAAACTATGGTTTTGATACAAGTGATGGCTATAAACATGTCACTTAATTTCTCGACCTTACTTTTCCTGTCTTGGATTTGGAAATAATAATTACTTAACTCAGAGGCTTGTTGTGAGGATTGATGAATGTGTGAAGAGTGTTTGAAAATGAAATGTTGTATAAATAACATTATCCCTCTTTAAGGAAATGGCAAGGTCTGTGCATCGTACAAGCCCAATGACATACAGTGAGTTACAGCGTGGCAGTCCCTCATGATAGTCACGCAACAATCATGTGAGGCTTTTGCAAATACCTCTTTCCTGAAGCGCTCTAATCTGTCATCCCTACTGCTTAATAATATTTGTCGTCCATATGCCATGCCATCTTGAGAGTCCACAGCTGAAGTTTGTTGGAACCCTAAGTTCTTATCACTTATATTATATATATATATAATATATAATATATATATATATATATATATATATTCTTATCACTTATGTTATTAAGTTCTTGTAACGTTGTATAAGAACAAAGGAGACAGAAGCGACTGCAACAACTACCGTGGAATCTCCCTCCAAAGCGTCACTGGTAAACTGTTCACTCGCGTCATCCTTGGCAGACTCCAGAAGATTGCTGAGAGGGTGTACCCCGAATCGCAGTGCGGATTCCGTGCAGAGAGGTCTACCGTTGACATGGTCTTCACGCTAAGGCAGCTGCAGGAGAAGTGCAGGGAGCAGAGGAAGCCACTCTACATAGCCTTCATCGACCTGACCAAGGCCTTTGACTTGGTCAGCAGGGATGGTCTGTTCAAACTTCTCCACAAGATAGGCTGTCCTCCACGGTTACTCAAGATGATCCAGTCGTTCCACGAAGACATGAGAGGAACCATCCAATATGACGGCGCATTATCGGATGCTTTCAGAATCAGGAGCAGCGTCAAACAAGGATGTGTGCTTGCTCTGACATTGTTCGGGATCTTCTTCACACTCCTCCTGAAGCATGCCTTTGGATTTTCAACAGAGGGCATCTTGCTGCACACAAGATCTGATGGGAAACTGTTTAATCTTGCAAGGCTGAAAGCTAAGTCTAAGGTGCGGGAAGTCCTCATCAGAGACATGCTGTTAGCAGACGATGCTGCTGTAGTGTCTCACACAGAAGACCAGCTTCAAAAACTGCTGGATCAGTTCTCCAAAGTGTGCAAGGACTTTGGGCTTACCATCAGCCTAAAGAAGACAAACGTACTCGGTCAGGATGTTGCTGAATCCCCATCAATCAGCATTGACAACTATACATTAGAGGTCGTCCACGAGTTCGTTTACCTCGGGTCCACCATCACTGACACCCTGTCGTTGGACACTGAGCTAAATAGGAGGATTGGAAAAGCGGCCACAACTCTGTCCAGACTCAGCAAGAGAGTGTGGAATAACAACAAGCTGTACGCTCACACCAAAATGCAAATCTACAGGGCCTGCATCCTCAGCACCCTCCTTTATGGCAGCGAGACTTGGACCCTGTATGCCTGCCAGGAAAAGAGGCTGAACACCTTCCACTTGCGCTGCCTCAGGTGCATCCTTGGAATATCATGGAAAGACAGATGACCAACACCGCCGTCCTCGAGCAAGCTGGAATCCCAACCGTGCACACCCTCCTCAGGCAGCGTTGGGTCCGCTGGCTTGGCCACGTCCACAGGATGAATGATGGAAGGATTCCAAAAGACATCCTGTATGGTGAGCTAGCCTCTGGCAAAAGACCTCCCCGATGCCCCCAGTTGCGCTACAAAGATGTCTGCAAGAGAGACCTCAGAGAGGTAGACATCGAGCTGGACATCTGGGAAGAACTTGCAGATGACCGCAGCAGATGGAGGCAGGGGTTACACAAGGGCCTTCAGAAGGGCGAGATGAGGATCAGACAGCTAGCAGAGGAGAAGCGAGCGCACAGAAAGCACACTAAGGACTTGCCAGACACCCACCACATCTGCAAGAGATGCAGCAAGGACTGTCACTCTCATGTGGGTCTTCGTAGTCACAGTAGATGCTGTAAATGAAGTCCTCAATTGAAACTATAAAGGGCGCGATCCTTAGTTTATGCAGACTGAAGGATGCCTACTGTTATAACCCTTGTTTACCAGGTTTGGTTTTCTTATATATTATCTGGGGAAAGTCACTTCTGTGCCAGTGAACCAACAAAAAGTCAAGTCTAAAAAGGCTCAGAGACTTCCTGCTTGCCCCCTGCAGGGGGGTGTGTTTGTCCCATATTATGCTTCAATCAAGAATATTTCACACGTGAGGGGAAGAAAGATAAGTGAGGTTACGAAAGGCTGAGATACAAATCTGATGCCCAGAGAAATATCAACTGTGTTAGAAAAGGGGTCACCATGTTAATGATCAAATACTGAAGAAGTCTCAGGAGAGGGAGAGAAATTGGTAACGGGACACACAGATCATATACCTCTAAGCCAGCAGTTAGAATATAAACCCAGACAAGTTGATAGGCAATGAAAACTCCCACCCTCTGACAGCTGCTTGGTGGCTTTTGTGAAATGAGTCAAGGAGTCTCAACCTAGTTCCTAGCAGACAGATGTGCACACCACAATAACGCCCCTCAGAAAGGTCGCTCTTGGTGTCAGCTTTAGCAGAAAGACCAATGACTCAATAGGCCAGGGATCAGCAAACTTTCCAAGGTGCAGTTCTGAAATTCAACCTTTTGACCTCTATGTATCATCTGAGTGCTGGTGATACTTTTTAAGGTCACTAATAGTCCTACTTGTAACAGCTTCATTCATGAATACTCTAAGATGTGGAGCTTTACCATTTAGGTGGTGGTTGGCAGCCTTAGCCGGTCTTTTGTTAATTCACAGCTGGCTGCGTTGGGGAGGAGAGGCAAGGCCGAGCTCCTGACTTGCATGCCAATGAAAATCACCTTGCTTGGCATGCTGATCCCTGGAATAGGCAATAGAAACTGAAAGGTCATGGAAACTGAGCTTTCAGTCCCTCCAAGGACTGCTTTGGGTTATGCAGCTCCATGCTGTACCCTTGATGGACTGGGTAAAGTCTGGTCATTTATGTAGGACTCGCGACTTAGTTTTTCGTGCCAGTCTACTTGGCTTGTAAAAGAGAGACAAGCCTTGTATTTATACAAGGGAGTCACTGGCTTTTTGGCATGAAGGTCTGAGAGCCTGCAACTGGGACTAAATCTTGTATGTCTTGCTCATGTGAGTAAATTCACTGCAGAATGTGTCCCTTGCTGTGAATTGAGAGGGAGAGGTGTCTGTCTACAGCTGTGATAATGAGTGGAAATCCTCCCACATCCAAGCAAATGGCAAAATTGTGGCTAAAAGTGGTGCCAGGATTTCACTGTTGTGTCACACTTACCCTCAAACATTGCAGCATGTAAAATCAATTTGTTGCCTGGGTCAAGTTGCTCAGTATCAGGATTAGGTTTACACACTGAAAACTGTGTAATTTAAGGAGAAGTGGAAAGCTCCTATTAAATTTGTTTTTCTGGAAAGCTATACCTGAATGTAACAGTGTCTTCTGGGCCAGATTCTCAGTTTATGTAATCAGCATAGCTCTGTGGAAGTTAATAGAGCTACACTGATTTATGCCCACCAAGAGTCTGACCTGTGGGTTTTAGTGTTTGATAGGCTTCCAGCACTGAAGCCATAACTAGATGGCATTTTGTGTGTGATTTGTACACAAAGCAACTTTTCAAGTACAGGCTTTCCAATAAAAAAGCCACTGTTGGCACAAATAATCCCATTCCTGTCATTTGCATAAACTCGAGGAAGCTGGATAGCAGAGGAAATAAGTAATAACAGCAATGTAACTGGGCCCTAAAGTGAAAGAAGAGTTTAAATTACAATGCAGCTACTCAATCAGTCAAGCTCAGTTTACGCTGGTGGTAAAAATAAAAGAAGCACCATAATGTCTTTATTAAAGCTTGACCTGGGTGTTTCTGGGATGGGGGTGGGGCTCTCTATGCAAGGTGAAATAGACTTTCTGTGCATGTTTATATATTAAGGGTTTTGCTAGGGCTAATATTCACATCTCCTTTGCATTTACTTCATGGACTAGAGGAGGAGAAGTCTAACAAATGAGTATGTGTGACCAGAAGACCTAGATGGGCCACTTCCCAATATACTTTGCCAGACAAAGAGCTTATTCCTGACTATATTTTGCATTTCTCCAAAATTACTATTAATCCTGGGGTGGGGGCGGGGCTGGTTGTGCTAACAGTGTGAACATCTATGAGTGGTTTGTTGGATAAGAGAGTTTTTACATCCCTGAAGGGAATTTTTGGACCCCCTTTGCTGTGGCAGCTTGTGGATCCGCTTTCATCACTGTGTATTAAACGTGCAGATTTATATTGATTGCATTTGAAATGAGAAGGTGTCTTGTGCTTGTGGTGCTGTTTTGCATCTGCAATTGTGGTGTGGCCTAGTGTACTCAATATCTGTTTTCCATGGTCTAGAGCAGTGATTCCCAACCTCTTCTGCAACAGGGCACACTTCAGTGAGACAAACAATTCTATGGCACACCCACTTTGCAAAGCCCCTGAGGCCATTTCTAATACATGCTAATACACGGAGCGAAGGATGCTAATGAGGCATGGATGCAAATTCCCCATGCCTCATTAGCATAATGTCATGTGATTTGGAGTCCAGAAGACCGTTCTTCCGGACTCCAAAAAGCCGTGTAGAAGCGTGGCCCCGGGGGCCCCTTCTTCCCAAAAATTTTCAGGAAGAAGGGACCTCCGGAAGAAGCACGTCCTTCCGGAAGCTCCCCCAGGGCCATGCTTCTATGCAGCATTTTGGAGTCTGGAAAAATGGTCTTCCAGACTCCAAATCATGTTATGCTAATGAGGCACCGGGAATTTGCGTCTGTGCCTCATTAGCATCCTTTGCTCTGTGTATTAGCATGCCTTGGAAGTGGCCTGTGTAGAAACGGCCTGAGAGGGGAAATTGACCAACCCTGTGCCAGCTGGGAATCAGGGAGCCTTGCTGCTTGAGCCCCCAGCCAGCAATTTCCTCTTCCTCACCGTTTTGCTGGGTGTGGGAAGAGGAATTGGCCACCCAGCCCCAGCTGAGGGCTCAAGCAGCAAGGCCGCCTGAGTCCCAGCTAGTATGGGATTGTCAATTTTCTTCCTGCAGCCACTTTGCAAAGCCTCTGTGAGGGGAAATTGATCAATCCTGCACCAGCTGGGAATCAGGCAGTCTTTTGCTTGAGCCCCCAGTCAGCCAAGGGTTGGTCAATTTCCCCTCACAGAGGCTTTGCAAAGTAGTCCTGGGAGTGAAATTGACAACCCCACACCACCTGGGACTCAGGTTGCTTGAGCCCCTATTTGGCACAGGGTCATCCAAGTGGAGAGAGAGAGAGAGCATGCACACACATATTCACCCTAATTTCACCCTCTCCTCCATCTCAGGCATTGCCCCCTAAATCTTAAGAATATAATAATTAAAATATAATAAATTTATAGATAGAATAAAAATAAATAAAAGGAAATGAGCAAGAAATACATGCAACATTGTAAAGCCAGACTCTGTATTTATGCTGCAGAGAGATAAGAACTGGTTACTCCCTGGCTTAACAAAAACTGAAGAAAAGCAAATTAAGGAAAAGATAAGGTACTTTTGTATTGGAAGGATTTGCAAAAGGAAGACATTTGATTTTTAACAAGGACTTAGATGCAAGTTTATATTCCAAATGAAACCACAACATGTAGTTCATTGGAGATGCAATATAAGAAATTATCCAGTGGTTGTTTATGTACAAAGTTACAGTCTATGAAACTGTTGTCATGTAAACATCATTGAACTTGATAGGAAATGAAGCAAACTGAGAGTAGGATCACATTTTCAAAAAAGTTTTATTGACTGTCTTTGAAATTTAGGCTCCTAAGTTTGAAAATGAGACTTAGACTCTTAAATCACATAGGCATTTAGACAAGTATCAGAGAGGTAGCCATGTTAGTATGTAGCTTCGAGAACAACAAGAAGCCTTGTAGCACCTTATAGACTAACAGATATTTTGGAGCATAAGCTTTCGTGGGCAAAGACCCACTGTTAGTCTATAAGGTGCCACAAGACTTCTTGTTGTTCTCATAGGCATTTAGAGTAAATTTTTAAGGGCCAGATTTTTAGAAATATGTAGCTGCCTAATGATACAAGCACATAATGGGATTTTCAAATGCACTTAGACACAAAACTCTCCTAACTTCAATGGAAATTAGGTACCTAGCATCTTCTGAAAACCTCCTTAGGTTCTGCTTTCGGCACCTAACTATATCTTTAAAAACCTGGTCCTAATGTCTCCATAAGCTATCAAGTCGTGTACAGGGAATTCACAACATGTTTAAAGTTCCTTTGTTTGGGGGCATGGATTGTTTGTATCTTATAGCTTGTTTGTGTGTGAACCCGTGGTCAAAATGTTCAAATATCGGTAGTGAAATTTAGGCTCCTAAACCCTTTATAGAACATTACAACTGGAAGGAACCTCAAGAGGTCATCAAGTCCAGTTCCCTGCCCCCATGGCAGGACCAAGCACCTTCTATATCATCCCTGTTAGTTAAGAACAGATTGGATCAATATCTGTGTCCAATGATAGAGATTCTACAACCAGCCTAGGCAATATATTCTAGTAATTTACCAAACTGACAGAATTTTTTTTCCTAATGTCCAACCTAAACCTTCCTTGCAATTTTTAGGCCATTGCTTAGTGTCATATTTTTAGAGGCTAAGGAGAAAAAATTTTCTCCATCCTCCTTGTAACAAACACCCTTTTGGGTACTTGACAGCAGCTATCATGTCCCCTCTCTTTTCCAAAACAAACAAACCCAGTTCTTTTAATCTTCTCTCAAAAGTCATATTTTCTAGACTTTAATAATTTATTTGCTCTTCTCTGGACCCTTTCCAATTTCACCAATCTTTCCCAAAATGTGGGGCCCAGAACTGGACACAGTCCTCCAGCTGAGGCCTGACTAGTGCAGAGTAGAGCAGAAGAATTACTTCTCGTGTCTTTCTCACAACACTTTGGCTCCCAAATAAGTAGCTGTTTTTTCAAAAGTGCTGAAGACCTAGAACAGTGGTGTCCAAAAGGCATGTAAGGGATTGCTGCCCCCCCACCCCAGCCAGTAACCTCCCCTCCATGGGGGCTGCCCCAGAACATGGCTGCAGCTGCCACTGCACGAGCTGCCCTGGAATGTGGCTGGAGTACACCAGGGCCAGAGCAGCTGCCTCCACCACAGCCGCCACACACTTGTCCCACCATGTGGTGGGGCCTGTGTATGGAGCTGCCGGAAGGGCGCCCCATGTGTGTGGCTCTCCTGAGCTGCACTTCGCCACGCTGCACTGCCCCATTCACCGCATATGGTGAACGGGGAATATACTGGACACTCTTGACCTAGAATTTCCCACTGATTTCAGTCCCAGTGCCAACAATGCTCAGGTCACTTATTTGAAAGCCAATATATGCACCGAGTAGACTAATTTTAAGCATTTTTGAAATTATTTACCCATAATATTCATGATAGCGCAGCCATTCTGAACTGGTGTGGGCGGTCTGCAGCTACGTATTTGGAGCCTCAGAAACATAAGACAACTACAACCTAATTGGAGGGTGGAGAAGGAAGAGGGTTATTGTAATGGAGTTATTGGCAATCACAGTGCGTACAAGCCACAGGCGTGGCACTATTGGAAGTGTAATGCTGACAGACCTGGGTTGCCAGCCCCAGGAATAGAACCTGCAAGCATAGGATCAAAAATCCTGCATTCTACCACGTGAGCTAAAGGCCAGCTGGCACTCAGTTGAGGGTGTAGAGCAGAGACTTCACTCACCCCAGATGAAGTCTCAGTGCCTCTGGGTACTACAGAAGGAAGGCTGGTTCTGTGGCTCAGCAGTGGACTAAGGGTCAGCAAATCTAAGTTCAAATTCTGCTGTAGCCTCAAATGACCTCTCTGACCGTTGGTAGTCTGTGCTTCAGCTCCTTCTCTGCACAAGGAGGGCAATGCTATTTCTCAACCCCCTGTGCCTTGTTTGTCTTGGCCAGTTAAGCTGTAAGCTCTCCACGGTAGGGATTGACTTTCTATGTGGCCCTTCAGTGCATAGCAAAACAGGGCCTCAATCCAGAGGAGTAGAGCCCTGCACAGATGCAAAACTGTGGATCCGCTTCCAATATGCATCTGCACAGCAAGTTATCTGGAGAGGAGTGGGGAGCAGTGATGAGCGAGGGGGGTGGGGTCTTGCAGGGAGTGGGAGTAAGAGGCAGCAAGGGGACAGCGAGGGTCTCGAGCGGAGGAGGGGAAGGGAATGGATTTGCATTGTGTGCTGCTGCTGCTGCTGCTGCTGCTGCTAGGGACTCACCCCTCTGGTGGCTTGCTGGGAGCTCTCCTCCTCTCAGGGAAATCAGCTGCCTCCCGCACACGTGCTCCCAGCTGCACTAGCTGGCAGCACTGATGGTGTGGGGCAGACAGCATGTGTCCCCAAGCTGCATCTGGGGCTGCGGCTCCCTCAGGTCAGTGCGTACCATGCGGGGAGGGGTTGGGCCTCGGGCAAAGCCGGCACTTGGTCCCTCGTGCAGGGAGATTTGGGAAGCTGTTGTGCTTCTTCCTGTCTGCAGCAGGGCGGGTACATGCCCCACCGCCCCCTCAGGGAGAGAGCCGGGCAGGTGCACCCGCCCCACTCTCTGCAAGAATGGGCTGTGGATATCTGTGTGGTTATCTAAGGCTATGTTGGGCTCTGCAGATGAGTATGGCAATGCTGCAGTCAGACACCTGCACCTGGCCTTTGCCACGTAACTCTGGCTAAGAGGCTGTTCAATGTACACTTTTGGGCTGTGGCTTGAGCCTGGGCTCTAACATCCCCCACAACCCCCATATGGTTCCTGCCAGAGCCCAAACAATTACCCTGCAATGAAAAGCCCCCTAGCCCTGAGAGCCTGAGTCATCTGGCACAGGTCAACTGCAGGTGTCTGATTACAATTCAGCCATACCTTTAGTGCTGTTGTAGTGCTGACTGATGCAATGAGATGAAAGACACCAAACATGGGAGTCATCTTACAGTGAAAGGGAGTCATTTCAGGGTCCGGAGTAACCAGGTCTGAAACTTCCTTTATGTTCAGCATGCAGAAACCCACACTGAGAGCTCTGGGTGTGCCGTAAGGTCCTAACCCTTGTGCTCAGTCAGTCAGTTGTAAGATCAGAGGCTTAATTTTGTCTTCTGTACTTTGGCCACATAAATACATTGATAGCCCCTCCTTTTTTATTTTTTATGCCTTTTAGGAGTTTTGTAAGTGACAGATGAAACAACGCTCTCTGGTTTGGTGAGGTAAACCTAGAATAAATCCAGCAACATGATTGGTCAGGGACAGCGGGGCTGCTGGTGTGGGGGAGTGGGCAGGCTCTGCATCTCAATAGGGGTGGGACCAAGGGTGGAAGGGATGAGGCCTAGGGCAGTTAGCCCTTAGCATTGCCTAGACAGCAGTGCTGGAACTCCTCCCACCACCCAGAGCTGCACACAGCAGTGTAATAATGCTGATGCAGCAGTTCAAAGGGGCTCAGAGCTCCAGCCAAATAATAGCAGTGGTGGTTGGAATTCCAGGGCCCCTTGAAATTTCTGGCCCTGGGGCAACTGTCCTCTTTACTTCTCTTCTGATGGCAGATGTGGTCAAGGACACAGCCTGCATTATTAAAGTATTGGCTTCAGTGGTAGTAGGAGCAGGCCCAACATAAACACATAAAAACAAAAGCTGATGTCACAATTTTCTTCATGTGAATTTATTAACTTGTCCTTTTTTTAAATTAATAACACTAAACTCATCTTTGAAGGGAAGGAAGAAAAATAACACAAATAAGTTATCCGCCTAGTTGGATTAAAAAACAGGTATTAAAATAGAATTTAGATTGACACAAAAAAGCTGAAAGAAGAATTGGATTGTCCGTGTTCTGAGGAAGACAGAAGGGAGTTCACATGATGATTAATAATTAATACAAATGCTAAAATTGTCCAAACCCATATGACTGGGAGCGTATAGCAGTCTCTAAGGAAACAAAAAGTATAATTCCTGCTAAAACTATAGCAATGGTTCTGGTTAGAGCTAGGCAAATACTTGTCAAATGATGTATTTAATTGTGATGTTTTTCTAATAAAAATGTATGTTCATATTTTTTCCACTATGCGCCTATCTCTAATTCTGTCGAGAACTGGATCTCATGAGGATGTCATGAGGAAGTAGTAGGTTTGAAACCAGAAATACAAATTCCTTTTTGTTGGGGATCAGAGTAAATTAAATACTCTTTGATTGGATCAGTTCAGTGCTTGCCACTCAACTCTGCCCTGAAGCCACAGTAAGCCACGCTCCCAACTTCTAGACATAGTTTATGGGAAGCCAATTTATTTTTATTTTATTTATTTTACAAGTTAATCTTTATTCTTGAGTATGTAAAGCTGACAAGTTCTTGGTACAGTCCGTACTGGGCTTGTAATGACCAGGAGATAGCTACAGAACTCTGAGGCCAGATCTACACCAGACCTTAAAGCTGACTGTAGTTAAGTCAATTCCAGCTATGGCAGTTGCATAGCTGGATTTGACTTATCTACAATCTATGTACCTGGTTGTCCTCAGTAAGGGTACGTCCGTAATCCAGCATGATTTTAGTTAGTCAGACAACCACTTATCATGACTGTGGCCGTTTCCCACAGTGCCATGTTTCCAGCCACCAGTTCTGGCTCTCAGTGTTCTCTGCTGTTCTTTAGCTGTAATTTACCCCATATGTCTCCTAAGAGCCCAGTAAGCAGTGAAAGTGTTGTCAGTGATGTTATGCAATATTGACCTCTTGTGGTCTGGCAAATTCTCTTGTTCAACACCAGTCAGGTCCCGAGGGTGCTGGACTAAAGAGTTTCAACCTGTACTCTAGTTCTGCTCAACATGCCAGCCAAGTACATGCCAGTGTGCTGGAAGGACATATAGGGTACATCTACAGTAGGAACTAACTTGGAAGTTACCTTCAAAGTTAGGCACTACATCGAAGTAGCCAGAGAGAGTCTACACAGATTTTCCCTTACTTTGAAATTAGCCCAACTTCAAAGTCCTTACTCCATTCCTGGGAATGGAGTAGTGAAAGAAGGGGGTGTGTAGATGCTCAACTTCGAAGTTGCTTACTTTGAAGTGGTACTTCAAAGTAAGTAACTTCATAGTTATTTTTGTAGTGTAGGCACAGCCATAGTGCATGAGGTATAGGCCTGGTGTAGGTTACATCACTCTGCAGTTGATGGAGGAGTTACTCTGGGGAACGCAGGAGACATGCTGTGACCTAGTCACAATCTGTTTTCTGGGCTGCTCATGGAAGCCACAGCTGAGCTCTAATCAGATAGGTATAATTAGAATTTTCTCCAAAAGGTCCATAATGAAGAAGGCCTGTCACTTGGGTCCTTGCGCATAAACATGTGGAAAAGAAGAATGAAGTGTTTGCTGTTGCCGGTAAGAACACTAACTAGCAGAATTTAGAGGAACCCTTTGCCTGGTGATTGGAAACTAACAAAATATCTTGCACAGAAATATTATGGTGAAATCTGCATCCTATCCTAGATAAATGATTATGGAAGACCTTTCTCCTATTCTAATGTATTCTTAGGAGGATATGCTCCATGGCCTGTTGCCAAGGCTTTCAAAACAGGTGGCTAGCTTAAGTCAATGGGATTGCCTGAGGGCTTTCAATGGAGCTATTCATGTGCTTAAATTTGGGCATATGCTTAAGTACGTTACTGAATCAGAGCACTAATCCTAATATTGTACGGCATCTAACTGACTTGATATTCCAAAATATGCAGTGTCCAGTAGCTCTTACTGATTTCTTTGGGAACTGCTCAGCGTTCAGCCCTTTGGGAAAATCAGACCACTGATTTAAATGCTTCAATATGTATTTGGAAGGTTTCCTTCAGGAATCTACCTACTTAAGTTCTTGACCTATATAAATACAGAGGATTAAACTCTGCTTGTAAATCTAATGAAGCCAATGGAAGTACCATGGATATCAAACTAGAACACAGATGAGAGTGGAATTTGGCCCCTAGGGTAGTCAGATAACAGCAAATTATGAGAACAGCTGATTGAGGAAGAATTGAAGAGGGGAGATAAAACAGCAAGCTAAGAGATGGGTATTCTGCTTTGTAGGCAGAAGGGGAGATTTTTCCCCTGAGAGCAGGGAAGTAGTAGTATTGCATGTATTTCTTCCCTGCTCCTGTTTTAATTTTGTTGAACGGATCAAAAGTCCTGGTGAAAAGATGAAGTCCTACAAAAATTAGTGACCTGATCCTTTCCTCAAGTCCCTGTTGCCCTGAACTGGTGGCAGCTGAGCGTGCAGTTACTGAAAACAGAAAATGGCCCTTAAAATGTAGTTGGAAGGGACTGTGTCTTAAGCATCCATGAAGCCTGTGTCTGAACAATAGTAACTCCAGCAACTGAAATGTTTAGGGCCCCAGTTGTGTACTTACATGACTTCCATCATTGTTCTACCTACTCATCTAACTTACTAGGGCCCTAAACATACAGGTTTGTGCTTGCTGCCCTGACCCACAATCCTGGGGGCTGCTCTTGCACACAGCTGTGAAGCATGTCAATCAATTCTTCAGTGGAGAAGCTCTTCCACAGCCAGATTCCACAGCTGTGGCATGGCAGGCCTGGCTCCTTAGGTGGCAGAGACTGCTCCCACCATGCAGTTGATCTCTGGGGAGGAAGACATAAATGCTAGATACATGGCACCTCGTGCCAGCTGGCTTGGGTGGAGCAGCATTGGCTATAATTGTGCAAGCAGGTGCCTGCTTTCCCTCCCTGTCAGATGGAGAGCACTAGGGAACAGCTGTAAGCAGAGCAAGGTTAAAAAATAGAGGGAAGTGGGGATTTAAAAAAAATAACTGGCTTGTCTGGCAGTGGGAACTTGACATGTTTTTCATCTAAATTAAAGGGAAAGTTGTGTTGTTATTTTTTCTGTAATGAAACAATTGGCTAATACGAGAGCTGCGCATTTTCAAGAAGTGAGAACAAGCCATATGTCTTCCATAAAAACATACTTATACAGTTGAGCCTGCAATTTAAGCTCTGTGCTAAATCATTTTTCTCACATGCGATGGTTAAAGCAAGCAATATTTTTATTTGCCAGCATGTATTTACAGCATTGCATTATCATTCATCCCTGTCAGTTTTGCATTTGTTATCATTAACACATGGTAAAGTAGTTTTAATTATCTCTGAGAGCAAGAACAGAGATTTTTTTCTATTCAGTATAGTCTATTTCACGTCCAGTATCTAAGCTACCATAATACAACTGTTACTGAAGGTTCCTTTTTTCTCTTTAGTTCATAATAAAGGCAGCTCACTTGAGCAAATAGTTCCTTTGAAATGCTAATCCTTCTCAGATGTGTTTTTGTTAGATCAGCTGCACTTTTAAAATACTTTCTCTTTTTCCCTTTAGCTTGAATGCAGAATAACACTTATTAGCCATATGGACACAAAGTAGCTCATCGGCTGAAGACAACTGAATTAAAGGTCCGTGTGGAAAGATGAATTGACTGTGATGCAGGATATAAAAACTGCAATTATATTAAGTGAGTGTTTTTATTCTTTCACTTCTTATGCAACACAATCTTTGGAAAAAAATATAAAAATAGTATCCAGAAACATTGAGTCACACTTGTTCTTGTCCCCAACTCACTAAAGTCCATGGAAAGAATATGGAAAGGAAAGGGGATCTCAAATACAGGGGGAAACATAAACCTGTATTTATTTTCTATTTGTTTAGCACCTAACATTGTAGGGTCGTGGACCATGACTGGGGTTTATGGGTGCTATGGCAATTGAAATAGTAAAACCTATGGCAGAAAGTGTACTTTTAAAAGAATTCTGCTTGTGTATCTTTCTCTTGTTATTAGTGTGTTTTAGGAATCAGCATATTTTGGTCCTTTTTAGCACATGACAGCCAGGATTTCCAGAACTGAGCTGTCATTTAGACCCCAAGTGCAGTGGTTCTGAGTACATGGGTTAGTACAAGTGATTGGGTCCCCACCAATGCTGTTCCATCAGTGTGTGACACTCAGACTTAATGCTGCTTTGAGCTGCTGTAAAATGAGCCACTTTATAATTATTTCCCAGGGCACTGTAAGAAAGAATTTGTTTATTGTTCAGGGTACAGAAGGGGACTGTGGGAAGGCTTTGGAGCAGATATCAGCATTATCAGCATCATCAACAACCAAAGGCTCAGCACCCATTGGTGTCTGATGCCTCTCACTGTTTCCTTCCATCTTTCCATATCCAGTGAGGAGTGGCTTAGGTTCTGTAGACGAGCTCCACGCCAATCTACTATATCATCTACCCATTCTATGGGGGGTCTGCCTCTCCTATTCAAACAGTCCATTATGCCGAATACCAGAGTCTTGATTTTTTTGTTCATTGTTCATTCTGCAGAAATGCTCAAATAGCTGTAACTTGCATTGTATAACCTTCTGCAGCAGGTCCTCTTTCAGCTGTATCTTCCTATATGATTCCTCGTTGGAGACCATCTGCATCCATCCTATTCTCAGGATCTTTCTATAACAACTCCTCTTGAATGCAAATATCCTTCTCTTCACATTTTTCGTTATCACCCAGTGGGCAGCTTACCAACCTGAATGAAAGCAGAACTCAGGCACTCATTCACACCCTCTGCCACACAGCTGTCCTGGCGTGGAAGTACCATAAACAAAAGTGGCAGTTCTTATGTGCGGGTGGGTGGCGGACTAGAGGCAACACGCAGGTAAGAAACCAAGTTAACTCGGCAGTGAAGACCTTCCGTAGGTGGTCAGATTTGCAGAACTGTTCGGAGAAACAGATAAAGCACATGATGGGGTATTAGTTAGTGTCTGCTACAGCCCACCATATCATGCTGTGAAACTGGATCACTGGTACCATATGCACTGATTCCCCCATGTGTAGGGGGAAAAAAGCTACATGATCGTGAGGACTTCAATTGGAATGACACATGCTGGAGGTCTTGCGCTGCCAGTATTAAAACATCCTTGGAATTTCTAACCATG
Organism: Carettochelys insculpta; assembly: GCF_033958435.1. Classification (NCBI taxonomy): domain Eukaryota; kingdom Metazoa; phylum Chordata; order Testudines; family Carettochelyidae; genus Carettochelys; species Carettochelys insculpta. The sequence continues at coordinate 16,683,119 of NC_134140.1, forward strand.
GTAGATGATGATAATTTTCTAGCTCAGAAAGTGTTCCAGCCACCACAGAAGAATTCTGTGTTAGACCTTGTTCTAACAGATAAAGAGGAACAGATCACAGAGCTAAAAAGTAATTGTAGTTTAGATTCAAGTGTTCATGACCTGATCACATTTATACTGTGAAAAAGAATAATGTCCAGATCAGTGAGTTATATATATTTGGTGCTTTGGCCACGGCTGTGTCTACACGTGCACGCTACTTCAAAGTAGCGGCACCAACTTCAAAATAGCGCCTGTCACGGCTACACCTGTTGGGCGCTATTTCGAAGTTGAAATTGACGTTAGGCGGCCAGACGTCGAAGTCACTAACCCCATGAGGGGATGGGAATAGCGCCCTACTTCAACGTTCAATGTCAAAGTAGGGAACGTGTAGACGATCCGCGTCCCGCAACATCGAAATAGCGGGGTCCTCCATGGTGGCCATCAGCTGAGGGGTTGAGAGACGCTCTCTCTCTAGCCCCTGCGGGGCTCTATGGTCACCGTGTGCAGCAGCCCTTAGCCCAGGGCTTCTGGCTACTGCTGCTGCAGCTGGGGATCCATGCTGCATGCACAGGGTCTGCAACTAGTTGTTGGCTCTGTGGATCTTGTGTTGTTTAGTGCAACTGTGTCTGGGAGGGGCCCTTTAAGGGAGCAGCTTGCTGTTGAGTCCGCCTTGTGACCCTGTCTGCAGCTGTTCCTGGCACCCTTATTTCGATGTGTGCTACTTTGGCGTGTAGACGTTCCCTCGCAGTGCCTATTTCGATGTGGTGCTGGCCAACGTCGAAGTTGAACGTCGACATTGCCAGCCCTGGAGGACGTGTAGACGTTATTCATTGAAATAGACTATTTCGATGTCGCTACATTGAAATAAGCTATTTCGATGTGGCGTGCACGTGTAGACGTAGCCCACATGTCCTGGCAGGACCAATGGTAGTCCAAGCTTACAGGAAAAACAAAACTATTCACAGATCATTGTCCCAAATACTGGACCGTTACATTCCTTAGGTACTACTAATGGTCCTCACTTAGCCTGTCTAGTTCAGTAAAACAGGTTTACACTTCATATTTCTAATCTCAGATACAGGAATGGTACATGGACATAAATAAAATATGCATGTTCAGCAGATCATAACTTTTTTAATATGTTACATGAAATATTTTGCATAAAGTATATTTGAGTTATGTCATATTCAGAAGCATATTTCCCTAAGAACATGGGATGCAACGGTGGTGAATAGTCACACCATATGAAGATGACAACTATTTCCATTTCACTGGTATCTCATAATGATGATAAACAGCAACTATCAAAGTTAGAGCTTTTTAAATCAGTACATCTGCATAACTTTCCTCTACTGTTCCTTCTAATCTTTTCCATCTATGTGCGGATTTTTTTCCACCCATGTGCGGCATAAATTGAGGCATGTGCAACTGTGCCCCATCAATAGAAACATAAACCCAGCTGTGGGCATTCTTCTAATCAGCTGGGCATCAGTGGAATCTGTCCTGAGTGCACAATTTACAGGGAAGACTGCTTTCCTCCAAGAGTTCTAAAAGAGGTGGCAGAGGCGCTTACTTGACCATTAATGCTGATTTTCATCAAGTCTTAGAGCACTGGGGAAGTTCCAAAAGACTGGAAAAAAGCCATTGTTGTATCAGTTTATAAAAAAAGGTAAATGGAATGACCTGGGTAATTATAATCCTGACAGCCTAACATTGATCCCTGCCAAGATAATGGAGCTGCTCTTAACAGGACTCAATTAATACACAATTAAAGGAGGACAATGCAGTTAATGGAAATAAACATGGATTTATGGAAAATAGATTCTGTCAAATTAATTTGGTTGATAAAGGTAATAGTGTTGATATACTATACTGAGTCTTTTGTAAGGTATTTAACTTGGTAACACAACATTTTGTTTTAAAAACTAGAACAATATAAAATACACATGGTGCATATTAAATGGATTAAAAATTGGCTTACAGACAGGTCTCAAATATGACTGTAAATAGGCAATTATGATCAAAATGATGTTTCCAGTGGGATACCAGTGGGGTGGATTCTTAGCCCTGAACTATTTGATCAGGGGAAACAACAACAACAACAACAACAAAAAATCACTGATTCAGTTTGAAGGTGACCCAAAAATTGGGGAAGTTGAGAGTAATGAAGAGGGCAGGGCAGGTCACTGGGCCAGAATGATCTGTATTGGTTGGAAAAGTGGGCACAAACAAATACGCATTTTAATATTGACAAAGAGAAAGCTGTGCTAGTCTATATACTATCAAAACAAAAAAGCAGCCAAGTAGCACTTTAAAGACTAGCAAAATTTTAATATGATTGAGTGTATGCATCTAGAAAGACAGCCTGTCAGTCAAACTTCCAGCCAAGCTTTACCCTGACTTCACTGGGCCACAAATTTCTTTTGCAAGATCTGTCCCTTAGATCATGGGTGGGAAACTGTTTTTGGGTTGGGGGCCACTGAAGCAAGAAGCAAAAAAAAACCAAACCTTCCCTGATATTGTCCCTGGCTGTTGGGGGACCAGGGTTAAGGGTCTGGGTGGCAGGGAGGGTGCAGGAGCAGGCTGGGGACAGGCAGTCTCAGCCACAGTGCAGTGCAAGAGTGGGTTGGGGGTGGGTCACGGACTGGAATGGAGTTCAGGAGTGGGCTGAGGCTGAGAGGTCTGCTGCTGGCAGGGGGAGTACGGGAGTGGGCTGCGGGGGGGGGCGGGGTCAGGGTGGAAGGGGATGCAGGAGTGATCGAGCGGTGTGAGGTCTGAGCAATGGGGGTGCAGCTTACCCCCAGATGCACATGGCTCTGTGCCCCTCCCTCCACTCCCAGGCACCACCCTGGGAATTCCAACCAATCAGAGCAGTGGTATGAAGCCTCCAGATAGTTCTGCCAGGGCCATTGTGCTGCTCCCGCTCCCCTTCCCCTGCCGGGGGAACAGCAGCGAGAGCAGCTTCCTGCCCTCCAGCCCCCAGCAGAGCCCATGGTCTGTATCCCGACTGCAGCTTGCCTGATCTGGCTCATGAGGCTCAGAGCCCCAAACCCTCCACCCCACTGCAGGCCAGATGCTATGGAGGCGAGCCCCAGGCCTCGGGGTCCGGATCGCGGGCTGGGGTTCGCCACTCTTGCCTTAGATGGGGAGTATTCCTTACCCCCGGTGTCTGTCACCTCTTATACTGACTAGTGCCAAATGGTGTCCCAGGCGAGGAGGGTGTTTGGCCCCCTCCCTCCATGTGTTGGACTCTTTTACAGTGTCCTCTTTCAGATATTTTCCCATCAAATTTGCCTCTTCTGGCACAGGCTTAGGGCAAGTCAGTTACCTTGTGCCCTGTGCCTTCAGGCCTCCAGGCTCCTGACCAAGCCCTGCTGTCAGTGTTGCCACTTTGGGCTCTGTAAACTCTTTGGCCAGATCCACGCTCCTTCATGCAAACTAGCTTACAACTGAACTTTTTGTTTCCTATACTGAGCTCCTGAAGGCTTCTTTTTGTGGCACTACCCAGGCCCAGAACCCCAGGTGGACAGTAGGGTTACCTGCCCCTAATTCCAGCCCTGATGGATATTGGTCTAGGAGCTTTTCTGTCTCTTTTTCTAATGGCACCATTGCCTGTTTAAGATGATTCCTGTCTCGGTAGGCTATTACACGGATAATGTGTTGACATAGAACTGCAGAAGCTGTACCATTCTGTGGTATATAGTGACTCATTTCAAAATTTACTGTAGGCTTATGATTTAGATTGTACCTCTCCTTCTAACTGCTTTACAAACAGAATGGTGAGGATAAGGAGAACTGCATTCACCTGTATGGTGAAACATCTCAGGGGCAATCCTGCAGTCACACACTGGTGTGAATTTAGTCCATTGTGGTGTTTGACACACAGCAACACCCCACAACCACTAGGAGCCAGGAGAGTAGAAAAGTATTGTGGTCTACACAGTTTGGGAGGATTTTAGGTATATAGTGCTTTCGTCCCCCACACGCTTAGGTGTGTGTCCCATGCAGTGGCACCGACACCAGAGGTGAGAAACTTTTTACATCAGCTCCCATTTTTTGTCCCTGCGATTTAGCAATTTGCGCCCCCAGCCACCCAATGGCCCTGGAACCAAGCAGCGGTCTCCCGGAAGGGAAGCGCTGCATTCCCTCAGCAACAGTGAGGGCAGAGGCTCTGGGAGTGAAGGGGGAGACAGCGGGTAAATCAGGTTTCTGAATGCCACTCTCTCTTTTGAAAAGCTTGGCTTTTATTTTCAGTTCGTTCAAGGAAGAGATCTTCTTTTTTATCGATTGGACCCATGGGATCGTTTCTCTGACCCTGACACCAAACAGAAAGAGGTTGATAGTAATTGTGCTAGTTTTGTAACTTACACTGCTTCGTACTGTGAGGGACTCTCAGCAGCCACGAAACTTTAAACAAAATGTGTTCCTCTCTCTTTATATCAAACTCTAAGAAGCTTGGAAGCAAACCCAGCCCAGGCTGCCTCAAGGAGTTAAGTCTGAACATGACCTATAAAATAGACTGAGCACTTGTAAAGCAAACCACTGGTGCACCTTGAGCCCAGAGTCAGTGCTTGGGTGATCTCAGCACAGAGCTGGAGACGGATTTAATTTTTCTTGAGGGCCCTGCCTGGTGGGAGTGGGGAGTGAGGAGCTGGCAGTCGCTGAGCCAGTCTGGCCGGGGTGATGAGCTGTCTAGTCTTCATGGAGTGTGAAGCCTGCTGGCGTTTCTAACCACAGTGTCCCCCGCCCCAGCCTCTCTTGCTGGCAGCTGCAAGCAGAGCCTTTTGTAAGGTGTGGGGCAGGCTCTGAGAAGCTCTGCTGAAGTTCACCTAAATGCTCCCCACTCACTTCCCTGCAGGAGGATCATTGACTCATTAATGAAGCTGCTGTCCTGAAGCAAGGCCACACCCTTGTACCTGGAGAGACATCCTGAGTGAGCTGCTGCCTGGGGGGCAGTGGGAAACAAAAACAAAACGGATTCAGCCAGGAGGCAGCTGCCTGCAGAGATCAGCACAACAGGAGCAGAGCGGCCTGGGGAAGGCAATGGAGGCCAGGGGAAGGCAATGCCCTGCAGTGGAGGGGGAGAGGGTGGGGCAGCCTGAATCACACTGCCCCCCCTTACAAAATGTCATGCCCCCCTGGGGTGCATCCTGCCCACTTTGGACACCCCTATCCTGGAACACTCCATGGGAAAAAATGTTTCCTCTACAGCCTTAGCTGAGAGCCCAAGAGCTTTTAGCTCCAGCTGTAGAGGCACCTGCACTAAGCTCCAGAGGTCCCATGTTCAAAGCCGCCTGTGAGCAGTAAAACTTTTTTTTTTGTGCTAGTACTTGCTGGTCCTGAGTAACGGCAGCTCAGCAGCCCCAGCTATAGGATTGGCTGGGGGGGCGGGGAGGCGGTGAGCCGGCTGAATACTGGCTCCTCTTTTTTTAACAAACAAGCACTGGTAGTGAACCTCATTGGAATTTAGCACCCTTGGAAAAATGACATGGGATATTTAAGAGCTAATAGCGATGCTTTTAGTCACAGCACATCCAACACCATGCAGCCTGTTGTCATGTTGGGCATTCAAACAGCAGAGCGCACGCTAGCCTTGATCTGGAATTGGAGGGCAGGAGACTAGAAATTATACACTGGTTTTTCCAGTTAAGGTCATGGGTCTGGTTCTGGATAGATCACTTTTTAGCTGCGTCTACACGTGCACGCTACTTCGAAGTAGCGGCACCAACTTCGAAATAGCGCCCGTCGCGTCTACACGCGTCGGGCACTATTTCAAAGTTAACTTCGACGTTAGGCGGCGAGACGTCGAAGTCGCTAACCTCATGAGGAGATAGGAATAGCACCCTACTTCGACGTTCAACGTCGAAGTAGGGACTGTGTAGACGATCCGCGTCCCGCAACGTCGAAATTGCTGGGTCCTCCATGGCGGCCATCAGCTGGGGGGTTGAGAGATGCTCTCTCTCCAGCCCCTGCGGGGCTCCATGGTCACCGTGGGCAGCAGCCCTTAGCCCAGGGCTTCTGGCTGCTTCTGCGGCAGCTGGGGATCTATGCTGCAGGCACAGGGTCTGCAACCAGTTCTCAGCTCTGTGTATCTTGTGTTGTTTAGTGCAACTGTGTCTGGGAGGGGCCCTTTAAGGGAGCGGCTGGCTGTTGAGTCCGCCCTGTGACCCTGTCTGCAGCTGTGCCTGGCATCCCTATTTCGATGTGTGCTACTTTGGCGTGTAGACGTTCCCTCGCTGCGCCTATTTCGATGTTGGGCTGAGCAACGTCGAAGTTGAACATCGACGTTGCTGGCCCTGGAGGACGTGTAGATGTTATTCATCGAAATAGACTATTTCGATGTCGCAACATCGAAATAAGCTATTTCGATGTTGGCTGCACGTGTAGACGTAGCCTTTGAAGGATAAAGGCACTTGAGCAATTCCAAAGGGCTCGGAGTGAGTACAGTCTTCCTCCAAAACACCAATTTACCCATATTTAGGAGGAATTATAAGGCTCTTTTGTTCTCAGCCCATTGACTACTGGGGGAATGCAAGCTAAAGGGGAGGGCATATGACTGCCCCCAGCTTTCTCCTCCTGCCCTTCACCAAAACTAGAGCCATAGTTCTCCCCCTGCCCCATGTTACCTGAAGGGAAGGCACTCCATCTTCTCCCTCTGCCTCTCAGCCAGGTTCTCTCAGGCAGAAGTGGCTCTATGCTGCTGCCAGGGAGAGTGGCTGAACCAGCCAGGGCAGAAGCACAGGAGAAAAGGACAGAGCTCCTCTGCTTCCCCACCCTGGCACGACAATTTGAGGGGGTTGCTTGATCCTCCATGTCCCACCCCCACACCCATCATGGTAGAATGGCCCCTTAGCACCTTATTCACTGGTTCATGGATGACCTGTTGCAGTGTAAATGGAGGGAAGATGGCTAGAGCTTGATTGAAGACTCACTCTTAATTAATCGGATGATGTCGTAAAAATTTTATGCCATGGCTATGGAGAGAGGAGGGGGAGTTTCTTTGCCTTCATTCTACCACCTAAAAACTGAGAAGCTGTTCAGAGTGTTAGAACATAATCCAGACTGGGTCAGACCAAAAATCCGTCTTGCCCAGGATCGTGTTCTCCAGCAGTAATGAATGCCAAGGGAACAAAAAGAACAGATAGTCATCAAGTGATCCATCCCCTGTTGTCCATTACCAGCTTCTGGCAAACAGAGGTTAGTGACATGATCTCTGCCCAGCTTGGCTGAGCCATGGATGGACTTCTCCTCAATGAATTTATAAAGTTCTTTTTGAACCCTGATAAAATTTTGGCATTCACAACATCCTCTGGCAAGGAGTTCCACAGGTTGGCTTTGCATTGTGTGAAGAAATACTTCCTTTGGTTGTTTTAAACCTCCAGCCAAATGATTCTATTTGGGGATAGCGTGTTCTTGTTTTGTGTTATTTACTCATTCTCTTTCTCTACACCAAACATGATTTTACAGACCTCTCTCATATTGCCAATTAATAATCTCTTTTCCAAGCTGAAACATCCCAGTTTTGTCAATTTCTCCTCATATGGAAGCTGTTCCACAACCCTAATAATTTTTGTTGCCCTTTTCTACACCTTTTCCAATTTCCCCACGTCTATTTTTGAGATAGCATGATCACGTCTGCACACAGTATTGAGGGTGTGGGCATACCAGGAATTTATATAGAGGCTGTGTGATACTTTTCTCTTTTATAATCTATCCCTTCCTTAATGATGCCCAACATTCTGTTCCCTTTCTGCCTGCTGCTGCACATTGAGCAGATAGTCTCAGAGAACTGCTCATAGTGATGCCACTGTCTTGCTCTGGAATGGTGACAGCTAGGTAAGGTCCCATCATTTTATATGCAGCCCTGCTGAATAGGCTATTTCAGCAGTTCTCAAGCTGCAGGTCAAGCTGTTGGACCCAAGCTGGGTGAGGGGGCAAGGGGTTGCACCTAAGTTTGAGAACTCCTGGTTTACTTAACCTGATTCCCATTTGTTGGCTGGTTTCTGTTCTTCTGTTAGGAAATTACAATGAATTGTTTTTAGGATAAAATGGTGCAGATTTGGACCAGATTTTGTGGGGGCAGAGCAGGGAAAAAATACTACATGTCCCATGCTTGAGTTTTGGCTGGTGATGCTTTCTGAGCTACTCGGATCTCAAGGTCACTTTTTGCCACAAACTAGACTTCAGAAGACTGGGGAAGGGTTGGTCTCTCAGGCAGCTTGGACTATGCGCGTCTCTGTTATGGAGGGCAGGGGTAGGAACGGTGCATGGCGTCTGCTCAGGAACATTTAATTCAATGCAGATTGCCTAGCCAAATTGTGACCTGTATCTAGAGCTGGTTGAAATTATTGAAAACAAGCATTTTGTAATAAATAGTAAATAAAATCATCCTTTTGAAAATAAAACCAAAAATCTCATTAAAAATTTTGGGGGTCTGAAATAATTTGTGTGTTTTCTGGGGATTTTTTTTTTCCTCCTTCGGTTTTGCCCGAGGTTTTCTTTTTTCCACATGCTCCTTTCTATACCCTTTTCTTGGAGTAGAAAATGAAAAGGAGAGGCTGGAAAAGCTGGAAAACTCCAACCTCCAAAACATTTTCAAATTAAAAATAAATCCTCAGAAATGTTCCAACACATTTCTTGCCAAAACCTTCTTACATTTTCTTATTTTTTTACCGCAGCTCCACCTATATCGAATCCTCTATTTTTGTTAAAGGTTATAGAGAAGGTTGTAGCAGGACAGTGCTGAGTAACTTGTTGCCTCAGATCTTCTTGACCCATGTCAGTTGTGCACTGATTCGGATATACTTCAGAAATTGTACTAGTTGCAGTGGTACAGAATCTCCTCCTAGCAGTGGATGAATATGAGGTGTCCAGGCTAATGTTATTAGCACTTTCAGTGGCCTTAGTTCAGGTTGTGTTGCTGACTTACCTGCAAGCACTAACAGGCTCATAGGTGATGAGTGCAGCTGCACAGGAAGTCACATGCATTCACAGTGTTGCTCCCCACCCCACACACACATACTCACCGTCATCATTGTGCTGCTTCCAATGAGCGTGGGGCAGTCCTTCCCCTCTCCCAGAGCAGTGCAGCCCAAGACCAGTGCAAGCTTCTTAACTCATGCTAATCTCAGGCCATGCCTCTCCAGGGGAAGGGGAGGGAGCTGCCCTACACTCATCAGAAGCAGCGGGCTGGGGTGGAGCTGGGGCAAGGAGAGGGCGGGGGATGGGGCCTGGGCGGTTATGGGGAGGGGTCTGGGCGAGGAGGGGATGAGGCAGGAGCACATGGCAGGTGCCCCCTGGAATCCCCACATCAGCCGCCTCTGCCCTCTCTGTGCACTAGAAGGGAGGTGAGTCTGGTGGTTTGCTGAGCAGAACCTGTTCAAGGCCTCTTTGTTTTATTTCCTTCACATGCACAGAAAATGGCGTCCAGTTCAATAACGGGAGATCATGGAAAAGCAACATTTTGATCAACTAAAGAGATAAAAGTAAAGGTAAGAGGGGGAAAGATATCCACATCTCTGACTGTCATAACTAACTTGCTTGTTGCCAGTCCCAACAGAGTCCAAGGAATTAAAGGGCAAGTTGACTGAATTACCCCCTTGCCTGTCTAGAGGATCCTTCTAGGTCAGAGGCAGGCAAAATAGGGCCTAGAGGCTGTAAACAGCCCACAGACCAGCAGGAACCTCAGGCAGGCTCTCTGCCAGCCCCATCCCCACATGCCACTCAAAGCAGCCCACTGTGGGGGGGCCACGTGTTCGCTGAGCACTGTGAGCTGGGGGAAGGTGGGAAACAAATACTGGCCAATGGGTGTTGCCTGGGCCTTGCACGGGGACAGCATTTGAAGTGCCCTTTCACCTGGCTCGTGGTGCTCCAAGAAGCACATGGCCCCACAGCTGGCCACTCTGAGCAGCATACCAGGGTGTGGAAGGCAGGGAAACAGCCTGAGGGACTTGCTGGGCTGCTGGCTGGGATCCACCTCAGTAAGTGCCTCCCAGCCAGAGCACCCAGCTCCTCGCCATAGCTCTGTGCTGCCCCTCTTTCACCCTTGTCCTATAAATGCCTTTGCACCCCCGCACCCCCACACCCATACCCTCTTCTAGATCCCAGACCACAATCCACTGCCCCAGGTCACAACGCAAATCTCTGCACCTCTACAGCACTCCTGCCCTGCATCACAACCCCCTCCCAGACCCTGAACACCCTTCTGCACTTTTCCTTCAGGTCAGAATCCTCTCCTGTACCCATCACCGCTCCAGGACACAACCTCATCCTACCCCAGGTCACAAATCAAACCCTTGCATGCCTCCTACGCTCCTCCTCTAATGTAGACTCCTTTCCTACACCTATATCCCCTCCTGCATCCCACATCCCCTCCTGCAACGCAATCTTCTGCCTCAGGTCACAGCCCCCCTCCTTCACCCAAACTCCCTCCCACTTCCCACACCCCAGTCACCTACCCCAAGCTCCCATCTGCACCCAACCTCCATTCCATACCCTATACCTCCACCATTAATATCATGTAAGAGTGTGGCCCTTGACCACGTATTCATGGAGTGCCCCCCCAGCAAAATTATTGTCCACTCCTGCTTTAGATCATGTCAACAACAAAAAAGGCTCATCCTATTGAAAAACTGAATTCAGATGCAGCCAACAGGGGTTTAGTTCCATGCTATACCATGGGCTTTCTCTCTCTCTTGGACCAGTTACATACGGCTTGTTTACATGGTTCAGTAATGTGCCTCTATGTAGGTGTGATTTCTAAAGTGTACTGATGTGTCATGCATTCATTGACCTGTTTAGACCCAGATGGTGTACATTAAAGGTTTCATAGTGTGCATTAAGGTAGTACTACCATGCTACGGGTATGTCTGTAATACCTCAGGGATTGATGCCACAGTGATTGATTCACTGGCTGTCAATTTATTGTGTCTGCTTAGACATAATAAATTGATCTCTGAGCATGCTCCTGTTGATGCCAGCCCTCCACCAAAATGAAAAGAGTAACCAGCATCAACAGAAGAGCTGCCTCTGCTGACCTTACCACACGTAAGATGCCATTGAATCATAGAATACTAGGACTGGAAGGGACCTCGAGAGGCCATCGAGTCCAGCCCCCTGCCCCTGTGAGTATGTTGACTTCATTTAATGCTATTTGCGTAGCCGAAGCAGATTGACAATACCACGTAGTGTAGACAAGGCCTACATTAAAATGTAAAAGGGAATCTTCTGTACACACCCGCAGGATGTCCATGAACCAATCAATGCAGACCATGTTAGCAGATATTTCAAGTCACACCCTTGTAGAACACATCATCCCATCAAATAAATAAGCCTTACAGCGCTTTTTCTTATCTGTAAAAGAGAGATCGTACTGATGATGAGCATACTTTTGGTTTTCATGTCTACTGAATCTGTGACTCTCTGGAGCAAGGGCCGTGAAGGACGTATTGAAAAAAACCTGAATCTTCACCACTTGTGCTGAACCTATCCCATGCTTGGATGATTTTGGTCATCACTGCCAACAATCGGGTGTTCACTAGCACTAAATTCAATTTATAGATTAACATCTTTAATCTGCCCAAAACAATAGCTTTTACACTTACATGTTGGAATATTTATTTATTTAATAAAAGATGTTCAACCAATTCTAAACCACGGCCTTCACATCTCAGCTGTTAAAACTACAGTACCTCTCTATCAGATCCAATGGGCTATCATATGATCTTAATTTATACATAATGCTTTTATAGATGTACTGGTCAGTCTCTCAAGGGAGCATAAAGTCACCATTGTTAGCACATGCTTACTGGCAACAGCACATGCTTCTAGATTACTGAGCTTCCAGCAATGACATTACAAGAAAAAGGAGGATGAAGTAATACTGAGTGCTGTGACAGCCTCTGTCTGCAGGACAAGAAGTTAATTCAGAATTAAACCACATTAGCATTGAAAAAGCCATTACTCACTTGCAAACTTTTTTTTTCAGAATCATTTCATTGCTCAGTGCAATAAGCTCCCACATTTATCCACAAACATTTTATGACTGATGCTTTCTTTTGCCTTTGAATGTTTCTTTAATGAAATCTGTGTGCTTAAAAATATCCGCTAACATTGTTACCATTTTGCTTTTCGATTAACAAAACGCCTATTCTATCACAACTTGTGCTTGAATGGACATTGAATGTTGACCTTTTTTTAAAAAACAAACAACAAATATCAATGACTTTCCAAGCATTTTAGATTTTTTTTCTAAGGATAAATAAATGCATCTAGAGTAAAAAACTTGGGTGTAGCTCTTTGTCACTTATTTTAAGACAAAGAGCTCTTTGTGTTTGGCATTAGCTAAAGGAGACTTCAGTCAGGCCTTGCTTAAAAAGGCCTGCTCTGTTAGTGCTCAAAACAACTTCTGTCAATGTTAAGGTACTTGTTTTGGTCTCTTTAAATGGCTGTGGTGACGGCAGTAACCTTGTCTGCACAGTGAGTGAGCATGCATGGGCCTGACCTTAGGGCTAGACAAGCAAGGTGGTTTCTTGGGGCCCTGTACCTTTAATTGACTATGAAATCCACCACTCACCACCCAGGCCTTTCTGTCAGTGTTCCTGCTGTGCTGGGGCCCACCCACTGAGCATGCAGCAAGCTAGGGGGCGACTCTATAAGACACTTGCTCGCTGCATGCTAGTTGGCCACATGCACATTCATGTAACATCTTCAAAGTTCCATAATGCACTTTGGCATAAAGTGATCCAGTCTTGAGCACAGTTCTGAGCTGTTCAAGATTAAGCTGGCTCCACATGGGCCCTCCAGGTAGTTTAACAGCAGCTGGGCATAAACACACCCCTTTTTCCAAGGCTATGCCATGTTTGAGACCAGGAGCGGTGGGTAATACAGGAACCGCCAGTCTGGCTTTTCGCCCACTGAGGATTTCCCCACGTTTATGAAATCCCAAGGAAGCTGGATCTGCCAGGTTACAGCCTCTTTTGCCATTGTAACAGAACAAAGCAACCCTCCAGAGCAGGGACCTGGCTCTACCCATAAACCAGTTAGATTCAATATATACAACACGTGGCAAACACTGTGATCAGGGCATCTTTTCAGATTGCGGGGGGCGCAACCTGCATGTGCTGTGATAGTGGAGAGGGAAAAGTGAGGGCATGGGGGGATGGGCAAAATGAGGACAGCCGCTTCAGCGGTGTTACAGAGCATGCGCAGTATAAGCCAAGCAGCAAACTGAGGCGGGGGGAGGGAGGCAAACCAACTCTGTCGGCCCTTCCCCACCACATCACCTCTTTCCAAGAGCTGCTAAGGCACTTGAAAATGCTACTTTTTGGCAGGTAAAGTAGCAATTAGCTGACAGAAGAACCGTATCTACTGTCATTCTTATATAAAAGAAAATTACATAAATACTAGGTCCATTCAACCCTAACGCTAACATATTCCGACATCTTGTGGCAAGTCACTTGTTAAGCTTAAAATTTTAACATACATTTTTACTTTGTTAACTAACTCTGAAGAGACCGAAAGAGACACTGTCAGGATTCCTGGTTCTATCTCAGCTCAGGGAAGGGAGTGGTGTCTAGTGGGTTATAGCAGGGAGCAGGTACACCTAGGCTGTATGTAAGAATGCCAGAAGGCCCATCATGGATCAGACCAATGGTCCATCTAGCTCAGTATCCGTTTTTCTACAGTGGCCGTACAATGACTTCATATACAGGCAATATGATATTCTGCTGGCTGATCCACTGTACACCATGACCCAGCTAGTTTCCATGTGATGTTATATAGCTCTTTCAAATTCCTCTGTCCTGCAGCTAGTTCGGCTTGTTGTGCAAGGTTTTCCACAAAGTTCTTCTTGCCCTATTTTACAACCTCTTTAGGTTCTTTGTTGGCTTCTGAATACAGTCTCTGAGCGTCACACTGGGAGGGAATGGCCTGGAACATATGGAACTGCTCACCTACTTGGGCAGTGTTATGGGCTGAGATGGAGACAAGCATATCGGTACCAGGATAGGGAAAGCAACAGCTGCATTCAAGACTCTCTGTTCCACATCAAGATCACAAATGATATCTGTGAAAATGAAACTGGATCTTCAACACAAATGAGAAGCGTGTGCTCTTGTATGGATGTGAGACCTGGCTTACTAAAAAGTTTTCAGATCATAAGCTACAGGCATTCATAAACAGATGCCTAAGGTACATCCTTCACATCAAATGGGAAGACTTGGTCACAAATGTGGAGCTTTGGAACAGAAAAGGACAAGAACCACTTGACATTCAAATCAATAGAAGAGAGTGGGGATGACTAGGCCACGCTCTCAGAAAACCATCATCCAGCATAGTCTGTCAAGTTTTCATGTGGAACCCACAAGGAAAATGCAAAAGAGGAAGACCTCAGACAACATGGAGATGATCTGCTGAGACTGAAGGACAACAACTGGGGTACTCGTGGGGTCAGCTAGAAGTTTTGGCCTGAGACAGAGTGAAGTGAAGGAGACATGTAGATGCCCTATGCTCCACTCGCAGTACAAGGGTTAAGTAGTAATATGATATTTTCTATCTTATCGATTTCTTTCCCAGTGATGCTCAATGTTCTGTTAGCTTTTTTAGATTAAAACAAAAAATCAATCCAGTAGCCCTTTAAAGACTAACAAAATAATGTACAATTATTTATTTATATATTATTATTATCATTATTTATATAATTATATATACATTATTTTGTTAGTCTTTAAAGGGCTACTGGACTGATGTTTTGTTTTCATAGTATATAGACTAACACGGCTTTCTCTCTGTTACTTTTTTAGAGTGCCACTGCAGACTGAGCAGATGTTTTCAGGGAACTATCTTACTGATTTCAAGATCTCTTTATTGCGTAATAAGAGCTGATTTAGACCCCATCAGTTTGTAAGCATAGCTGGGATTATATTTTTCTATGTGCATTGCATTTATTAACACCGAATTCTATCGACCCTTGTGTTGCCCAGTCACTCAGTTTTGTCAGATCCCCTTATAATACTTTGCAGTCATCTTTGGACTTAAATATTTTGAATAATTTTGTATCATCTACAAATTTTACCACCTCACATGTTGAACAGTAACAAAGAGGAAGCCGTGCTAGTCTATACACTGTCAAAACAAAAAGCAGTCAAGTAGCACTTTAAAGACTAGCAAAATGGTTTATTAGGTAAGCTTTCGTGGGACAGACCAAGAAGTGGGTCTGTCCCACGAAAGCTCACCTAATAGTCTTTAAAGTGCTACTTGACTGCTTTTTGTTTTGATACCACCTCACAGTGTACCTTTTTATTTCTACTCTTTGTTTCCCATCTTTTAAGTGGAGTACTTGGCAATGTTTTCATGGTCATCTAAAGATCCTTGAATGAGAAGCCATTTCTTATCTTAATCATGTTATCTCCATCTGTTTATAAACAAACTTCTTGCCTCAAAGGCAAAGCTGGGAGCAGCACAAGCTTTGTTGCCATAAAACCCCATGCCCTAGCCCCAGACACAGCTCTTAATCTGACCTCAAGTATGAGATTCAGAGTCAAACTATGGGGGGAGCTAGCATCTCCTAGTTTCCCCCCTCAATAGCACCCCAATTGTAATGAGTTGTAGACACCCTTTGGCACCAACAAGAGGTGTCTAGAGGGGTTCTTATGGTGCTAAATTATCTTCACCTGCCCACCTCTAGATTCCCTACTTTAGCAAGAACAGCAAGAGGTCCTGTGGCACCTTTTACACTAACAGATATTTTGGAGCATAAGCTTTCATGGGCAAAGACCCGCCTCATCAGTTGCATCTGATGAAGTGGGTCTTTGCCCACAAAAGCTTATGCTCCAAAATATCTGTTAGTCTCTAAGGTGCCACATGGACTTCTTGTTGTTTTTGAAGATACAGACTAACACGGCTACCTCTCTGATACTTTAGCAAGGTGACTTCTACCTAGAAGGGAGAAACTTGGATGAACCAAGCTTCAGGAGAAAGCTGCTGCCTTCAAATAGCAGGGCTTCAAATAACAGCCAAGCCACATGGTGCAAGGGGCTGCAGGTTGGCTATTCGCTGACCACTTCCTGGGACAATTCTTTCAGGCGTCCATATGTTTTTTTACTTTATTTCTTTTTGAGTTGTCGGTTCTGTGCTATGGAACTGCCAAGAGCAGATGACTGTTTTGTAGTGTATGTTAAGGGGTATGGCTGAGAAAAGTAGTAATACTTTTATCTGAAAAGGGGTTGATTGTTCCCCTTTTAAATGATATTTTACTGACTCTTAGAAGGATTCTCCAGCCCATGTCTCTGCCTCACCAACACTTTGTAATCTGCTATCTTTCATATGATAACCACAATTTAAACTGCTCAAGGTCCATTTTTTAAAAAGAGATCTGCTTTTGTCTGGGCACTAACGTAAGTGGCCAGATTCAAAAGCTTCTTAGATGCTGAGATCTGCTGAAATATCAGATCCCAGCTGTGAGTTTTGAGCACTTGAAAATCTGGTTCTGAGCTCTTTTGGAAAATCTGGTCTAGGATATCTGGCTAGAATTAATGGTGTAGGTATGTTCTTATTTTCTCCAAAGAACTCCTTGTGAAAGGCTGACTCCTAACCCTCACTGTATAAAAACATTCACGTTTCTTTTTAAAAACCAGAAACAAAAACTCTTTTGTAACAGTCACTTTCATTATACTGTGTTGGCCTTTTTTGTCGAGGCTATTGATTTTTAGACTCAATCAGCTCATTTCCACTTGTTTCTTGTTACTCTTTCAGCCAGCGAAGGCTGTTTGCCCTTTTCCACTGAAGCACTGTGGTTTCTCTGTTGATGTGAGCTCTGCAGAGGGTTATCCCTTGGACAGGCACATTGGTGCCAGATGAAGATAATGGACTCTTTTCAGACTAAAACATGCCTGTAGGAGTGTTCTGAGCATAACTTTCACAAACATAACTGCAGTTAATCTTTGATTTGGGATTGCCAGGGGGGAAAAGCTTTGGCCTTGACTGCCTGCCTAATGTTTTTTAAGGCTCCTGATGACTCTTGGGGGTGTGTGGGAATCATCAAGACTTTTCAATGTTGCATTCATCTCCCTGTTTCACTTTGCCAGCTCCTGCCAAACATAAAAAAGTAACAGCTAGAAAACCAGGTATCCAGCTACAGGAAGTTTTCCAACAATCCAGTTCTGTTGAAGGGAAAGAAGTTCTCTCTCTTCCTCTCTCGTTCTCGTGCTCTTCTCCTGTCCTGGCATCGGGGAGGGACTTTTGGTGCTCTAATAAATAAATGATGCCTCATGGCACTTCACGGGTTTATTTTGAATCCATAATCAATGTTCAAAGAGTAACATAAATAGGGCAAATCCATTAAGGAGTGCAAACAAATATTTGCAGCTGGGCCAGGTGTGGGGGCAGCTGGCTCCACACCCCTAGAAGGCACGGAGCCTCAGCAGAAGGAGTGTAACCAAAGGCAACAAGCCCTGCCTGGAGCACGGCAGCAGGTCCTCTCCCACCCATGAGACGCCATGTGAAGCGGTGAAGAGAGACTCGTGCAGTGTTTCCAGGGGCTCAGAGCTCCCAGTTACTGCTTCTGTGGCAGTGTCATTGTCCTCCATGGCTGTCCAGCATCTTTGAGCTATGGAGCCCTATGCACTTGTCCCTCTTCCATTGGGCCTGTCCATTTGATCAAAGACTGGCCTGGCCCCAAGCAGCCAAATGAGGAGATAACCATCTGAAGATGGGACCTCTTTATGGCACGAGCCTTGGAGATTTAAGAGCATGTTCCTAATGCCATTTCATCCTGGCTCCCTTTGAGCCTGCTCCAAAGCCATCTGTGAGCCTGTCATTAACTTCATTGGGCTCCGTATCGAGGCTCATCTCTGAGTTGAGGACCATCTTGTGCCTGACATCCATGAGGGAGCCAAAGAGGGTGAGAGTATAAGGTTCCTCTCAAAGGGATGGAATGCAAATCACGTGAGCAAAGGCTGGAATGCAGCAAGAAAGGTTTAGATAGGATGTTAGGAAAAATTTCCTAATTGTCAGGGTGGTTAATTACTGGCATAAATTGCCTAGGGTGGTTGTAGAATTACCATCATGGGGGATATTTAAGACCAGGGAAATAGCTAACTGCGATAATGCAGATGGGCAGGGAACTGGACTCCATCTCCCAAGGTCCTTTCCAGTTCTATTGTTCTCTGGTTCTATGATTCAGCTTCTGTCACCCGCAGAGATTACTTTCTGCTAGCACCACCATGGATGCTGGCTGCTTGAAATGAAATATGGGCTACGTCTACACTAGCCCCAAACTTCGAAATGGCCACGCAAATGGCCATTTCGAAGTTTACTAATGAAGCGCTGAAATGCATATTCAGCGCTTCATTAGCATGCGGGCGGCCGTGGCACTTCAAAATTGACACGCCTCGTCGCTGCGCGGCTCGTCCCAACAGGGCTCCTTTTCAAAAGGACCCCGCCTACTTCGAAGTCCCCTTATTCCCATCTGCTCATGGGAATAAGGGGACTTCGAAGTAGGCGGGGTCCTTTTGAAAAGGAGCCCTGTGGGGACGAGCTGCGCGGCAGCGAGGCGTGTCAATTTCGAAGTGCCGCGGCCGCCCGCATGCTAATGAAGCGCTGAATATGCATTTCAGCGCTTCATTAGTAAACTTCGAAATGGCCATTTGCGTGGCCATTTCGAAGTTTGGGGCTAGTGTAGACATGGCCATGGAGAAGCAAGGTGAAGACTGGCTCCTGGTGCCACCCCATTTCACACCAGCCAGGCATGAAGGCTGTTTCTACAGATGGCACTTTCGGAATAAACGGCCCAAAATATGCTAATGAGGTGTGTATGTAAATTTCTGACACCTCATTAGCATAAAGTCACGTGATTTGGAGTCTGGAAGACAGTCTTCCGGACTCCAAAACAACATAGCCCCTGGGGGGTGTCTTCCGGAAGGAAGTCCTCCTTCTGGAGGCCCCTTCTTCCTTCCAGAAGACCACCCTGGGGGGCCACATGTCTCCACACCGTTTTGGAGTCCGAAAGAGCGCCTTCTGGACTCCAAATCACGTGACCTTATGCTAATGAGGCACCGGGAATTTACATACATGCTTCATTAGTATATTTCGTGCTGTTTGTTAGCGTGCCACTTTCAGAGAAAGTGGTTTTCCCCTGAAAATTTAATTGAATCAGCTATGCTGTGGTTTGAATCCATTGCCTCGTATCCTGCCCTCTGTGGCAAGAGAAAACATCTTTTCTCCAGCTTTTTATGGCAGTGACAGCTATTCAGAGTATTTGTAGACTGCTCATGTCCCCCCACTGAACTGCTTCTTTTCCAAATTAAAATTACGCAGCTCATTCAGCCTTTGCTCATGTGATCTGCAGACCATCCCTTTCATTATCTTTGCCGGTCATCTCTGGAGCCCTCAGAGAAAGTGGCATGTGTAGAAACAGCTGAAGAAGCACTAGTTTTACCCTCTCCCAGAGTAGTAGTCCTTGTCTTGCTGTGTGCTTCCTGATAAATTCTGAGTCAGCCAGAATGCCCTATGGGGCTTTGGCTACAGCATAACCCTCTGCATCCTAGGGCTGCAAGAGCCAGACTCCAGCCTGGAATGGGACTCTGGGTGAATGTAGCAATCCAGGTAGGAGAATAAAATTCGCCTTCCATGCTGATAAGGGATGGTACCTTGTGGAAACCACAGAAATGCACTTTCCCAGCAGCACAGAATGAAAACCTTTCTATGAAGGCCATGAGCCAAATTCTGTGCCAAGAGACACCCTCTATATAGTCATAAGTAATCATATGGTCCTAGACCACAGTGCCTGAATGCCTCATAGTCATATAACCATGGGGCTAGAATGGATGGCCAGGG
Source organism: Carettochelys insculpta (assembly GCF_033958435.1). Lineage (NCBI taxonomy): Eukaryota > Metazoa > Chordata > Testudines > Carettochelyidae > Carettochelys > Carettochelys insculpta. The sequence continues at coordinate 16,702,973 of NC_134140.1, forward strand.
TCATCTAGTCTAACCACCCAACATGCTACAGGATTTGTTTGCGTTTGAACCACCCAAGAAAGATGACTTTGTAGCTTCCTTTTGAAAAGCTCCTGTGCAGGAGTGTCCATGACCTTCCTGGGCAGTCTGCTCCATTGGCCTACTGTTCTTCCAAGCAGGAGGTTTTTCCCCTGAAATTTAATTGAATCAGCTATGCTGTGGTTTGAATCCATTGCCTTGTATCCTGCCCTCTGTGGCAAGAGAAAACATCTTTCCTCCATCTTTTTATGGCAGTGACAGCTATTCAGAGTATTTATAGACTGCTCATGTCCCCCCACTGAACTGCTTCTTTTCCAAATTAAAATGATGCAGCTCATTCAGCCTTTGCTCATGTGATCTGCAGACTATCCCTTTCATAATCTTTGCCGGTCATCTCTGGAGCCCTTCCAGTTTTTCTACATCCTTTCTATACAGTGGTGACCAAAATTGGACATAGTCCTCCAGATGAGGCCTAACCTGTACATTTCCCCTTTGGTTTGTAGCGAGCTAACAAGCTCTTTAATGTTCTTATTCTCATAACAGTCTGGTAAAGTAGGGAAATGCCATGCTCTTCATGGCTTGGTTTCCCATCTAATGGGGATAATCATGATTCTTCACCATTATAAAGTGCTTTGAGCTCAAAGGAAGAAGAGCACAATGCTATATACATGAGAAGTTTTCTTAGCTGCTACTCAAATATGCTGAGAACTGAGTAAATGAGATGTTTTCTTTTAATGCAGTATGGGTGACACCTGGGTGAAAATAACAAAGAGTTCTGCTAGTGAGAAAATAACTACCAAAGCGTCCCCATTTTATATCATTGGAAGACCACCCTTCCTACTTGTGAGATCTTTTTGCACTCCCTAAATTCTGGAGGTCTCTGGATATTGAGGGAAAATATTTTTTCTGAGCTGAAGTTGATGGAGCTCTGCCAATCTACATCAGTTGAGCATTGGCCCCTCAAAGATACAATTGAACCTCTTGTAGTAAAATTTGACCTTGTGTTCTGGTCAAATGTTCTCCTCTGGCCAATGGGAGCTGAGAAATTGTGATGCACTGCTTCTACTCTCAGTTTATGGCCAATAAAAGCTGAGCGATTTTTCTGGGGGTGGGGACAGCATGCAAAACTCTCCCTGCCCCACAGCACACAGAGCACCCAGCTGCTCTGAGCTGCTCCCTGCCACGGGGGCTGGTGGCGGACAGGATTAAAAGGCTTGGTGGGCTGAATCTTGTCCACCCCTGTACTAGAGGCTGTTTGATTGCACGCGCTAACATTCATGGGTGCGTTTCTTAACAAGATTTGATTTGCATTTGAGTTGAGATGCCCCACTGTGATGCTTGCAGAGGTTTTCAACCACTTGTATCACCAAGTTCTTAGAAAATCAACTGCAAATGACCCACACGCTAATTTACCATGCACCAGCAACATCCTGTTTTGTCAAGGAGCTAATCTGTGCCAACCAAGCAAAAGGCAAAGTGTACATTTTTTTAATAAAAATCTACTTTTTGGGGGCCTCCCTTAAACCTTCTTAACTGATATTAAGTAATTTAAGCATTTTTAACATTCTAAAGGCACATTAATCCTTTTTTAAAAAGAGTAAATGGGCTTAGAATGACGTTTTAACAATGTCTATGGAATGTTAAGTCAATGAACAATTCTAGCAGCAGTTTCAAGCATTTTATTAGTCAATAATAAAATCTAAGTATTATCCGGAGTTTCCAACTGTTTGTCAATGATAAAATATTCTAAATATTGCCAGTATGAGCTGTGGGGGATATGTTTGTGTGGTTTTTAGTTTTTGGTTTTTGTCCCCCAGCAAATGGCAATGCCATACATGTGGCTGGAATGAGCTGGAGCATGTAATATGCTGCTTTATGTGACTATATTTTCACAGAGATTTCCTCTGCCAGGAGCCTCATTCTTATAGATATACTATACAATCAAATAAATTTAATTTGTGTCCAGTTCAAAGAATCTGCCTGGTTTATCTGGTTTATTACAAAATATTGTGTGAAATATTTATTAATATCTGGTTTATTACAAAATATTGTGTGAATTGGAATGACATTGGAAGGAGTTGGTGAGGTGGGTTCACAGTTCTCTGGGTGATGGTAGGGTATAGTTTGGGTACTAGTTTTTCAGCAAAGTCTCTCATCTACTGAGATAAACTTTAGGAATGTGTTCTGATTTCTGTGCCCAATAACTCCGTAGCCTCTGCTGCAGCAGCCATTAACCAGTGGGAGAGTCTCGTGGTATTTGTATAACTGGTATTTTTCTTTAAGCATAAATAGAGTCGTGATCTGCTGTAAATTCTGAAAATTAGCATAACATATAAATAATAAAACAAGTTGTAGTTGTGGTCTGGGATGTGCCCACTTAGTCAGAGGGAACTGGACTGGGTCCCTGGAGCATCACTTAAGCTACCACCCAGCTGTCAAAAAAGTGCCTCTGCCCTCCCACTCCAACCCTGCCCCTCCCATGTTCCACCCCCTCCCATCCAGGTTCTGCTCATGTTCCTCCCCCTCTGTCCCTGCTCTGCCCACGTCCCACCCGCACCCGACCTCAGCTCCACAGCTTTCCTCCTGGTCTTCCCCCATCGCCTCCTCCTGCAGAAGTCTGCTGGGCAGAGAGGGACTGCCTCCGCAGACTGTATCCACACTCACCAAAAGCAGCACAGTGCTGACCATGAGTGTGGGGGGGGGGGCAGGTGGGGGGGGCAAACTGGGGATGCATGTGACCCCCCCACCCCTGGTAAATTCTGTAAGTGGCACTGCTGCTGGACGAGCGTGTACAGTCCTAGTGTCTATCCCTCAGGAAGAATGTTCATACACTGGGGAGGTTCACAGAACAGCCACAAGACTGATTAAAGGATTAGATAATATTCCTTCCAGTCATAGCCTCAAAGAGCTCAGTTGGGTAAAATATAAAAAAGAGAAGTTCAAGGGCTTACTTAAGTTACACAAGAAACACAGGTTTGCCAGTGGGCTCTTCAGTCTGACAGAGACGAGTCTCACACGATCCAGGAGCTGGAAGCTGATAGACAAAACCAGAGTGGAAATAAGGTGTGCGTTTTCATTGGTGAGGGTAGTTACCCACTGGATCAATTTACCCAGGACTGTGGTATGTTGCTGGAACATCTGCTTCAGGAATTAAGCAGGGGAAGTTCTGTGGTCCATGCTGAAGAGGAGGGCAGATGACAAAAGGTGACCATCCGTCCCATATTTGGTGGGATGGTCCCATATTTGGGACACCAACAAGGCATCCCGACTTATTTTTTAAAAGGACTTAATTGTCCCGTATTTGGGCCCTCCCCCGCTGACCTTTTCCGCCAGCAGCTGCTGGCCGTAGAGCAGTAGGTCACTTCCCTGAGCCTCAGGGAAGTGGTGGGAACGTGGGAGGTTGACGCTTCCCCAGAGCTCAGAGAGCACCAGTGTCTGCCACTTCCCGGGGGCTCAGGAAGGGCTGGCAGCTGCTGCCACCTTCCCAGCTCCCCTGGGCTTAGTGGAGCTGGGAGGATCTGCCTTTCCCCCCATATCTCCCTGTCCCGTATTTGGGATAGAGAGATACAGTCTCACTGTCACAATGGTCCCTTCTGGCCTTTGAATCCATGATTCTAAACTTGGATTTAGGTGCCTAGTATTAGACATGGAAATTGAACCACTCAACTGTAACCTCAGTTAATCCCTCTGTGACATGGAAACTGCTGAGTGCCCCCTGTCTGGATTGTGCATATGAAACTGTGTCAAATAAGGATACTGAAGGGCAGAGACCAGCTGGTGGAAGAGGTGGGGATTAAATGCTGAAGCTTCTTATTTATTGTATCCTTAATTTTATAAAACTACTAAGAGGTGCACAGCTGCACTTTCCAAACAACTCTGACACAGTCTTAAAAATACAACTAGGCTGTGTCTACATGTGCACGTTATTTCAAAAAGACGGGCCCTCTTTCCAAAGAACGGAGGGTGAATCTACACATGCCATGTGCTCTTTTCATTGAAAATTGGAGGAACACAGCCCAGATGGCGAAAGCCGGACCCCGATCCCATCGTGGAAGAGCACCACCCGTTGACAAACTATGTCGAAAGAAGCTAGGTGTAAATGCTCCACGAGCCACGCTCTCAAAAGAGGAGTCCTCCAGGGCGGAACCCAGCTAGAGTGCGGAGATGCCCTGCCCTGCAGAGCGGGGCTCTATCATCTGCATGCCCAGCCTCTCTTAAAACCACATGGACCCAGAAGTCCCATGGCAGGAAGCCGAGAACAAACGAGCTGCAACAGCACAAGCTGCCACCAGCACGCCTGCTCAGCTGCCCCTGATAACTCCAGAGGCCACATGGCCAGCACCCAGCAGCCTCCTGAGCCCCAGCTCCTCCGCCAGAGGCCTCACAGAGTTCCAGGAGCCCACCCTGGAGAAGACAAAAAGGGCCCTGAACTCTGAGACCTCTTAGGTCGCTGGAAAGAAGAAGAGATCCGCTGGGAGATGGGGGAGTTTTTCAAGCGGAAGAAAACCACAGCCTAGCGCTGCCTGGCCAGAGGACTGACCAGCCGTGGCTACCCAGAGTGGATCCCGGACCAAGTCTGGAGCAGAGCTAAGGAGCTCCAGCAAGGCTATGCCCAGGTCCGGGAAGAGGCCGGGCACTCAGGGGCAGGCCCCACCACCTGCCCCTACCACCGGCTGCTCCACTCCCTCCTGGGGCCCTGGGACGGCTGCCCACCCCAGTGGTCCTGGTTTCCTGGCTGGCAGGGTGGGGGTGGCACAGCCACCAGAGGGCCACACATGGGCCCAGAGCCAGACACCCTGGCAAGATGTGGCCCATGGCACACCCTTGGTGCCCACCCAGCACCCAGACCTGTGGACAGCTCCAGGCACCAAGATGCAGAATGGGATGTATGCATGCTGGCCCGAACTTGGGGATCATCCCACCTGGGGGGGCGGTCCTTGTGTGCACCCGATGCCATATGGATGCTGCGCCTGCCACGCCTGGGCCCCAGGAGGATGGGGGGATGGGACAATGGGGGAGACGGGGCCCCAGGGAGGATGAGGCCCCGGGAGGATGAGGGGACGGGTTCCTGAGGGGGATGGGGGGAATGGGGTGCCACTCGGGAACTGACATGCCATTCACCTCCCCTTGCAGGTGCAGCAAGCGAGGGTCTGCACAGCCCATTGGCCTCAGTGGTCCCTGAGAGCTCCCTGGAGGTGGCTGACAGGGGCCAGGTGCCTCCAGCAGCACCAACATGCCATGCACGCAGACGGAGACTGCAGTGGCACACAGGAGACCATACCACCAGCTTCTGCCAGGCTAAGCTGACCAAAAGGTGCCTCCGGCTGGAGGAGGCCGACCTAATGTAGTGGAGGGAGGCATGGGAATGGCTGATGTCATGCCTGGAGGGCAGCCATGGGACCCTGCAGGAGCACATGGGCAATGTAGCCCAGCCCTTGGCCCTCTGTACAGCCCTCCCCCCACCAGCCACCCCCCCTGAACCCCCTAAGAGCCCCTCCCCGCACAGGGCCCCTGCCCCACCCCATGCCAATGCCCCCCAGTGACATCTGCCAATGCCCCTACCTTCCGGTGTTCCCTGCCCTGTCCCAGCTCTGCCCCAAGCTCACACCTGGTGGGGAAGGGGATTCTGGGGCCAACTGGGCTCTCAGCCCACATCCCCTGTCCCTGAGTGACCCTCCCAGTACAGGCTCCTCCCTGCACTCCTCCCAGTTCAGGTCCCTTCCCACCCGTGACGTACATGGCTGGCACCCCACACCTCATTGTACAAAGTTACACATTTGCACAGTACTGGGTTATGGTTCATGTTGATAAAGGTTTATTGCACACCAATGCCTGTGTCCAGTGGTCTCATGGGCAGGGAGGCATGGGTGCAGAGGTAGTGGTGGTGCATGTGGTGGAGGGTGGATGGGTGGGAGGTTGGTGAGGGGTGGGCATCGGGGTGGTTCAGTGCGGCCCAGGGGTGAGGCTCACTTGGAGGGCCTCCCGGATCCATACCCCATCATGGTTCACCTGGCAAGTGATGACAGCAGCCGGCTGCTTGAACCCTGCAGTGGCCTCAGCCGCCCACCCCAGATGTAGGCATCCCCCTTGTCCTCCATGATGTTGTGGATGGCGCAACAGTCACCCCCCATCCTTGAGGCGCCCAAAGGCCTACTCGACCACATATCGGGCCTGGTTGAAGCAGGTGTTGAAGGTCTCTCAGCCGGGGTCGAGGTGGCCAGGATAGGGTCACATCAGCCATGGCAGTAAGGGGTATGCCACATCCACAACCGCGCACAGTGGCATGGTGGTGTCCCCAGTCAGCATCTCCCACTGGAGGCTGAAGGTGCCAGCCTCCATGCGCCAGCACAGGCTGGATTTGCAGAACACCCCAGCATCGTGGGTTTGCCCCTCGCAGACCACGTAGATGTCCATGAATTGGCCTTTGTGGTCTGCCATGGCCTGGAGGACTACTGAGTGGCAGCCCTTCCAGTTGCTACAGTGGCTGGCGCTGTGTGGCAGGGTGCTGATGGGGATGTACATCCCATCCAGGGTGCCAAAGCAGTTCGGGAACCCCAGCAAGAAAGAAACCCCTGATGACAGCATCCAGGTCTCCGATGTGGATGACCTGATACAGGAGCATCGCATTTATGGGTTTATGATATGGCCATCCTTCACGGTAGGGAGGCCATGTGCTTTCATGAGGGTGTGGCAGTGTGTTCCCGGCCAGCATCACCCCACACTCCTTCCTGGCCAGCAGCCCCTGTGGGGGGTCCCCATGCCCCTTTCCGGCCAGCAGCCCCCAGGAGTCCCCATGCCCAGGGGCCCCCTCCCGCCTCCTCATACTGGGGGTATGCCCTGGCCCAGCTTACCTCCATGAGCACCGCTCCAATGGTGGCCTTGCCCACTCCCCAAACCGGTGCCGCACTATGTGGTAGGAGCCCGGGGTGGCCAGTTTCCATATCGCAATTGCAACCTGCTTCTCAAGGGGGAGTGCGGGCTCATGGAGGTGTCCTGGTACCTCAGCCAGTGGCATAGCTCATGAAAGGTGGCCCGCCTCATGCGGAAGTTCCACAGCCATGTGGCATTGGCCCATTGCCCCAGCACCAGTCGCTCCCACCCATCTGAACTGCTGGGGTGGCTCAACGGGTGCTGGGGTGCCAGTGGGTGCAGGCTTGGGGGGGTCCAGATCCCCAAGGGGGCTGCTCTCTCTCCCGAGGAGGAGGGGGGTGTCTACGGCGACTGTGCAGAGGAGATGGACAATGGTGCCCACAATGTCTGCGTCCGATGCCAGGAGCAGGGTGTCGTCAGCCATGGTGCGGCTGCGCTGGGGTCTGTGTCGCTGCCTCAGCTCATGCAGGGCAGGGGAGTTGGAGGAGGCCCTTTAAGGAAGCAGCTGGCAGCAGGCCCTGGAAGGCCTTGGCAGCCATGAGACCCCGTCTACTGCGTCTCCGCCTCCCTTCTTTCGAAAGATCGCCCATACACGTGTGGCCGCTCCCTTTCGAAAAAACAGGCCGGATCGTCGAAGGAGGGAGTCGGACCCATGCTCCGCCTTTGCCGGGTGGTCGTACACTAGGATATCAATTCCTGGCTTTTGATTTTGCCCTTTCAATGGTGGGCTCCTATGTGCACACAGCCCTAGTGACCTGAAGACACACCCAATGCAGAGCCTGGGAATATACTTGGTTCTAGCCCATGGCACTTTTTTCAGCACTAGTGTTAGCTGTGCTAGCTAGATTAAAGCTCGTATGGCTATGCCTGCCCATCACTAATTACCCTTTCACATGCAGCGTCAACATACTCTAAATTAGACACTGATGCTCTGCTCTGGCTACATGGACAGCTCTGCCAATGACCTCAATGATAACCTCGTTCATGTAGGTACAGCTGGGCATCAGGTGAGTGTGAAATCAAGTTTTTCTCTTGTTTTAAAACCATTCGATCTACTTTCAGTCCCAGATTATTGGCATGTACAAAGACATGACTTTTAACTTCAGCTACATTACCTCTCTGAGAGAGGGAGGAAAACAGGATATAAAAGCTCTCTGCGTAATGCTGGAACAGGCTGCAGCTGCTCTATACAGCACATACAGAAAAATATATCTTCTGCTAAGTTCTTGTCATGAACTGTGTGACTGCCCCTGTTCTCTTTTTAAATGAACCCTTCTCGTCAATGAAAGACATACGAAAGCTTTAATCTTGAAATTCACCTTTAAATGTTTAAAATTTAAAAGTGGAGCAGCAAATTGCAGTTATCTGCCGAAGCTTTCCACGATTAGCAACAAAACATGTTTGATCTTCACCTGGCAGTAGCAGCACAGAAATTTCAGAGCTTTCATCCCCTCCCCGCTAAACCCCTCCCCAGTTCCCTTGGCAATTAGCAGCAGTGAAAACAGTAATTTCTGTTTGTTTTTACAATAATATCCTTGTTTTTAATTCACAGGAAGAGGAGTATGAAAGTAACAGCCTTGGCCGAGGTTTGCAGGACAGGGGATTGGTTTGTGAACTCTAGAAGTTCAGAAACACAAAGGCTTGGAGGAATTTCTAAATACAGTGCATGCCAAATGGAAAAGAGAATGTCATGACAGTGAAAGAGAGAAACTGTTTACTCCCCCAGCTAATAAATTCTTCTTTAAGGGGCTTTATTCTTTTTTAATAATCTATTCATAGGAGGTTACCTCTGAGCCTCCTTAAGTGAACACCTGTTAAGCATTTAAGGGACCAGGAGGGTGACCATAGATCAAACATTGGAACAGAATGGTAAAAAGGGTTCCACATGATTCACTAACAGGTAAATGAACCAACAGAATCCACACAGCCAAGCTTACCAATTAATGTATATAGATACCAGTAAATATTTGGGCCACTTCTATTTAATGGTTATATTACATATGAAGAAGTGGCTACATTATATTTTTCTCCCTCAAAGGTAATATTTATTCAACTAGTTAAGCCCTTCTTGCATCCCCATTTCAAAAGCCAGGGAAACAAGTGTGTCACTACCAGGAAAGGGCATTTTAAAAACAAAGTCAATCAGTTGCAATATTTCAAAAAGCCATCAGCTAGAATAAATATTGATGCTGTAAGTAAAGAATATGCAACAACAGTAATTGCTCAAAATAGAGGCAAGTTAGAATCTAACAATTCTGCACTGACCTCAGTAGAGTTGGAAAGGGGCCAAATCACGAATGGCTAAGTATAGTCAGACTTTCTGATTAATTATTCTGTCATTTGTCCCTAACATTTGCATCCCTTTTTAGGCTCCTTTCCCAGGTATGGAATGGAGAAATGTTTGTCTACCAAGAGCAAGAATTACAGAAGTAACAAGTGATGCTCAGAATGGTAATACTGAGCACTCGCTTTCAGAACGTTATGGTCTGCAGGCTATGGGTGAAGGTCCTGTGTCCTTTGAACCTTCCTGCATCCTGAAAGAATGATATGATGGAAGCTCCATCGGGGGAATTTCAGAATGCTTTTTTTTCCCTCCATGAGCTACTCCCCATGGGTTTTACTGCATAAGTTTGGGATTCAGGACCCTATTTTCCTAGTTATTCAGGCTGAGTTCTCATTTTTTGGAATTAAAACCATTCATCCTAATCACATCCTTTTGCACCACTATGAGTAGTCCTTTAAGTCCTTGCTGTCTGTGTCCTTGTGATATGTGCATAAGATCATTATTTTCTCCATAGGCACTGATCTAGTCAGGCTACATGGTCCAAATTGTGAGGTGCACATCACTGGTTGGAGTCAATGAAACCAAAGTGATTTTTTTTTCAAGTGAACACATGGTGCTATGTATAGAAGGTCAAATTTTCAAAAGTGTCTTCTAATTTTTGGTGCCCATAGTGAAACATTCTTTTTGCCCAGACCTTAAACTGCCAGTTGACATTAAAAGAGTGAGTCTCCTTTCAACCAATAAAACACTTGTGTTCATTTGACTGACCAATGGATTTACTCCTTATTTACATTGGTGTATGCAACATCAAGGACCAATAATTTTGCCTGAAAAACATTGTGTAAGGCATTTAGGAAATAACTTGTTGCTGTTCACAGCAGCAGGTCAGAATTTGCCTGCAGAAATCTGAAGGACTAGAAGTATTTACACTGGCTTCAATGCACTACAATGTTAGCAATTTGGGGGCCTGAACCAAACCCCATTGAAGTTAAAAGAAGCCTTTCCATTGACTTCATTTCAAGCATTCAGCTGTGGGGCCATGGAATTATACTTTGACTTTTTTGCTACTTCCTTAATCAAATGCAACCAGTTTGCCACAGTGGAATATTTTCATATTAAAAGGTTCAAAACATAGTGCCAGGCTTTGTGCTCTGTTTATAACAGTGTTGTCCACATTTCTGATCAATGTTTATAGGCTGTGCTGATCAGAATATTTTGATCAATGTCCATTTTAAGCAGAGAGATTATTTTAATTGTGCTGCTGATTTAAGTAGAGAAGGCAGGTAAAAGAGATTCAAATACCTTTCGTATATATTTGTACAAAGCAAAACGATCTACTGTACTGGGATTTTCTAGGTATTTTAGTAACAGCTTAAATTTCTGTTGTGTTTTGTCACTTGTTTGGGTTTGATGGGAACATGGGATTGGCTCCTTTCAAAGTGATGCAGTGAACTCCAATGGATCCTTAATAGGGAGGTATTATTCTAATTAGGGGCACTTGTATTTTTGAATAGTCACAGTCTGTATCTTCACAAAGCAAAAAAGCAGTCATATGTAGCACCTAATACATTATTTTGTTAGTCTTTAAAGTGCTACATGACTGCTTTTTTGTTTTGTATTTTTAAGAAATCTTTTGTCAGCTTTTTGGGAAGATGTTGGTGATTAATGTAATTGGGTAACATATTTTTGAACCGCCTAAGTGACTTTTAGAGCCTCTTCTTCAAAAAGGACATGGACACTTAGGATTCTAAGGCCTTGTCTACGCACAAAAATTATTCTGCTTGAATTATACCAGTTCAGGAGTGGTGATGCAATTGCAACAACATAAAGGTGCTTATACCTATTGACTTTCAGGAAGGGGAATAACGTGTCCATGCTAGGAGTTGTATTGCTATAGCCAGTGCTTTTTATGTGCTGGTACTTGCCAGTATTGAGTACTGGCACCTCGGCAGCCCCAGCCTTGGGGCTGGCTGAAGGGAGAGGAAGGGGAACTGGCTGAGTACTCGCTCCTCTTTTTTTTACAAAAAAGGCACTGGCTGTAACTACATCAGTACAATAGTGTACCCCAAGTTTTGATAGTTATATTCACACCAAAACTGCATATAAACTAGCTCTAAATCTCAAGTGAAGTCAGTGGGACTCTGGTCTGAGTTCTTTTTGAAAATGGGGCTTAGGCCAGATTTTTAAAGTTATATTGGCCTTAAAAGTGCAGATAATGACCTAATGGCATCTTCACTTAACTTCTATTTGATGCTCTAATCTACAATGAAGGTTGCAATACAACCTAGGTCAGTCTCCAGAATGACGGACACAAGACATAATGCAGCCTGTGAAAAGAAATGGTGTTCACAAAACAATACAGAGTTCACAGTTTGATACAGTCGCATCCCACTTTTTCATCTCAATGAAACCCCCATTTTTCTTCTAAAAAGGACATTGATTGTGATTTTTTTGTGCTCGATGTCTGGCTTCTGAGCAGCCACCTGGGTATCAGATAGAGTGCAGGTGAAAGAAAAGCTCAGTGGGAAATAATGATGGAATTCAAACAAAGATACTTAGTATTGTGTTATGAATGATGGCTTCTTATTTTTCAGGCTCTGCCTTCTGGAAACAAAAAAAGGAGCCCTATGCCTTGAAATAACTGTCACTTCGCCCATCAATGGTTTCGTTTCAACCCCCCCTTTTTTTCTCAGAATCTGTTGGCAAAAAAGTGGCAATAACCAAGATCAGTCAGGCCAATGTGCATAAGCAATGGGACACAGAAAAACACAACTCACCAGCCTTTGCATGGTGAGGAATGAGAGTTTCTCCAACAGACAGAGTGACATGAAAAGGAGACTGAGCTGCTACAGGCGCAGAAGCAGGGAAACAGAGAGAGAGGAAGATCAGGTAGTAAAGGACAACTGTGTCCAGCTGTTTATTGAGCTTGGTGTTGAGATAAGTAGTGAGGCGCTGCCATTACAAATGGAGAGTCTGATCATCTTCTGGGTCCAGAGACAGTGAAGGCAACAACAGGGGAAAGCAACACCTCCATCCTATGCCACTGTGATAGGCTGCTTTGTAAACGTGTAGTCCTGGACTGTATCAGGTTCCATATGCAGAACTGAACCAGTCGTTGAAATAAACCACTTGCATGAGCAGAAGAGAATAGTAACTGATTCTCTTCCAGCCCTGGCATTTCTTGTCCTCCAGAATTCCACTCTTCACTGTCATGGGGCATCTGTAAGCAGCTGATACTGTAACATCTAAATTCAGCCAGAGCTGTGGCATGAAAAAGATACCTCAGCTTCTCAGGAGCAGCGCTCCATGGTAAAGTTGATGCAGACACTTGCAGCAGTGATGCTATCGGATATTGACAGCAATCTCCTTGAGTAGATCCCACATTGCTGTGACCATTCCTGCACAACCCTCGGCTCTGGGAAGATACGCTGTAATCTTGGGATAGCTATAAGGCACTAGTACAGCAGAAGTGGAAGGCAGTGTTGTGTGTGAATGTGATGTAGCATGCTCCAAAACACTGGTAGGCCCAACTCCAAATCCTGGTCCCAGTGCATAGCCCAAATAGCTAGTGCTAGTTTTCTCTGGGGCAGGAAGGCAGCAATGATTGCAATGGGACCTGTGGGTGCTCAGCACCCCTGAAGAACAGGTTACTTATTTAGGGGCTAAAATGTAGACAGGTGCCAAATGTTAACCTCTTTCATTAGAAGAAAACTGGGTAATATATTTATGTGTGAACTAAATTAGATGGACAAGAAGGAGGATCCATGACCATGTGTTTCAAGGGCTTGAGACAAGATGATAAAACTCCAAATATTAGTGTTTGCCTTAAGTAACTTGGAGGGATTTTCATCTACAGTTTCGATCTCTTCCAAATAACACACTCAACTCCCTATCTCCATGAGACTATTGTGAAGTTTTGTTGAGTGGGTTAGCAAAAGAATCAGATAGAAATGGATTAACTCTCACTTGTTTAATGAACTGCTGCTATTCACATCTTCACTGTAGCTAGACCTTTCCGATTAGCATGCTGTGGTGGGGCATAGAGACCTTTTGGTGACCTACTGCAGCCGCACTGAACTTTGCTATAAGTTCCATTAAGAGAAGGCGTTGCCAAGCTGGTCACTGGATTTCAGGGGTTAATTTTCAACCAGGATTCATAGGTCAGGGGAGTACGCCTGGTTCAGAGCTAGGGAGGGCACTGTAAAGAGCTGGTGGAGTTACTTCCAGAGAAGAGGGAGGCCTGGGACTGGACTGACCAGAAACCAATGCAGCTTTGAGGAAGGCTCAGAGCTGCCCCGTTTAGTCTGTGCATTTGTTGATTATGGAGCCTGGTGCAGGGCAGGAACGTAAGCAGAAATTCTTGTCAAAGTCATATCCTTCTGATTAACTCAAAGAGCTCCTGAAATGAACTTGAACCTCCCTCCCCACCAGAGACAATTCTGGTTGTGTTTTTAACTCCAACATTTGGTGACCTCTCACTACTTTGACTGTGGACAGTTCCCTTACAGTTCACCAGCACATGCTACAAATGACTCAATAATTTGTGTGTTAGGAAAACCAAGATCTGCACCAGAGCAAGAGACAGTATATGCCTTATGCTGTTTGATACTCACTTCATGAGGTTCTCATGCACTGCATCAGCCACTGCTTTGAGATTGTTGGTCTGAATCTCCAAGATTATTTCTATCTGCAGACTTCGAATGTCTAGAATCATAGAATGTCTCTAATGTAAAATCAGAGAAAGACATTGTCAGCTCTTGTAATGTAAAATCAAGATTACATCACGATCTTAAAGCTGTATTTGTGGCAGCTCTGAGCAGTTTCTGGCAATAAATACCATGGACAACAAATTGCTAGGCAGGCCAAAGCACTGAAGGCAAAAATGTAAAATTATTTGTCTGTTGCTTGTTTGGAACATGCAGCAACAACTGTGCTGGTCTAATGAAAACCAAGTTAGGTTCATTCTTCAGGCAATCCAATCAGGCAGAGGAAGCTTATTTCAGTTAGTTATACTGAAATAAGACATTTTTATGAAAAAAAAAAAAAAAGCCCAGAATGAATTCTTCACATTCCTTGTCACTAAAACCTAAAACCTCTTCCTTGTCTTTGACCAGCTGTTGAAAGGTTTGAAATCCAAGTTTAATAAAAGGGGGAAGAAGTTACTAAATTTTTCAAAACATGTTTGACTGGCTATCAAGTCAGATTGTGGACAGTTTATTAGACATCATGAGTATGAGGACTGGAGTCTCTTTACAAAGGGCAGGGCATTTATCCATAATAGGACTTAGATAAGACCTCTCCTTTGGGTAAAGAATTGGTCGTAGGTGGACTCCAGTTGTGTGACAGTCATCGCCCAGCTGGAAGACTGAGCATATGTCTATGGTTAGGGGACGATCAACTCACTGGCAGTTGATTTTCCAGGGTTCTATTTACCATGCCTAATGGGGACACACTAAATGGAAATTTCATGGTGCCACCTTCCACTCCAGTAATCCTGCCCTGTTCTTGTAGCTGAATTTACATATCTAAATTTAGCAATTGCAACTCCCAGCTGGCTTCAGTGGACATTACACAGGATCCTTACTTTTCAGGATCAGGGCCTGCCTAAATAAAACAAATGGAGATGTGATTCCTCTTCGTTGAGAGACCAACTCTTGAAGCCCTGACTCCACCCTTTGTCAGATAAAACTCTCTCAAAGAAACCCATGGAAATGTTACCCACATAGTGAATATAAGTCAGATGGAACTATGTTTGCCAGTCATTTGTGAAACTGCGTCTGGGTTCTTTTGTCTTTGAATCACTCTAGCTAATGATCTGAGGCGAAGGGAAAATCCCCTAGCTTGCCAATCGACTGATATTCTTTTAAAGGGAGAACTATTTTCAATAACACGTTCTGTGTAGATCTTCTCTTGGCCTCTTGCTATTGCCAATTGTTACTCTGACAATGTGTTATAAATAAGAGCACATCCAAGAGATGAGGCTGAAATGTGTGATCGTATTGTGTTGTCAAAGTGACAACCAGAAGGAATAGGAGGTCTGGCTATGGATTTGGTTTATTTTGAAATATTTGTGTATAAATAGAGCTTTTGAAAAATCCCAGATGAGAAAGGGAATTTTAGGGGATGTGAGGGGAGGAAAGGGACAATGTTATCCCTCCTTTATGATGACACATACTGCAAAAACTCCTGTCTCTTTCAAAATTACATTTTCACAGAAGCAGACAAGCCAAATTAACCACTACATGAACAACATAGCTGAAGTTGACCTACTTACATCTACTTATTGCAGTGTCTTCACTGCAGCAAGCTGAGGGCAAACATTCACCCATAAACTCTGCCGATGCTTCTCAGTCCAACAGAGAACAGGACTTAATTGGAGAGCATTAGGCAATCTATACTAGATGCAATAAATTAACCTGTGTTGGATCGTTCCCTGCCGGAGGCTCCCTGCATGCCAGCAGAGAAGGAGCAGGTGGAGACAGGCCACAGAATGTGCCTGACAGGGATGGCATGAAAATCTGCTGCTATACAGAAGATGCATATTGAGCCAAGAGGGTACCACAGCCTCTGGGTCATGGTAACAGCTGTTTTTCAGCCTGTGGGAGAATTCTTTGTGCTACTGTCACATAGCGCAAAGCCCACATAGCCTGTACATGTACTCGCAGTTGCTGCTGCTACCCAGTATTTGATCTTGTTGCCCTAATCCTGATCCCATTTACGTTGTTGATGGGACGCACAATGACGTGAGCAGTTCAGGAACAAACTCTGCATAGCTAAGGACTTGGCTTGGGTGAGAGAGGAGTTGGCCCAGCCTCTGCAGAAGACTCACAACAAACCCAAACTAAGGGTCTGCCCACACTTTCTCCAGTTGAAATCAATGTCAAACTCCCATTGACTTAACAAGGCTCTGAGTAGATCTGGGAGTATGAGACAGGAGTTTCTTGTAAGTGTATATACTTTGCTTCTTGGCTTCATCCTAGCCTAGAAGGGAATGCATCAAAGTCCTAAAGGAAAGGCTTTTCTTGTGATAATTGTGTCTTCGCCTGAACCAGAAATCTCAAAAGAGAACCCGTTGTTGGGTCAAACTCTGTAATTGCTACTCAGGCAAAACTCCTACTGGCTGCAACAACAGCTCTGTGAACAGAATGAAAGTCAAATGTTAGCTATATAACTCTCCTGTCTGCAGCTTGGTGATTTGCTGGTTGTATATAGCGTAAACATTACACTCACGGAGTCAACTTTGAACTTTAAAGTGATAAAACCAATTTTAGAAAAGCCCAACAAACCCAAAATCAGAGAAGTGGTGACTGGAAAACAATGGGCAGCAGCTGCTTTCACAGTTTTGTGTTTGACCACCTTATAAAACTTCCTACTTTACCACTCACGCAATGCACTTTGCAACCAGCTCTGAGTGACTTGCTCAGCTAAGATTGATGCCACCTTTTGAAAAATCAGATCTCTTATTTTACAGGCTTTGTCTTTCCTGTTGTTGTAATGTGTCAATCTAATGCTCACAAAAAAATGCTATAATGACAGCTGTGGAGGCCTGAATTGGTCTGGCATGCACAGCGCTATTACAAGCTTCTCCACTCTGCCCCACCAATGTTCCTCAGTCCCGAGCTTGAAGATTGCACTGCTAGAAATGAGAGCTTCATAGGTAGGTCAGTCTTTGGCTTCTCTGCTACACCTGCCATTAAGGCTGTCTATTTCATACCAACTTTGGTACTGGGATTTTTTGCCTAGCCATTGGGAGCTAGCCTCTGTCTGCCAGAAGCTGGGAATGAGCAAGAGGGGATGGATCAGCTTGATGATTCTCTGTTCTGTTCATTCCTTCTGAGGAACCTGGCATTACTTACTGTCAGAAAACATGATATTGAGCTACAAGGGTGATGTGCTTGGTGGGGGAGAAGCACAGGAGTTCACATGCACCTCCAGGATCTGCCTCCCCATCCCCATGTTCATTCTCAGCACTTTGCCACTTCTGGTGAGTGCAGAGATGGTCCTACCCATCCACTGGAGTGATGCAGCCCTAGAGCAGCCTCTCTCTGGTTGGGGCAGGACTGCCCCTGCTTTCACAGGAAGTGGCACAATGCTTCTGGAGGAAGAGGCAGGTGGGGGTGGAGCAAGGGGAAAGGAACAGGTCATGGGCAGAGCAAGGCAAAGAGGATGCTGGCAGGGGCAAGTGGCCATTGGTGCCCTCCCACCACAGGATTCCTCCCACTAGTCGCCACAGTAGAGCTAGGTGAACCTTTGTTCTGACTCAGTATGGCCATTCTTATGTTCTTAGCTGACTATAATTAGCCAAATGACATGATGAAGCCCCTCTAAGCAATCAGGTGCCACCTTTTGGTCAGTGCCATCCCTCTCATGCCATCAAATATTCTGCATCTTAGTTTAAGATAATGAAATTAAGCATCAAAATCCATTTAATGAGAATTTTATGAAGCAAAGAGCAAAACAGTCAAATCATATGATGCCTTTTGAGATGGCACAAGACAGTTGGGAAAAAGAGAAAAGGGGGAATTTTGAAACAGTTTAAAAGGCTCAGAGCACATGGATAGATTCTATAGTAGCCTAAAGCAGCCCAACAGATAAGGAAAACTGTAGCAGTGGCTTGTGCAGAGTGATGGAAGGGGGTGGGGGAGTGGACCGTCCTGGTGTGTTCTCTACTGGCATGGGTCGGCCTGAACTTGAATCACTTCTCTCTGGATTGAGCTGGTCAAATAGTTAGAATCAGCAGCTGTTTGGGGTACTGGATGCACTGGGGGTTAATACAAATATTTTGTGCGAAAAGCACCCTAGATCATCTCCATTTTTGCTGTTTTTCTCCCACTTTATAAAGTGATCACAATTGGTCTGATGAAGGCCCATGCAAGCTAATGCTCCAATAAATGTGTTAGTCTATAAGGTGCCACGGGACTCCTTGTTGTTGTTGCAGATACAGACCAACATGGCTACCACTCTGATACTTGTCACAGTTTTTGAGATGCTCATAGAAATGCTCCAACCATTTTTTTCATTTTGACCTATTTTGTGTGTCAGACTAATATTGATCTTCACAGGCATATTCATTGTCTGTCTGTATTAGCCAAGTAGGCCTGACAGGACATTTTGACATGATGGGTTGTTTGTGAAATATTTGTCTCCAAAGCTGATGGCAGGGAACCCTGGAGCTTGTAGCTTGAAGTTCCAAGACTGTCCACTGTCCTTAGTGACTCAGAGTCCCAGGATCTCCCAAAGCTCAGGGAGGAGCAGGAACCAAAGCCTGAGCCTATGCAAGCCCCACCATGCCAGACAGGATGGCCAAGGCCAAAACCCAAGGCCTGGCTCCTGGGAAGCTTAAGCTGGAGGAGGGAGAGATCCTGTCACCTGAGCCCAATGCTCAGAGCTCAAGCAGTTGGATTTTGGCTTCAGCCTCAGGCCCCAGCAAGTGTAATACCAGCCTGGGTGACCTCATTAAAATGGAGTCACAGCCCACTTTGGGTCCCAATCAGCAGTTCGAGAACTACTGAAAGAAGGTCATGGCTGACTTGATTCCAGTCCACAAGTACCCACGTGGGGAACACATATGTAATAATGGGCTCTTGCATCTAACAGAGAAAGGTATAACATGCACCAAGGGCTAGAAAGTGATGGAAGTCAGATTCAGACTGGAACTAAGGGTCACAGTGGATTCACCACTGCTGTTCATTTTAACTGAAGATTAGCTGTTTTTTCCCAAAAAATACACTCTTAAGAGGAAGAGCAGACTAAGTCCCTTCTGGCTTTGGAATCCATGAGTGCCACTAATCAACACCTACACTGCGCTTAGACTCTCAGACTGTGCAGCCTCGGTATACTACTGGTTGCTAATTGTAGAACTGTAGGACTGAAAGGGACCTCGTGAGAATTCTTTTCTAGTCCAGTCCCCTGCAGGGGTAAGTATTAGCTAGACCAGCATTTCTTGTACTTCATTGCACCATTGCCTGCTTCTGACAACAAAAATTACTACCCAACCTCAAGAGGGGGACCAGAGCCAGAGCCCCTCTGCCCAGTACTGAAGTCCACGGGCTTTGGCTTTAGCTCCAGAAACTGGGGCTCTGCTCTGGCCCTGGCCCCTAGTCAGTGTAACATCAACTGTTGCCGTTTCATTCGAACAGGGTTGTGACCCACTTTGCAGTCCCAGCCCACAGTTTGAAAATGACTGATCTGGAGCATCCATGACAGATGTTCACGGGGGCAGATTATGATTTAGTGGGGTCCTGGATACATAGATTGTTTGGACCCCCCAACTTCCTCCCCATGCCCTGGAGCCACACCCCTGACACTCCCCTTCCCCCAAGGCTGGAAGCTATGCCACGGTAGGAACTGCCCAGGAAGCTTGGGCCACTGTGGAGATCCCTGGTTCCTTCACCTACCCAGGGTGGCATATGGGTGCATGGACATGATCAGAGGGCTTCTTTTAGCCTTCCCCCCAACCCCCTGTGCCTGGGGCAGGTGGAGGGTCACAGGCTCCCCAGAACTTAGGGTGAGCATAGATCCTGTTTTAGTCTCAGACATCCCAACTTGTTTGGCAAAACTGAGCATTTGTCTGATTGGCTCTTGAAAATGGCAGGGTGCAGATCAGCTTCCCGTGGGATGAGGGAAGGGATGAGGGGATGGGTAGGCCAGCCCCATCCAGAGGTTTGGCAGAGAAGGGAGCAGGCCAGCTCCACATCCAGTGGGTGAGGGAATACGTTCACCCTACCACAGCCAGGTTCCAACTTTCAACCTGGCCAGGGGTGAAGCCGCAGGAGAAGAGGAACAGTGAAGCAGGGTCCAGAGGCTCTGGCATGCCTGCGCAAGGCCCCAAATTGGTCAGGGCTCCTCAGCATGGGCCCCAGCTTCAAACCTACAATCTATTGCAAATCTCTAATAGTGAGTTCATACACTTTTGTAGCAACAGCTCAGCACCAGTGACTGTCGCCCATTCCATACAGTCAGGATGTTAGTCTCCCCTAACACCACCGAGGGCACTACTACGGTTTTGAATTAGAGTACAAGTTTGGTGTTGGGGAATGCTCCAAGGTGACTTGCCCAAAAGTTAGCAGCATCCTAGAAGAATTGGGCCTGAGGTGGGACGCAAAAATGGGGGGTTTCAGGGTTCAGCGTGTGGGTGGCAGCTGCAGGGGAGAAGGTGTGGGGTCTGGGCAGGAGGGAGGATGCAGGAGCAGGGTGGGAGTTTGAGGTGGGAGGGAGGGTGCAGGTACAGGCTGAGGGTAGGTGTCTGGGTGGGAGGGGATACAGGAGAAGGGGGGACATTAACTTCCAAGCACCACTGCTGCCCCCTCTGCCAGCTGAGGGAACAGCACCAAAGAGAAAAGCTTCCCCAGGAGGGTTGTCGACTGTGGTCCCAGGTATTGCCCTCCCACGCTGCTCTGATTGGCTGGACTTTGGGCCACTTAGAGGAAGTCTTTCTCCAAACAGCTCTACGCTGCCATTCCTCCAGCTGCAGTAGGGGGAAGAAGCACAGTGGGAGTCAGAGCCCTTGGGCCAGATCCAGCCCCAGCTTGCCTGGCTCCATCCCGTGAGGCTCGGGGCTTTGCACCCCGTACCCACTGTGAGCCGGCTGCAGGGGCGGGGAGCCCCAAGCCTCAGGGGCCAGATCCAGACAAGCTGTGGTCTGGATCTGGACTGCTGTCTGGGGGTTTCCCACCCCCACTCCATTCTGTGCACATTTCCCAGGGGAGATCACTGTTTTCAAACTGGATGTCCTGGCCCAAAAGGAGGGTGTGGGTTGTTGTAGGTGGGGTGTGGTATTGCCAGCCTTAGTTCTGCACTGCCTTCAGAACTGGGTAGCCAGCGACTGGTGGCTGCTGGACAAGGGCCCTGCTCGGCAGACAGCAGCACAGAAGTAAGGGTGGCCATACCAAACCACGTCATTATCTCATGCCTGCACTGCTGCTGGTGGTGGCACTACCTTCTGAGCTGGGCTGCTGGCCAGCAGCCACTGGTCTCCAGCTGCCCAGCTCTGAGGGCAGAGCTACTGCCAGTAGCCTCACAGAAGTAAGCGTGGCAATGCCACACCCTTCACAATTACTTTGCAAGCCCTCCTCCGCTGCCTCCTTTTGGAGTAGGACCCCATAGTTACAACGTTGTGAAATTTCAGATTTATATATGTGAAATTGTAAGCTTTTAAATACTAGGAACATGAAATTGACCAAAAACGCACTGTGAATTTGGTAGGGCCCTACCGATTAGTTAGCTGCCAGTCTCCTGTGTCCATATACCATATTCACATGCCCAAAGAGGAGGGATTCTCAAAGGTCAGGAAAAAGCATAAAAGATGACTGCTACCTACCTCATTAAGTGACTCCCTCCTTTACTGCAAACCCAGGGGAATGCTCTCTTGTTTGTGCAAATGATGGCGGCCTGGCTTTCTCCCACATTCTTTCAGTAAGCATCATTGTGAAATTATCATTACACTGAAGCTGCTCTTAATTGATTTCAAGTACACAGAACACATACCAAGTAACATAAAAATGCATGGGTTTCACGCAAGGCGTCATTGAGAAAATTGCATGTCTATCCGAAGCAGCCCTCTCTCAATGGTTGTATGGACTTAAAAGCAATGACGATTAAGGCAGAAGGCATTTCTGGGAGATTGATAACCAGATAGAAGGAATTATATGGCTAGAGGCAAAGTCAAAGCCATTAGCCCCAGCAGGTCACTAAGGAAACAGCCTGTGCTGAAATGGTTATCACTATATTATAATCTGGAAAAAAAAAAAAAGAAAATAAATCTATAGGTGCATGGTAGCCTCGCTTTTTTTTTTTTTAAATGAGCAATGCCCATTCAGTTAGTATGTACAGGCTAGTTCTAGTGGATTAATGCTCTGTACATTGGCCAACCAGATTGCTTGAATTATCTCTCAAAATTCAATTTGTTTCATAATGATTTATCAATAATGAGGCATTAAGATGTCATAGCCAGACAACAGCATAAATACTGAAAAGTGCAGCTCAGAAATCCTAATGAATTTAGGTCTGCTTCAGACCTGTGTTCAAGCCTCCTTGGGAGGCCCCTAACTCTCAATAAGCCATGGAAATGCCCTGCAATTAGGCACTGCTCGTGGGCTAATAATGATTTTTTCTTGGCTTTCTACGTCAAGCACTCTAACAGTACACCAAAATTTTCAAACCTGACGTTAGGCAGCCAAACAGAAGGTGTTTACATGACAAACCAGCAATATTTTCCCTGGAAAGCAGAGAGGTTTGGGGAACCCTTTACTTCAAAACACAATCCTCCAAAACAGTTTCAATGGAAAATTCAAAGCCCTATTTTTGTAAAGGGTCATAAACAACGAGAAACATGAACCCATACACTTTCCTCACCACTAGAGTGGATAAATGTACTTGCCTAGATTCAGTTACTTTTCTAGCTATGGTTTATTTCCTTTGCTGCATAGTAACCCCTCAGAATGGTTGGACAAATAAATAAAGGGCACCTGCTTTTCTACAGGGCTCATTATTCTGGGCCATAACCCTTTGATGGTCATACACAAGTATCACAATTTTTCCTTTTTATTGTTCCGTGAAGGTTAGGCCCTTTTCCTAATTCTTTGGCCATGGTAATGAATCATGCAGAGTGGATAAGGAGAGAACTGTTGAGGCTTGTTTAGGCCTGGCTAAATTCCCAGGGCCAAGTTGAGTCCTCAGATGCACATTAACAGCTGTTACTGAAGTCAATGGGAGTGTATGCAGCTATGGTTCTAAAAACAACACAGACGTGAAGGGCTTGACGCAGAAATTACTGGGTGCGGCCCAACAGTCTTTGTGATGCAGGAAGTCTAACTAGAGCATTATGGCACCTTCTAGTTTTAAAATCTATTAGTCTGAAGGCACAAGCAGGACTCAGGATTCAGTCTTCACGTACACTTGCACAGCTCAGGGTGGGGCAGGAGGAACAAAGAGGACTTTATTCCACCTTTGCGCTTCCTCGTGCTTAGGGGCCACCAGTCCCAAGGCAGCTGTAAATTACTAGCTAGTTATGGGAGTGACTAGAGATTGCTAGTTATGGTGACTAGAGATTGCTGGATACATGAATGAGGCCAGCCCTACCCAAGTTTCCACACTCATGTCCTCTACATTAGAGACTAGGGCAGTGCCGCTGACAAGCCTGGGGACAAGGTGGGAGGGTGTCCTGGCTCCCCACACCTGGAAGCGGTGGGGCCAATGGGGAACAGGAGGGGCTTAGGCCACTCAACCCTGCCCCTGACCACCATACATGGAGTGGTGGCACAGAGGTGGTTGGTGCTCCAGGCCCCTTTGACATGCCAGGCCTGGCACAATTGTCCCATTTGTCCCACCCTGTCGGTGGGCCTGGGCTAGGGCTAGGGCCAGGGCCAGGGCCAGGGCCATGTAGGAGCCACTGTGAATCTGGTCCATCCAAGAAGTCCTTGACCCCAAGGGAATTTTCACATGTCTGAAAACCCAGCTTTGGGGCAGTTTTGTGGTGGGGGAATGCAGCGGCGGGGGAGGGGGTGGTAACACTGCAAAGCACCATAGTGCAGGATCTGGCCCACTGTTATGCGCAGTGAGGTGTGTGTGAATGTGCGCCACCCACTGAAACAAAAAACCAAGCTGTGGACACTCTGCGAATCAGCTGGGCAGCATTTGACTTGTGCCTGAGCAGCCACATAATCACCCGGCTCACGGGGAACACTGGTGATGCTGACCCCGCTGACTTCACTTTTGTTGTACGCCTACAGCCACACTGGAGCCTGTTTATTTTCAGAGCAGTGATTGTGAGGCGCCTGTCCCAGGCGGGGATGCGCACTCTTTCCTTTAGCGTGGTATACATGTGAATAAATCAAGGCTCTTAGCTTATACCCCAGAGGGGGCTGCCCTGGATGAGGAGGTGGGGACCTCCACTGTGTCGTCTGTGGTAATTTTATAAAGCCTGCTAAGTGCTTGGGGATCCTCGAGTGAAGTTGCTGTTTAAATTCTCCATTTTTATTATTATTGTGCAGGGTAATTGGAACTAGTGCCGAAGACCATGGCTCCCTCTTTAACTAGAGGCAGCAGTTACAATGCAGGGGGTGCTCCTGCTTTCTGCTGCAACATAGTAGCTGTGTATTTTTAGCAAAAGCACCCCCTGGCAGAACCCCCCCATGTCCCTCCACTGCCTGAGTTTGGGGCGCTGCAGGGCCCTGCACACCACTTACCATCTCTGTTTTTTTTTTTTATCAGCTCTTTGATCACTGGACAACTCCAACAACAAAGGGGACCTGACAGGCTCTACTTTTGTGAGTATGAATTAATATCAGGAGCCCCAGTGATAGGTAAATGAACCCGTAACCCCTTTTCTCTCTTCCTTGGGCTACTCGGGAGCAGGCAGCATTCAGCTGAGTGTCGGGGCGCCTGAAAAGGTCAATATTAAAGGAGATCCTGAGTGTCCCAGTGGTATCCCCTTTCCACCTCGGATTTCTACAGCTCTGTAAAATGGCGGTGCCTCCACCTGGCTGGCCCTGTACACGCTTAATGGTGTGCCTTGGGAGCCTCCAGGAAACTTCTTTCAGTTACAATCTGGATTTAACTCCCAAACATTATAAATAGCAGATGTCTAATAGACCACCTAAGCATGAACACACACCTTTACTTAACAACTTAAGGAGAGAGGGTGACAGACTAAACATGAATGAAATCAATTAACAATATACACACAAATAACTGGCAGGTACACTGGCCTCAATTCTCCCACCCAAGAGTGTACCCTTTTTAATTATCAAAGTTCTGGTTACTTGCTTGCAGTGGCATGCATCTGTTTTTCAATTGCTTGCAGACAGCTTGGTCAGGGTTCTGTGTGCCAATCCAGCCAAAGCAACCCCTTGAACAGGGCCTTTGACCTGGAGCTGGCCTCTGCAGCACGTAACCCACACAGATCAAGTTCCTTTCCTGAAAGTTCTCTCATAAGCAGGCTGCATCTCTCCAATGCAATTCCTGGCTGGGAGAAAACTTCACCCCTGCCTGGAAGCAGTCTGTTCAAATTGCATTCTCTGTCCAACCACAGGAGACCACCATCTTCTCTATTACAGCCCTGCCAAAAAAAAAAAAAAAGCCCCCTTCTTTCCCAAAGCCTCATGGGAGTTGTAGTCTCTAAAGCCCAGTTGCCACACACAGCAACAGCTACAGGCTCCTACATACAGAGGGGCCTACAAACAGATTTGAGGTCCCAGTTCAGCAAAGCATTTAAACTCATGCTTTAAATCCCACTGGCTTAACTTAAGCATGTGCTTAAGTGTTTGCTGAAGTGGGACCTGAATAGAGAGCCCTTAACCTCCTGGCCCTTCTGTAGTACAACTCCCTAGGCTTTCAGTGGGACTAGCAGGCACTGAAGGACTGCAGAAGGAGCCCAATAACCACTGTCCTTTTCTTTTTATCTCTGATTAGTGGTGATGGGCTGGGCTGAAAATCATCTCGTGTGGCTGCTTGATCTTGCTTGTGTAGTACCCAGAAGCAGAGACTTCACTCACCCCAGATAAGGTCTCTGTGCCTCTGGGTACTACACTTGTTTGTTATATGCCTAGACCTACCCCTTCCACCTTCTCCTCTCATGCATCTCCACCTCCCACACAGTTGATAGGCAAGCTATA
Organism: Carettochelys insculpta; assembly: GCF_033958435.1. Taxonomy (NCBI): domain Eukaryota; kingdom Metazoa; phylum Chordata; order Testudines; family Carettochelyidae; genus Carettochelys; species Carettochelys insculpta. The sequence goes on from NC_134140.1 coordinate 16,728,758, forward strand.
ACATGCTCACAATGTTCTCCTCAGCTGCGCACCCAGTACTCCCAAGCAGCTGCTGATTCTAACATTCAGTAACTAATCCTGACATAAAATTGTCCTTCTTCCTAGGGCAGCTGAAGGGTAACGCTTTTAGATCAGTTTTAGCTATTCATTCCCAGATTAGCAGGACCCTGCAATTTGAGTAGTAATACTGCAACAAGATTTTACATTGCATCTTCAAAAGGGAAAAGGTCAAGTTTAGCCTGGGTTAAACTAGCTCATGTTAGTTAAAGAGACCAACCTAAATGCAGTCACTCTTCCTAGGCAAGACATAGCATGATGAGACCTTGGCCAAAAAACTTCACACCCCAGTTTTCCCCCCCCTTGAAATGTGGCTATTAATCCCTAGGCACTCAGATATCATGACGATGTGATGGTGAGCTCAGTACTGTATCAAATGGATTTTGTTTGGAAGTTTTCATTGTTTGCCCCAGCTCTAATACCAGCCAGTGGTAATGTTGACCCGGCTGACTGAACTTTTATCATATTCATATCACCACGCTGGAGCCTATTTTCAGAGCAGTAATTGTGTGGCATTTGTCCTGGGTGGGACTGCACAGTCTTTCCTTTAGCTTGGTATACATTTGAATAACTCAAGACTGAGCGTTTCTGGCTTGGTGAAAACATAAGAGCAAATTGTGCTAAATATTCATGCAATAAAGGCAAAACATACTCCCACCATGCTGCACTCTCCAAGAACAGGTGAATTCATGGAAACGGTCAATGCTTTTACAGTATTACTGGAGTGGGGTGAGGTAAGGCTAAAGCTGTAGTAAAAATTAAATGGAGAGAACAGGAGTAACTTCTAGGCAAACACAATGAAATAAGGAACTAGCACACATTAAAGGATGTAGATATTTCATTCTCAGGCAGTTGAAGGACTTTGTAACTATGGGATTAGTTTTATTGTTTTGGTTGGAACTGAATACAGCTGGGGAGGTTACAGATTCAGATCCAGCTGCTGCAGGTGGTGAAAAACAGAGATCCTATGCCGTGCAGTGGTGGAAGCTTTCTGATAATTATGGATGACGCCAGCTACTGGATAATGGAGTTACTGGCTTGGTACCATGTGGGTGAACTTGAAAAGAGAAACAAACATTACAGTTTTTACAAAAATGAAATAACAGCAAATGTACATCTTCATCCATCTGTCTCTCTCTCAAGCCTCCCTCCCACTGAATTCTTCAGCCATCTGTCTTCCACTCGCTCTGTGTGTGTGTGCGCACGCATTGATCAGTGCTTTTGCACCCTTTTAAACCATGTCTGAACTTGACCCCCAAAGGGCTAGATCCTCAGGTGCAGCTAAGCTGTGCTCCAAGCAAGACGACAAGGAGTGGGGGACATCTGAGTCACAGAAACCTCAGGGCTGCTCTGATCTATGTTAGCAGTAATCTTCACAGGCCCATTTCCTATGAGAAATGAGGGAGGGTTTGTGTCATGACACACCTGCCCTCCAACACCATCCTCCACCCTGCACATATTCCTGATTCCTGTTGCTTGAAAGGACTGAGAAAAGCTGAGCCACTCTGAAGTTTCTAATGGTCGCTGTCAAATACTCAGTTCCATTTTACCACCTCATAAATTGCACCAGAGACAGAAATCTCTCTTTATGCCCTTCTGAACATTGAAAGATTGCAAGATTTGGGTCTCTAGCATTCCCAAGACTAGATCATCTACGTATGGCTGTTAATTCACCAAAAGTAGGCTGTCAAACTCGAGGAAGCAGACCAATTTTAAAACGTAGCCCTTCTGGTTGATGATGACTGGCTGTGCATGCGCTACCTCAGGATGGACGAGTAAGCCTGCTAATAAAACAAATCTTTTCCCCTCTGTACTATTTTTTGTGAGTTCTCGCTACTGTTAGCTCTGCAACTAGCATGAGATGACAAAACAAGTGAGTGGGTGCCCTCCAGTGAAGAGCTACAATCCCTGTTTATGCATGCTATATTGTCACAGCCAAGACTCTAACCAAGCCCCCGGACAACCATAGCAGATGTTCTGGCCGGTGACTCGATAGCCTTGGTGCCTACCTTGGCCAAACCAGTATGAACGGTACTAAGCTAATTTTAGCTGCTCTCACAGTATTTACTTACACATCCTTTCATGTCTCTCAGTACTTGGGGTTGGGAGAACCCATTGGTGGTCTGCTCAATGGTGCTTGGAGCTCTTTCCTGGAGGGAAACAAAGGCAAGGCAGACCCATGATGAGTTGAGCTGAGCAAGAGCATTGTTTTTTCTTCACCCATCACAGCAAAAGTTGGGTGCTTTTTTCGCCTCAACAATAGCTTGAGAAGCAGTTAGAAAACATTTTCGCTTTGAGTTGCTGGAGCAACAGGGCTGCTAGCTCTGCAAAAGCAGCACCATTTACAATAACCGAGGCCTCCGAGCTCTTCCTAGTACCTAAGCTTCCTGTCCAGTTCATCACTCGCTACTTGAGACTTGGTACCACATCCCAGATGCAGCCCTTTGAAGGCTTTGAAGTAGACTATTTCAGTGTGCGCACCTAAAGAGAAATGACAGCATCGATTCATTCCCCTAACTTGCCTAATGCTGAAAATCCCGCTCATTATATTTGCCAGTTGTGCATGAGGCAATAGCATCTACAGTCACTGGAAGTCTTTATTAACTGCATGGCTGTCAAACAAACAGTGGGGAGAACAAGATGACTCCTGCCCTCCTCTCTGAGCATCAATGGCATGACCTCTGGCACCAGGCTTTAGAACCTAATTATTTTTACTGATGCTACTGAAGGGCCAGCAAGGGCTGTTTTATTCCCACGTCTAGGAGCTGATGCAAAGAGTCTTTTCATTCTCCTCTGGGACAGAGATTTGACCTTGTTCTTTGTTTGTTCTTCTTTTTGGTTTGGTCAAAAGCTGTAAGATACTGTTGATTTAAACTGGAAACACATGGGTTGCTTTGGACTTGCATTCTTTTCCTTGGAGTTTGCTTTTGAGCTCCGTCCCTCCCGGAGGGGACAGTCTAACATCAGGTTAGGAATTACCTAGACTCCCTGGTACCACGGCTGTGCTGACTTGGCCTTTTAGCCTTCTGCTCTAGCTAAATTGAATACCTTGGCCTTAGAGCATCAGTTATGGGCTACACTGCCAGTGATGTTAGCAAAACCACAGGGTTGGCACTTACCCCAAGAAGTACAGTTCCTAGAGAGTTTGTGTTTCCTGAGCTGTGTTCCTTCCCAGCACTGAGTGTGTACCCAGTAGCACCCCTTTATACACACTCCCCTGGCTCTGCTCATCCGTCTTCTTCTGTGGCACTATCTACTCTTTACTGTCTCTCTCCCCTGGGAGCTAGGCCAGAGCTACCCACAAGGGTAGGGACTTTTGTTGTCCCAGTCTGCTGAGGAGGGAGTAGAGTGGTACAGGTTCAGGGAGAAGCAGTCTTGTCTTTTCTAGTCCACTATTATTATGGTTCTTACACCAATCCCTGTCACAGAAAACATCTGCTAGGCCTAGACAAAATCTGGCCATTGCAGAAGGATGGGTCTGCCCGCTTGAGGCCTTAAAAGAGATGTCTTGTCCATGCCACATGGACACTAAAGATGCACTGGGGCTTGCCGTGTGGTCTATACCAACATTTCCCTTCTCTCTGCAGTGCAGCAAGCAAGGTGCTGTAGCTCGTCTCCTCACATGGCTCTGTATCTCAGGGAGCTTTCGTATCTCATCTGGGAAGCACTTCATGGACCCACCCAGGAGTCCCAAATTTTGCAGATTTTCCATCTTTGACCCCTTCTCCCAGTTCAAAGAGATCATTTCCTGCCTGCAGAGCAGCTGGGGTTTGGGAGGAGAAGGGCAGTTTGGACAATGAAGAGGTTGAGGTCTGGCCCTGACCAGCCTGGTGAAATACTGCAGGGAGCAAGGCCTGTGACAGAGAACAGCCACATGGATCACTGCCAGGGAAAGAGCCCCGTGACAGAACAACATGGTGGGTACTATAGGGCACAGGGCCTGGCACCACACAGCTTGGTAGAGTGCTGCAAAGTATGAGGCCCTGCAACTACCTTTAGATTATTCCAGACTCCTTTGGTAAAAACGCAGCTCTCCAGAAGAAGGAAATGCCTCATTCAGTGTCCTCACTGGGACTTTCATTTCCTTTTACAAGAGGTACCTGAATAGAATATTCCTGGCATGCTCCCATAACATGCCAAATATCTTCATATCTGCTGAAATAAAGTCAGGGACACTTATCCGGCTGGCAAAACCATCCAGTGATGCAGTTATCGTCATTCCAACAGAAACCACAGAACAATTTTACTGGTGCTGTTTTAAGGAGTGCAGCTGTGAAATGAGATTAGTGCAGTAGAAAGGTTTGCTGTGGCCATGAAAAACCAGACAGAAGCATATCGCAGGCAAGCAGCAGTAGATTAAAAGGCTCTTATCCAAAGGCATGGTGCCAAGGGAGCATTGGCAGAGCAGTGTGGATGTGTCTATCAGCCATGTCATACCATATTTCTGATCCAGTCCTCCCCTCTGCCCAGCAGCCTCTCCCCTCACTTCCCACACTTCCCAATGCAATGATTAGTCTCATTCCACAAGTGCTTGCAAATCCTGTCTAGAGCACCAGAGACATCCCAAGCTTGGAAGGTGATTTCCCACTCTCTTTATACACAGCTAATGTATGTTATGCACCATGCTGGAACTCGAGAGTTTACAGGTGGCAAATCCTGGCTGTGTAGGCATAGGAATCAGCCATAGCAGGCGCAAAAATGATAAAGGTTGGACCTCTATGGTCCAGCACCCCCAGGACCTGACTGATGCCAAACAAGGGAGTTTGCCTAACCAGGGGAGGTCGATTCCAGCATTCCCTGCCACCAGCCTCACAGTCCAGCTCTGTTCCCAGCCCAGCTTCACTCCTGGCTATGGGCCCTGCGGCTGCCAGACCAGCTCTGCTCCTGGCCCTCAAAGGGCTCCCAGCTGCCAGGCCAGCCCCTGTCCTGGCCACTGCCCCCCACTTCAGCTACCAGACTGGCTCTGCTCCCAGTCCGGGCTGGGCTCCCAGATGCTGGCCACCACATTGGCTCCTCTCTTGACTGCTGGCCCAGCTTCACTTCCAGCCCTGATCAGTTTCCCAGCTGCCAGAAGAGCTCTGCTCATGGCCATGGCTAGACTCCCAGCCTGAACCCCACTCCCAGTCACTGAGAATCTCTGAGCCAGGGTCTCTGTAGTCCAGCATCCTCAATGGCCTTGCCAGCTCATGGATGTTACCAGACCAGAGAGGTTCAGCGTGCACAGCTGTCTTAGCCAATACCAAGGTGTGAACCAGTGACCTCTAGAGTTAAAGGAATGACCTTCTACTTCCATGTTAAGTAGCTAAAAGCGTAACAACCTCCTGTTACTTGTGGACTAGGCACATAGTGAGGGCTCACACACATTGACCAATGACTTACATAAGGAAGCTCTGAGATATTATTATTTCACCAAGCTGGAGAGCTTGGTAAGCTATTCCAAAAAGAGACTTCCAACTGCCTCCTTCTGTTTGAGCCAGAGGATAATAACTGCTCATCATCTCATTTGCTAGATCTCTTTGCTATGGGCCATGAGAGTCCCGGGTCCTATTTCAGTACAGGTTGAACCTCTCTCATCTGGCACTCTCAAGACCTGACTGGTGCCAAATGTGAGAGTTCAAACGTGAGAGGTCAATATCATCTTGCAGCATTACCAGAACTTCCTCCACATACTGGTCTCTTAGAAGACATTTAGGGGTAAATTAGACTTAAATAATAACACAGAACACTGCAATCCAGGACTGGTGGCTGTAAATGAACTATGGGACCATGGGAAACTTGGCCACATCCAATGATAAGTGGTCATCCAGCTAACTAAAATTACTCCAGATGACAGATGTTTCTGGACAAAAGCAGTTCAACCTGTAATGACAATGAGTAGGGTGCACAGTTAGAGAAATGTCTAGTCACCAGTGCTCTGCTTGTTATCTTATGGTTAGAAGCACCTGGGTAAGCAAATGGGGCTGTGAACTCTGCAGCGATCTGCAGCCTGGTTTGAAATCTTTTCAGCATTTCAGATGAGCTTTCCATGCTTGGCAGTACATAAATGCCTTCAGATAAGTAAATGCAGCACAGTTCCTCATTGTGCTGCATATGGCTAAAGTCATGCACTGATCGTTTTATTGTTGTCCCGCCAGGAGGAAGGTGCCTGGATTGAAAAAATTCCATTCAAGGAAGCTGAATGTTTCCTCAGGAGGAGCCTTCAAACGTTATTTTTATCAGGGTACCATCTGATACTTAATCAGCTTTCCCTGACCCCGGGACCATCACTCCAGTCTGGCGTGTCATCACTTCCCTTCAGCCAGGAGGCCACCAATAAAAGCCAGGGATTTTCCTGCCCTAATGTCTGCAGAGCCCAATGGAGCTTGGACACCTTTATACTAGCACTTACCCAGTTGGCCTGACAGACTCACCAGGCTCCTGGGCAAGGCTGGGGAGGGGCTAGCTCCACACCCCAGAAAGGGGTGGGGTCTCAGGCAGAAGGGGCAGGGCTGAGGCTAGCCTCCCCCAGGCAGCTGTCAGTGCTGCCTGGAGCGTACCACATGCATCTCTGTCAGTAATTTAAAGGGCTTGGAGCTCCAGCTGCTGCCACTGCTGCAGTAGTGGCAGCAGTAGATGGGAGCCCAGGCCGTTTTGGATCACCAGGTCCTGGGGCAGTCACCTCCCTGTTGGTGGCCTGCACCTACATATACATAATAAGCTCCAATTCCTTGCAAACTAAACTAAAGAAGGATTATTAGCACCAGCTTATGGATGCAGAACAAAGGCACACAGAACTTGCCCAAGGTCACAGAGAAAACCTGTGGTAAAGCTAGCAACTGAATGCAGATCACCTGCCTCCCTATTCTCATCCTTAACCACAAGACCATCTTTCCTCCCATAGTGTATATGTCCACAGAGTCAAACAGTTTAAAGGCAGAAGGTTCTATCACCCAGTTACCTCTGTGCTGAGCCCAATAACCATAAGTCCAGGTCCCTGAAGGTATTTAAATGCCTGACTCCAAATGATTTCTGTGGAGACCTGCTCATGGATCAGGACCTTATTGTCCCAGGCATTGTACTGTACAGAGGGCTAGAAGACAGTCCCTGACTCCTGGACCCAAAGAGCTTTGTATATAAGACAGGAAAAAAAGGGAGCGGTACAAGGAAACACTGAGATGCGACAGGTCCGTATGAGCATACCAGCTGTCTAACCTCTGGCTAGCATTTTGTAGGCACTACAGCAAAGGAGAACTTAAGGAGGTTAATTAAATGGGAATGACAACTCCTGAACTTCAGCCAGCTGCTGAAACAAGGGCCATCGAGGATGTTAAGGAGTGGTGTAAGTGGAGGTGCCTTTGGCCAGAGTGCCCAAAAATGCATTACACTCCCAGTGAGAAAATGGATTGTTTCATTTAACTAAATATTTCAGATCCATTTCTCACAATGATGGATGCTCTCAATGTTGATTAAGGAGCAGAAGATCAGCTAAGGTGTGTAAGGTTGCAGTGAAACACGATATCTTTGCATGCTACCCCTGGACCAGTCAGCAATGATCAGCCACTGCTGGAAATAGTCTCAGGCGAGGACACCTCAACAGGTGATGCGGTGCTGTTGGCCATCACTTCCTCCAGCATGCAGACTGAGGTGCCTTGGCTTCACTGGTGTAACTCCTCATTTATACCATTGTGAGATCAGATTCAGACTGGTACAGCACAGCTGAGCTAAGCACACTCCAAGAAATAATTGTCCACACATGTTGGGCAGGTGTAAACTCTACAAAAGAATTGTTGAGTGTGGCACAAGTGGTCAAACTAGGAATAATGGTGTAAAACGAAGGCTGAATACCAGGAACGTACTCTTCACAGTGAGCTCTGGTACATTTTTCATTCTGTGAAAACCAGATCAAATTTTCCTGGATTTCACATCTCTACTGCAAACTTTTTTATCCTCGCTATTGAAAATGAATTGAAGGAGAGAGAAATGATGAATGTATAGGTGCACAGAATGTATGGGAACTGCATGAACAACTTTTGTTTGTTTGTTTGTTTGTTTTCTCAATGTGTTCACGTGTTCAGAAAAAGTTTTCTGAATTCTTTGCTCGTTTTTTTTTTTTCATGGCAAGGGTTGTATATCTGCTGAAGTTAAGACACTGGGGCAAAACACAAAAGTCTCAGGGACAAATTTCTAAAAAGCCACCTTTTTGCTGCCATAAAACTGCAGGTGCAAAATGTGAGTCTTAATTAAGGCAGTCTGAAAAAGCAGATCCTTAGGCCTCAGCCCTGTTCCCATTGAGATTAACAGCACAAACCTGATGATGCAGGATGAGGCCTGCCAGACCAGTCACGGTTGTTTGTCTTTTCATCCTAGTTAGCATGCTTTGAAGAGTGCTTGGTTTGGGTACCTAGTGAAGTGAAAATTGGTGTTTTTTTCAGACCAACTGATTTTAAACTAGCCTCACTCTCAAGCACAGTGAAGATCTCACATGGATCTGCGTGATTGTTCGAAAACATACCCTGATTCAGCCTTGGGTTTTTTATGCCAAATTTACCAGGACAATTATATATAATTAAAGATCATTTCAGTTTTTTCCATTTGTCCTCTCTGAATAAAACCAATACATGGTTTGGCTGTGCACTGTTGGTATTTAAAATTAGTATGTCATGATGCATGAAAGGTGTCTAAAGAAACAAAACAGGAAATCTTCCCTCGCATGCATGTTGCTGGGAAACCCCTCCATGTATTAAGAGGCATTATAGATGTGGCCTTTTTATGCCCTTTCCTTTCCCAGAACCTTTTAATTCTAAATCAAACCAGGGAAACAAGAGTAAGAGGGAAAAGGGCAGATAAGCCAAAGGCCCTTGAAACCTGAATGGGAAAACAATGAAAATGTCCACAGAAAAAGAATGTCCCCAAAGTTCTGAATATATTGTATTAGCTGGCAATGCTATAACTTCTACCATCTTTATTGGATGAAAATAGGAAAGTAATGATTGTAGGGTCACTAGGCTGAGTCCAAGAAGCACAATGGCAGCACTCAAAACAAAATTAAAAGGACACAGGAAGCAATTTCCCCAAAAGACACATTTCCAATCTAATTTCTGCTTGTGTGTCTCGCTCGTTAACAGAATGATGAAAACCCTGTCTGCCATGAAAATATATTCACTATATGAGGGGGAAGCAGTTCTTCCTTGATTTTTGCATGAAATATCATGGGGAAAATTATATCCGATGCATGATGACTTGGAAGAAGAATGAGATTCATCTGATAAAGTATTCGTATTTCCAGGATGAGAGAAATGAGGTGAAACCATGAAACCCTGAAGACACAAGGAGGACATCTCAGCAAAGGAAAGAAATGTATGTATGTATACCTAAGGCACTCACACACTGTATGGTGATGGGGGCAGTAAAATAAATAGACTCTAAACAAACAAAAGTGAAAATCAAGACACACAATAACTTATCACAGTCACAAAGCTACCCAGACAATATATATCAGGAGATGATTACCTAGAGAGGGTATTTTTTTATTTTTGCATCTGTGCTGATAAACCTTAATGATAATGTAATATACTGTACTGCTGGAACTATGATGAATGTTTTGAAAACTTATTTTAACAGTTTAGAACAAACAATTAGAAAGCGTTTTGCCTCCCGCATGCAAGTTGCTACGGGCAAATTTTCTCAAAAGTGGCCACTGCTTTGCCCAATTCAAGCCTCCTATTCCAGTACAATTAGTTCTGTCTATTTTAGCACCCCAAAAGTGGTCATCCCAAATCGTGATGACACTCAGTGCATTATGGGAAGCTTTCAATTTGCTCTGAAGGAACAGGTAGTAGCTATTGCTGAAGATGCAATACAGGTCTTACTGGTGTCATCTTTTATGACAAACTTATGGTCCCATGTATATGGCAGAGTCTAAATCCTTTGAAGACAGGTTCTGCGACTCTCTCATGATAGAATCCAATGAAATGTGCATCAGACACATGCTCACAAATTATAGGTAGATTTAATGGGTTTTAAAACAATGGACCAAATTCAGACGTAATGTCAAAGGTGGGAGAGTGTCAGAGGGGTAGCCATATCAGTCTGTATATGCAAAAACAACAAGAAGTCCTGTGGCACCATATAGATTAACAGATATATTGGAGCATAAGCTTTCGTGGGCAAAAACCCTCTTTGTCAGATGCATGTGGTGTACTGTAAGATGGTTTAAACTCCCTCACGTCAGCAGACTCCCTTATACTCAGCTGGTCTAATTTGCATCCACTCAACCAATAGGTAATGCCGATTAACAGTGTAACATGCAGCAGGCACAGATAAAAATGATAAAAGAGGATATGAGGGTAGGGGCCACTTTACATTACACTGTCTCGCTTTCATCCATTGCCTCTGAATGTAATTAAGACCAAGTTGGGCTCCCTTGGATGACAGTGTTTCTAAGGGAATCTAAACAGATGTCAGGCCAAACTCTGCAGGACTTCCATCCTCTGCTGTGCCACTAAAATCAGTGCAAAATGAGACCCTTTGTTTGTACGAGGCACCTGACTTATGCCACCTTTTGTTTTGTTCTCTGTGTTGGCAGAACTACCAGATAGCAGCTTGTGTGGTATTAGATGACTAAACTGGGCATTCCCTCCCATTATTATGGATGTCTTGCACTTTTATTAAGGATCACAACATGACTTTTAGAAAAGGCAAGCAGTTAATGAGCTTCCTAGCACCTTATGAGGTGGAAAGTGCAGAGGTTAAAAGAAAACACAGATAAAGTAAGTGACTGACCTGAGGTCAGAAATCAGTGGCAGAAACTGGAACTCTCTACTACCATTCTTTTTTCTAACCACTTGATTACACCTCTCTTGGCACATAATTCTCGCTTGGCACATAATTTCTACATTTGGTACACATTTTAATTTCAAGCAGAGTGCAGATTTGGACAGGCCTGACTATAAAACTTGCCAGAGATTGAAGCAAGCGGGTGAACATTCAACTGGAACTCCATTTTACTTTCCCTTGCTATCAACATGAATCTGATATAGGGCATTTTATTAAATGAGATGAGTCTAATAAAAGACACAGCATGTCAATAAATTTGCACAGTGTGTAATCAAATATGTACTTTAAACAGGTACAGTCTAGTTTTATGGGTCCATCAGAGTTAATTTTCATTTAACGGAGGCAAGTATTCAACACACTATTTCTTTTACAGGCAGATGGGTGCCTCTGCATTATATAAACCCTTGTTATTCTCTCTTCGTCAGATCTGTGATATCTAACAGAAAAGAAAATGTGTGTGATATCCGCCAGCTGGGGTCCATCTGTCTTTTCTCCATGGGGATGCAGTTTCACAGTCTACATCCTCTCTCACCACCACACCCTCCTGACACGAGAAGCTAAGTGTAACATTTGGCTGTGTTAATGGAAAAAACAATATCTCTTCAGTGCATCACATCTATTTCCCTACCTACATAACGGTGGCATTCTCCTTGTTCTGGCATGTGAGACGTATTGTTGCAATATATCATGGAACTTCCATTGAACAAAGAAGAGCCGGGCCAAAGTGGGGAAGAGAGACGCACACATTTCTGACCTGGACTTTGTGCATCTGTGGAGAGAAGTGAAGGCAGGGCAGGGGAAGGATGCACGCAATTATCAAAGGCCACATTCTCAACTGGTGTAAATCACCCAGGACCTCAATGGAACACAGCTAACTTATGCTAGGTGAGGGCCTGGCCCCATATTCTTTGGGGAGGAAAAAGCCTTACTTAATAAGGGGTTACCTTAGTCCCCATTGAAGTCATTGGGAGCTTTTACATTCACATCAATAGAAACTATAAGGGTCTGAGGAATTTCAGAGGCTCAACACCTCAAAGTTTGAGGTCCACCAATATTATTGAAAATGAACCTGACCCATTTACTTGCCAAAGAATGTGTTTCAGGTGCAGCAGTTACACTTTTTCCATTAGTGAGCGAACTACACCAGAGGGGAGCAGAAGACAAATAAATATTAGCAGCAGAGCTGGTGGACGGTGCCAGGACTGCTGATGGGGGTGACGAGGGAGGCAGCTGCACCCAGGCCCTGTGTTTCAAAGGGGCCCAGAGCTCCTGGCCACCACCTCTGCCGTAGTAGCAGCAGCAGTAGCCAGGAGTTCTGGGCACCTTGGAAATGCCACTCTGCTGCTCCCCATGGCTTCTGAGGAACGGCGAGAGTGGAATGGAGGAGAAGCAGTGCTGTACTCTGGGCAGCACCAACGGCTGCCTGCTCTTGGCCCTGCCTCTTACACCCAAGGCCCTGCCCTTTCTGGGGAAATGGAGCTGGGCCCCCACAAATATTGGCCCCAGGCTCAGAGTGGATATCAGTCCCACTGGAAGGTCCCCAGGCTATTCTTTCCTTTCCCAGCAGCGAGCACAGAAAACCCAGAGTGACCTGCCTACATCCTTGCACTCCTCAAGCTGTAAACAAGGAATTTTCTGGTGAAAGATTAAAGACAAGAGGTGATACTGAAGTCTGAGGCCTGATTCCCCTGACATAAAACAGGAGTAAGTCAATACAATTACACTGCTCTGAGAGTATAAAATAAGCCCAAGATTTGGCCACCTCGATGTGTATGAACAAAGCTTATTACCTCAAAAGGACATTCAGCTATAGACCGCCCAGGTTTTATTATCATTCATAAGATTTCTATTATGTATTTCCTCTAAGGAGTCCAGTGAATCTGACAAACATTAAGGCTCACAACACTCTTGTGATTTACATATGTATTATTTTACACATTTTACAGCTGAGGGTACTTAAGCTATAGAAAGGATGTGTAAGAAATATAAAAAGTCACATGTCATCGAGTGGCACAGCTAAGGATGGAATGCCATTGTCTCCATCAGCATGCACACTCCTTCGCTTTATTGGAAGCAAACTTTGAATGCAGTATTTGATTTTCAAAGTCCTGGTGCACATTTGTGCATATACATTTGTGTGTGCTTAAATTATGGACTTGATTTGAATGTGAATCTGCTATTTACCTCTGCATATTATGATTTAGGTATCTAGTGAGCCATGTACAATCATAAATGTCTGAAGTGTGTGTGAGTGTTGACTTTCTGTGTGCATAAATGAGCGAGGCACCAGATGGCTTCTTAACTTCAAAAAGCTGATCCTTTGCTGCAGATAAATGAAGTCATATCCATCCAGAAGATAGAGAGAAGGGCAACTGCTGTGACCAGTTCTCTTGTTTTTCCTCCACTACAAGGCCAATAATATTTTATAAATATATAAATATTTATTTATTTATGCACACGCGCGCACACACACACACACACACACACACACACAAACACACACACACACCAGGTGCATTGTGAATAAACAGGAAGAAGTCTTAGTAAACAAGCTAAATTAACAGCAACGAAGGGTCCTGTGGCACCTTATAGACTAACAGAAAAGTTTTGAGCATGAGCTTTCATGAGTACAGACTCACATCTGATGAAGTGAGTCTGTGCTCACGAAAGCTCATGCTCAAAACTTTTCTGTTAGTCTATAAGGTGCCACAGGACCCTTCGTTGCTGTTACAGATCCAGACTAACACAGCTACCCCCCCGAAGCTAAATTAAGACTTTATTTACTTCACTGTTAGCTTGCGGAGGTAAATCTCATGCCACAGATATGGGAAGGCCTGGCACGGAAAAAAAGGAGGAGCTGTTACACTGTAGCTACGTCTACACTTGAAGCCTACATCGAAGTAGCTTATTTCGATGTAGCGACATCGAAATAGGCTATTTCGATGAATAACGTCTACACGTCCTCCAGGGCTGGCAACGTCGACGTTCAACATCGACATTGCACAGCACCACATCGAAATAGGCGCTGCGAGGGAACGTCTACACGCCAAAGTAACACACATCGAAGTAAGGGTGCCAGGCACAGCTGCAGACAGAGTCACAGGGCGGACTCAACAGCAAGCCGCTCCCTTAAAGGGCCCCTCCCAGACACAGTTGCACTAAACAACACAAGATCCACAGAGCCGACAGCTGGTTGCAGACCCTGTGCATGCAGCATGGATCCCCAGCTGCCGCAGCAGCAGCCAGAAGCCCTGGGCTAAGGGCTGCTGCACATGGTGACCATAGAGCCCCACAGGGGCTGGAGAGAGAGCATCTCTCAACCCCTCAGCTGATGGCCACCATTGTGGACCCCGCTATTTCGATGTTGCAGGACGCGGATCGTCTACACGTGCCCTACTTCGACGTTCAACTTCGAAGTAGGGTGCTATTCCCATCCCCTCATGGGTTTAGCGGCTTCGACGTCTCGCCGCCTAACGTTGATGTTAACATCGAAATAGCACCCAACACGTGTAGCCGTGACGGGTGCTATTTCGAAGTTAGTGCTGCTACTTCGAAGTAGCGTGCACGTGTAGACACGGCTTGTATGTCTGGATTGCATACCCTTCTAAAAAGGGAGGAGAAGGTTTACTGTAGACCACCAAATCAGAAGGATGTGGCAGATGATACATTTCTAAAACAAATAAGAAATATAAAAAACACAAGTCCTAGCAGAAATGGGAAACTTTAACTATCAAGATAGCTGTTGGAAAACCATGTCAAAATACAAAAGGTCTCATAAGTGCTTGAGAGGTATTGCAAGCAATTTCTTGCTTCAGGAGCAGGAGGTAATAACCAATGGGTATGTCAATTTAGACTGAATACTGATAAACAGGAAAGAAATAGTTGCAAATCTAAATGTGGAAGGTAATCTGAGTGAAAGGGATCATGAAATAATAGATTTCATGTTATAAGACAACAAGGAGAGAGAACAGCGGTACAAAAACACTAGACTTCAAAAAAATAGATTTTAGCCAATGCAGAAAACTGAGAGATAATGTCCAATAAGAAGAACAGCTACCGGGGGTGGAGGGGGGGGAAATATTCAGGGGAGCTGGTAGCTTCTCAAAAAGACAAACATTAAAGGCACAACAGCAAGATAACCCAAAATGAAGGAAAGATAAAAAGAATAGCAAGAGGCCAATATAAATTCACCAGGAGCTTTTAAATGTTCAGAACAATCAAAAAGAAGTCCTACAAAAAGTGGAAACATGGACAAATTGCTAAGGATGAATGTAAAGGAATGGTGCAGTCATGGAAGGACAAAATCAAGCAGATTAAGGCACAAAATGAGTTACACCTAGCAAAGCACATAAAGGGCAATTAGAGAAGGAAGTGAAAGATGAAGGAAAGTGCAGGTCCACTACTCAGTGGGAAAGAGCTAACAACTGATGCCTTCAAGAAATCTGAAGTGTTTAGTAACTATTTTTCCTTAAGTCTTCATTAAAAAGCTTAATTGTGACTAGAGGCCCTATTACAATTATTAACAACAAGGAGATGAGAAAGATAAGCCAGAACAGAGAAACAACAAGTTGAAGAATATTTAGGTAAGATGTATTCAGGTCAGCAGGACCTGGTGAAATTCACTCTCTTGTATTTAAGGAATCTTAGAAGCATTAGCAATTATCTTCTAGAGCTCACAGAAGAAAGGTGAGGTCTCAGAGGGATGGAAAAGGCCAAATGTACTATGTTGTTGTTGAAAAAGAAAGCAAAGGTTCTCCAGGGAGTTATAGACCGATCAGGCTAATCTTGGTACCTGACAGATACCGGTATAAACTATCAAACAATCAATTTGTGATCACCTAGAGGATAAAAGGGTGATAAGTAATAATGAATGTGAGTGTGTCAAGAACAAATCTTGCCAGATGAACTTAATTTCCTTCTTTGACAGGGTTAGCAGGGCTGCATCATCACCCCCACCATGTTTGCGATTTTTATTGCCATCATTGTTTGCCTAATTGCTGGGAAGTTCCCAGCTGGTGTTGAAATCATTTATAGACTGGATGGAAAGTTGCTCAGGCTTAGCAGGCTGCAAGCTACGAGTAATATTTCCACATCTATTGTGGAACTTCAGTATGCTGATGACAATGCAGTTTTTGCCCACACTAAGAAAGATCTTCAAACTGTCCTGAACATATTTGCCAATGCTTACACACGTCTTAGTGTCACACGTAACATCAAGAAAATGAAAGTGCTCTACCACCCCTCTCCAACTGAGGTACCACACACTCTATCTCTTAAAATCCTATTAAAATCAATGGAGAGGTACTGGAGAATGTCAACCATTTCCTCTGCCTTGGAAGTTGTCTCTCATTCAAGGCAGATATTGATGCAGAAATCCAATACCGTCAGAGCCGCGCCAGTGCAGCCTTTGAGCATTTATGGCACAGAGCTTTTGGAGATTACAACATTCAAACAGACAGGAAGCTCCTTGCTTATCAAGTCATTATTCTACCAACATTGTCCTATGGGTCTAAAACCTGTACAACCTACCAACATCACTTGAAAGTCCTGGAGAAGCAACACCAGTGCTGTCTGTGTAAGATCCTGGAGATCAAATAGGAAGACAGATGCACCAACATTAGTATTCTGGAAGAGGCAAAGTACACCAGTATCAAGGGAATGATCATCCATCAGCAACTCCGCTGGATTGGTCACACTGTCCAGATGCCAGATCATTGTCTCCCAAAACAAGTCCTGTCCCCAGGTGAAAGATGGTTACTATAACACAGGAGGACAATGGAAACATTATAAGGGCTTGCTGAAGGGTAACTTTAAAAAGTGCAATACTGGCATTGACACTTGGGAGACACTCACCCAGGATCATTCAAAATGGAGAAAAGTGATACACAATGGCCCCCTGCATTTTGAACTTGCCTTCCAACAAGGACAATAGGTGCAGGAGGAAGGAGAGACTGCCTTCCAGTCATGGTCAGCAGCCTCCTGCCATACCTGGAAACACCTGTCCTCTCTGTAATAGCACTTGTAGTTCAAGGAGTGGCCTTATGAGCCACCTACAGATCCACAACTCCATGGGAGATGCTCACACTTGGCAATGAGTGATCACCATAAGTCTGACTACAAGTATTGGAAAAAGCCTCCAATGGGGGTTGTGGAATTTTCTTCACTGAGTAGCATGTGGGGGGAACCTACCTGAAGGTCTGGGAACCTACTTGTACTTCATGCAGGGCTGCTGGTCAGGAGCCACCTTAGGTAAGCAACTTCCGGCCAGAGCCTACACTTGGCATCGCACCCCCTCCTAGACCCCCAACCTCCTGCCTCAGGTCACAACCAAACCCTCTGCACCCCTACCCCCAGGCATAACTCCCTCCCAGACTCTGCACCTCATCCTCCAGCCCTCCCCCAGGTCAGAATCCTCTCCTGCACCACCCCCTCTCCCAGACCTCACACCACCTCCTGCACCTCAATCCCCTTTCCCAGAGCTCCTTCCTATACCCAACTTCTCTCCCAGACTCCCAGACTGTCCCTCCATTAATATGATAGAAACATGCAGCCCTTGATCACTTCTAAATTCTTGGACTGGTCTCCCATCAAAAATTATTGCCCACTCCTGGGTTAAAAAATAAAACCTGTCAGGGATGAGCTCTACACTCTTGGTTCTACCTCAGTGCAGGGCTTTGTAAAATATGACTTCTTGTGGGCTCTTCAAACCCTATTTTTCTATATTTCTGTATTTAAAATTCAGTCCATGTTTTTAGAAATAAATATAATATGTAAACCCTCAGACTGGTTTATTTCAATGATGTCAAAGTAGGCGAGGGATTTTAATGCCTTTCACTAATAAATTCTTATGCTTCTGGGGAAAGAAATCTTTAACTTACATTAGTGTTACAGTGTGGGTGTCTTATCATTCCTTTGGGGGCACAGGATGGAAAATAAGACATTGCCTTTTGGATAAGTGTCTAATCTGCTTTCACACTCTCTCACCTACTGTCTTCAGGAAAGTCTCAAAGGGTAGTTTGCTCGGTTGTATCAGAATTCTCTATCACCACTAACCTCTCCCTTTTAACTCTGCTATAGTACAATAATATGGGCTTTACATTTAACCAGGGAACTGAAAAGAGCCCCGGGATCCCAGGATCCCCTGCCTTGGAACACTGAGAGGACCTGAGTGATTAGACTGTGCAATTAGAATGAAATCACACCTTGCCCAGGATTAATCATCCCCTGAGCACCGAGGGAGGGAGTGCAGCTCTGCAGCCATATCACCAATGCTTTTTTTTCCTAGGGAAAAAAAAAAGGCTGGAACTCCCTGCAGCCCCAAACTGCACCCCCAGGATTATCCCACCAGAGCCCCAAACCACCCCCAGGCTTAACCCCCCACAGCCCCAAACCACCCCCAGGCCTAACCTCCTCACAGCCCCAAACCACCCCTAGGCTTATCCACAGCCCCAAACTGCCCCCAGGTTTAACCCCCCACAGCCTCAAATTGTCCCCCAGGCTTGAGCTCCTGCAGCCCACAACTATGCCCCCCACCCCAGGCTTAACCCCCTTACAGCCCCAAACCACCACCCCCAACCCAGGATGCACTTAATTACCCAGGAGCTCCATGTGCTGTCACATCACCACTGCTCCTTCACCAGCCGCCATCTTCTCTTCACCACAGCTGTGCAGCTGCCCCCATGTACAGCGCATGAGGGGCAGCTCCCAGTGACCTGCTGCACTGAAAGAATAGGACTCGATTTAATTGATTTAGTGGCTGGATCCCTCCTGCCAGTCATTAAACCAATTAAATTGAGTCCTGCTCTTTCAGCCTGGCAGACAGAGAGCCAGAGGAGTGAGCAGTGGCAGCAGCAGGAGCCACAAATGGCTCCTTAGAGAGCCACACATGGCTTGGAGCTGCCCAGCTGGCTTCCAAAATGGTGGTGCTGGGAAAAAAGTTGCCAAAATTCCATTCTGGTGCATTACATCAGAAAAAAAGCCCTGCATACTATCTTGTACTCAGGCCTGCTGATGGGGGGCAATTGCATAGGGGCCTAGTGTTTCAAAGGGGCCTAGTATTTCAAAGGGGCCTGGAGCTCCCAGCCACCACCACTGCCACAGTAGCTGGGACAGCAGCTGGGTACTCTGAGTCCCTTTGAAAGGCTGAGAGAGCTTCCCTATGCTGCCCCACATGTCTTCTGAGGGCTGGTGGGAGGGCACCATTGTACTCTGGGTGGTGCTAAGGGCTGGCTGCCCTTAGCCCAGCCCCTTTCCACCCAAGGCTACACACCTTCTGGGAGCATGGAATCGGACTCCCTGCCCACCCCTTGTCACAGGGCCCATAGTGGCTGTCAGCCCCACTACCTTTACTGCAATAATTTTATAACCTGCAAGCAAAGCATGTTTCACTTGGGTCAAGTGCTTGAATGGCAGACCTTCAAGATAAGAAAGAAGCTTAACAGATGGAGCAGGATGTTTGCTAAATGCTCCCCCTCAGCTCCTCACTGAACTAGCACCCCAGCCGGGTGTTAGAGAACACTGCGCTGTAGTTTGCAGGACACCTAAAAATAAACTCCGGAGCATGTGTGGCAGTTAAAGCACTGCAGCAGGGCCGAGATCCTCAAAGGTATTTGGGGTTCTAACTTCTGTTGATTTCATGGAAGCTGGGACCCTAAATATCTCTGAGGATCAGAGCAACCAGCCTGCTTAAATCTCCTATTCACGTTCAGCTGGGTAAAGTATTTTTCACTCCCCACCTAAACACAGTAGCCTAATGGTGCTTGGAATGGCTTGTGAACTTGACCCCAGCATTCACAAACATTGAGCACTCTGTCTTCCCACTGATTTCTGTTCAGGTCAATGGTGGTCAGTATGTTTCAGGAGGCTCTCAACTGGCTGGACCGAGCCCTTACGGTGTACCACTCCTGCAGGTATTGTGCTTCAGCGATGAAAGACATGACCTTTTCCCTTCCTTTACAGTATAAGGATTAATTGGTTAGTGCTTGTTAAGAGGTTTTTACGACTTCTAAGGAAAGTGGAGTAAAAGTGCAAAGTCCATAGTTTTAAGTGATTAATGTATTTATTGTTGTCCCAATCTCGATTTGGAGCTAGAGAAATAACAGCCTACTCTGAGAAAAACAGTGTATGCGCTGAAGGTGAGCGAGGTCAATGGATAGAGCTCAAAAAGGATTCCCCTGAGGCCTCATTCTCAGATGGGTAAAAATGCATGTGTGCTTTCTGAATAAAAGAGAGCTCAGACAAGGATGGAAATCAAGATGACAAGCTGCCCAGAGAGCTCATGGGCCATCTAACCACATGACAAACTTGAAAAGCTCCCTGTGGATTCTGCAATGGATCCTGGTTTTCCATCTCAAGGAAATTGTACCTTGGATTTTGATCCTGTCATGATTACTAGCCAAGGGAGGAGGGTTACACCATAGTGAAGGTTACAAACAGAAACCAGCCTGCCAATGAATTTTTTTAATAGATACATGCTGGCTTGTTGGCCCAGGGGCCTAATGTCCAATCTTCATCTACAGAACAAGCATGACCTGACCATTGGCAGTGCAAGTTTCCCTAAGCATAGTCATATATTTGTGTCTTTATTGAATTTCATCTTGTTGATTTCAGCCCAAGACTCCAGTTTGAAGGTTCTTTTGATTTCTAAGTATGTCCTCCAGTATCAGATCCAGCAGTTTTCAGAAGAGATGACTAGAAGATCTAGTCTGATCTCCTGGGCCAAAAATGAGGATGATTTTTAGTTTAGAAGAGGGTTAGCAACCTTTCTGAGGCAGAGTGCTGAAATTAGACCTTTTTGACTTCTTTGTACTGTCCAAGTGGCAGTGACACTTTTTAAAGTCACTAATGCTATGTCTACATGGCACCCTAACCTCAAAATAAGGAAACTGCATAGCTTATTTGGAGTAGATTTTGAAATAGGCTATTTTGGCAGGCGGTGCTGTCTAAATAATGCCTCGTGCCAAAATAAGTCCTATTTCAAGGCATCCCTGTACGCCTCCTGCAATGAGCTGTGCAGGGATGCCAGAGTAGCACACCTGTTATCTTGAAAAAGGGTGTGTTTCTTAGATGTCAGCAGCTATTTCTTGATAGCACCATATCCTGAAATCCTGCCTGCTCTGTAGATGTAGCCTAATAGTCCTACTTACAACAGCTTCATTAATAAATACATTAAGATGCAGAGCTTTACCATTTTGATGGTGGCTGGTCACATTAGCTGGTCTTTTGTTAATCTACAGGCTGTATGGCTTTGAGCAAGCTTCTGGTTGCATAGGGGTGGAGGGCCTCATATGATGATGAAAATCAGCTTGCATGCCACTCTTGGCACGCGTGCCAGGGGTTCCTGATCCCTGGTTTAGAGGTTCTCTAATTTTATCATGCTGTGGAACAAATCTTAGTAATATTAGTAACATTCCTGTAATATCAAGCACTTCACAATCTTTGAACGTACTTGTCCTTACAACATAACCTTGAGCTAGGACAGCCCTCCATTTTATAGATGAGGAACAGTTAGACTCATAGAGCAATTATAGGACAGCTCTCAATGGGATTTGGGTCAGTAGGCACTTTTGAAAAATCACGCTATTTGCATCTTTAAGTGCCTAAATACTTTTAAACATCTAGCCATAAGGAACTTGAACAAGGTCACTGATGTCAGTGGCAGAGCAAGGGACTAAAGGCAGGTGTCCCAGGTTAACAACCTACCAATTGTATCATCCAGCTCACTTACTACATCTTCATTTTGATTTTAAGGTCTTTGGGACAGGGGCTGCTGTTTCTGTGTTTCTACAGGGGAGCTCTGACCTCAGTGGAGGCTTTGGGCATTACCACAATACAGACAAAAATGATTCCATGTGCCTTATTGCATCCACTTAAAATGATAAGTTCATAGCTAAAAAAAAGCCACGCGAAAAGGGGTTGTGTTTCTAACAACACTGGTTTTTCCAACCTCTCTGTAAACAGTTACAAAGCATACAGCAAATAATTGGCTTTATATCCAAATTCAAACTTTGTATCTTAGGCCCAGCATTAATTAATCCTCTGCTCCCAAAACATAACCAGTTAATAGTAAAGGTGTGATCCCCAAAACACATCCTGCTCTCTGTTCCATTGGGGCCAAAGGGACCTTCACACTTAATCATCGGCTCCAAGGCAAGCTCTCTGTGCTGCCCTGAGTCCAGCTTTTAGTTCAATTTAATAAAAATTTCTTTAAAATGTATTGATAAAACATTAATTCCTATTTCACTCAGATAGCTCTTGATCCTTCAACCTTCACATACGTTGAGAAGCATTTACTCACAAGAGAAGAGATAGGGTCTGCCCATGTGAGTACGATGACTGAGTATGAGAAAAGTCTACAGAATTGGATCCACAGTACACGTGTATACAAAGCCAACAACATTAACCATAATGAAATCACCAGCACATGTAGAACTAAGGGCAGTGGGTGAAATTCCCCCCCGGGCAAAGGATGTTTCTGCCATGTAAGCTTCGATTTGAAGGCTTAAGTAGTGCAAAGGTTTTGCTCAGCCTGTGCTGGGATGACTTTTACCTGGGAATGCTATAGCAGAGCCTGCTCACTTCCACAGGTGTTCACGCTTCTTTAGTACTTTAGCCGGGCAATTGGGCCATTAGTGTCTTGTTTACTGAGTGCTTAACTTTCTCCCACCCCTCAAAAGAGCTATTTAAACAGGTTTAGGACTGGACTACAACTCAGGGTATAGATTCAGATGTTTGAGCACTGGAGCGGAAAGGCAACAAGCCAAGAACATTTTCATAACTGGGTGGGTACTTTAAAGTATGTGGAAGAATGGCATGTTTGAAAAGAAAAGTAACCAAATTGTAAAGCCCATGAGACACTGTGAACACAAAGTTCTATACCACTTGCCAGCCACCCCTAATTACATGTTCACTCAGGTTCCCATGCTGTACTTAGACCCATCAAAGGTTCATCATGCCAACTTGCAAACATGACAGATCCTGTTTACAGGTAGCAGCAGTGAGTGCAGCTTGGGCTGATGCCCATTCATGTTGGGCTTTGTTTTTAGATTGGTTGCCCTTTGACTTAAATGTGAAAGCAGGTGACACTGGTGGTTACTGAGCTGCCCTCCTTTCCTTCCTTCCTTCCTTCCTTCCTCTTAATGTTCTTGGTGACAACAGCCTCCCAAACCTGACAAACGGAGGAGAATTTGCGGAGGGGACAGCGGTAGGAAAAGATTTTTTTTGACAAAAGCAGAGAAGTTTGTGAGTCAGCGGTTTATGACTTGGATTATTATATAACCAAAAATTCAGTTGCAAATTATGCACATGGAGGTGCAAAGAGCCAGGATGCGGGGGAGGGAGGATTTGAAAAGGACGCAGGCAAAAATTCCACAGGAAAATGTGTCTTTGCATGAGGTTAGCTGAATACCAGAGGCCTGTGGGACATGGCGATGGAAGTGAATCCAGACTCAAAAGAATGCCAGGGTGGTCCCTGCAGACTTTGTTCTTTATTTAGGGTTATGGGGGCTGTTCAGGTTTTGCTTTTTCTGAATGGGAAACACCTGAATTTATTGCATCTTGAGCTCCAAAGAATAACTAATCTCTCATCATAACAAGACAGCCCTAGTCAGTACAGCTATATTTTAGGACAGGATTTTAAGGCACAGATTCTTAAGGTGTGATTTTTATCTCATCTACACCAGTGTAACTTAGGAGTAACAACAATGAGGTTAGTGGGGTGATATTGATGTACAAGTGACCATGGGCAGATGATTTACAGATTTTAAGACAGAATTGGGCCAAATGTGCTCCATGGGCCAGTTCTGGCCCAGCCAACATTTCAGTCTGGCCCCACCCAGTTGATTAGCAGGGTGCTCACACTTAAAGCCAGCAGCATGTGTTCAGCTTCCCCAACCCCCCACCTTGCTTCATTCTGCACCTGAGAGGCTCTCAGGATGTTC
The DNA here is from genome assembly GCF_033958435.1 of Carettochelys insculpta. Lineage (NCBI taxonomy): Eukaryota > Metazoa > Chordata > Testudines > Carettochelyidae > Carettochelys > Carettochelys insculpta. The sequence goes on from NC_134140.1 coordinate 16,752,568, forward strand.
CTGAGAGCTGTGCAGAGTGAGGTTGGCGGGGAAGGAGTGCTGATATCAGGGTATCAGCTGCCTCTGCATCTTATCTCTGCAGAGCAGGGGTGGAGATATTTAACAGCATGCATAGTCTTTGAACCCAAAATATATGTGCATATGCACAATTAGAGATAAAGTTACACATACGCACACACACAGAGTTTTTCCCCAAAGCTCTTTGATTAAATCCTAGATGAAGGCATTAGCTGTGCTTTTTACTGGTTCTCTTTTCCACATTTGTAAATCATAAGCTAGACGGAGTCTTCCTGGACTGCCCCATTAACACTGGACTTCTCATGATAGCACGTACAGCAGTGTCTCTTTATAACACTATTCACAGAAACCACAGAACTAACATGTTAAACTGAAGGAAGTTATGGAAGGATGGTAGTTTTACCAATGCTAATTCTAAATCAGGATGCCGAGTAATGATATCCAGGGTGCATTTGCTTGTATTTTTTTGGCGACTTGGCCATATCCCAATCTGATACAAAACTGACTCACACCCCTGATTTCAAAACAATTGATTTCAAAGCAGCTATGCTGATAGGCACCAGCTATGGATCTGGCCTGCTGTCTGTCATAATGGGTAATTATAATGATCACATATATATGTGACAGCATTTCATCATGCCATCACTTCATAGACTTCACTGAAATGAAGTTACCTTTGTGGTTCTGCAAAAAGTCTTGTGGCACCTAATAGACAAACAGATATTTTGGAGCATAAGCTTTCGTGGGCAAAGACCCACTTCATCAGATGCATGAGTGGGGGGGAGGGTTTCAGAGGGGTATTTAAAGAGTGGGGTCCCAGTAAAGGGGGAGGACCAGAGCTGACATTTACATTTACATTGGCCAAACTGGACAGTCTCTCCATAAAAGAATAAATGGACATGAATCAGACATCAGGAACGGTAATGTACAGAAGCCTGTGGGAGAACATTTAAACCTCCCTGGACACACAGTGGTAGATTTAAGGATGACAGTTCTGAAACAAAAAAATTTCAGAAATCAAATGGAGAGAGAAATCTCTGAGCTGAAATTTATTTGCAAATTTGACTCAATTAACCGTGGATTAAACAGAGTCTGGGAGTGGCTTGCAGCTTACAAAGACAGTTTCTCTGCTCTGGGTGTTGATAGCTCCCCATTAGACACAGACAATGGCTCACATCCCCTGTCTGATCTGACTTGTTTTTTCCTCTTTTGATAAGTGCTGTTGATACTAGGCCATTTCCACCTTGCAGAATAGACCTTGTCTGCTTTGGCCCTCCCCCTTTACTGGGACCCGATTCTTTAAATACCCCTCTGAAACCCACCCCCACTCACAGAATCATAGAACGCTAGGACTGGAACAGACCTCGACAGGCCATCGAGTCCATTCCCCTGTCCCAATGGCAGGACCAAGTACTGTCTAAGCCATCCCTGACAGACATCTATCTAACCTGTTCTTAAATATCTCCAGCGATGGAGATTCCACAACCTCCCTTGGCAATTTATTCCACTGTTTGACCACCCTGACAGTTAGGAACTTTTTCCTAATGTCCAACTTAAACCTCCTTTGCTGCAGTTTAAGTCCATTGCCTCTTGTTCTATCCTCAGATGTCAAGAAGAACAAGTTTTCTCCCTCCTCGACTACGTCTATACTAGCCCCAAACTTCGAAATGGCCATTCAAATGGCCATTTTGAAGTTTACTAATGAAGTGCTAAAATGCATATTCAGTGCTTCATTAGCATGCGGGCGGACGCGGCACTTTGAAATTGAAGCGGCTCGCCACCACGCAGCTCGTCCCGACGGTGCTCCTTTTCGAAAGGACCCCGGCTACTTCGAAGTCCCCTTATTCCCATGAGCAGATGGGAATAAGGGGACTTTGAAGCAGGTGGGGTCCTTTCTAAAAAGGAGCCCCATCAGGACAAGCCACGCGGCAGCGTGCCACGTCAATTTCGAAGCACCGCGGCCGCCCGCATGCTATTGAGGTGCTGAATATGTATGTCAGCACTTCATTAGTAAACTTCGAAATGGCCATTTACATGGCCATTTCGAAGTTTGGGGCTAGTGTAGACACGGCCCTCCTTATGACACCCTTTTAGATACCTGAAAACCACTATCATGTCTCCCCTCAATCTTCTCTTTTCCAAACTAAACAAACCCAGTTCTTTCAGCCTTTCTTCATAGGTCACATTCTCTAGACCGTTAATCATTCTTGTTGCTCTTCTCTGGACCCTCTCTAATTTCTCCACATCTTTCTTGAACTGCAGTGCCCAGAACTGGACACAATACTCCAGCTGAGGCCTAACCAGTGCAGAGTAGAGAGGAAGAATGACTTCTTGTGTCTTGTTCACAACATACCTGTTAATGCATCCCAGAATCATGTTTGCTTTTTTTGCAACAGCATCACATTGTTGACTCATATTTAGCTTGTGGTCCACTATAACCCCTAGATCCCTCTCTGCTGTAGTCTTTCCTAGACAGTCTCTCCCCATTCTGTATGTGTGAAACTGATTGTTCCTTCCCAAGTGGAACACTTTGCATTTGTCCTTATTAAACTTCATCCTGTTTACCTCAGACCATTTCTCCAATTTCTCCAGATCATTTTGAATTATGACCCTATCCTCCAAAGCAGTTGCAACCCCTCCCAACTTAGTATCATCTGCAAACTTGATAAGCGTACTTTCTATGCCAATATCTAAATCATTGATGAAGATATTGAACAGAACTGGTGCAAACACAGACCCCTGCAGAACCCCACTAGTTATACTTTTCCAGCAGGATTGAGAACCATTAAGAACTACTCTCTGGGTATGGTTATCCAGCCAGTTATGCATCCACCTTATAGTAGCCTCATCTAAATTGTATTTGCCTAGTTTTTTTATAAGAATATCATGCGAGACCGTATCAAATGCTTTACTAAACTCTAGGTATAACACATCTACCACTTCTCCCCTATCCACAAGGCTCGTTATCCTAACAAAGAAAGCTATCAGATTAGTTTGACATGATTCGTTCTTTACAAATCCATGCTCGCTGTTCTCTATCATCTTACCATCTTCCAAGTGCTTGCAGATGATTTCTTTAATTACCTGCTCCATCATCTGATGAAGCTGATCTTTGCCCATGGAAGCTTATGCTCCAAAATATCTGTTAGTCTATTAGGTGCCACAAGACTTTTTGTTGTTCTCAAAGCTACAGACAAACACGGCTACCTCTCTGATACTTTGTGGCACTGTACAATTGCTTGAGTGCACATCACAATCGGTAAGGTTTTAGAAGAAAACCAACCAGTATCTTTTAAAAGATCATTTACTACAACCCAAAGAAATTCAAGGTGTGGATTTATTTGCGAAAAGTTGAGGAAAGAAAAACCACTCCCCAGGTTAAAGGCTATTTTCATTAGGAAACTCACAGAAACTAGATTTAAGTTACTCAAATAATCAACCTCTGCTTTGTGGATGACAGAATGGTTGAGCAGTTGTCTTCCCAGACATCTGCATGCCATCAGTCCTTATCAAAAGCCCTATCTTGCCATCAATCCATACACAAAGCACTTCCGTGAAAGAGGACCGTGAGCTAAATTCAGTGCCCACTGGGATCACTCCTATCAGCTTCAAGATGACTGAGTCTGAGGCCAGGTCTACACTAGGAGGTAAAATTGATTTAGACTCACAAATCCCACCATAAGAATTGCGTAGCTGGAGCTGACTTATCTAAAATTGATTTTTGCCATGGTCTACGCAGTGGTAGGTCAACAGGAAAAACTGTCCCATCGATTTCCCTTACTCCTTTGGGTCGGGGGCAGGAGTACCAGTGCTGACACAGGTGGGCAGTAAGTTTGATTTAGTGTGTCCCTACTAGGCATGCTAAATCAAACTCCGGAAGATCAACTGCAGCACGATCAAGATTCCTTGTAGTGAAAACACACCCTGAATCTCAACAGTGGGACTTGGCACTATTCACCCAGGCCGTGTCTACACTAGCCAAAAACTTCGAAATGGCCATGCAAATGGACATTTCGACATTTACTAATGAAGCACTGAAATACATATTCAGCGCCTCATTAGCACGCGGGCGGCTGCGGCACTTCGAAATTGATGTGGCTCACCACTGCGCGGCTCGTCCAGATGGGGCTCCTTTTTGAAAGGACCCCGCCTACTTTGAAATCCCCTTATTCCCATCTGCTCATAGGAATAAGTGGACTTCGAAGTAGCCAGGGTCCTTTCGAAAAGGAGCCCCGATGGGACGAGCCGCGTGGCGGCAAGCCACGTCAATTTCGAAGTGCCGCGGCTGCCCACATGCTAATGAGGCGCTGAATATGTATTTCAGCGCTTCATGAGTAAATGTCGAAATGGCCATTTGAATGGCCATTTTGAAGTTTTTGGCTAGTGTAGACATGGCACCACAGATGAATCAGCTGGGTAATACAGAACATATAGGATTCAGTTCTGACGACAAGATAAAAGTGGCTGGTAATTAAAAAATGATAATTAGGAAATAACTCATATTCCAGAGGGACTCCCATTCACAAGTGGAATAGAATCAAATAATCGAACCATCTTATCTGAATTACACAGAACAGCCCATAGAACACTGTCTTAAGGTTCACAGAGAAGTTGATCACAATTCTTATTGTATAAACTTCCCACAGACATGAAGTTGACTTTTGGGGACTGAGATGCTCTGTTCCCACATTCCCTACTCTAAGTAGCCACCTATGCCACCTGCCTTTAGCTCAATCTACCCCCTCTATCTCTCCACTCACTCATTTACCTAGGGCTGCTTTTTATTTTCATGTTTAAGTTACAGCCAGGTTTCTCAAACTTCACTGCACCTTGGCTCCACACTTATGACAAAAAATTATACTCCAACCCCAGGAAGGGACATCAATGCCTGAGCCTATGCAATGCCCACTGCCCCAGTGGTTGGGGACAAAACCTGAGCCTCACCTCTGCAGGCAAGGGGGCCAAAGCTGAAGCCCAAGGCCTCTGCCCCAGTCAGGGGGGCTGTAGCCTGAGCCCTGCCAGCTAAGGACAAAGCTCTCAGACTTCTGCTTCAGCCTAAAGTGGCGGGGTTCAGGCTTCCACCCCAGGCTCTAGAAAGTCTAAGCCAGGTCTGGTGACCCTGCTTGAAGAACCATCGAGTGACAGCAAAATCATTGTTGCATAGGTAGATAAGGAAGAGAGGAGAGAGAAGTGGCACTTTCCCACCTCTCCCTTGCCTTTACCTGTCTGTACATTCTCTGGTAATAGCCATAGATCTGCATCATCCAGATGTCTTGTCTTGCTCTCGCTTGCACCTCACTGCAAGAACATTGGCTTCATTCCAGCTCACAAAAGTCAACTCAGGGCTTCTTGTAGCCCTTATAAATAAGCACAGAATTCAGCATGTGTTTAGAGTTGTTGGGTCAGAAGGTGAAAATAAAATGCACAGCTCAACCCTTGTGTCTGCAATCTCTGAGGGATACTAAGAATAGGTCTGTGAACAACTGAGTGAGCTTAATTGCCTTGAGAAATACCAATACCTCCCCTTATATCAGTTACCATACCCACATTGCTCTTGCAACTTCTCTGCCTCAGCAGAAAAGTATCTACCACTTGAAGTGATTAAATACTCCTCATAAATGTCAAAGCCTTTCCTGTGCAAGCCTTCAAATTCCTACACGAATGAGGGTTTAAACTCAGCCCCCACTCACACTTTTGTATTCAATATGTCCTGGGTTAGAGCAATTTTGTGCCACCTTGAGAGGGGACCAGGAGAGGGTACTGAACTCCAGATATTTGTTTTCACAGATTATCACTGGAGTCAGAAAATGAAGCCTTCCCTGGCACACTAAAGTTTCATTTGCTGCTTAAGTTATTTGCTAATTGATTCCTGGCAACTCTAGTGGTTCCTCTACTCTATTAACAGTGACTGTTCTGACTCAGATGTCCTTTGGTCTCTGCATGCATGGAAAATTCATCTTACTTTCAAACGCTATTGAAAATTGCTTGCGGAAATCCTTATCTGAACTCATCTTAGGGTAGCATTTTCCAGCTTGGTAATAGTTGGTTAGGAAAATATTTCTACAGTCCATTGGGCCATTCACATATCTGTCCAAAAATGTAATTCCTTTATGAAAACAACAGTTTTCAGTAAAGTGAATCATTTTGGGGTGATATCTATGGACCCAACCTGAAAACATTCTTGTGTCCAATCCCCTAGGTTTCAGTGTGACCACCCACAGGAATAAAAATAAGTATAGCTGTAAATACTTACCAGATCAGGGCTTTTCCATGCCAATTGTATTAAATCTTTTCAGCAGATTATTGAGGTCATGGTAAATTAAGATATAATAGGAACTTATTCAACCTATTCTCTAAACTCAATGAGCCAAATTCTGTTCTAACTTTCAATTTATGCATCTGCCCCAGAAGTCAACAAAGTTGAGCAGGTTGTAAACACAGGAGAATTTTATTCATTATTTATTTTGAGGCATACAGTGTGCATAGCCTTATGGGTTTGACACATTCACAGTTTAACCACTGACCACTTAGCTCACAGAATATATCACACTGGCTCCCTGTCTACTCCGTATCTCTCCTTGAACTGCAGAACTGATCCTGCCACTCAGCCCCATATCATACCCAATTTGACCCACCCACTTAGAAAAAAAAACCCTTGTAAATAGGTAGTCTTTGTAATGTTTCCTGATGGATAATAAACTTGGTCTGTGTCAGACCAATGGCCGAATAAATTCCAGTCAAAGGCCCTTGAGAAAACTCTCCCCCGTGCTGGATCTACAAACTTCGGGCTGTCCTCTCAAACATCTTAGCAGGTCTCAGATGTTAGATGGAACATGTGGAGAGATACAGGTCTTTACATTCAAACAGGATTAGATCAAACCCCATGCTTTGCAAGGCAACCAGAAATGAATTGGAAGCCAGCACACTCTGTGGAAGGCAGACATAATATGCTCCAGGGGAGGAAGGGATGGGCTGCCACATTCTGAGTCAGGTGGAGTTTGAGCACCTTTTGGGTATAGACCTAGCAAGTAGGGCATATTGCAATAATTCCCTTTGCAGGAGACAGGTAACAAGAGTGAGGGCTTTTTAGGGGAGAAAGGTCACAATGTCCTTGCTAAGCACAGATGAAAGTTTGCACTCAATCACTGCTGCTCTGTGAAGACCCAGAAAAAGCCAGGAATCCAACAGAATGCCCAAGTTGTGACCATACAAATGGCAGGCATAACCCCTCGGATGGAGGGGTATCACTTCTGCCATTTTCTGAAGGGGTTTCCCCCAGCAAGCCAAAGCAGTTCATCCCATTTAAGGAGTTCACAAATTTCAGACCTATCCCCAATATTTAAAATAGGGAGCGGCTCCAGAACAATGCGACTCTCCAGAACCAGAATTCATTTGTGAGGGCATTGCGACTTCCAGGTGTGTGTGTGTGTGTGTGTATACACATGCAAATGGATATTGTGGCTCTACCTTAGGTATGGAGCCGCTACTCATACCCCAGTGTAGCAGTAAATCTTCTATAATCAGAAGCTGTCTATGTGGTCTCTCTCTCTCTCTCTGCTTCTATTTTCCTGTCTATATAAATAGTCAGAAATTTGAAGTGTGTGTCTGACAGAACTCTCTGGGTATAATTTTATATCTAGCTGTTATTCTCATAGAAGTCTCAAAAAAATCAAAGGTTAGGGACAGTGAAGGGTGAAATAGGCCCAGTGAAGAATGTGACCATACAATGTACAGGTTGAACCGCTCTAATCTCAACTCTCTTGTCTGTCAAACTCCATAATCCAGCATGATTTTTAATTAGGTGTACAAACACTCATCACGGGTGCATCCAAATTTCTTGTTCTACCACATGAGCTAAAGGCCAGCTGTGGGCCCTTAAAGTTTGTTTCCAGCCACCAGTACTGCTCTCAGTGTTCTGTCCTGTTATTTAGCTGTAATTGGCCCCTAAATGTCTTCTAAGAGCCCAGTAAAAAGTGGAAATGTAGGTAAATGTACTAGAAAATATTGACCTCCTGTCATCTGGAAAATTCTCTTGTCCAGAACCAGTTGGAGGTCCCATTTAAGAGAGATTCAACTTGTACTACTAATACATATGTTGATTGGACAAATCATTTACAGGGCATCTTTATTCTGGATAGAAATATAAAGGCAGACAAGGAAATAAAAAAAAGAAATCATGTAAAATCAACATATAGAAAATAAAGGCTCTGAATTGGGTATTCATTTCCATCTAAGTATATTATTGTCCAAAGGATCACATAGATCACTTGAGAAAATTGGTTAATTCAGTTTAAAATTGCAGCTTGAACATAGTTCCTAAAGAAATATCAAACAAAATAATCCTATTTTATTGCTATGACAACAGGAATGGAGCATTAACAAACACAAACAACACTATTCTTCCTACTAGAACACTAACACTAGCAAGAACTGGTTCTGAGTCCTGGAGTTTTCAAAGTTGAATGGAGAAGAAACGATATGGCCAAATGTTATAATCCATTAGTAAGTAAACCAGCACAAGGTTTTGCATTTTTGATTTAATTGCCTTAAACAATTGTAGAGTGGAATTTGATATAATGGTTTTCACCTGGACAAGAGCCAGAAACTACAACTTTCTAATATTATTGCATGATCATGGGCCACTTGCTTCATTTCACTGAACCTCTGTCTCCCCATCCATTATAATACTTACCTTAATTAATCTGTTGAAGTTTTTAAAAGTACTCTGGAGAAGAAAGCACTCTGATGTGCACCATATTTTTGCTAGCAATGCAGTACGCTCACCTAATATTCAGCAGTCTAACTACAATATTTAGCTAAGCATTTATACCCTGTTTCGTCAATGAGAATCTGAGCCGTATAGGGATTCATTGTCAAGTGCAAGCCATCTAAATAATTCATAGTTCTTATAGTCCTTGACAGGTATACTAAATGGTAGCATATTGTTCTAACCTGCAAGCCTTACTTTAGCTTCCCATAAGATCTGAAAATACTTTTAAAATTACTTTACTGACTTTTTAAGACCTTCTGTGGACTTTCCCTTTCAAACTTGCTTCAGCTAATTCCGTGTTATACTCTCAGCTGTCTATTACACTTCGAGTTGGCTGACCAGCTCATTTGTCCTGATTACAAGTTTCAAACAAGCAAAGCTAGAGCTTTCTCTAAAGATGCCAACTACAGAATACACTTTTTAATACCGATATGTGATAGTTTCAGTATAACAGGGGCAGCTGATAGCAACCTCTATATTTAGGATTCTTGCAACATTTTATGTCAGAAGCTCTCATGCCTCCATTCGTTGTGTCAGACCTTTGATATTCAGCTGGGAGACCACCCTCAAGCCAGGAAAGTGCCTGTTCTTTGTCCTTTGAAATTCTATTCAGCTTTTGGTGAGTATAAATTGTTTAACACTGCCATTTTCCTTCCCTTGTTTGTGTTCCTCAGGAAAATTTTGTCAACATGCCTCAGTAGTAACTGGACACACAAATGTTCGTAAGTACCAGGTGCACACCAACACCCCAGCACCAGCAACATATGACAACTCTGTAGTGGGAATAACTGGGAGTTGCCAGCATAGCTGTAGTGAGAGGAGAGGGAGAGTCAGTTTCTCATGAAATAAAATAAATGCAAAAAGTTGTACAGCTATCCTATTCCTCCTTCCCAGAAAAAGACAGAGCATGTACTGTACTTCAATGTAAGCTGTTTCAGGGAATCCCTCCCCCCTTCCCATTGGTCTGGCTGGCTAAGGTATCAAAGGGATGCTGACTGTACAAGTTCATTTGTTTATCAGCAGACTAGGCATTTCTTGCTAGAAACAAAGACATCCTCTCTGCGAGATTATAGCCACATGTCGGGATTCATTAGCATCACAGACAAGATTCTAGAGTAAATTGTCAACCGGATGCCCAGGGATTTACTTCTACAACTCCTATTGATGCACATAGAGCAAACCTCCCCGCATTTTCAACGAGCCTAGAACATTCATTCATGGAGTTTGGGCCTTTCAGAGTTTAAGATCTACCACTTCTAGGCACAAAGCTTGCCAATGTCATGTGTAGTCAGTTCTTAGGTGGGAAATACCCAAGGAAAACCCAGGGGTGTTCCAGTATGTGGTATTAGTGATTCAGTAAGGCATGGTCTTTCCTCTTAACACTTAAGTGACACTCAGCTAAGATAGATAGATAGACTGATACATTGATAGATAGACAGATCATAGATAGATTGATAAATTGATCAATAACACCACTCAGCTCTTGTAAATACTTATTTTTTAACCTATCCATGTTCTCCTGGAAGTTTTTGACAGAGCAGCTTTCCTTATGCTTTTCCTTTAAATCACAGTTTTAATTAATAAAAATAAAATGAGTTAAAAAATTGAAGTTTATACAACATTAATGTTGAGACTAGTCCTTGCACAGTGCTAGGCAGTGTGTGGGTCACCATGCTCTGCACCCCCATCTGCAGTCAGATGTGACTCTCAGCCAGCAGGCAGAACAAAAGGTTAATAGGGACACAGCTTCGGGTTGGTCTATGCTAGGAAAATAAGTCGATACACAATTCTAGCTATGGCAGTTGAGTAGCTAGAATCGATGTATCATAAATTGACTTATTTGGCTGTCTTCACTAAGGAAGGTCGACAGGATCATTTCTTCTGTCGACCCCCCTTACTTCTTGCAATAGCGAGGAGTGCAGGGGTTGACTGGCAACCCCAGAGAGATCAATTTTGCACGTCTTTAGCAGAGAAATCAAACTCCGGAAGATCGACCTGGGTGAAGTGAAGACAAGCCCTTAGAATAAATTTGTCAGCACAGAAACCAGAAGCAGTCAGTGCCATCCATTTTGGGGAGAGAGGCCCCAGAGAGGGGCTCCCATCCAGGGCCTTGGCCGTCTTTCCTTTCTCTCCAGCCAGCTGGGACTTCGCCATTCCTGAACTGCCCAGTTGAAAGTCAAACTGCCACGCTCCTCCTCCAGCCTTTGTCCTGTTTCCCAGACAAAAGGTATCACCTTCTTGCCTAAGTTATGAAGGTCCTGGAGGATCATTGAGTACATGTGCACAATCACCACCCCAAACTCCCAACTACACATTGATGGCTTGTTTCGGGAAACTGAGGCACACACCTGGAGTTACTACAGGACAGTAGTAAATACATGCAACATAACAAAGGAAATAAAATCCTCACACACCCCACTTTGTCACACAGAGCTATAATAATTCTCTCATTCTGAGGGTATTTTGATGTAAGATTGTGTAAGGGAGCAAGCCACCAAACCTCCACACCTTTCCCATACCATGGAGCGCAAAGGAGCTGGCCCTGCTGAAAAATCAGGAGGGCATGTGGGCTAGCCAGTGATGCCTGGAACCTGCTGGAAAAAGCAGGAAGCCATTGGACCTGTCTCCACAGGAAATAACTTCAGGAAGGTGTGTTAAGGGAAGGCAGCTCAGGTGAGAATGAGTTTGTAGTGGGTGGGAGAAAGGCTTTGAGTAGTGCCTGGCTGGATTACTCATGGGGTGCGTCCACACAGCACAGTTATTTCAGAATAATGGCTGCTATTCTGAAATAACTTTGCAAGCATCTACACAGCAAAATCACCATTTCAAAATAGTTGCAAACTAGTAGAATGCTTATTTCAAATTCCATAAACCTCTTGCTACAAGGAACAGTGCCTTTGCCAAAATGGATGTTTTGGAATAGGGGCTGTGTAGACTGGGAATAGGGGCCATTTCAAAATGGGGCCCAGGTGTGCCCTGCCCCTCATGCCCCTGGGATTTGCCATGGTGCATGCTTACCTGCGGTGGCCTCGAACAGGTTGGGTGATGCCCGACTGGAGGGGGCCTAGCTGCTGGTGGCAGAGGGAAGGTTGATGATGAGCAAGCCATTGGACAACTCCCTACTGGAAAGGACATCCATAGTGACAGGGCCCTCCTCCTCCTACGGTGTGGCAGGGGGCTCAGGTGCAGTTGTCTCCATGGTGACCCTAGGTGGCAAGGTGTTGTCCACAGCCAAGAGGTCCTGAAGCTCCTGGTAGAAGGGGCAGCTGCCTGGGGTACAGCCTGACCTGTGGGCACTGTCTTGGGCTCACACTTATCTCTGCCACAGCTCCTTCATCTTACACCAGACCTCCTCAGAGGTCCGGGAGGGGTGGCCTCAGGCAAGGCACGTAGCAAGGCGTGTGAACATGGGGGAAGTGCGGTGGTGCCCACTGGTGTCGCAGAGGACCTCCTCGGTACACCAGACACCCAGGAGGTCCTGGAGCTCTGGCTCTGTCCAGGAGGTGGCCCTCCATTTGGAAGCCAGTTGGAATCCTGGCTGCCCTCATCTGGGTTCCTGGGGCTCCCCTGGGTGGTAGTGGGTTGCTGGCCTGCAGGCCATCTCTTTGGCTCAGGGCTCAGTGGATGACAAAGGGCCTTGGGGGAGTGTGGCTGACAGCCTTTCACAGGGTTACTGGTTTGCTGGTTATTGGGCCCTTCCACACTCTCAGCTTTCTGCCGTGGAGTCTCTGGGTCCTTGCAGCTTTAAAAGCTGCAGAACCCAGAGGTCACAGAGCCCCACTGGAGTCACCTAGAGCATCTCTGCTGTCCGGCAGGCTCTCCAGAAGAAGCAGTCTGCAAATGTCTACACCTTCTTTCTTTCAGAAGATTCTTCTGGAAGAGCGTGCTCTTCCTGCTTCCACAGCGGAGTACGGAATCCAGAAGATGTGGCGCTTTCTTCCAGATTCCTTCCAGAAGAGTGCCTTTTAGAAGATCGTGCATGTGTAGAAGTGGACATGGTGAGTAACATTCACTGCAAATTTAGCTCTTTTTTCCTGTTTGTGAGGTGTTAGTGTTTTCTCGGAATGGGTGTGGCATTCAGAGGTAAACAATGGGTCATTGGGAGACGCAAGAACAAGCCCCTGTGTTGTCCACAAACTACATAACTACTCACAGCAACTCTACATAACTCTACTGGGCTTTCCAGAATACAGCTCCCAGATGGTTATCTTTGGTACAGGAGTGGGCAATAATAAACCTGAGGCAGCGTTAGCCTCAGTGGGCCGCTAGCTCTTTGTTTATCCACACACCCACTTGCAGCTCCTGTTGGCTATGGATGGCCATTCCCGGTCCAAGGGATTTCTGAGAAGCAGCACAGACTGAGACACCAGTTTCTGCAACTCGCATTGGCTGGGAGCAGTGAATCATGCCCAATGGAGCTGCAAGTGGCCAGACCGGCAATTAAATAAAGTGCCAGTGGCCTGCCCAGGGCAAACCCTGGTGAACCGCATCTGGCCATTTATTGCCCACCTTGATCTGGTACCAGGCAGCTCCTGTGGCAGAATTAGGTCAGCGTATACAAGAGAAAGATCCTTAAGGTTACCTAAGCCCCAGCAGCTGTGGGGAACATGTGGATTCAGAGCGTATTATACCTGGCTAATATGCTCAACTGCCTTCTGCTGAATGGCTCAACTGTGTGTCCTAGGTCCTATCCCCAATTCTGCTAGTAACCTGCTTTTGGCCTTGGGCTAATCACCTAACCTCTGAGTGAATCTCCTCTACCCTTTATCTTGTCTATTTAGATTGTAGGCTTTTAGGGGGCAGGGACTGTCCCTCTCACTGTGTGTTTATGTAGGACCTGGCACAACAAGATGCCAGTCCCTGCTGGGGTGTCTAGATGCTATTGTAGCAATAATATTTTATACTGTAGGAGCACATACTTTCAGAGGAAAGGGACACGACTTCATTTCCTGTCGCTGTTGTGAAATTCCTGTGTGGCCGCCTATTGTTTACACATTGTAGCTGATGAGAAATGGTTTGTTGGTTATTGGACCCTGTGACATCTCAGAGGAGGGAGATGTCAACTAATGCCTCTTGGGGACTGAAACTGATGGTGCTGCTGGACCCCCAGACTTGGACATTAATAACAAAGCCCTGGTTTGCACCATCAGCATCCCCATTATAAACGTTGCTCCAGCACCTCTGCCTGCACTGCTATTTCCCATGTGTTTGCAGGTACCAGCATTTTTACTTAGTGAGTCACGGTCCTTTCAAGGTACATATGTTCTCCTTTACCCACAAGAGCAAAGATGGGTCAAAAATCACACCATGCATATTGGTGCCTGGCTCTGAAGTCCCAAGTGCCTGCTGTTCCCAGCATTAACATGCAAATTAGTTTACCTCTGCAGTCTATTTTGGAACAGCTTGACACTCATGTTGAATACCAAGAACCCCACTACAGGTGGGGGCCCTAGCATTGTCCATCACTTATGGTCAGCTTCATCCCAGAAGGGTTTGTTACTATAGCGACATGAAAGCATGACAGTCATTGGGATACCTGCATAGAGGCTGGATATTTGGAAGACACCTGTGAGCACTTACAGTAATCAACTCATCTTTTCTCAAGAAAGGTCATGACACTATACGTCAGTCTCAGGTTTTGCTAAATGTAGAAAATGCCCAGAAAGTTAAATATTTTGATCTTGAAATACTTTTAAGTGAGACATTACGAAAGGATGAAGGAAATGTTTAAAATGGATCTAGGGAAACAGATGTTTGGCTTCTTCCTTCAGCGTCCACTAAATCAGTCACTAGCTTACCCGAGAATGTTGCACAGGTGATGTTCCATCTACAGCTGCTCCTGTTTTTGCTCAGGGCATTATTTTTTGTACATAAATCTATTTGCTGGCGTAGGTTTTAGATGCTAGTACAAATTTTACATTCTTTATCCTCCGTCCTGGCTGTCTTTGTACTGGTATTGAGGGTTCTGCACACCAGCTGACAAGGAATCACATAGGCTGATGCCATCCTGGAGAGCTCATCACGTATGCTGATTAGAAACTGGAAATTTTGGGGCATTTATTCCTTCCCTTTTACAAAACACTGAAAAAAAGTCCTTTTCCTTATTCACCAGTACTCCATGGAACATTAGCCATGATTAAAATGTGTTTTTTTCCCAGGGACTTTTCTTCAGTTATTGACTTTTTTAGGTTGTTTTCATACCATTTTATGATTGCAATACTTTGGCTATTATCAGTCAAATCCAACTAAACATGCTGGTGGATGTTAGAGACCATTACACACCCAAACTACTAACCCAATAGCCTGGAGCCAGCTTCCACCTTACATGACAAGGAGCAGCCATATACCCAAATGGCTCGTTATGGCTAATTAGAGTTAAAACAGGATTAGAACAGTTCTGGTTTAAGGGATGATTCAGACTCAGCGCTTGAACGACAAGCCGAAACACACAATTTGGAGTGAGTTTCAGTGGTAGTCAGATCATGACCTGATTTAGGATCACAGGTGGCCAAGACATTCCTTTGTCTCAACATTATGAGCCCCCACATTCATTTGTTCCAGCAAACCTCTTCTGCAGGGTACCTAATTAGTCAGCCCTCTTCTTTCCTAGGTGTTATTTCCTAGTTAGCAGCATACTTTAAGGCCTGTCTATAGCCACAAATGACTGCTTGGAGCCCTGTGCACAACACAAACTGGAGTTATCCTGATTTCTATCTTACACTGTCATCACAAGCATAATTGATCAGCTTACAATCAGGAGTGACTTTTATTTGCACCACACTGGTGAGATATGGAAGTCCCTATTGCAATATATTTAATAATACCAAGCTCAACATTTGGCTTTACATAACATTCTTGTCAATGAAAGTCAGATGTGACTCTGTGTCCAGTAGTCCTGATCGTAAAAATGTTTTTTGCCCTGAAAATGTGTCAAGGAATGAACTGCTGACACTGGAAAGTCTACACACATGAAAAATAACTCCGCCACTTAACAGAGCTGTGACTCCAGGAGAAAGCAAAGCATCTATGCTGCTCTGGGTCTAAGTGGAGGATATTTAGGTTTTGCTAAATATCTTGACATTTCCCCTAGCCCAAATGTGCTGCTTTACTTCAGTTTTGCCCCTTTGTGTCGCACAGTCTTCCAATGAATCAAAAATGTTGCTAATCATATTCCATCTTTCACAGCTTAGTTTATATAGGTACATAATATTGTGGAAATAATGGTCTCTACTACTTTTGTGCAGTGATTTTTTGTAAGAAAAAGAGGACCCGGTACTCAGCTTGCTCTCCACACCCCACTCCCAGCCAATTCCATGGCTGGGGCTGCTGAGGTGCTGGTACTCAGTACTGGCAAGTATCAGCACAAAAAACCCACTGCTTTTGTGATTTTTTTTATACTTGCCCTAAGCTGCTTGTCATAAAGATACAGGATAGTTTTAGTCACATACATTAGCTTTCATATAAAATATGTATATTAATTAGTCACTACGTACATGTGATTGAATAGAAACCAGATGGACTGAAGCACCCCAGGCTGGCCTTTTGCTCCTCTAATTTAGGGATCAGATTTGGGAATCTGGAGCAATTCCTGTGGCGTTATGAGTTCTGCAGAACTAAACACCAGTGAGCTAATTTTGGTAACAGGTTTGTGGGAGGGAAATATTGCAAGGACACTGTGCACATTATATGCCTGCTCTACCTGGCGCAAGGATGGCAGGCTGAACCCACACTATC
This sequence comes from Carettochelys insculpta, assembly GCF_033958435.1. Lineage (NCBI taxonomy): Eukaryota > Metazoa > Chordata > Testudines > Carettochelyidae > Carettochelys > Carettochelys insculpta. Next base: position 16,769,090 of record NC_134140.1, read on the forward strand.
TTTTTCTCTTTGTACCATACACAAAATCTACTACATTAGTCATCATACATTAGGCAACAGATTCGAGTATCTTGTCTAAAATATCTGGTGGCATTACATCTGACAGAAGTAAAAATTAATTTGCACCACGGTGCAAAGTACAGTAAACCCTCAATAAAGTATACCCATGCCTCACATATCATCAGTTAATTCATATTATTTATCTGTACTTTCTCATAATCTCTAAGTATCTAGCTTCCAGTTTGCCCGTCCCACACAGACAACTCCCCCGAACTGGAAAAAGAATTGGATATTGATATAAATAACAAGCACACCCAGAATTAGAAGAGGGAGGATGAAGAAAAAAAGAATTTTGCATAGGATATAAATCCAGGGCATAGTCCAGCCTCTAACCAGGAGTGATGAGGCAGAAGCTTTTCTTGTTATTTCTTAACAATTACTATGAAGTTACTTACTTCTTCTCCTGACACAGGAATCTGGACTAGACAGGCCTTGGGTCTGGTCCAGCCTGGCAACTCTTATCTTCCTACAAGTGTTTTGGTTTACAGAATAATTTCCCTTTCCTTCTCCCTCTTCCCCAGGAAAATATGGAGGGAAACAGAATAAGCTTGGTACAGGGTGTGGCTGTCCTGTATTTCCCCTTCTGTTCAGTTGTGTTATGGCTGGCGATTCCTGCTGCACTTTCCCTCCCTTGGTCTGCTCTGCTTTCCAAACTCTAGTATGTGGAGACAGGGCTCAGCCCTCTGGCTAATTCACGAACAAACCTAACTCCTCTTGGAATAGCAAAAATACAAACTAAAAAGTCCCAAAAAAGGTGCTCCTGCACTTGAGGGCTTCTCTTCAGTCCCCCATTTGAAGCCTGCTGCCCTCTCCTTTCTGGGCTACTTTTGAAAGTCTTTTTCTGTTCTAAGCTAGAGTGCTGGTAGGGTTACCACCTTTGAAATGCAAAAAAAGCACCCACCCACCTGCAAGGCAAGCCCACTGCAACTCCGCAACACCTCCCTGCCTGACACACATACACACCTTCAGCCTCTCATAGTACTAGAGAGATAACATATATAGATAAGGTAGATAACATTGCTTGTCTCCTCACCATCATAGGATGCAAACAATCTCCCAAACACAGGCAGGGAACTTGCTTGCTGCTGGGCAGACAGATGCTCTATTTTCAACAGATTTGAATATATGGAGATACACCTTTCATAGAGCTGGAAGGGACCTTGAGAGGTCATGGAGTCCAGTTCTCTGCCCTCAGCAGGACCAAGCACTATCCCTAACAGACTTTTTTAATCTATTTACCCCAGATGGCTAAATGGCCTCCTTCAGGATTAAACTCACAGCCCTGGGTTTAGCAGGCTGACACTCAAACCACCGAGCTATCCCTCCTCCTAATTTGATTGCTTATCACTTAAATGGTGGAAGTGGCAACACTGCATCATCTTTAGTTGGAATTTTAACATTAGCTATCCCAGGGACAGTGACAATAACGAAAAAATCTTTAGAACTATGTAAACAAAACAAAACAGCAGGTTACGTTATATTCTGGCAACTGGCAAATCCATTAAAAAAACCCAACCAGGCCAGTCAAACAACCCCACACTCACTGGAAGCAGCAAGGTGTTTCCAGAGGAAGAGGCAGGTGGGGTAGGACTTGGGCTGGGGCAGAACAGTGTGGGGAGAGGGTAAAGTTTCAGCTGATGCGGGACACATGGCTGTTGCCCTCCCCCCACTTAGTCCCCTTCACCAGGCACCACTGATAATAAATGACAAAATGTAGTCCAAAGGCTGGCATCTGCTCCTCCCGAGTACATGGGCACAGGTATTGTCCACACCTGATAGAATGTCACATCCCACTCTCTCCATTAGTGGCCAGAAGCCTGATTTGTGGCACCTTCAAAGCACAGTGCAAGAGCCAACTCTTTACACAGGCTTTCCCACATTAACAAGACTACAGGAACCATCCAGGTAGCCTCAGCTCAGGAAAACACCCAGAATAAGGAGCGTAGGAATTGCCATAACAAAAGCAGACCAGTGCTTCGTCAAGTCTCTACAAGGGCCGGTACCAGCTGCATCTGAGAAAAGTGCAAGCACCCCACAGATGAGCAGTTTCGGAATAGCCTGTCCAAAGGGGAACTTTCTCCTTAATCCCAACAATAAGAGGATGGTTTATACCCTGAAGCAATAGGGTTTTACCCCTGTCAAATTATTTGTTTAATAATCCTGTCCAATACAATTGTAGATGTTCCACATGAATGTCTCATCCTTAACCTAATCCTACCAAGCCATTAGCCTCAGTGATCTCGTGTAGCAACGAGTTCCTCACAGTAATGATGACGCAAGGTGTAAAAATTTCCTTTAATCTGTTTTAATCATGTTTCGTTTCAATTTCATCTAACACCCTTGTCTGCTGTTTACGAGAAATGGAGAAGGAGCAGCACAGCAAGTAAGAAGAATCTGGCAGTGGGACAGACTGCCAAAGCTAGCAGCTGAAGCAGCCTCAAAGCAGACAGACAGTAGGCTAGAACAGGCATTTAGGGAACAGCCTAGTAAGTCACCCTGCAAAACGCGAGGGGTCTAGCTGGATGAGCTCATTAATTATTTTGTCCCTATTATTAGTGGACTAAATCCAGTGGACAGAATAAATGCAAATTCCACAGGAAGGTTCTCAGCCTCTCCCAAGAGCTGGCCTGATAAGTCTTGCCCCCTCCCTAACCCAAAGAGAATTGCAAAACTTCCATTGACTTTGGTCTAGGCAAGATTTCATTTCTGGCCAACATGCATGAAAACTCAGAGACAGGAGATTCTGAAGAACAACTGTGCCTTGAAAAAACAATACAGAGCCTTCTGATGTTCAGCTTGAGTCTTCTTTTTTTGTCAGTTTAGCCAAGCAAATTTGTATTTTAAGTGATCACCGGTAAAACCAGATGAGAGGTCATTACTTACAATTCTGTAAAAGATACTCTTTTTAGGCTACATGTATTGTGTTTCCTCATTCAAACCTATCTGCCTTCATTTTCTAGTTATCATATGGTACTTCAGGCACTGATACAGGTCTATTTGGGTAAATAGAGAACAATATTGGACAAGGAATGAAGCGACATGAAAACATGGATGAAAAGGTCACAACACTAGACAAAACAGTGTCGGTGACTGGACTGAGCATTAACAAGGGAAAGACCAAAACAATGAGGATCATCCAGTCCAACAACAATACCATCACACTGGGAGATGACCTGGAAGATGTGAAGCAGTTCACCTATTCGGGGAGCATTATCAGCAGAGATGGAGGAAAAGACAAAGATATCAATGCTAGGATAGGGAAAGGAACAGCTGCATTCAAGACTCTTTGTCCCATGTGGAGTTCACAAATAATATCTGCAAAGACAAAACTGTGGATCTTCAACACAAATGTGAAGAGTGTGCTCTTGTATGGATGTGAGACCAGGCATACTAAAATGTCTTCAAAACACAAGCTACAGACATTCATAAATAGATGCCTGAGGTACATCCTTCACATCAAATGATAAGACTGTCAAAAATGAGGAGCTTTGGAACAGAGCAGGAGAAGAGCCACTTGATGGTCAAACGAAGAGAAGAAAGTGGGGCTGGCTAAGCCACATTTTCAGAAAACCATCATCCAGCATAGTTTGTCCAGCTCTCACATGGTATCCACAAGGAAAATGCAGAAGAGGAAGACCTCGGGCAATGTGGAGATGATCTACTGAGACTGAAGGACAACAACTGCGATACTCATGGAGTCAGCTTGAAGTTTTGCCCCAAGACAGAGTGAAGTGGAGGAAACTTGTAGATGACCTATGCTCCACTTGGAGTACAGGGGGTTTAAATCAAGTAAGTCAAGACAAATGAAGGGAAACATGGAAGATGTATTGTTTCCAGTTTTGATTTGATCTTGCTTCGCTATAACTGTTCCTACACATGCTTCTAATAAATGGCCCGAAATATGCTAATGAGGCATGGATGCAAAATCCCCGCACCTCATTAGCATAAGGTCACATGATTTGGAGTTCGGAAGATGCTCTTCCGGACTCCAAAACAACATGTAGAAGTGTGGCCCCGGGGCGGGGGTCTTCCGGAAGGAAGTCCTCCTTTGGGAGGCCCCTTCTTCCTGAGTTTGCATCTATGCCTCATTCGGAGAAAGTGGCATGTGTAGAAACAGCCTATGTTATAGCCTTCTGAATTACCTCCTAATCCCTGATAATAAAATAGAGAGCACAGGGAAATTACTTTCTTTCCTGCCATTACATGAAGCAACACATTTATTAGTGCTTAATCTGAGCCATAATATTTAGATTTGGATGAAATTTGCCTGAAGTCTGAATGAATTTCAATAGTATGTTTTCAGGGGCAGCCCTTTGCTACTCTTAGAGTTGGCTAAGGACAACGGAGTGTTAATCTCACATGGATTTTTATAACCAACCTGGCTGGAGTTTTTAATAATAAAACCCCTATGGGAAATGATATTGTGTCGCTACAAAAAAATATTTTTCCAGCCCTTTCTGTGCAATAGATACAATTGTTCAAAATCATAATGAGCTATGAACTTGCATGACAGTCTGAGCTTCCTCTTTACTAACAGACAAAATGTTCTTTTTCCAGCGGAAGAAAACGGTTGTGCCCTGAGTGAGATCACGCTGCCCTACACAGAAGGATTTACTCTGTTGTGGTGCCACAGAAGGACATGATAGCTGTTAAAATGCACACATAACACTTATGGGGGAGAATGGTTGGTTGGTTTGGGTTTCATCTTTTTTAAAAGAAAAGGAAAATGTAGTGACGTGAAAAGCAAGTGAGGGTATGAAATAGAAAACCAGAGGTTCCTGCTGCTGATCCTTGAAGCAAACAGTGGTGGGCATTCATACCCGACTGGTCAGCATTTGGTATATCTGCACAGCAATGTTATTTGAAAATAACAGCTGTTATTGCAAAATATCTTTGCTAGTTTCTATGCAATGCACTTGCTATTTCAAAATAATTTCAAAATAGTGGTTGGCTTATTTTGCAATAGGTAAACCTCATTCCATGAGGAATAGCACCTATTTCAACCTATTTCAAAATAGCTATTTCAAAATACAGGGGCTTGTGCTCTTCCACACAAGCCCCTTTCTTCAAAGGGGGTGTGTAAATGAGCCCAAGTGTTATAGAGCAATGAGGTGTTGTGCTGCATATGCAGCATCCATTAGCATAAATCTCACCGCACCAAGTTAGAAGTTGCTAACTTCAAAGCAGTGGAAAGCAGTCTAGCTGCGGGCACTTCGAAGTACCAGCACTGCTTCGAAGTTCCCTTAGTCCCAAAACTTGACCCCAAGCCCCGGTATGAGTCATGCTATGCCTACCAGACCCATAAACACCCCCTTTGTGTAACTAATGTATACTGGACCATCCTTAGAAATAATGGCGCCCTACACAACCATCCACCACACTCCTCCCACTCAGTGACCAGTTTCCTCCCTCAGCCCAGGCCCCCTGTGCTCTCCCCATCCCTTTCCCATGGCACCTTAACTGCAAGAGTCCAGCAGGGATGGGGTTAAATGCCTCTTTGCTGCAGAGCCTGCTACTGACTGAGTCAGAGCTGATCTTGCCTCCAGGGAGCAGGGAACCCAGCTCAGGTGGCCTGCAGCCAGGAGGAGCCAGTGGCAGCAATAACCAGGTAACTGCCTCCCAGCATGTTGGGAGCTGACCCACCCTTACCTGCTGTCCCAGTGATGTGCCAAATACTTGGGTGCCCTATGCAGCCATGTATTCTGCATATGCATAGGGATAGCCCTGAACGCATATTAGCAATAATAACTTAATTACATTCATGTGTATATATGTTGTCTTTCAACAGGATCACCAAGCATTTTATGGACCCCTCACTGACATGCAGCCACCAGCCAGTGAAACACAGCAGATAGGAGGGCACAACACTAATAGGATAAAAAGTAAAAAGTTATCACAGCTAATTGGCAGAGGAGATTTTAAGTGAGCTAAACTGTGAAAGGTGGTGTGGGTTCTTTAATGTCCCAAAGTGCCAAGGACTTTAAGTTTTAATTTCATCCTCTGAAAACCAGAGGAACTCAACCGGCACAGCGTCCCTTAACATCATGGGGGAGGTAGTGGCTATAGGGTGGGAAAAAGAACCTAATGAAGCATCAGCACCACTTGCTCCAGCCTACTGAATTTTCCTGGTAGGTATCAGAGAGGTAGATGAGTTAGTCTGTGTCTTCAAAAGCAACAAAAAGTCCTGTGGCACCTTATAGACTAGCAGATATTTTGAAGCATAAACGTTCGTGGGCAAAGACTCACTTCATCAGGTCTTTGCCAACGAAAGCTTGTAATCCAAAATATCTGTTAGTCTATAAGGTGCCACAGGACTTCTTGTTCCCTGGTAGGCTGCATCCTCAGAAATAATGGGGCCCTACACAACCAGCCACTATGCCCCACTCCGCCATCCTGTGGTGGATGACCAAGTGTGACCAAGCATAGCCACCCTGCTTCCCTTAAATCCAACAGTGTCACATAAGCAAAGGTCACAACCTTATAGTACATGTTATCAAAAAGAGCAGACATTTCTCTGTCATAGACACTGTTTTGGAGCTTTGCATTTTGCTTCAGCATCATTGGCTCAGGTTTTGAAAAGCAGCCTGGAGGATTTAGATGCTTTCATATGAAAATTGGAAAATGTGTCTAAATCCTTCCATACTAGATGTACCGGAGTTAATTTGAGATGGCAAGAAGCCCACAATGGCAGGTTCCTGTGTCCTGTCCAAGAGGTGATGGCAATCTCTAGTTGAAAACATGAACCTATGAACCTCAAATAACATCTAATGCTCAGACTAAAAAGGGTAAGTTTGCTTTCATGCTGGTATCTTCCTCTGGTTCTCTTCCATTGATCAACAAACTGTTGTTTAGCCTATCATGCCCTTATTCATAAGTAATTTCAATAATAGATCCAAGCTTTGAAAAGATTTGAGACCATACAATACATTGGTATTAATCTTTCTGACTAACATCATTAATATTATTTGCCCTTTAAATGCATGCATTATGTCCACCATGCTAATGTAAAACTCTGTGAGATGGCGCTGAATGAATTCATCCAGCTAAGGCAATGACAATGCATATCTGCATACTTTTACTGTTATTTGCGTTTACATCACTTGTCAGCCTTTCTTAGAATATTGGGGCAGAGCACGTCTGTTCTCTTTTGCAGGAAAAAGAGCAGTTCTGGCTGAAGCCAGCAGCCCTTGCCCAAGCTACCCTCCCTCTGAAGTCAAAGGGAAGTTGGTCAGAGTAAGAACCACAGTAATGGACCCCACAATGGTAAGTCATTAAGTTGTAAGCTCTCTGCATTAATTAATGAACTGACTCCCAGGCACCCACCAGGTGGGATGAGATTGTCCCAGGTCACTGGGTGGGGGCTTGAGCCGGTTGGTTGCATCATTGGCAGAAAACTCCTAAGAACTGAACTCAGCCCTTCTGGCAGGCACCTGCCATTAGTAGAAGGATTACATAAGTGACATGTACAATATATCTAAACAAAGGAGAAATAAACCCTGTTAACAAGGTACCACCCCAATACTTTATAAAACCAAGTCTCTTGCTGTGTACCTCTCACAGTGCAGTCCAAGACCCAGAGTCCACAGACACATCACCATATCAGTGCTAACTGTCCACTTGTCCACAGCTTCCTGCGGACTGCCACCCACTGTGGGTTTGGCCTGAGGCAAAACCCTGTGATTTCAGCTCTTAGGTTGTATCTACACGGGCGCTGCTAATGAGGCACTGAATTGAATATTCAGTGAGCGGGATAAGGGGATTTCGAAAGGTGCAGGGTCCTTTCGAAAAGGACCCCCACGTAGCCGTGTCAAGCCGCGTGCTTTCAAAAGCGGTGCGAAGCATTCTAATGCTAATGAGGCGCTGAATATTCAATTCAGCGCCTCATTAGTAATCTTCAAAATGGCCATGGCTATTTCAGAGATTTGTGCCCGCATAGACACACCTCAGCTGCCACCCTGGGATTTCAGCTCTCAGTGTCCACCAAAGCAGAGTCTTGTGAAAGATACAAATGCTAGTATCCAGCTCTATCTTTGAACGGGGGAGGGCTAGTCAAACCAGGCTTATAGCTATACAGCCAAGGCTTAGGCAGCACCAAGACACCCAGACAGCTGGTTCAACCAGTAACCCTTCCCCCTTCTGCTTTACAATGCCTTAGACAAGGGGAGCCCTGTGCAATCCATCTTTTATGCAGTTATAATGACTGCCCTGTCCCCCACAACAACTTCAAGCATTGGTGAGACTTCGCAATTCTCATACTGAATGCTAGCATAAATTGTGATCCTACAACGTGTTTACAATAGACAAAATTCCATTGCTTCCTTGCTACCCATCAGGATTTGTTTGCAAGGTATCGCATATGCACACCTTTGCATTCTTATGCAAACGATCTCTGGGAGACACATTCCTCCCATCCTTCAGCAGCATTAAGTTCCTGCTGGCACATTCCTTACACACTTTTTTTTCTTTTTCTTTCAACCAAAAAAGGCCTGGATTCAAAGCGCATGGAATTAATGGAACTACAGGTTGAACCTCTGCATCCTCTGGTCCAGCAACATCCATGATCCAGCATGATTTTAGTTAGCCGAACATCCATTAACATGGGTGTGTCCAAGTTTCCCGCGAACTGATGAAGTTTGCCACCAGTCCTGGCTTTCACTGTTCTGTGCTGTTATTTAGCTGTAATTTACCCACTAAATGTCTTCTAAGACCCCGGTAAGCAGTGAAAGTGTTGGTAATGTTGGTAGGCAATATTGACCTCCAGTGGTCCGGAAAATTCTCTGGTTTAGCACTGATCAGGTTCTGAGGGTGCCAGACTAGAAAGGATCAACCTGTACTCCCATTAAATTCAGTGATCTTTGAGCCCCAGTTGAAGTGTCTTTCAGTTGACTATCGCTGATCCTGCCAGCCTTAGAGAGACAAAATTTTCATTTTCCTCCTATTGAAGATTCTGAACTTCCCAGGGTGTGGAAAAGGGCGCTGCTGAGCCTTAAACCTGATAAACTGAATAAAATGTGAGACTGGGCTTTCCCTGCCAAGGATTCCCAGCCCTGCCATATTCTCCTTTCTTAACTGACTAAGTACACCTGTGGCATTCTTTCAGAGGCTATGTCTACACTAGACGGTTTAGTTGACAAAACTGGCTTTTTTGTCAACAAAACCTAGGGAGTGTCCAGATTCTCAAGGGTATTCTGTCGACAGTAAATCAACAGAACTCAGCACTTTTTTCAATGGTCTTACCCTGCTCCCCGTGATGGAGAACTCCTCTGTCGACAGAGATCTGTTGACAAAAATCTGGTCTGGACCTTTCAGAAGGCCCTTCTGAGGACAGACAGGGCTTCTGGAACACTGGGCAGCCCTATCTGCTGTGCTTCCAGTTGGCTGTTTGGTTGAGAGAGTGGCCAGGCAGTCCAGCCGCATTCTGTCGACACAGAAGATCGACAGAGCAATCCACTTGGTAACGTGGCCACAATCTGTTGACAGAAGTTTTGTCAGAAGATACCTTATGACAAAAACTTCTGACGTCTATTCCCTGTAATCTAGACATAGCCATAGGGTTTAATTACTGTTTTATATTCCTTTTGTGAGATGCAGTGGAATAGGCACTGGACTAGGATCCAGAAGCCCCGGATTCTGTTCTCTGATTGTGTTGTGTGATGAGGGGCATCTCTTTAAGGCCTGGTTTCCTGAAACCAAGTAGTAAGAAGAGGGTTTTGAAGTCAGGGGAGGTCCTTTCGAAAGGGCCCCGCCTACATATATGGGGTGCAATTCGAAAGCGGCGCTTTCAAACCATGCGTGGCTGGCATTATGCTAATGAGGCACTGCATATTCATGGCAATGCCTTATTAGCATCTGCCAATGGGGCTCATTACCATGTCCCTTCCGAAAGGCAGGGGCTAGTGTAGATGAGGCCTCAGCTAACAGTGGAGTTGGATGAAATTTGGCAAAATATTATTTCATTTTATCACACGAGCACCGACACTGTGCTCGGACTTTTCAAACCACGGAGAAGTCTTGGTCCTTCTCCTGAGAGCCACAGACTTTTGCCTAACCTGTAGGTATGTCCTTTCATGAGACAGGGGCAGGTTTTCAAAAGACCTTGGGGTGGATTTTCCAAGGGTTGGGACCCACAGCTGAGGGCAGATTTTCAGAGCAACTCAGCTCCAAATTCAGGCATCAAAAATGGAGCCAGATTTCAGAAATTGCTTTGTACCCAGTCACACCCATTGTGACCTTTCTGCCAGATTTTCCAAGGAGCTCAATCTGGGCGTAAGTGTCATGTTGTTTGGCTATAATGCAAATGTTATAGATCAGAAAACCCAAGCAGGAGGCATTTTTTTCTTAAACTGAAGAAAAAAATATCTCAAAATACTACCTTTTGCTGCATGCTACTCCTGGCTATGTCAGCAGGCCCACTGACAGACAGGGGAAAAGGGGGCAGTTGCCCCTGGACCTGGCATTTTAAAGAGGCCTGGGGCCGCGACTGCTGTCACTGCTAGTTTGGCAGTGGCAGCTGGAGTTCCAGGCCCCTTTGAACTGCTGCAACAGCACTGCTCTGGCTGAGCGCAGCTGTGACCGAGGGGCGGTGCTGTGGTCTGGGCAGTGTTGAGGCCCAAATGCTCTACGCCCCGCCTCGTCTGCCCTTGGTTCCACCCCTTCTGGGGCACAGAGCCAGGCCCCCCCCACCTCACCTCGGGGCTCACAGAGGCTGTTGGTGCCACCGTACATAAGTGGTCTGAGGTCACCATACTGTATTTTCACAGTTCATCTTTAAATGGCTGCTGGTGTGTGTTGCGTTGCCCAGAGATCTTTGGGAATGTGAGTTGCCATAGAACTGGAGAGAGAGAGAGAGAGAGAGAGAGAGAGAGAGAGACTATTTCATTGGTAGGGATCTTTGCTGCCTTTCCTGCAGGGGATAAGTGGGCGGCATTCACTTCTATCGCCTCAGGAGGGTGCTAAACACACCCCTCTTGCGCTTCCTGGCGTAGCAGTGTCTGACGTCGGGTTCATCCCAGCGGGGCTGTTCTGACCAGAAAGTGCAGCTGTAACAATCAGCCAGGGCTCCACAGGAACCTTCCCACCAAACGCCACTCAAGCAGGGAGGTGCTAAATCAGGATGTCTTGCTTCCTGCTTCAGAGCCAGGCCAACCTACCGAGTGGCTGGCTCGTGACTCCATGGGTGTGCAGGAGCTGCAGGCAGTTCAACGCTGCTGTACTCATATTTCTCTCATAGGGCAATCTCACCAGAGAACAGGCCCCCCTGCATACGGTGTCCCAGCAGAATCGACCAGGTGAGAACCAGGTGACCCAGTATAAATGTATAACTGTGCTGCATGGGGTATAATTATGTGGGGAGAGGGCACAGCCTTTTAACCGCCTCATCATTAGGGGCAACCCCTGTACCCAAACCACTGTGCTCAGGGTAAAGAAGAGGCGCTGTTGAAGGACAAGCAAAACTGGATTCTATTCCCAGCTCTCTCGCAAACTCGCTCTGGGAGCCTGAGGAAGTCAATTAGGCCCAGGTCCATAAGAGTATTTATACTACTGACGGTTACCGACTAAGGCTATGTCTAAACTAGGCAAAGTAAGTCGACTGCAGGTATGCAATTCTAGCTATGACAGTTGCATAGGTAGAATCGACATTCCTGTGCTCGGTTTACTTGGCCATCCTTACTGAAGAAGGTTGACGGGAGAGTTTCTCTGGTTGACTTCCCTTACTCCGAGCATCTTGTGAGCAGTACGGGGGTTGACTGTGACCCCTGAGAGGTCGATTTTGAACATCTCTACCAGATACGCAAAATCGAACCCCAGAAGATCAACCCTGAGCAGGTCGATCTTCTGGGGTAGTAGAGACATAGCCTTAATCTCTCTGTGCCTCTCTGAACGATGCAGATAATAGTAATTCCTCTCTCCCACCCCTGATTGTCCTGTATATTTAACTCGAAGGGGCAGGGATTATCTTCAGGTGTGTTAATACAGAGCCTAACCTGACAGAAATTGAGCGTGCTTGGGGCCTGCAGGCACAAATGCGATGCACATATAATAACCATAATACTCAATTGGGCAGGGTCCGAGTTCTGCATAGCTCATGTGTTCTAGCGTATACCAGGCACATCAGGACTCCGACCTAGTGAGAGTTAGGTTGCCTTCAGTGTTGTGGATGAGGCTGGCATATCAAAGTGACTTGGCAAGTTTTAGGCATGCTGACAAGCACCAGTTAGGAATATTACAAAACTCTTTCCCATTAAAGTTCAGCCCCACCTCAGCCCTAGGCCACGGTGAACCTCCCACATGCTGAAAACACATGTTGCATAGGAAGACACCCCACAGCCCTCAGACAATGTGCCTGGTTTAAATGTTTCTTTAGCTCCTTTCCCGAAATCTTCCTATAAAGGTTCATGTCTCTCTGTGCCTCTGACTCCTCTGTCCAGCTGTCTCTCGTTCGCTCCCCGTCTTCCTTCCCACAGTCGTGGGAACAGACCTCATTGCCTGAGAAAAATGCCCTTTTCATACCCCCTGCTGTTGCTTGAAGCAGACAAAAAAAAAAAAAAAAAAAAAAAAGAAAGAAGCCTTTTGAGCAGAGAATCCTTGTCAGAACAAGAAATAATACTGACCCGAGGGAACTCTGCATGTATGGCCGGAGAGGTGCCGTGTGCTTTTGCCAGCTACCTGCTTGGTTGCAATCCAGTACGTGGAATATCATTTCCCCACCATTTACATATAATACAATAGCTTTGGACTACACATCAAAAATGAAGTCCTGGCACTTGGCTTTCATTACATGGCTCATTACTGCTCTAGCGCTATCTGCTCAAGAGAGTAATTTGTCTCCCTTCTAAATAGCTCCCCAGCCTTCTCCCTCCCCATTACAAATGTACCCTTTAAAAGAAATAACGCCCCTATATAGCATTCAGAGCACTCCACTCATGGGTGGTCTGCGATAATGAAGGTGGAATATCTGGGAACAACATCTGAACATGCTTTGCTCCTAATTGAGCTTTTCCAGCATTGCTACCAATTAGCTGGCTTTATTGTTGGCTGGAGGAAAAGGATGCTTCTTCAGTCTTCTGACAGAGATTTACTGTATGCACAACTATGTATAGGCGAATTTTGTGAGCGAATAACTACCCTTTCTCCCCTGAAAAATTATGGGCCGGAACCCTACCCTTCCCCCACGCACACTCAGAAATGATGGGCTGGAACCCCATTGTGAGACAAATAGTTCCCAAGGAAATGCACTGCAAACCCGGAAAGTGGTCTACATTTTACATGCAAAGGAAGTGGGCAGGTTTTTGAGACGATCAGAAAAGTACAGAGGAAAGTGCAGAGAAATGGAGGAGTTAGCAGGATTCAAAGAGTGGTTGGTCATTTAGGGTCTGTCTACACAGCAGCCTTATTTAGAAATAAGCTATTCTGGAAGAGCTGTTTCAAAATACCTTATTTCGAAGTAACACATTGGCTTTGTTTACACTAGCTCCCTCCTCTACAGGGGAGCATGTATATGAGCCAGCTTAGTGAATAGTAATATGATGCTGCACTGCATATGCAGCACCTCATTAGCATAATTCTTGCCACGCGAATTTTGAAGTTGCTCATTTTGAAGCACTGGCAAACAGTGTAGCCACAGGCACTTCAAAGTACCTGTGCTACTTTGAAGTTCCCCTACTCCCCAAAACGTTTAGGGAGTAAGGGAACTTGGAAGTTGCACAGGTCCTTCGAAGTGCCCATGTTGACACTGCTTGCTGGCACTTTGAAGTTAGCAACTTTGAAGTTCGTGTGGTGAGAATTATGCTAACGAGGTTCTGCATATGCAGCATGGCACCTCATCGCTGTTCACTGATTGGGGTCGTTCACATGTCCCCTTCGAAGGAGGGGCTAGTGTAGACGATCCCCTCTACACACAGAATTGCATTTCAAAATAGGACGTAGCTATTTCGAAATACAGCATCTACACGCACACGGGCTGTGTCTACGCTACAGCTCAATTTCGAAAGGTCGGCTTCCGACAGTGCGCGTCTGCACACCGAAAGCGCGTTGAGATTGCAATCCGCCTTTCAAAGGGCCAGTCCCTCTTTCAGAAGGGAGCGACCACACGTTGCAGGGCACTCTTTCAAAAGAAAGGGCCAGGAAATGCCACAGACGGGGTCGCATGGCGGGCAAGCCCTTCTGGGGGCTGCAGCTCAGTTCTCTTTTATAGGGTCCCTCCCTGACACCCTCGTTCTGCACACACCTAGGGCTGGCTTGCCATCCAGAGCACTCTGGATCCTGACCACACAGAGAAGCCATTTTGATGCACACTATGGACCCCCGGCAGCTCCTCAATGGCCATCAGTATTGTGACTTGACCCTGGTGGCCATGCCCCCACTCCCCATGTCCTCCCCCCACCCTCCGTCCAATGGCCTGAGGGCCCTGTGGGATACGGATGGCTGGGGGTACCTGCATGGGTGGGGCACATGCAGGTGTCAGGCAGTTCCCCCCTGGGTGCACAGCTGGCAGTGCTTTCCATGGGGGCGTGTGCTGAGTGCCGTGTGTGGCTGCTACCGCCGGCCAGGGAGTGTGGCTGTCTGGGGTATGTCCGGACTGGAGCTGGTGGCCGTATGAGTGGCCCGCTGCTGGCCGTGGCAGAGACAGGCACCCCCTCCCCATGTGCCGTGGCGTCCAACATGCATGAGACCTACTGGGGGAGGCCCAGGTGAAGGGTGCCCAGCTGGAGACCTCTGAGGACAGAGTGATGAAAACGGTCCCATCGCTGGAACCACCGTTGTCGCTCAGGGCTTCCATCTCAGTGCCAGTTGGGCAGAGGCTGCTGCCTGCCACTGTTCCTGGAATCTCCTTGGGCCCTCTGTCAGGCTGCTTGTCCGCCCTGGCGGTGTCCAGGATGTGGGTTGGTGGCAAAGCCTCCTTAGGCTCCAGGAGGCAATTTTGCTCCTGGAAGTGGGGGCAGTTCCTTTACCTTACACTGCACTTGGAGCCCAGGAGCTCAGGCCAGTTGACAGCCAGGTGAAGGCTGCAGCATTCTGGCGCTGGCTGGTCATTTGCAGCAGCAGCTCCTTATTCCCCCAGAGTGCCAGCAGGTCCTTTACCTTAGCCTCACCCCAGGAGGGGGCCCTTTTTTTCAGCCTCTGGCAGGGGTCCTGTGAGCCCTGGGATGCCTGGGAGTGGGGCTCCTGGAGGGTACAGGGCTGCTGGCCATGCTGCTGTAGGTTTGCTTGGGGAATTCTGGTGGAGGGTGTGCTGGTGGGAGCTTGTGCTGTCTCTGATGCCAGCATGGTCTCAGCTTCCTTCCACGGCGTTTCTGGGTCCCTGCATCTTTAAATGTGGCTGGATGCGCTGACCATAGAGCTTTGCTTTTGCTGACATGGGCGTCTCTGCACGCCAGGGCCATGGAGGACCCCCGGTTTCGAAAGAGCGATGCACAGAGTGTCTATACATGTTCACTTGCAAAAGAGCCTCACAAAAGCAGGCACTCTTCCTGCAACAGGAAGAGAGGAGCGAGTTCAAAGGGAGTGCTGCAGCCTTTCAAAATTCCCTTTGAAGGAGCACATTTGGTGTGTAGAATCGCTGCGGGATCTTTCGAAAGAGCCCCCCTCTCTTGGAAGTGCTTGCTAGTGCAGACACGGCCAGGTCCTATTTCAGAGCTGAGCCACTGGCCGCACTATGGCTTATTTTGAAACTGGCTCTATTCTCTGTCTAAATATCCCCTTTTTCGAAATAGGCACTACTCCTCATAGAACAGGCTTACCAATTTCAGAGTAAGTCAGCCGCTACTGTGGAATTATTTTGAAATAGCAGTTGTGTGGTGTAGACACTAGGATAGTTACTTCAAAATAACTTTGCTGGGTAGACCTACCCTGATATGGATAAGAAGAATAACCACTTATCACAATTCACTATAAAATATTCCAGTAGGGATATTGATACTTCATGTTTCAGGACCTAAGCCAATCTCTCTTGATTAGAGATCAGGGTGTAGGGGGCAGAATCAGCCTATTGCAGGAATCTTACACTGGTCTGCAAAGCATTGGGCACTGACTGGAATGACGAGGTGTGGAGGAACTCAGCTGGTGGCCCCTAGGCCTCCAGCATGGTTTTGCCCACCTAGGCAAGCCATCACTCTACGTTTAAACCAGACATTCCTGCTTTTCTAAGGTTCCCCCTGCCCCAACCAGAACTGAGATAAAACCAGATGTTGTCTTGTCTGGTATGGGGTTGGGGAAGCCACTTTGGTGAGTGCTCTGCCCTGGCCCCAATGGTATGACCTCACTCGCTTTTCAGAATGGAGTCCCTGTGCTGGAGATGGATGGCAGGAGACAAGTCGCTTGATCGTTGTCTTCGGTCCACCCTGTCTGGGGCACCAGGCACTGGCCACTGCCAGCAGACGGATGCTGGGCTAGACAGACCTTTGGTCTGACCCAGTAATGGCCATTTTTATGTTCTTCTGTGGCGTGACAGCCCTCACTGTGCTGGCGGACATGGTCCCCCGCCATTCTGAGAAGTACTAGAACGCCCAGTTTCCTAGGAGTGCATGATCACCGTATCGGTTCAGGGCACGGAAGGCCCCTTGTAAAGGCTAACTCAATCAGGAGCCTGGCCAGATTAAAGTAATCTTGGGCTGTAGCCACATCATGAACCTGTTCCACTCCAATACTTCTGCCCCTGGCCCTGCTCCTTAGTTAGAGTGGCAGTGGTATTGAGACCCTTCTGCCCACCAAGTGCCCTCTTTTTTCTGATGAAGAAGCAAAGTGGCAGCAGGGACAGAGCTTGGGTAGGGGGCCGGGGCCAGGTCCTCCTGTACTCATCCCATATCCCATACAGAGCATCATGATGGGATAGTATAAGCAGGGCTTCCCAGACCAGTAGTTCTAGGAAGTAGCACCATGTTGAGATGTGTGGGGGATTTACATCTCAGTGCTGTCGTTTCAGGCTTTCTGCAAACTCAGACATCTCTGCATCAGCTATGCTCAGATCATATTTTCAATCTGTTCTTTGCAACCATGAGGGCTGAAAAGTTACTGTATTTTTAAATGAAGTCTGAGACGCTGATGTAATCACATAACTAGGAGCTGAGGCATTAGGCATGGGCCTATATTGTCTTTACTGTAATTCAGCCCTGTTACAAAGCTTCTTTCAGTGGTTTGCAAAAAGTTATCACAGCAGTAGAGCAAACGCTCGTATGAGTTTAGCTCAGACAGTCTTGCAGGAGAACACATATAACTATTGTTTTAGGGTAGGTCTGCACAGCAAAGTTATTTCAGAATAACAGCTGTTTTTTCAAAATAACTTTCCTAGTCCCTATGCAATGCAACCACTATTTCAAAATCACTGAAGGCCCCTGGATACACGGGTAACGTTAGTTTCAAAAGCGGCTCTTTCAAATCACACACAGATGCCATTATGGTAATGAGGCACTGCATATTCATGGCAGCGCCTCAGTATCTGCTGAGGTGCCTCATTACCATGCCCCCTCCGAAAGGAGGGGGCTAGTGTGGCCGCAGCCCTCCAGAACAGCTCTTCCAGAACAGCTTATTTCGAAATAAGGCTGCTGTGTAGACGATCCGTTAGGCTGTATTTACACATACCCCCTCCTTTCAAAAGGCCCCCATCTACATGGGCGGCATGCATATGAGAGTGACACTTTCGAGTTGTGCGCAGCTGCCATGATGTTAATGAGGCACTGCATATTCATATCAGTGGCTCATTAGCATCTTCTGAACTGCCCCTTTTGGAGGGGGCATGTGTAAACACAGCTTTGAGACCAAGACTAGTGAGGTAGCTGTCCTATGCAGGGAATTGGCAGCAATGCCTCAGGATGTTAGGGACTTGCAGAACTAAGTAAATCCCAAGGGAATAAACCCACTAGCTCAGCAAAATTAAATTATATAAATTAGGTGAGGAATCAGCCAGCTTAAGTCTGAGCCATCTGAACCCTCAGACAGAGATGAATGAAGCTCTTGCAAATAATCCACAATACAAGAGACCAGGTGAGAGTGGATACATATACAAACTCCTACAAGCTTTTGAAGAAAAGCAGCTCCTTCCCACCATGGACAAGGCACCTACCATCTTGCTAAGCAAAGCTGGGGTAGAACCTCATGTGTGTGATAAAACTGCAGAGCAGCAGCAGCAGTAACCAACTGACCAATTAATTGTGACTGCAGCATGCTGGCAGGGCTAATTACCGGTGGGATCCAGGGCAGCTAATTTATCTAGAACACCCACAATAAAGAGACTTTGTGGAAGAAAAACTCCAGGAAAATGTTACAGGCCACACCCTCATCTGGTGAGAATAGGCAGAGAAGCACTGCAGCATTTCCAACTGAGGATCTGGCCTTAATATCGCACAGTAGATAAAGCTGCATTCGGTTGCTATGGCAAAGTCTTTGCCTGAGGCTGGGAAAGCACTGGATGAAATACAGCGGGGGCCCCTGGCATTGGGGAGACTTTTCTAAAATAGGCAAAAGTGCTCTTGGATATTTCTACAGCTGGCGTATAGACCATGATGGCCAGCAGGCCACTTCAAAGAGAAACACAACAAAGGTGTCCCTCTGCCCCAGTAACTCACAGACCACCCAGGCACAGAGGGGACTCATTTGGTGAGGAGAGAGGCCAAAGAAAGGTCAGAGGCTGACAATCAACTGTGAACAACGTTAAATATTCCAAAACAACCCATTTAGCATGCAGTGGAATGTGGACATGTCAGAAATAACTCTCTGACACTATAAATATAGCAAAACAAAACAAGGAGGGGTGAGATTTAAATAGAGCAATTCACACTTCAGCATAGCTGAGGGTCAAGTCACACCCATCTGTTAATAAAATATACGGCCCCTTACCAGATCCAGCTCAAAGGCTCTGAAAAGACATGTCTCTCCTTCAACCATCAATATTGGGAAGACCCCTGGAGTCTCATCTATGGAGTATCAGTGGTCAGCAGAGCAGTCCCTGGCAAAGCACACTGAGTTCATCCTTATCATCAATAACCGTGGGCTCAGCACCTGTTGGTGTCTGATGCCTCTCTCACTATTTCCTTCCATCTTTCCCTGTCGAGTGCAGAGTGGCTTAGTTTCTGTAGACTAGCTCTGCACCAATCTACTACATCATCTATCCATTCTCGGGGGGGTCTGCATCTCCTATTTGAACCGTCCATTATGCCAAATACTAGGGTCTTGATTTTTCGTTCATCGTTCATTCTGCAAATATGTCTAAATAGTTGTAGCTTCTGTTTTATAACCTTCTGCAGCAGGTTCTCTTTTGGCTGTATCTTCCTATATAATTCCTCATTGGTGATCTTCTGCATCCATCCTATTCTCAGAATCTTTCTATAACAACTCCTTTCAAATGCCAATATTCTTCTTTTTGAATCTTTCATTATCACCTGTGTCTCACATCCGCACAACATGCTGCTGAATACACACATTTTCAAGACGCCCAGCTTCGTTCTTAAGCTAATTGCTTTGCTTTTCCAGATCTTATCCATCGCCTTCAAACTTGCTTTGCTTTCACTATTCTAGTCACTATTTCCTTCTTACAGTCTAGATCATATGTTATGTTGCTCCCCAGATATGTAAACTTCTCTACATTTTCTAGTTGAATACCATCAACACTGATCTTCCTTCCTATTTCCTTACCTCCAAATACCATTGTTTTTGTTTTATCGATGTTCATGATCAGTCCATACCGCTTCCCTTCTTTGTTAAACACCCACACCGTTTTCTCTAGCTTCTCCTCATCTTCCTCAATGATAACTGTATCTCCGTGAACCTCAAGTTGTTAATTCTTTTCCCATGCACAGATACACCTTGTACCTCTTCCTTGATCTTGTCCATCACTCTCTCCAGATGTGCGATGAAGATACTTGGTAATATTGGATCTCCTTGAGTTGGCTAGTCACATGATGCTGGCTTGAGCCCTTGGTTTCCAGAAAACATATGTGAAGGAAGGAAGGAGATCAAGTGAAGATTAAAAAAATAAATGCATTATGCACTTGTAATGCTGAACAGACCTGGCTTGCCAGAACCAGGGATAGAACCAGTGAGCAGAGGGTCTAAAGCACTGCACCCTACCACATGAGCTAAAGGCCAGCTGGCTTGCAACTAAGGCTGTAGAGCAGAGGTTTCACTCACTCCAGTTGAGGTCTCAGTGCCTCTGGGTACTACACACTTGTGTTCAGTCACATTAAATTGAGCTAAAAAATGGTTATTTACCAACACGCCACTAGCCACCCCAAAATGGCGGGTGCTACACATAAATATACCAAGAGACACTCCCTGTCTCCAAGAGCTCATGTGACTGATGATGCAGTGGATGAAGGCCTATGTAATTGCAGAGAGTGAAATAATCTCTCTATTGAGATGCCGTGGAAATGACGGATGACCACAGTATGGTCTCTCATTAAACTCTTAGTATCTGCTCAAGGCAGTAAGAGTACCGTTTCCTTTAGCGTGGCCAAAAGACTGCAATGAACTCCTGACAATTCGTCTGAAAGTGAGAGAGATCTAGGCTTAAAATTTAAAAGGAGTAGCTGAATACAGACATGGTTTCCTAAGATGGAGCCTTCTCACTTGGCTTTTTATGCCCATCACCAGCTACAATGGGTCTTCAAAAAGAATAATCAAGTTCCATTGTGCTTCTAGGTAGAAAAAAGCCTTTTTTCAAAGAGACCACGTTATTGTAAATGTACGGGTGTCTGTGAATAACAAAGATTTAGTGACATTAACAAATAAACAGCCTATTAAATCCTGAAAGAACCTTGTAAGAAGTGGGGAGTGAGTAACTCAAATTATCTGAAGATCCCATTATGATTTTCCATTAAGGAACAGGTAATATGGTCAAGCTGAGATACTGGATAATACCTATGGTCCATGCAGTCCCTTATTCTGTCTTCAATAGCAGCCAGCACCAGGTGCTTCTGAGAAGGGGCAAAGTAACCTCGCAGCAGGCCAGCATGGGATAATATGCACACCAGAAAACTGTCTTTCTAACCACTAATCATTAGAAACTGCCTTAGCTCCTCAAGAAGGAAGATGTATATCCCTTCCAAAATTCCCACTTTGTTAGCATTAATACAATAGCTCTGCATACACTTGTTATCATATAAAACATCCAGTCCCTGTTTGAATTTTGCTAACTTCTTAGCCTCAGTGATAATCTGTGGCTAAAAGTTCCACAGTCTAATTCAAATTCATACATGAAATATAAGATGAAATAGGAAATATTTCCAATTCCTTCAAAAGCACAACCAGATCCAGGAAAACAGGATACTCTAGGGCTATAACTAGGAAAATGTAGAGGTGACTATTCCAAGGAATAAGAGGCAAACATGCCTAAATAACCTATGCAGAAATAATAAT
The DNA here is from genome assembly GCF_033958435.1 of Carettochelys insculpta. NCBI lineage: Eukaryota > Metazoa > Chordata > Testudines > Carettochelyidae > Carettochelys > Carettochelys insculpta. The sequence goes on from NC_134140.1 coordinate 16,790,498, forward strand.
TGCTGGTAGCACATTAAATTTTCTAGGCTGACGAACTGGGGGAAAATTCTGAAGAGAATATTGGTCTCATATACTCAAAAGGAGCCTTTTCATTCTAAAATAGCTTGAATTGAAGATCATGAACAATTTTTTTCTCTGATTTCAGGGATGTTAGCCAAATTTGCAGAAGAGAGCTCCAGGAAATGGTGGAGATGCACACACACTATGCAAAAACATTTAAAAATTGGGGGAGGAAGAGTGGAAAAACTGGACCAGACTATCAGTGGATGTAAACTGGTATAAAATTATCATAGTCGCTGGAGCGAAGCCAGTTTACACCAGTTGAAGATCTGGCCTACTCATTACAGATTTATGAACTGTTGGCAACGGGGTTAGAAATGGGCTCAGAGTTTGGATTGCTGGCTATGAAAAATGACAAGATGGTAGTACACTGGAAGAAAGTGGATAAGAAACTTTTAGACCTGATGCTAATATCTGTATAGTGTGGCTTATAGAGGAACTGTCAAGCAAATTCAGTTCCTTCAGAGCAGAAATAGTTCCCATTTGTGCTGGATATGCTGGAAAAGGGATCTTGGTTTCACACTTCTCCTTATGAGGTAGGATAGGGGAATTGTGATGAACTACGGCAAAACATATACGGTTAAAAGTGAACTCAATCCCAGACATCAAGTTAGAGCGGAAGCTGAAGCTAAATACCAGTCATTGGCTACTGCTGGATTTGAATGGATGTACCTAGACAAAAAAAAGTTAGCATATATGTAAGGCTGATGAACCTGGGTCATTGGCAGAATGGAGTGAACATGCAACTGTAGGAGCTAAAGCCAGGTACTCCACTACATGAGTTAAAAGCCAGTTAGCCATCACACCAAGGCTATAGAGCAAAGACGTCACCTTCCCTTGTCGGGGTCTCAGTGCCTCTGAGGCTGCACGTATAATGCAAAGGAGGTGCACCATGTTCTCACTTCTCTCATTAGAAAAGTATATTAAATACCACACCCTGCTGGAGAATTAAAGCTGTGTTTTTAAACCACAGGCAATATTGGGCATTTAAACTGTATTTGCTTACTTACACTTCTAATGCTAGATCGCCAGTACTGCAGTACCGTATGTTTGGAATTAAGGTCTAGATGCTTGGCTCCTTTTCAAATGAACTCAAAGATGACACCCTCATTATCTTCAAAATAGGAGCAATGCTGGACCCTCTTGTTTATAATTTACCACCAATTGTCATGGGTGGCAAGTGAATCTAGGTCTGGGGGAGGCAAGACCCCAACCCTGCCCCTTCCTCCTGAGGCCCCACCCCCCATGGGAGCCAAAGCCCCCATCCAAGACAGGTCTCCAGCTCTCCACATGAGCCTTCCCAGCTCCAGAGCACTAGGAGGGCAGGCAGCGAACAGTCCCCAGCCTCCCAGGCCCCAGAGCACAGGAAGAGCAGGTATCCCCAGTCTCCTGCTCTGGAGAGACCCCACACTCAGTGAAGCTGGTGCCCAGGGGCAGCCTAGGAGCTGAGATGAAGCAGAGAGCATTCTGAGGGCAGGGTGTGGGTAGGGCCAGACTGGAAATGCCTTCCCCTGCCTCTTATACCCACCATCCATGCATACTGTGGTGCCAAATCCTGCTTGCCTTATTTATCCCACATGACCCAAAGCAGAACCCCCTTACTAAGGTTAGAGGCATGAGTAACACTGCACAGGCTTAGCCAATAGTCCTCTTTATTTACCTTCTTTAAAAAGAGCTGGAATGCTTTGAGATTCGCTGGAGATGAACCCAGAACCCATCTCCAGATCCAAACATCCTTAGTTTTGGAGAAGTTCAGGTACGAAGGTCAGGCTGAACCATACGCCTCATCTCTGAGCAGCCTTAAACTTTGTGCAAATTTCAACCCAGCCTCTTGACCCAGTATGCTTTTCCTAACCAAGGGCCAATATCACCAGCCACCCAAGATGAGCTGCAAATAGATACCTCCTGCACTAGCTGGGCAAACACTGCATGTTCTGAATTTCCCCAATCTCATCTGCCTTTCCCATGGACCAGGATATTTATCTTAAAATAGAAAAGGTCCAACAAGGGAAAACGAACATTTAATTTAACCTTAAAACAATCAGTTTCCCACAGTTTGCCAGTCAGTGTGACTTGGTGTCACTACATAGGCCCATTGAGCCATAGCTTTTTCCAGTCTAACATACCTGCTTACAAGAAATTTCCTGTTCCAGGTTCTGGCAGTTCATTATGAATGCAAAGCACCTAACCCACTTTTGCCACTACTGAAATAGCAACGATGCAGCAGGAAAGCTGTGTGTGGCATTCTTGAGACAAACAAGACAGTGAAAAGGATGGCCCGGAGTTTAGGGGAAAGCACAGGACTTGGAAGACCTATGCCAAGAAATCTGCCCCACCACAAAATTCCTATGTGTTACTGTTGGAAGACAGGATACCTGGCTAGATGGACCTTTGGGCTGACCCTGTATGCATTGGAGATACACAAAAGAAAAGAACTTAATTGGAGACACACACCTCCTAGAACTGGAAGGGACCTTGGGAGGTCATCTAGTCCACTACCCTGCCCTTTTGGCAGGACAGAGCAACATCCCTGACAGCTCTTTGCCCCAGTCCCTAAATAGCCTCCTCTAGGATTGTGCTCACAGCCCTAGGTTTAGCAGGGCAATGCTCAAACCACCGAGCTATCCCTCCTCCTTAAGTACACATATAGGCTAGTGCTACACACACCCCTGCTGCTGGCAGCTTGATGCAAATGATCAGCTGTGGCTGCAAGGAAAGCTCCTGGAGGCCCACATCTGAGCAATGCTGCATTAAAGTCTGTCAGGTACTCAGCTACTACAGTGACAAGGGAAGGTAAGTACCTTGGAGCTATAACAATAAATGCAACACCAATATTGCTGCACTTGTTTTCTGGATCAGAAAACTGAGACTTGGAAGGATAGAATGATGTACCCAAGAGTGCCCACATGCTCAATATCAGGAATATATCCCAGGAGTTCTAATACCTGCTTTCTTGTCCTAACCATGAGATGAACTTGTCCAAAAAAGCAAAGAGGCTACACTAACATCATTCAAAATGCAGCCCAAACTCCTGCATGTCTTTGCTTCCTGTGAAGCATTTGCTGTCCTCTTGTTTGTGGTTATTTATATCTGCAGCACTGTCATTCACAGCAGGTGATTCTATTTAACACCTCCATGTAAGGAGAGCACTAAGGCTTACAGTAATTCCCAGCAGGGCCTTTCTACAGCAATGATTGTCTTAACCTACTAATGTAATCTCCATAATTTAGTGCCATTATCTCTCCACCTCCAGCGTTAAAATTAACTCTGATCCCACCACCCACTGCCAAAGACATCTGCTGCAAACACATGTGATACGTGCAGCGTTACTTGGTACTCAGAAGAATCAGTCCATGCAGTGGTCTGTGCTGTATTGTTTTGGGAGCACTGAACAGCACAAACTGTGCACAGATTAATTTCAAAACCTCCCTTTAAGCCTGTCTTCTATTATGTCTGTTATCGAAATCCGGTTCCGTGAAGCACTAAGATTTTTCCACTGCCCTAGGATTCAGCACGCTGAGAGCTTTCCTTGATGATCAACCTTGTTACCTCCAAGGCCTTATTCTTTTGGCACCCTCATTGGATGGTGAGAAGAAAGACAAAGTGAGTTCTTGGAAGTAAAGATCCTGCTGTTGTTCAGGTTTGAATAAAGAGGGTCATTGCTCCCCAAGGCTCCTCTCTCTTTTCCTCTCTCTCTCTCTTCCCTTTCTTAGGCCACATAATAGAAAAGTACCACCACCCACAAAGCTGTATAAATCAAGCAGCAATCAATACACCAAAGCTTCTGCAACACATGCAGAGACAGGCACATTAGCAAATGTACGCTGCTGCATGCACACTTCTTTAATCCTACTCAATAAGTCACATGGATGTGCATTTCCTTCTCTTCTCCAGACCTGCATCCCCTATTGCATGGTACCTGAAGCAGTAATTTTCCCTTCCTTGAGAAGCTAGGGAGCAATTTTTTGCTCTGGCAAGAGGTCCCCAATGGCAAAACACTCCAAGACATCAAGGGGGGAATTTTTGTGTTCCATTGAGTCAAGTCCAGAGCTGAGAAAAGAAGATCCAACTCCACTGAAGCCAATGAAGCTTCACTCACTCACCTGAGCTCAGAATATGGCCCAGTATTCTTAAGCCTGATTCTGATAGGGCCTGGAATCATAATGCTGGAAGACACCTCAGGAAGTCGTCAGGTCCAACCCCCTCCTCAAATCAGGATCAACTCCTACTAAATCATCCCAGTCAGGGCTTTGTCAAGCCGATGCTTAAAAACGTCTAGGGATGGAGATTCCATCATCTCTTTAGATAACCTATTCCAGTGTTTGACCAGCCTCCTGGGGAAATAGCTTTTCCTAACATCCAACTCAGACCTCTCCCATTGCAACCCGAGACCATTGCTCCGCGTTCTGCCACTATTGAAAACAGCCTCTCTCCACCCTCTTTGTAATGCCGCTTCAGGTAATTAAAGGCTGCTGTCAAATCCCCTCTCAACTCTTCTCTTCTGTAGACTAATAAGCCTAAATCCCTCAGCCTCTCTTCATAAATCATGTGCTCCAGTCCCCTAATTATTTTGTTGCCCTCCACTGGACTCTCTACAATGTGTCCATATCCTTTTTATAATGGGGAACCCATAACTGGACACAATATTCCAGATGTCCAATAAAGGGGAATAATCACTTCCCTAGATCTGCTGGCCATGCTCTTACTAATGCAGCCCAATATGCCATTAGCCTTCTTGGCTACAAGGACACATTGTTGACTCAAGTCCAGGTTCTCATCCACTGGAATGCTCAGGTCCTTTTCTGCAGACCTGCTGCTTAGCCAGTCAGTTCCCAATCTGTATCAGCATTTAGGATTCTTATTTCCTAAGTGTAGGACTCTGTACTTGTCCTTGTTAAACTTCAACAGATTTCTCGTGTCCCACTCTTCCAATTTGTCTAGGTCACTCTGGACCCTATCCCTACCCCACATCTCCTGCAACTTTGTGTCATCTGTGAATTTGCTGAGGGTGCAATCTATCCCCTCATCTGGGTCATTAAAAGATGTTGAACAAAACCAGCCCCAGGACTGAACCTTGGGGTACTCCACATGATACTGACTGCCAAGCAGACATAGAGCCATTGATCACAACCCATTGAGCCTGATGATATAACCAGCTTTTTATCCACCTTACAGTTCATTTATCCAATCTGTACATCCTTAACTTGCTGGCAAGAATATTGTAAGAAAATGTATCAAAAGCTTTGCCAAAGTCCGGGAATATCACATCCATCCCCATATCCAGAGAGACAGTTACTTCATCATAGAAGGCAATCAGGTTGGTCAGGCGTGATTTGCCTTTAGTTAATCCATGTTGACTATTTCTGATCACTTTCCTCTCTTCCAAGTGCTTCATAATGGATTCCTTGAGGATCCCCTCCACAATTTTTCCAGGGCCTGAGATGAGGCTGACAGGTCTGTAGTTCCCCGGATTCTCCTTCTTCCCTTGTTTAAAGACATGTGCTACATTTGCCATTTTCCAACCATCAGGGGCCTCCCAAATCACCAGGAGTTTTCAAAGATAGTGGCCAATGGCTTTGCAATAACATCAGCCAACTCTCTCAGCTCTCTTGGATGCATTAGACCCAGCCCCATGGATTTGTGTATGCCAAGCTTTTCTAAATAGTTCTTAACCTGTTTGTTCTCTACTGAGGACTGCCCACCTCCTCCACGTTCTGTGCGGCCTGCTGCAGTTCTCTGGCATCTGACCTTGTCTCTGAAGACGAAGGCAAAAAAAGCATTAATCAATTCAGCTTTTTCCACATTATCTGTCACTAGGTTCCCTTCCCTATTCAGTCGTGGCCCTGCTCCTTCCCTGACCACTTTCTTATTGCTAACATGCCCAAAGAAACCTTTCTTGTTGCCTTTCACATCCCTGGCTAGCTGCAACTCCAATTGCATTTTGGCCTTCCTGATTGTACCCCTGCATGTTCAAACAATATATTTATATCTTCCCTAGTCATCTGTCCTTGCTTCCACTTCTTGTAAGCTTCCTTTTTGTGTTTAAGCTCACCAAAGATTTCTCTGTTAAGCCAAGCTGGTCGCTAACCACATTTGCTTTTCTTTCCGCACATTGGGATGGTGTGTTCCTGTGCCTTCTGTAGGGCTTTTTTAAAATACAGCCAGCTCTCTTGGACTCCTTTCCCCCTCATGTTATCTTCCCAGGGGAACCTCCCCATCACTTCCCTGAGGGAGTCACACTACATTTTTCTGAAGTCCAGTGGCTGTATTCTGCTGCTCTCTTTTCTCCCTTTGGTCTGGAATCTGACCTCGACCATCTCATGATCAGTACTGCCCAGGTTGCTACCCACATTTACTTCCTCTACCAATTCCTCTTTGTTTATGAGCAGCACGCCAAGCTGAGCACAGCCCCAGGCTGGTGCCTTCACAATTTGCACCAGGAAGGTGTCCCCAACATTAACCAAAAACTTCCAGATTTTCTGTGTATGGCTGTATCAGTCTCCCTGCAGATGTCCAGATGATTGAACTCCCCTACGAGAACCAGGGCCTGTGATCTGGCAGCTTCCATTAATTGTCAAAAGAAAACCTCATCTACCTGATCCGATAGTCTAGAGTAGACACCCACCACAACATCACCCTGGTTACTTCCACCTCTAAACTTAACCCAAAGACTCTCAACAGGCTTTTCTCTTGCTTTATACTGGAGCTCTGAGCAATCATACTGCTCCCCGACATGCAGTGCAACTCCTCCACATTTCCACCCCTGCCTGTCCTTCCTGAACAGTTTATAACCTTCCATGATATTGCTCCACTCATCTGAATTGTCCCACCAAGTCTTTGTTATTCCAGTCATGTCATAGTTCCTTGAGTGTTCCCAAGACTTCCAACTCTTCCTGCTTCTTTCCCAGGGTTCTTGCATTCATGTGCGGACACCTAAGATCACTACCCAATTGCCTTGTTCTCTCAGTATGATTCAAGGGTTCTCTTCTGTTGCACTTTTCTCCTTGTTGCAACTTTCTTCCTGGTATCCCATTTCTCCACTTACCTCAGGGCTTAGGTCACCATCCCCCAATGAACCTCGTTTAAAGCCATTCTTACTAGGCTTGCAAGCCTGTCCGTGAAGATACTCCTCCTTCTCCTCATTAGGTGGAGCCCATCTCTTCCTACCAATCCTCATGAACAGCTTCCCATGGTCAAAGAATCGAAAGCCCTCTCTTCAACACCACCTGGGCAACCATGCATTTACTGCCAAAATTCTTCGATCTCTACCTAGGTCTTCGCCTTCAACAGGAAGCATGGATGAAACCACTTGGTCTACTTGGTGTGAGAAAGAATTTCCACATGGTCCATTGGAAAGTAGCCGCGAGTCGGGAGATCAAAGTCTGGGCCTTCATGTACAAATAGTCTAGATTTGTGATGGGAATTCCAAATTCTACCATCTCATCCTCATTTTCCAAAGCCTTCCCTGCTCTGCCTCTCTCAGCTAATCTGCCCTTTATTTTCACATCGTTCTTGCTCCCCAACTCCATCAACACTAACAGTCTTGACAAGCCAGCAGCCAACCCCACGCCAGTCTTCACACATTCCCATGTTCCATGAACTCTTCCCAAAGGCCAAGCTGATCCAAAATGGCAACTGCCCACTTCACCATCATGGCCCAGTGCTTCTGCTAGACCTGCAAGAAAGGAAATGTGGCAGGACTCTGCCTGGCACAGTGGAAGGGTTCTATTCCTTGTTTTAAAATGTACAAAATGGGTATAATTCATAAAAATGTTACATACTCTATTGCGTTCCTCTCTCCCCCATTCTACAGGCTGCTTGTGTTAGTAGATTGTAAACTCCTCAGAGCATGCCTCTTCCTGTGAGTTCAGGCAGCACATAGAACAACAAGGCCTGGGTTATTACTGTAATTTGTGTTACAGTTGCACCTACAGACTCCAGCCAAGATTAGGATCCTCTTAACCAAGGTTTCGTGCCTATATATAGTAACAGGCAATCTCTGATCCAATAGTTTGCAATTGAAATAGACAAAAGATGGGAAGAGGGAATCAAGATCATCTACATTCTTTATCTGAGACAGATTTAGGGAGTTGCCTGGTATCACACAGAACCCTGTGGTAGAGCTAGGAATCAAATTCAGGTCACCTCATTTCCAGCTACACAATTGCTGTAGATGGAATTGCATATCTACAAATCGACTTCAAGGTCTAGCATAGAATTGGCCTAAGTTATGCCCACTCTCCCAAATTTACAGAGCAAGGGGATTTTGTCACCTGGCTCAATGCATTTTCACAGGCTACAGGATGGTGCTGAGCTTCCAGCATCTCCCCAAACTTCTAATTAATTCTGTGTCCTCCTACCCCTATGCATCGACGGATCCCCCAACCCACTCAGTGTTTAATTATGCACCTGTCCCAGACTGTCACTGTTGTTCCAGGGTTATGAACCCCCTTGTCTCATCCCAGGCCTGGTTTTTCAGTGATGGGGTGGGAAGAGGAGGAAACAGCAGGGTTATCCATTATGCTCAGAAGGGGATGGGAAAGGAGGAAGCAGAGCAGCCCACAGTTGCTGAGACTTTTCACTTCTCTCCTTCTCTCTCCCGTTAACATGGCCTCCTCTGCTCCCTTGCTCTCTTTTCCACTCAAAAGTTAACCTCAGCTGCTGAAGGAAAGAGGGAGAGTCAGGCCAGTCATGACTGGCTGCTCTTCCCCAGGGGCGAGCAAATGGGACACCTACATCACATGTCACCCACAGGCTAGCATCCAGCCCTGACTGGAATCATGTCTGCAAATGCTACATTTAACCTGGAACCCCCACATTCTGTGTAAGTGTAAGTGCACTAATCCCTTGTTGGTATTACTGTTGTGTTGGTCATGAGTAGAGATGGAGGGCAAGGCTGATGATATGCCAGTGTTGAATTCATGCCTGGGCAAAATACACATCAATTTGGTTTGCCAGGCTGCAAAGGACTTCTCAATGATGTCACCGGACTCAATCTATGAAGGTTATTCTAAAATTTTCAAGGGATTATTGCTGTGGGGTGCCTCAGAGCTCAGCACGCAGTCCCTCTGCATCATCCCCCACCGAGACGTCAGAAACTGGGCACTCATTAAAAGAGGAAACCAAAATCAACAGTTACTTTCATACCTTCTGGCCACAGAGCATGACTTCGTTTCACAGAGGGGGCAAGACGGGTCCCAGGAGACTGAGTGCTTTGCCAGGTGTGACACAGGAAGTCTGACAGAGATGGGTACAGAACCCAGGAGTCCAGGCTTCCCACTACCACCACCACCACACACACACAAACACACACACACACACACTCTAAGCAGCAGCTACCACTTCCTAGTGGAAAACCTGATTTTTAAATATTTTGAAAATACATTTGTGATTTTATAACACTCTCCCACCCCCATGTGTGTGGGTGTGAGAAAGAAGGTGTGAATTATAAATTACCCAGATGTATTTTCATAATGATGTATGTGTCTCTGATCTTTCTTAAGCTCTTCTTTTTTTTTTTTTACAGAGGCCTTTGCTTTTTTACCTGAATTAGTTGAGTAAGTGTAAACTCAGAAGGGTCCCCTGAAGTTAGCCCCCTGCCACATTGAATTAGATTGGGTATTGAGATCAGCTGGAATGATTTGTTTATTCAGTCTGTGGCCAATAAAAGGTCTCCCTGCTTGCTCCCTCACCCTCTGTGACCTTGGCTGAACTAGGACGGCCCCAGTGGCTACCATATCAGGTTGTGTGAATGCAATCTAAATTCAGTAAGCATGCCTAATTAATGCTCCTTGTATTTCTTTGACTCACAGGAGGTGCATGGTGACCTAAGTAGTAAATCTCATCACTACACAGGAATTATGTGGGTCAGTTTTTTTTACCAAATGTGTCCTGGATAAAGCCCAAGATACCCAAAACATGTCTTGGTGTCAAATGAAAGCTACGATCTCTCTGGAACAAAAGCAAACTTCCTTCTGGAGGAGTTAAGCGCTGCTCTGACCACTGTAGCTTTTAAAAGTACCTTCAGGTTATTAATAGAACTGATTTGTTTAAAATAGCTCACCCATTCCATTTCCTGCTTTCACTAAGACTTGAATGATAAACAGATAACTGTTGCCACCGTTTTCCTCCTTGACAAACCACAGCCACAAGCAACTTGGCTGCAGATATTTTTCTACTACCTTTTTAATAATAGAGCAAGGCAATCTACTTGCTAACTGCCTTCCAAGTCTTCATGCCCAATTTTACCAGGTCTTTATTAGAAATGCTTTTTATTTTCTTAATCCTGGTGTCGGGGAACATACCTTGACACGTGACTACCACACTGATTGGTTCAACATAAACATGCAGATCAACAGATTAGATACAAACAGTCCCTAAGACTTTGTACACGTTTAAACTACAGAATCCACAGGCACTGTTTTACCTACGTGGATTGTACATTTAAATGACCAGAAGATACCATTTTATCACATAGATGGGTTGTATATTTAGATTATTAGCTTAACATGCTGGCATACCTAGCAATAGTCCTCCCATGGTTAAAGCTGAAGCAAGATTCACACTTTAAGCTTCATTTTTAAACATGTACACATGAAGGCTCCATTTCCCATTGGCTTGCTTTTTGCTTAACTTCCTGTGCCTGAATAACATCATTGCCATCAGTGGGACTACTCAGGTGCAGAAAATTAAGCAACAGCTTAAGACTTTGCAGAATCAAAGCCTAATTTCTCCAGAATTACAGAGCTCTTCCTCAAGTCTGGGAAAGGTGTGGAGCATGACAGCTGGTGCAAGATGAACCAGATTATTCAGCACAAGTATTTGACATATAGTCTAAGGGACCATTCAAGGTGAAGACCTAAAGAAGAACTTGAAAGTGTCTCTCTCTTACCAACAGAAGTTGGACCAACAGCAGATACTCCCTCATCCAATCTTTCTTTCCCATATTCTGTGACCAACATGGCTACATCACAGACTTTCCGTTCCCTTTTTAGGCTTTGGAGCAATAACTGCTGAATGAAGCCAAAAGTAGCGGGCCACAAACTGGCAGAACAACGGAAAATGAGAGGGTGTGCTGGGAAGGCGTGAGAATAAGGAAGCAAAGCAGGGACAGAAGTATTCAAGAGATCGAAGTGGAGCATGAATAGGATTATGGGCCAGAGAGACAGGTCAGCACATGGAAAGAGGGCTAAAGGGGGAACATAGATACAGGGCTCGTGAAGGTCTGAGGAGAAGCCAGAAGGTGCAAAGCATGAGCACGGGAGGAACTCAAGTGTTCATTTGCAAATTTTGCAAAATTTGAGCTGTGTCTACACTACAAAATAACTTCAAAGTTAACTTGAAAGTCAGGGGCCACTTTGAAGTAGCCTGCAGAGCATCAGCACAAGTTTTCCTTACTTCGAAGTTAACCCAGAAGTAAGGGAGAATAACTTTGAAGTACACTACTCCATTCCCAGGAATGGAGTAGTGGCTTACCTGAAAGTTTAACTTCGAAGTAAAGAATGTGTAGGCGTTCTGCACTCCTTACTTTGAAGGAAGAGGTCAGCCAAGGAGGCGCCACCAGCCCCCCTGCGGACAGAGACAGTCTGGGCAGGCCAAGAAGGGCTCTATGGTCCCTACCATCCGCCTTAAAGGAAGCAGCTCTCTGGCAACCCCAGGCAGGAAGCTGACACTGTGCCACAAGCAGGGGCAACACAAATTCCCACTCGGACTGCCCCTGCTCGAAGCACCAGCCAGCCTCCGCACCCCCTGCCCACCATGGCAGCACACCACACCTCTCTGGGGACCTCAGATGAGGAGTCTGAGGGCTCAGAGCATCCAGTCATAGGCCGTGCCAGGAGGGGACCCTCCTGGTCCAAGGCCGAGCTGAAGGACCTCCTCGCTCTGTGGGGGGAGGTCCTTCTCCAAACTGGTGCCCACCAACGCAACGCTGAGGACTTCGACCAGATGGCCAGTGGCCTCAGTGCTGGAGGCCTCCCCAACTGCACTGGCAGCAGAATCAGAATAAAAGTAGAAGAACCGAGGCAGGTGTACTTCAAAGCCCACGATGCTGCCAGCCAGTCAGGAGCATAGCCCATGCACTGCCCACACTATAGGGAGCTGCACAGACTCCTGGGACCGAGGGAGGTGGCCACCCCAAAGCACCTCATGGATACCACCCCCTTCCCCCCGCCACCGTGGACAGCGAGGACGAGGCAGGCCCCCCCGGCACCACCAGTTCCCTGTGCTGGGAGCGGCCCACTGAGACCGAGGGCGATGATGAGGGCTCCAGCGATGGGACCCTCATCACTGCCCTCCCCTCTGAGACACCCAGCAGAGCCTTGTTGATCTGAGCCTTGCCTGAGCCCCAGGAGATCACAGCTGGTATATATGGGGTGAGTGGGATGTCACAAGGGCCAAGGACAGGGCTCCCCTGGAACAGCCCCACAGCCCATATGCCTGGGGAGGGAACATGGGCTGACACTTACTGGGTGGAAACCTCCAGGAACCCAGCATCCCACAGGGTTTGTGGGCCATCGGGCAGCAGGGGAGTGGGGTGGGGACCAGTGGACCGGGGGCCCCGCCTCTTTCCCCCTCCCTGCTATTGGGACCCTGCACTCAGAACCCGTCCCCCTGTCTCCTTGGGTCTCTGCAGGTCCATCATTGGGAAACTGCCACAACCCACCAGAGCAGGCTGCAGACATAGGGTGCCCGAAGGCCACCCCATCACTTCAGCCTGCATCCACCTGCAGCTGCAGCCAGGCTTTCTGGAGATGACACTGGAGGGATGAGGAGGCAGCCACCAACTGGGCAGTCATGTGGGAGATGACTGAGGTGCTCTGGGACTGGCTGGCGATGGAGCAGGACGTGTGGGTGCAGCTGGCCTGCAGCCTGGATGCCAAGGCCTGGGCCATGGCTGCCCCCCTCACCCAAGCTCCCGCCCCCTCACCAGCCTGGCCCACAGCTGCCCATCCTGCAGCTGGCCCTCTGGCAGCTGCCAACTGCATGGAGGATCTGTCAGCAGCCACCCACCTCGAGCTGGCTTGGTGGATCCTGGCCAAGGTGGATGCACCTGGCCCAGCCCTAGTGGTGCCCCCCACACACCCTGTGAAAGCCCAGCCTACAGCACCCTACCTCCCTGTGGTCCTGGCCCTGTTGCAGCCCCACAGAGGGCCCCAAACTTTGGATGATGGGGCAGCCATGGCCACCATGGCTCCCAGGCCCCCCAGGCCCTTGGGTGACTGACCCTTCTCCCATCCCAGCCCCCACCAACCAAGTTCTGTCTCCCTACCTAGCCCCCCCTCTTCCCCCCCAGAGTTCAGTCCCTCTACTTAGTCTTCTGCCTCCTCCCTGTGGACGGTTGCCCTGTGCACTGTAAATAGCTTCACACGTTGTTCTGTTTTGTTGTACAATGACACCCTAACCCCCATGTCCCTGGTGCTTGCTGGGAGCGTGGCAAGGGGGGGTGTGCAGGAGAGGGTACACTTGGTGGGGGAGCGGGACAGGTGGGGGGGGCCCATGGGGCGTAGTGTGGCTGGGAGGGTCAGGGTAGGCCCTGCATGAAAACCTGGCACAAGGCCTCCTAGACCCTGACCCCATCTCTTTGGGCCTCGCAGCACTGGGCAGCAGGCTGCTGTTCATAGCAGGACCCCAGGTCCACAGCCCAGGCCTGGATAAAGGACTCCTGCCAACCCTCCATTGCAAGTGGCAATGACTGACAGAACATTTGGGAGGCTGACTTCCGGCCCAGTAAGGAGGCTGCAAAACCTTTCCTTCAGCCTCCCAAACGCCCACTCTACTGTGCCCTGGTGCGGTTGAGGTGACCGTTAAAGGTGTCATGGGCTGGTGTGGTGCATCCAGCATAGGGCCACGGGTAAAGCTCATACACAGCACCAGCCACAATGCAGGAGGACATCATGATGTCCCCGAGCAGGAGCTCCCATGGGGGGACATATGTGCCCTCCTGCATCCAACGTCCCAGCCACGAATTCCCGAACACTGGGGCACCGGGGGCCCTGCCCGGCCACCCCATGCACACATCCAGGGAATGGCCCCTCACATCCACCAGGGCCTGGAGTACCACCGAGTGGTACCCCTTCCTGTTAATATAGGCGCCCCCGCTGCGGTTCAGATACCGGATCGTCACATGCATCCCATCCAGGGTTCCAAAACAACTGGGAAAGCCCAGGTTTGTGAACCCATCGAGGGCGGCATCTAGGTCCCCCAGGGTCATGACACCTTGCAGGAGCATGGTGTTGATGGCTCAGATAACCTGCCGGGGGGGGGGGGGGGGGAGGAAGACACGTCCATGAAGACCTTACCAGGAGGCCACCCCCCCGCCAGGCCCTACTTCCTCCCCACCAGGGGTCCCCTTCCCCCTGCCCTCTCCCCAGGGTAGGGCCGTGGTGGGGGCCAGACTTACCCCAAGCACCACTGCTCTGACGGTGGCCTTGCCAATGATGAATTGGTGGCCGATGGACTGGAGGCTGTTGGGGGTGTCCAGCCTTCACAATGCGATGGCCACCCCCTTCTGCACCGGGAGCGCTGGCTGCATCCATGTGTCCTGGTGCTGGAGGACTAGGGTGAGCCAGTAGCAGAGGGCCTTGAATGTCTGGTGGGTCATCTGAAAGTTCCTCAGCCACTGCTTGTCATGACAGTCCTCCAGCACCAGGCAGTCCCACCACTCGGTGCTGGTAGCGAAGGCCCACTGGCAGTAGATCGGGCGACCCAGGGGAGAGGCAGCAGGGCCATGGCCAGGGCCTGCAGGCTGTGTCCCATGCGGGTGACCCAGCCGCGCCACTGAAAGAGCAGGGTGCCCAGTGTGGCCAGCAGGCTGGCCAGGGTAGAGGGGACATCATCCTCAGGAAGGGTGGGAGTGGGCATACTGGTCAGCTCTTCTCCCCAGCACATGCTCCGCTGCTGTCTGCAGCCTGGCAGCCTTGAGCAAGTGGAGGGTGGGGGTGTCGGGAGGGGCAAGCTAAGGGGTTAGCTGGCTGCAAGCTCGGAAGGGCTTGTCAGCCATGCAATCCCATGTCTGCATCATTTCCTGGCCCCTTACTTCAAAGTAGGGGCTAATGGTGTGCAGACGTTTTACTTCGAAGTAGGGGTTGCCTACTTTGAAGTAAGCCCGGGTGCTTTTTATGTGTGGACACTCTACTTTGAAGTTACTGTGTAGTGCAGAGACAGCCTTGGTGTTTTTTACGTTGTCAAATTTCTATTTAGGAAGTGTAACAGCCGGGTGTGATGCAAATTGGATTCCATCCTAAAATCTACTTTCAGCCTTTGCTCTTCTAACAGTAAGGTTTCTTTTTAAGAATATTAACATTCTATGCATATGTGTGTAAAAAGCCACACACACACACACACACACACACCTTGTTCTACAACAATGAATCAACCACGCAGAATGTTATCAGAGTCAGACTGATGCATGGGGAATGAAAGCCCCCCAGAATAGATGGTCACGAGAATAGAAACAAAAGGAGAAACTGCACACTGACCATGAACTTATTTTTGGTGGGGAGAGGGGAAAATGAAAAGAATAAATCCCTAATTTTTCCAGCATAAAAAATCTATATAATTTTTATAGGATAAGAGGTCTTAGATCTTTGTCTTTCCCATGATGATCAGGCATTCAGCCTTAAGAAAACCACAGAAATATGTTTTTTCCCAGGGCTTCCTAGACCTTTTACTATTCGACAGCAGAAAAAAAATGAATTAATATTGTTCTGTTGAACCACTGATTTCACAAACAGAGAGGACTTAAGGATTTTCTCCTTTTAAAAATGTTTTACTTTGCATGTCTTAACTGTATCAATCCCAACCCCAGCTCCTGGAAAATAATCCCTGAAGTGGTTCCATATGCACTTGAAGTATAGAGACACAGCAATTGAAAAACATCAGTATAAAATTATTTCATTGAGTGAGATAAATGGAGAGAAACTCTTGTATGATCCTTTTCGGCTCGCTGCTGGGGTATGCTGTAATGTGTGCGCCTTTTCTATTATATATGCCCTGGGTTTCTCAGGCTGCTTTGAAAGACAAAAAGAAAGTTGGTAATCATATACTGACAGATGGCTCATTGGTGACTTACTTGTTATTTATGGGGAGGCAACTGCAATTCATCAGCTATTTTTTTAAGCTGCATCACGGTGAACCTCCAAGTCCAAATCTATTTCTGAGAAATATTGTCTGTAAAGATCTATTAATAGTGAACTGTGGGATGGTTGGAAAATTATTTTTTTCAACTAGCATATGCCATGGTTTGATACACTTTCCTCCAAATGCCTCACTGCTCTAGTCAAGGTTCCTTTGCTAATTCATCTTTATTTCACTGGTTTCGTCTAAGTCCACTTGTTTGATGTAAATTAGTTTACAAGTTATCAGCAAGTGACCATTTTTTTAACTATAAATGCTAAAAAAGTTTGCTTTGCTTGTTTACAAAGGGGCAAATTCTCCTTCGTTGAGATTCTGTTACCCTATTCAAATGTGTATTTAAAGGTAGTCATGCTGACTGGACGTGAACATTGTATAAAAGTGCATACATGCTTAAAGCCAGGCGCTTGCTTACGGCTCAGATTTTTTAAAGGCATTTGGGCATTGCAGTGCTCAGCCTCATAACACCTGATTTAGGGGTCCACATTTCATTTTCAAAAGAGGTTTCACCTCTTAGGAATCTAAATCACCTTGGAAAATGAGACTAAGCCTCCGAAATCAGTTAGGCATTACAACACTGAATGCAACGATGCCTAAATACCTTTTAAAAACCTCATTGCTTTACTGGACATAGGCTTGTATTTTAGCTACAGCAAAGAAAGTGTGTGCCACAGTCAAGCTTATTTTTAGTGCTCCAATCCTTTTCAAACTTGGTGTCTGTATTTGGAGCCTGGGAACAGTAATTTCTCCCAGCGTCCCTAATAACTTAAAAGGCTGTTTTTAATAGTGATGAAAATTCTTTGTTTCTACATTATGGGTGACCATTTTACCAAGCTAAGATCCTTGAAGTGAGGGGCCTAAAATAGAATCAAGGAGCACTAAACCTAAGGACACAGAGTGTGAGTCCATTCCTTCAAAAACATGGGGGATGCAGCCATTGATGTTTTCCCCTGAGCTCATGTACTGCATGTCTCTCTCTAGTCAACACATGAAAACCCTGGTGCTCTACAATTACTAGAAGGGGTAAAAGAGAGCTCTTTTCATGTTTTTTTTAAATATATCCTTTTTTTTCCCCAAAATGTGAAACATTTTTTTACCATCTCTTCAGTCGATCAAAAAAGTATTTTCCCCAAAAATTTAAAACGTCATATCTAATCCAGCATTTATAGTTATCAAGTGTTAATGTGTTTTGATCAATCTCTCTCTCTCTCTCTCTCACACTCACACACACACACACACACATGCACAAATCTGTATCCAAACTCCCCTCAAGTTTTCGGTAGTTTGGGCCTGTGGTTTTGACTTGCTCCATTATAAGTCTGTGAAGTTCCATTCTAGATTAGACTTTACCACAATTCTGCGCAGAAGTGCTACAGTGGGACTTGGTTCAGGTCCATCCCCAGCTCATACAGTATTAAGTGCAGCATGCTAATGCCTCTCACCATATTAGTGTTATCACGATATCTGCCTTGGAGACCGAGTTAGACAAGGGAAAGCTGAAGGAAACATATCCTTTTCTTACAGAATTTTTGGATGCATTATGTTGTTATCCTTCTCTCCAGGAGGACTATATTAACTTCCTGTGGCGCACACTGGATTTTAGCAGTAGATCACTGCTGTCAACAACTGCCTTGCAAAAAGGCCCCTTTCTAAAAGCTGAGTCACGTTACTAGGTAAGTTAGCTAGATCTTGTGAAAGACACTGAATTGATGCCAGTGGAAGCACAAGCCCTCTGCTTATTAAATTATCATTCAGAGAATGAGCGCGGCACAAGAAAAGGTAGAGCAAGCTTCTCCACCCAGTCCCGTCAAAGTGCTTCAGTAATGCTGTTCCAAGCCTTGGTCACCCATGAGAGCACATGTGGTGAGGGACACATTAAGAACTGGTCTGAGACCATCTACTCATGTCACGATTGCCTCTGGACAACCATTAGGTGGTGAGAATGTGTCATTATAGTCAGAAGCATGACTTTGTAAAGATGGCAACTTCAGCTAGCACTATTGGCATTAATGATGCCAATTTACTCCAGCTGAGTATCTGACCCAATGTGTCTGTCCACTGAGTGGCTTCAAGTCGTATCTGTGTCAGACAAGTTATTGTTGCTGATAGTACTGCTCAGGGAGAATGAGGCACTCTTAGCTGTGACAGCCAATTGGACTGGATTCTGCCTACCGCTTTGTCAGCACAGTTACTAATGAGGTTTTAGGCTGATATAGTCAAAGCTGCCTAAAGGATTTGGACATTTAATTCTCATTAAAATTAATAGAAATTGGGTGTCCAGATCTTTTTGGTGTCTTTGGAAATTTCAGCCCTGATGACAATTCTTTATTAGTATAAGATGGGGCAAGAGGCAGACAGAACAAACATCCAAAGCAGAGGTTCTGGGCTGGTGGAGAAAGAAGCAGCAGAAAAAATGTCAGACCACATATGACCATGATTTTTACAGAGTTGTTCTTCTGACTTGCCTGAAATTTCATTTAGATTAAGGCCCTTTACACAGCTCTGGCCTGGCAAAGAAGCTTTCTTTACGCTGCCACAGTGGTGTAAGTTGACCTTAATATAAATGAGGATCAGGGTCAGTCATGCTAAAGCCAGCTGTTCCTTTTGCATAGTGATCTGTCTCCATATTAATCGATAGGCAGTCTGTGCCCTGTGATTTATAATAAAAGAGAATGATGGGCTCTGAACAAATCCCAAGAAGAGCTATTGATTTGCAAATAGTTCAAAAGAACATTCTGGGGTCACAAGATGACCCCTTTTCAGCTCTGACATTTTATATCAGGGGAATCCTATTGAGTTGAGAGTTTTCATCCTAAACAGGGTTTTGTCTTGTTTCATAAATAAGTTGAATAGCTTAATTGACTGACACTCACCACACTTTCTCAGCTTCCTCAGTCGCACAAGTACACTGCTGTTTCCTGCCATAAATAATCCGAACTCTTACTCAGTTGCCAGGAACAAAAAGAAACTGAAAATTCTGCATATGAGACCTGAGATCTTGCCAATGAGTAACTGTGTGTTGGTAAAGAGTAGCTGATATTTGAGATCACCAGGTATTACTTTTCTTCTTGTGGTTGCCATGGCCATTTCTAGGATGGCTCCCAAACACCACATACCAAGGAGTGCATACCAGGCTTGAAGAGCCCAGTTTGGTTCAGCAGTTGGTAGTCAAAAGGATAGCATTAAAGATGCACGCTGTGAAACACAATTAAAATTAATGTTCTGCTGAGCCCTCTTGCTAACCAGCTAGGGAATGACACCTCTATAAAGGAGAGAATTTGGGCATATCGCTTCGAGAAGGTTTCTAATAAATTCAGGGTCACTCCATTAGCTATGTCGGAACCGCTTACAGACGAGCCCCAAGGGAACTGAGATGAGGATTTAGCTTGTTTTTGTAAACAACATCCAGGGCTGGAGAAAGTGAGCAAGTGTGCACTGACTAGCAAACTTTTTTAAATCCATATGCAAGAGGACCTGTTTGCCGGAGAGAAGAGCATCTGAGAAATGTCCATTATTGCAGGGGGGTCCATGGAAAAAATAAATGCTAAATACAAATGATCACAGAAAATAAGTTTTAAATAAACTGCAAAGTTACAATCAATGATTATTTTAAAATAAATAGCTTCCAGTAATGTTAGTAATTGCTGTCTGAGAAGCTACGTTGTGGCGCCTGCGTGTGAGGAAATGATCGTGATGGTTAGATGCTTAGAAACTTTAGCCATACATTGAACATGGACCTTTGGCTGAGATCAGGCTCGCTGAAGAGGAAGGAGACTCATGTGAAAAGTGAAGCATTCACAAGTGGAACATCTAATCAACCAGACACATATAAATGAAAAGTGAGAAGATGCTCCACTGACTACTTAAATTTCAGATTTACTTGGTCAGGCAGTGAGGCTGAACTGCGACCAATGCGCATCCTGTGCCATTGGGTGTTAGCAAATGAAAACCTAAAACCAGCCAAGCTTTGTTTCCTTTTGCATGTAATGAAGTGTATTTAGTGGCTAGAATTGGCTTCCGTGGGGGTCTGCAAACAATGGGGGGGGTGATTGGGAGTCTGCACTATTGAAAAGGTTGGGAACCCCTGACCTAGTGGTTGGAACAGTGAAATGGAAGAAAAAGCCACATAATTATCTTCTCCACGGACTCACTATAAGATCTTTTCTGGGTCTAGCATAGCATCTGATTGTTTTTCTTCCAAAATGAGAGAAAAGTATTTAAATTTCATTTTGGCTTGGATTCAGTCTCCCTCAAAAAAAAAAAAAAACTTTCCAAAGATGACCACCATGTACACTGCCATCTGTAATTAATAAAGGACACTTTCCCACTCACCATATCAAATCATAGAAGATTCCTCATTCACGAGACATTTGCAAGCCCAGTCCTGTCAGAACTGAATTTACTACAGCTGATTACCCTGAGAATGTGTTGACCTTCTTAGCTCCTGCTGTGGGATTTTAGTTTCCCCTCATGGCAGATAATATGGGGAGCAGAAATTGGGGACTTGGTGGTGGGATTATGTGATGCTAATGAGACAAAGCTTATTGTTGATGATAGCGGTTATTACAAAAAAAATTACATTACTTGGGACAGAGAGACCGTCCATTATGGCACAAGAGAATACATTTTGACAGTAGTAGCATCTATTTAAAATCTGCCTCACATCTGGGGGTCTCTCTGATGTGGAGCATATCTGATCAATCAGAATTATGGCTGTTCAGTTCCCAGAGCAGTTAGAGGAAATTCAGTATACTTTTGAAGTTTGTTCCTCTTTCGTCTGTGACAAAATGAATGAGATTTCATCACTGAACCTATTTTAATGTTAAAAAAAGAGCATGATAATTAAAATAACTAGCAGGCTTCATATCCAAAAACATGAATAATTCAGAATACCGTTGCATTTGCATACTGTGCTCGTGTTATATGCTTTAGCCTTTTATTATTTTCTAGTTGACAAAATAAGTAACCGCTAACTTGCTTAAGGATTTCATTCATGTGTTGTGATTATTGGTCACTATTGGTACTGAGGTGGGGACTAAAGGCCTCAGTCGGAGACTAGAGCCAAGTGGTGCTAGGAACCATACATATTTTTAACATAAATACTTTTTTATACTTCAGAGAGCTTGCAGTCTGACGACCTGATCCAGCAAACCCCCTAAACCTGCTTAAAGTAAATGGTAACACATTGCTTAATGTTTTGCATATGCATAAATAATTACAGGGCTGGGGGGGTCTAAGTAATCTGCTCCCAAGTTCATAGCTGAAGATGCAGCAAGAGCATTTGTAGTGTGAACAATAATGGTTCAAGTACCTTGGGTGCCAGAACAAGATAACAAATCTGCCGATACATTATTTTCAGCATCTTAACCCCATTCTGATCCTTTCATAGCCCATTTTACCAGGGTAGCATATAAAACAGAAAAGTTCCCCACCATAGCAAGGCCATTCTCTTGCTTTTGAAGTGGCCACATTTGCTGTACCCCATTGGTTGCCATTTGGGAGTACCAAAGCCTGCAGGTATGCAAGAAAATTTCCTAACCCCCCCCAGAAAGATGTATAAGTCTTAATGCTTCCACCAAGGAACTGACTCCACAAGTGTTTGCAGAGATTTTTTTGGATTAGGAACTTGAGAAGGCAGATTGGACTCAATGGAACATAGAAAAGGGGTCCAGAAAGAGGAATGGCCATAGATTGGAATAAAGGGCTCTAATTTTTTCTATGATCAGCTTTTGGGACTCCACTGCCAAAGGCAATGATCATATGTAAAAAGGGTGGCTGACCCTGCCCCAGAAGACTTACAATCTAAAGAGAGAAAAGAGATGCAAGCAAATGGGGGCCCAGATTTTGCTGTCCTTACACACACAGGCCTGGAATTCAACGGAACAACTGAAGGAATAAGGTACTACATGGTGAGGTGAAGGGTAGTAGAAACTGGCCCTGTATTAAGGCTTACCATTTACCTCGGCTCTCAGCCTTGACCCTTTGTGCAGTTGCCAGTTCTAGGAATGTCACAAACCAATGGCACAAAACACCCGTTGCACATCCATCACGCAATACTTTTTGAAACACTTCCATCCCTTCCTTAATATGCAGCTCCCGGGTAATCAGCCAATTAGATTGCTCTGCCTGTCTTAAAGAGGATGCAGTCAGCTTTTAAGGAGATCATTGATAAAAATAGAAAATCCTAAAGTATCAAGAGCTATTTTGGTCAAACCTCTGACTTTAAATGGAGTAGGTGCTAAAGGAGCTCACTGGCTCCATTACAAGTAAAAGCCCCATTTAGAGTGGATAGATGAGCTGACTCCAAGAGCTTAGTTTCCATTTTAACATGACCTTCATTAATCTTCTACCATAAATATGTCTCAACAAGAGCTAAAGAACATCATTGTGTGTGAACAACCCCAGCCACTTACAAGATAATCAATTAACCTGGGCCTTCCCTGTCTTCTCCCTGGTCTGAGAATTTAACCCTTGACATACAAATGTAGACAAGAGTGAATCAGAATGCAAACACCTGTGTAGGAAAACGCAGTCACAGAACACGTTGTATTATGAAGCTACTAGACCTAGTGGCAAGTTAGTGCGTTAATCCATGTTTTGGGTTACAAAACCATGTGTCACAAATAACAAACAGTCCTCTAGCACCTTATCAGGGTATCAGGATATCAGCCATGACTGTGCAAAATCCTTTTTGGCAGAGTATCCCCCAAATTATCCACTGTGTGCCTGCAAGGGTGCAGCTCTTGGGAGTAAAGCTTAAAAAAGAATTTCCTACTGCTGCTGTGTGCATATCATCCTGACAAGCCACGCACACCCCAATCAGGTCAGGACTTGCACCACAAAGTTCGCAGAGCAGCACCTGGGGTGCTGGTGTTGGTGACTGAGCTGATGGTGCACTTCTCTGAGAGTCACTAGTGAACCAGTGTCCCATGAGATTAAGTCTAACGTTGAAGTCCATGACTTGCAATGGTGTTAACCCAGATGTCTTGAGTGGATACCTATTCTGCCGACCACACCTACATTCTCTCTGACGTCTTGGAGTATTGCCTTCTTTGCCTATACTGTTATGCTGAGGTACAACAGTTACTATGTTTTGCCCCTGAAATGGGTATGTCGCAGCATGGAGTGAGTATTTCCTGGGTATAATCCAAAAAGGCTCTGGGATCTTTTGAGAGACAGTGGACTATATCAATACATGTTGAACCTCTCCAGTCTGTCATTCTCAAGTCTTAACTGGTGCCGAACAAGAGAATTTGCCAGACCACAAGAAGTCAATATTGTCTAGCAGCATTTTGAACACTTCCAGTGTTTATTGGACACTAAGAAGACTTTTAGGGGTAAATTACAGCTAAACAACAGCACAGGACACAGAGTTAGGACTGGTGGGTGTAAACAAACTTTATGGGACCCTGGGAAACTTGGTCAGATCTATGGTAAGTGGTCATCCAGCTAACTAAAATTATTCTGGATTATGGTTGGTGCTGGATGACAGAGTGCCAGACCAGCGAAGTTCAACCAGAAGTGGCCAAGGAAACTGCTTTCTGAAAGGGTTCAGGTATGACACCGAGTAAGGGCTGGAGTTTGGGTTCAGGCTCAGATTCAAGGTCAGAGCTATCTCCCAAGCAGTCCTTATGACATTTCAGCTGTTCTGAGATTGCTACTGTTTGGGGCTGAAGCATCTCTGTTCTCAAAAGATTCTGGCCACAGGTGGATTGAAGCCAGGAAAGAGTTTGGGATCTGACCTGCTTGGATCAGTTCATTCAGATCTGTAACGCCACCTTCCTGAAATTCAGTCGCAGTCACCAGTAGCTGTAAAGTGGCTGTAAAATTGCCCTCCTGACGGACTAGAAGTTCTGACTGTCCTATTTCCAGGTTTTTTAACTTGTGAGTGAATTTTGAAATGCACTGAAGTAAGGAACTGGTTGATTTAAGCTAAACTTGGGGTGAACTTCCATCCCCTGACTCATCTATGGTCATAGCTGGCCAAAAAACTCAGCAGAGATTCCATCATATTGTGGTGTGGGGTAAGAAGCTCTGGGGAACCTGTGCACAGTGCAGCATAATCCACAAAGGTTCTAGCTCTGGGCACGTGTATGGGGGCATCTGTGGGTTGGGACTCATGGGAACATGCCATATAGATCATTAAGTCTGCCTACCACATGACTCTCCTGGCCCCGGAACCATGTTGGAGTACTTCTGCAGCTGGAGAACATTATGGACTAGATGTCCTGGTGGCCAACCCTCTTCCTCCAGGTTGGAGAAGAATATCCCACCTCCCCTAGTCCTGGCATGGTTTCCATGAAGCAACTATGCAGGTTTTATACAGGGTGCACAAACTTCACCAATAATGTGAATGGAGGCCAGTACACTTCATGTCCACCCAACAGCATTTTGTGTTATTCCAGTGCTGGCCTGAGATGGTCAAACCACTCTGAGGCTGTGTGACATGGCCCAATGGCGACCCAACAGGATAAAACTCCCATCATGTGCCAGCTCCAAGCCTTAGCTGTCCCTGTCCAAAGATGTGTGCTTTAAGAAATGCTAGCTGCACCTACCTCTCACCCCCATGTGATGCTGCAGAACTAGCAGAGAGCTAGTGCTTGGTTTCCTAGGTGCTGCAGTGCTGGAAGAATAAATGAGATCTTGTTCTAGACAAGAAGTGGCTTTCACACCAGCAGGCCTGCAACAAACAACCACTCTTTTGGCAGTGTCAGGAGTTGCGGGGCTCCCAAGTTAATGTAGTTCCCATTTGGTTATAAATAGTGTCCGTGGGTGGAAGCGCTCGGTTTAAGTTTTGTACAAGAACAAAACATTCTGAAAAGCTGTCACCTTTATTCTGGGTCATGCTTTCTGTTTCACCCTGAAAAGCCACGTAGGTGTATGGTGCCAGGCCTGAAGAATGAAATCCTCTCTTTGTCCAGGGGGCAAAGTGGGTTTCATGTCCCACTCTGTGGCTGATCTACAGAGCATAAACCACAGCTGCTGCTCTCAATTCCTGGCTAATGAGTTTAGTCTTGTTTCTCACCATCGAGCCCCCTCCTTTGGAACTAAAGGTCCTGGTTCCATCCTCACTGGCAAGGCCAACCTCAGGGAAATGGCCATCCTGGCTGAACTTGTATTTTGGTGCCCCAGCTCCCCACTGCCTTTCTGGGCTCTCCACCCATCCCACCACTCCCCCGGCCTCTGCTCAATGTTTCCTGTAAACTGAGCACTTGGGTGGCTGTCCAGGGGAGAGTCAGGTGCCATCCATCTGATTCCAACAGCACTCACAGTGGGTGGCATGTGTTTCTCTTGCTGGTGCACATCCAAGCATGCTTTGGGGCACATAAAATTTATTCCACCCAAGGATGGAAAAAATTAGAGGGAACACTGCTCCTGCTGCCTCCCCGCTCACTCCAGACCTCTGATGCTCTCTTAGGCTCTCCAGGCCCACTTCACCCTCCAGCCCCACTGCCTTCTGCTACACACATTGTCCCAAGCTCCCTTCCAAGGGCTCATACTGCAGGCTCACACTCCAGGCTCACCCCTCTCCTTGCCTCTTGACCACAGCATCCTGACTCCCTGACCCTGGCACCCAACTATAAGTCAAGCCCTGCTCATTTGTAACCAGTCTGTTATAAGGGATAGCTCAGATGGTGATTGGAACTGCTGGGGAGCTCAGAAGTTTGGGGCAAGCACCCTGGGACACAGAGAGCACCTTCTGTAGAAGACCTCCTCTCTACATGTGGAAGATGCCTTGTGATGTAGACATGTACATTAGGAACTGGGATTTGAAAAGTGGTGAAGCAACTAGTTATTATTTATGATACATCCCAGGATGTGCTAGATTCCAGGCAATCAAGGAATGATAGTCGCAGACCTCAAAACTCAGAGTTCGATGAGTAGTATCTAAGCCCACTTGGGCTTCCCTTCCACATATTTCCTGTGGAATTTCAGAATGATACATGTTGACACATACATCTCCATTCAGATGTTGGTGTTTTTTCTGGGTTACAGAGCATTGGTGACTAATAATTACACTGCCAGGCTCCATCAAACATGCTAACACTGAAGTAATGCTAAAAATGCACCGGATTTATTTTGAGCTGTGACTGTGTGGGTTGAGTTTCATAAGAAATCAAAACTTAACAGAGCAAAACCAAACAAACCAACAGCAATGAGAAAGCTTCCCAAAGCCACAGCCCCCAGAACTGTTGAGCTTGCACAGCTGTTACTGAAAACACCCACATGGTTCACTCAGGTCACTGAAACCTTTGTCACCACTTTGCACGTTTAATCCCCAGTTGAACAAATGGTCCAGCGATACCTATCTAAAAACTCATATGGTTGCCATGAGCTGAATACCTCACAGTCTTTTAATGTATTTAGACCACGTCTGTTCACAACACCCCAAGAGGTTCCTTATAATCCCCATTTCACAGATAAGAAGCTGAGGTACAAAGAGCCTGAGAGACTTGATCAAGGCTGCTCAAGTCACCTGTGACAGATCAGAGAATTGAATTTGGGGCCATTCTGTGCTACGAGGACAAGTCCACCTAAGCAATGCAAATTGAGTTATGTTAGTAACGTACCTCTAAAAGGTGTAGCTTAGATCTACTTACTGTGGGGTCCAAACGGTGGTGTGGGGAGGCAAACTGACTCCCTTTACTCCTCGTGTTCTCTTGGAGAACTGGAGTTGACAGAAAAGAGATCAGCAGTCGATCTAGTGGGTCTTTAGTAGACTCACTAAATCAGCCACTGGTGGAGTGATTGCTGGAGTGATCCATCCTGTAATGTAGACAAACCCTCAGTCTCTCCGGTCCCAAGCTAGTGCCCTCACTGCTAAAATACTCTGCCTCTTTTGAGGGCAATCGCTGTGTCTTATTACTAATCCCCTGATTCAATTATTTCTTCTCAAAAGCCTTTTCTATCAGTGGAAGATATAAAAATACTTAAATCCAAGAAAAGAGCCTTTGGAAGATGGCCAGTCCCTACCCCTTCCACCTAGGAGGGGTGAGGTCTGTTCGTGGAAAGTCATCCCCGCATGTATCTCTTAGGGACATATTCCAGCCCACTGCTATTTCAGTGATCACAGGAAGTATTTTTCATGGGAATGTTAATATCAGGGATTTGAGACCCTGGTTAAGGAGGCTCCTGGACTGCAGAAATGCAGTAGACATGTCTCAGTGCGGTAGCCTTATTAGCCTGTTTCAGCAAAAGCAATGAGAAGGTCTGTGGCACCTTAAAGACTAACAGATTTATTTGGGCATAAGCTTTCATGAGCTAAATCCCACTTCATCAGATGCATGAAGCGGAAACTACAATTTGGCAGAGATATATACACACATGCAAAGGTGGGAGTGTGTCATTACTCCGTGGAGGATGAATGCTAATGAAGCTAATTCAATCTGGGTGCATGAGGCACATCCCAACAGCCGGTGAGAATGTGAAAATATCAAGAGGAGGAACACTGCTTTTTGGAGAGAGCTAGCCACTCCCAGGCTCTATGCCGACCGAGCATGATAGTATCAAGGTTGCATAGGAGTTCCAATTCTAGTTTCACACTGCACTCTGGTTTTGATGTTCTTTTGCTCAAGCTGCTGTCAGGGTTCCCTGTAAGTTTTTCCCTCCATGGGCAGAAAAATTTTTAGTTATGTGTGGATGTGCACCACCAGCAGAAACACAAGCTGCCAGCTGTGGGCAGCTGTGGATGCTCTGCTAATTAGCTAGGTGGCACCTGAATCTCTCCTAGGCAGCTGCCCAGCGTATAGGGAACATTGGTTGCCGTACTACCACACAGAGTCTGGTTTTTGCAATAGACATGGTTACTCGAGCAGCAGCAGAGCCAAGCAGGAAAGAGCATCTGCTGAGCTGCAAATTCAGTCCTCCTCTTATGTGAACAGCCTTGGCAAGAGGGGGAAAAAAAAAAAAAGCCCCAATAACAGCAATCAGATGGCAAAACTGCAGCCAGTGGCCAATTTGCTCCCTCAGTGGGTTCTCGATTCGTCTGGTCAGCGAGGTCCAAGAAAGCAGCCACAGCTGCATGCTTCAACCCCACTGTAACATTGTGGGATCTTTATCCACGCAAGTGGAGGGAGACAGTGATAGTGATCTATCTGACACCGGCTGGAGCACAGCGAGCCTTTTCATTTCGAATGAGGATTAAAGAGGAGTGTTATGACTAGGCGCACACTTTGCAGCCAAACAGCTGCCTACGCACAGGCTTTTTACTGGTTCTGTTTTAAAGTCTGACACAGATGCCAGCTGCAATTCCTGAGTGAGGCCAGTAGGGGGCATTTATTCAGTTGTGAACATGATCCGGATGTCTGGACAGCAACGAGAGAGACTGATGCTTCCGACCTGTGTGTCGTGAGAACTCCCTGAACAAGGCAGCACTTTGTAACAGTAACGCTAAGGAGTCTTGATTCCACATGGAGTCCTTAAGCGCAGCAAAGGAAACAAAGGGTTGTTAAGGCCAAAGGAAAGCAAGGAAAGGGCTGAGCAGAAATGGGTTTTGCGTTTTAGTCCAACCACGGATCCTTTGTGCTTGTTATTGTTCTCTTTTCGGGCGAGAAATGCGTCTCAACCAGAACCCCAGAGCCAAGCGGCCCTGAGCTTTGGGGAAAGTATGTCAAGAGCTAAACTTTGCACCTGGGCCCACCTTTGCCAATGACTTGCTCCCACAATGCAGCTCTTTGAGAATGAAAAGCAAAGCCCCCAATCCTGCCCCCGCTTCCCCAAAACGCACGATTCATGCTCAGGGCACAAACAGCCATTGCACAGAAGCTGATGGCAGTTGTATGCCTGAAGCCTAACTCCCCCGAGAAAGGGGCCTGATTCCTCAGAACTACAAGGCTCCCATAATGCTGCTAGGCCAGTGGAGTTTTGGTTTCACAGCCTCTGGGATATGAGCTTTTTTCTCATAACTGCAACCGGTTGCTCACATGAAGAGTGCCACCAAAGTCAGCTCCCTGAGGGGCGTAAAGGGCTCACAGTTCTGGCCCCATTAATTTTCTTTAGGAGCCACAGTTTGAAACGTTCTGGCCCAGGACTCTCAGATTTGCTGTCTCAGCAGGGTAGTATTGACTGCTGGTGTGTGTTGTGAAAGGCAGTACAGGTTTGACCTATCAGGTCTGGCGCCATTGGGACCTGAGTGGCCCCAGACCAGGGATTTTGCTAGATGTGGGAAGGTCAGTGCTGCCCTACTGGGCTCCAGCCCACTCCTGAGTTCCCCTGCAGCTCCCAGCCTCCAGCCCCCAGTGGCTTCTCAGCCCCTGGCTGCCTGCTCCACATCCTGCCAGTGGCTGAGACTGGCTGTGGGCTCCCCTTCTGCATTTCCCCAGCCATGGCTGCCAGCTTCCTGGCCCCAGCTGCAGGCAGCCGGGTTCTCAGCCCCGGCTGATGGCTCCCCAGCCCTGGCCACTGGCTCCCCAGCCTCAGCCCTGGCTGTGGGCCAACTGCTTCCCAGCCTGGCCACGGCTCCCTGGCCATGGATCACCAATATCCTGGCTGCAGCTTCCTGACTGTGGGCTGCTGGCTGCTCCCAGGCTGAAACTTCCCAGCCTTTCCCAGCCACACTGCCACTGGCCTGACTATGGCTCCCAGCTGCCGGTTTCCTAGCTTCTCTCTCCTCCAAGGCACCAGGGCTCTCTGGTCTCGCAACATCTGTGATCCAGCTCAACCATGGATGTTGCAGGACTGGAGGAGAGTCCTGGATTTCAGAGGTATAACATGTATGTTTCTCACATGCAAAGAACTGTGCCCTTCCAACCAGAATCACTTGTCTGTTTGAGCTCTTCATTTACACCAGTGGAGAGGGATCAGGGCAGGGACATGGGGCTGTTGCCAACTGGAATCCCCCCCACCATTGCCTCAGCTGGCCCCTGTACCTTTTTCTGGTTATAATATACCTTTTCTTAGCTGAAGCTAACAGAGCTGCACACAGTGCCCCAGGTGTGGGTGTATCACCCTTTTACACAGTGACATTATAATTTTGTCTGTATCATTATCTCATTAAATGACCCTGAATGTGGTTCTATCTAGCTCTTGTGCCGCTGATGCCTGGCAGCTTGCTCTGGGGTCTGTCCCAGTAGTCTGTGACATGCCCAGCCATGAGTCTACCGACCCAAACCTTTACCAAGGCATATTTTTAAGGTCTCTCTTTGATTCCTCCTTTAAGTAAGAATGCTGCTGGCCATCCATCCACTCTCCTCCCTTAAGCCCTCATACTCCCAGTGGAGCAGAGGTCATCTTCAAGTCCCCTCCACTTCACTCTGTCTCAGGACAAGAGCTCCAGCCGACTCCAGGAGTACCCCAGTTGTTGTCCTTCAACCTCAGTAAATCTTCTCCACGATGTTCCAGCTCTTCTTCTTTTGCGTTTTCCTTGCGGGAGCCATTTGAGAGCTTGATGGACAGTGCTGGCTGATGGTTTCCTGAGAGCGTAACCGAGCCATCCTCACTTTCTTCTCCTGCTACAAGCACCAAGTGATTCTCTGCTCAGAGCCCCTCATTTGTGATGAAGTCTTGCCATTTGATGCAATATCTACTGCTGAATATCTGTAACTTGTGACTTGCTGCCTTTTGTGTATGCCAGATCTCACATCCATACAAGAGCACGCTCTTCACATTTGTGTTGAAGATCCACAGTTTTGTCTTTGCAGATATTATTTGCGAACTCCACATGGGATAGAGTCTTGAATGCAGCTGTTGCTTTCCCTGTCCTGGCATTGATGGCCTTATCTGTTCCTCTGTCTCCACCCATAATACTCCCCAAGGAGAAGAACTGCTCCACATCTTCCAGGTCATCCTCTCCCAGTCTGATGGTGGTATTCTTAGGACTGGTCGATCCTCATTGTCTTGGTCTTTCCCTTGTTAATGTTCAGTCCAGTTATTGAGGCAGTTTTGTCTAGTCTTGTGACCTTTTCTTCCATGCTTTCATGTTAGTGTGAAAGGAGGACGACACCATCAGCAAAATCAACGTCCTCTAGCTGTTTGAAAAGTGTCCGCTGAATGGCTCATTGATGGTCATCTGTTGTCCTGCTCATAATCCAGTCCATCCAGGTACAGGCGACAGCAATCCCCCTAGATGACAGAACCAGAGTCGCCCTTCTCCCTCACTTGATTGCCTCACATGCAGAACTTTGACTCTGAACAAGGCCCTGCTGCGTCCCAAGGACAGCGTGCCTCTCCCTGCGGAATTAACACACTGACCTGGCGGAACCCGGGAAAGCTTCATGGCTCTTTGTATCGGAATTTATCAATGAAGTTGCAGAGCCAAACGATAACGCACAGCTGGATCAGCCAGACTTCCTTATATGGTCATGAACAGGCGTGTGGAGGGGTGTCAAACACGCAGCCCATTTTACTGTCTGGACTCGTGACAGACTCACGATGTTGCAGAATATAATGCTCTTTCCCTTC
This sequence comes from Carettochelys insculpta, assembly GCF_033958435.1. Lineage (NCBI taxonomy): Eukaryota > Metazoa > Chordata > Testudines > Carettochelyidae > Carettochelys > Carettochelys insculpta. The sequence continues at coordinate 16,822,091 of NC_134140.1, forward strand.
CTTTTTTTCAGATAAGTGTCTGGCCCTTCGCAAAGATAACGTGCCAAGTGTGAGCAGAATTAGAGCTGTCAGACCAAGGAGATGCAATGGCTTTGAGAGCTATGAACTCCCCCATTCATCTCAATGTGGGGCTGATTCTGAAACCCAATAGTGACACCCAGAAAGAGACAGTTGGGTAAATAATAGTGCAAAATACATAGTCAGGCTTCATTTTGATCTACATACATGCATATTGCCAAACATACAAGGGGAGGAAAGGGTGGGAATCAGACCAAAGCCCTGCATCAGTTTTCCCCACGGAGTGATAGTGAATGCGATAACTTTACTAAATCTTGAGTTATATCATAAATCTAGCAAGGATCTGGGTAAAAATCTCCCCCCGTTATGGGTAAAATCACCCTGGGAGTGAAATTCTGGCTGCACTGGAGTCAATGGGAGTTTAAAAATCAACCAACTATGTAGACAGGGAGAAATGACTAAAACAATGTAATATTTTTTGTGTTGTATTCCAGAGGTAAAAATTCCAGACTTCGCTGCATCCATTCCAGCTTCATTCACTGTGTCGGGTGTCACTGCATTGAATGAAGGAGGGATTAGGCAGAATAACTTGGCAGAGCTGTGCCTGTAAGGTGAAGAAAAGAGCTCAGGTAACTTGATGGATCACGTTTGCCTCATTTTAGTGAGGAGTTCTGTGGGTTGTGACAGCAGATTTCCATAGGGCTGTCCTCCTAATACAGGGACTGTCAGCAGTCTGGCAGTGGCCTCCAGAGCTCAGATAACATTTTGCATATCTGGGCTGGTTACACTACATAAAGGGTCTGCAACCTGTGGCTCTGGAGCCATAAGCGGCTCTTTAAGGACTTCTTTGGAGCTCCCCACACTATAATTTCAAAGCAAAAAAATAAAAAAACCTCCTGATTATTTTTGATAAATGGTGAGCATCTAAAAGCCCAACAATGAAGTACTCACACCAAAGTAGCAAGCTACATGTGATCTCGAAACTTTGGCTAACACCCCCTTAAATACGTGCAGCGCATTGTGGGATGTGCTACTGTATCTATGTTTTGATTGTGTTGCTAATAAAGTCTTCAGTTTGAAAAGGCAAAGGAAGTGTGCAGCTTTCCTGCTGTGAAGGGCAGCACTCATCTTAAAAAAGAAAACTGAAATTATAGAGGTGAAATAAAATTGGCAGAATTAAAGTGGGGTCGGGAGTGAAAGTCAGGAAGACGGTGGTACAAACACACACACATGTAAAGTGCGAGGAAATGGAACGTGTGAACAGTTTGCGAATGTCCTGCAATGAACAGGTGTCGCATTACAAATGTGCATTGTTCTTAAAATAGGGGGGTCACAAAATGTGTGGTTTGATGTTATTTATTAAGGACCATCTCATATTCACATGCATTGCAGCTCTTGAATTATTGAGTCTTTACCAAATTTTTAAAAAAAGCTCTTCTTGCTGTTTTGGTTGCCAACCCCTGCACTGCATGCTTGATTGGAGACTGGGTGTAGGGAGCTGCTGTTTGCTATGCCTGACTTAAATCCAAATTTTGCCTCAGCAAAGAGAAGGTGTTAGACATTATCCTGTAGTGCTCATGTGCTCTGTTCCCAAATTGTAGCAACAGCATCTGTAAGAGGAGGTTTATATCCCCAAATTATTTCAAAATCATGGCCATTATTTTGAAATAACTACCCTAGCATATACGCAACGCAACTGCTATTTCGAAATAATTTCAAAATAGTGGTTGGCTTATTTTGAAATTGGTAAACCTCCTTGCACAAGGAACAGTGCCTATTTCAACATGGCTGTGTCAAAATAGGGGCTGTTTAGACAGGGAATAGAGCCTATTTTGTAATAAGCCATAATGTGTCCAATGGCTCTTTTGCGGAATGGGCTCTATTATGCATAGACGCTGTACATCTAAATAATTCAGTGCTATTTCAAAATGCATTTTGTGTGTAGCAGCATTATTTTGAAACATGCTCTTCCAGAGTAGCTTCTTTCAAAATAAGGCTGCTGGGTGGACAATACCCTAAGGGTATGTAAGCCCCTCTGTATGTGGGAGCCTCTAGCTGTTGCTGTGTGTGGCAATCTGATGAGGCTTTGGGAAGGGGAAGGGGCTTTTTGGGGAGGCTAGAAAAAGAAGATGGTGGTCTCCTGTTGCTGGTGAGTTAAGGCTGATGGAACAGACTGCTTCAAGGCAAGGGTGACGCTTTCTCCCAGCCAAAATCGGCTTTGGGGAGCTGCAGCCTGCTAATGAGAGGCCCTGAAGGGAAGGAACTTGATCTGTGTGTGTTAGAGTGCTGCAGAGGCCAGCTCCAGGTCAGAGGGCTTGGGCACCTTGTTGCTTTGCCTGAACTGACACACAGAACCCTCACCAAGGTGTCTGCAATCCAGTGGATAACAGCCGCACGCCAACGCAAGCCAGTAACTGGAACATTGATCATTAAAGAGTGTACACTCTGGGGTGGGAGAACTGATGGTAGTGTACATGCTAGTTAAGGTTCATTTATTTCCGTGTACGCTGAGAATTCATTTCATTCATGTTTAGTCTATAACCCTGTCTCCTCAAGTTGTTAAGTAAAGGTGTGTGTTGATTCTTATGTGGTCTATTAGACACATACTATTTATAGGCTGTGTCTACACTTGCCCCCAACTTTGAAGGGGGCATGGTAGTCAGGGCCATGGGAGATTACGAATGAAGTGCAAAATGTTGAGGAGTAAAGGGACTTCGAAGTAGCGCAGGCACTTCAAAGTGCCCACAGCTACACGCATGCCGGCACTTTGAAGTTTGATGCTGCGAAGCTGCCACGGGGGAAAATTATCCTGATGAAGTGCCACATATTCACCACAGCACTTCATTAGTAATCTCCCATGGCCCTGATTACCATGCCCCCTTCAAAACTGGGGGCAAGTGTAGACACAGCCATATTATTTGGGAGTTAAATCCAGATTATAACTGAAATAAGTTTCCTGGAGGTTTCCAAAGGCACACCGTTAAGCGTGTACAGGGGCCAAACAGGTAAAGGCACTGCTGTTTTACAGAGCTTTAGAAATCAGGGGTGGAAAAGGGATTCTCAACTATCCAATATCACCACTGGGATACTCAGGATCTCCTTTAATATTGAACCTCTCAGGTGCATAGACACACAGCCGAGTGCTACCTGCTCCCGAGTAACCCAAGGAGGACAGAAAAGGGGTTACAGTAGAATGAGTGATAGTCTGTTACTGATAGATTGGGGCATCCCTAAGTTAAGGCTGCATTACGGGAGTGGTGTGTACCTTAACGTTGTACCGGCTGCTTTCAGAGGTTTAAGTTCACCATTCTCCACATTTGGGAAGGGCACTGGCACTGCTTAATGCTGGGTTAATGACATTGGGGAGGCATTTAACAGGACACACAGCAGTTTCCCTGCTGCAGAGTTCTCAAATCCCCACATCGTTTGGCATAAGACGGGCCTCAGCTTCACCCACCGGGCCATTCATTGTAACAGCCTCACATCCATGCCGATTTGCCACAGGCTTACAGACAAGTGGAGTGCCTGAACACCGGGGAGGCGACAGAAAGGAGCTCCTCTTTCTGTCTGCAAGTTCTGTACTGATGCAGCCCAACCAACAGCAGGACTCTCACATCCTACACTGAGCAAACTATGCTGACATCTTTCAGCAGCAGACACACACCCTGTAGCACCCCCCACAGCTCCAACCAGAGGCTGACATAGCTTCAGAAAGATACACTTGAGGGGGAATGACATGTTTGAGCCAATAAAGGTAGTGCTAAGCACCCATAGCAGCTCATTACAGGTGGCCACAGCAACTGCATGCTGTCCTGAAATTGGAGCCCTTACAAGTAGTTAGATAACTGACATGGTCCATTAGATTGGCAGGCCAGCGTGCCAGAAAAACCATCCCTGCTCCAAAGGAACACTGTTAGCAGTAACTGAAGAGGGATGCAACAGAAGAAAATAAACAAATAATAGAGGCAGTTGGAGTAACTGGCCAGCAGACCAAGATAAATTCATTCCAGCTTGTGAGTCCGGCTGCTGAGAGTGATTCAGAGTAAAGCATGTGGCATTGACTCCTGGGCCAGCAGGAATGAAATGCAGTATGAGACAAAGGCCAGTCCGCTTTTTAGAGAGCCTGAGTGAACAACCACCACTCTGCTCTGTCCTTTTGGGCTCTGTCACATGGTTTCTCTGCTGCCGCAAGCTAACCGTTTTCCCAACCAGCCATTAAGTCTTCCAGGGAAGAGCCAAACCTGGGTTAATATAAAAACTAAACAGATATTTTAAACATATGTCAAAGAGGTTAGGAATAAAACAACTTTACTAAACTTCGAGTTACAATGCCTCTGAATTGTGTCACTTCACCTGACTCATATTTTACCAGTCCTCACTTGACCTTTGTCACATAGATTTTGGGACCTACTTAAACAAGCATTGTCTCGATAAGCTACAGGTAATGAGAAGCATGTAAGACATGTCTAGACAAGGCTAGAATGAGATAGCATTTTAAAGCTGCATGTCATACAAAAGATGCTCCAATCCCACGCCTCACTAATGGTCTCAGATAATTACATGCATTGAACAACAGAGCATTAGAGCACATTCTACAGAGGAGCTGAAAAGAAATGGGGAGACCGTGCAAAAAAGAAAATCAATGTAAACAAACAATCACTCTTTTAAAGTTCCTAAATGCCTGCTAGGCATTTAGTAGAGCAATATAAATAATATTTATGCTTCTCGTATTGGCATCTCTTTGAGGCACTGACCTGTTTTTATTGATTTGCGAGTCTTCAGGCCACAAGCTGGATAAATAAATGTAGCTCTTATCTTTTTAACAAGCTGGATTTCAGGGAATGTGACCCTTTGGCAAAGCACATATGTATGAGCCACGATAGGAGTAAAATCGCCTGTGAATTATACAGAGAATGAGCATTTGATGAAATAACCGAAATATGTGAAAGTTCCTTGACTGTTAGCTTTTTTTGTACCTTCAATGCAATGGAGTGATGGCATCTTTCCCGTAGAGTTTTGTATGTCTGTGCAAAGGTCTCTTCCTACTCCCTCTCATCGATCCCTCCTCTATTTGCTGGTGAAGAAGAAAATGCAATGAGGTAGCCTTCTGCTCATCCGGGAGCCTGCCTTGGTGTCCAGCAACCCAAGGTATGTCGACGCAGCAAAGTTATTTCAGAATAATGGATGCTATTTCAATATAACTTTGCAAGCATCTACATAGCAAAATAATTTCAAAATAGCAGACGGCTTATTTTGAATTCTGTAAACGTCAGTCTGGCTGAGGCTACACTACATTTCCCTTTTGGATGGGGAATGCAAATGTGGCCAATTGGAAATGCAAATGAGGCACTGATTTACATATTGCATGCCTCATTTACCTAATGGTGGCCACTCACTGTTTCAAAAGTGCTGTTTTTCAGGAAAAAAAAACAACAAGCAGTGTAGACTGGGTTCATTCAAAAGGAAATCCCACTTTTAAAAGCTCCCTTCTTTCTCATATTTTTCAGGAAGAAGGGTTCTTTTGAAAAAGAATGAACCCCCTCTACACTGCTTGGTTTTTTTCCTCCAAAAACAGCACTTCCAGAACAGCAAATGACCACCATTATCCAAATAAGTCACATGATATGTAAATCAGTGCCTCATTTGCATTCATTGGCCATATTTGCATTCTCTTCCCAAAAGGGGAATGCAGTGTAGCTGCAGCCTTTAGGAGGAATAGTGACTATTCTGAAATAGATATTTCACAATAGGGGCTGTATAAACAGATGTTGGGGCTGTTTAGAAATAAGCAATTCCTGAATAGTTCATTCCGAACTAATGCTGCTGTGCAGACAGAGCCTATTTCTGATTAGAGCCCTGAGAAATACTCTAATCCAAAATAGGCTGCGATGAGTGTGGACATATTATTTAGGAACAAGTTTTGCTTATTTTGTGATTTCCATGCAGTATGGGTGCATTATTCTGGAAGTGATTATTTTGGAGTAATAAACTCCAGACTAAGCTGTTCCAAAATAACTCTGTAGTGTAGACATACCCTCAGTGTGTAAGTCACAAAAATGCACACTGATGAACTGAACTTGAAATCGGTAGAAGCCACAAAAATTCAGATCCAGACGCAAAGTTTAGGGATGTTTGGATCCATGTTTTTGTTTAGTGCCTGCAATATATTTGTGCAGGGGCCCAACAAGGTACCAAAAAACAAACAAACAAACAATGATATCTCATCTCTAACTAAGGATCCCATTAATTTAAAGTACATGTATTTCAGTGGGAATTGCTGGGGTCTCACAGATTTTCAAAAAGCCAGTTGACAGAGGCACTAATTCAGTACAGTGCTTAAAGAAATCCTTAAAATAATCCTTTAATTTTAATTACAGAATCATAGATCACTAGGACTGGAAGGGACCTTGAGAGGCCATCGAGTCCAGCCCCCTGCCCCAATGGCAGGACCAAGTACTATCTAAACCATCCCTGATAGATGCCTATCTAACCTGTTCTTAAATATCTCCAGCGATGGAGATTCCACAACCTCCCTTGGCAATTTATTCCACTGTTTGACCACCCCGACAGTTAGGAACTTTTTCCTTTTGTCCAACCTAAACCTCCCTTGCTGCAGTTTAAGCCCATTGCCTCTTGTTCTCTCCTCAGAGGCCAAGAAGAACAAGTTTTCTCCTTCCTCCTTATGACTCCCTTTTAGACACCTGAAAACCGCTATCACGTCTCCCCTCAACCTTCTCTTTTCCAAACTAAACAAGCCCAATTCTTTCAACCTTTTTTCATAGGTCACATTCTGTAGACCTTTAATCATTCTTGTTGCTCTTTTCTGGACCCTCTCTAGTTTCTCCACATCTTTTTTGAACTGCGGTGCCCAGAACTGGACACAATACTCCAGCTGAGGCCTAACCAGCACAGAATAGAGCGGAAGAATGACTTCTCGTGTCTTGTTCACAACACACCTGTTAATGCATCCCAGAATCATGTTTGCTTTTTTTGCAACAGCATCACACTGTTGACTCATATTTAGCTTGTTGTCCACTATAATCCCTAGATCCCTTTCTGCTATATAGTAGCAGAGAGGAAACCGTGCTAGTCTATACACTGTCAAAACAAAAAGCATTCCTAGACAGTCTCTCCTCATTCTGTATGTGTGAAACTAATTGTTCCTTCCTAAGTGGAGCACTTTGCATTTGTCCTTATTAATCTTCATCCTGTTTACCTCAGACCATTTCTCCAATTTATACAGATCATTTTGAATTATGACCCTATCCTCCAAAGTAGGTGCAACCCCTCCCAACTTGGTATCATCTGCAAACTTAATAAGCGTACTTTCTATTCCAATACCTAAATCATTGATGAAGACATTGAACAGAACCGGTCCTAACACAGACCCCTGCGGAACCCCACTAGTTATACTTTCCAGTGGGATTGAGAACCATTAAGAACTACTCTCTGGGTACGGTTATCCAGCCAGTTATGCACCCACCTTATAGTAGCCTCATCTAAATTGTATTTGCCTAGTTTTTTTTATAAGAATGTCATGAGAGACCATATCAAATGCTTTACTAAAGTCTAGGTAGACCACATCTACCACTTCTCCCCTATCCACAAGGCTCATTATGCTATCAAAGAAAGCTATCAGATTAGTTTGACAAGATTTAGATTTGATTCCTATTACCTTACCACCTTCCAAGTGCTTGCAGATGATTTCTTTAATTACCTGATCCATTATCTTTCCTGGCACTGAAGTTAAGCTGACTGGCCTGTAGTTTCCTGGGTTATTCTTATTTCCCTTTTTATAGATGGGCACTATATTTGCCCTTTTCCAGTCTTCTGGAATCTCTCCTGTCTCCCACCAATGGATCATGTTCCAGCTGGATGGCAACTTTTGTGCCTCTTTGCTGTTCCATTGTTAAAACTGTTGGTGCAAAGGTCAGCTTTAAATAGGGATGGTCCATGAATTTGCCTGTTAGAGAGCTCTTTAAATAATTCAATGAAAAGGCTTTTGCACCAGATTTGTTAACAAGTTCTGTCACTCCAGGAGAATCCAAGTTCTTCGTTCCACTTTTTCCTCAGAGGGTTAGGACAAGTGGCAGTGGTATAAATAGCAATAGAGGAGTGATGTTGAGCTCAGATATGGTCTGCACCTAGTTCTAACAGAACGCACGAGCAGAATGACAGACCGAACTCATGTTTTGTTTCTCGTCTGTGTAGCAGGATGGCTACCCTGTTTCAGGAGAAGAAAGGGTTAAACTCAGACCTGAGGCTGAAAGAGCCAACTGCTGGGGCAATTAGCTGTCAGTTAGGGCGGCAGCTAATTAAGGTCCAGCAGGGGCTTTATAAATGGAAGGCTCCTTGAGAGGAGGAGAGAAGACAGACACTTGTCTAGCAGCAGGACAGGTGGGACCTAGCTGCCAAGGAAGCTACAGGGGCTCACGCAGAGCAGGGCTGGGAGAGAGCCGATAGAGCTGGGGAAGTCTAGCCTAGACTGAAAGGCCTGAGACAAGGTTTGTGGGTACTAGGGCTGCAGGGTAACAGCCAGGACAGCAGACGGCAGCAGGTCCACAACCCCCTTGCCAATGATGAGGGGCCGTTTCGTACTGCAGTTTACCCCCCGAGGTAAGGGGCTAGATGATGACTGGCAGTGGGTGACTGAGGCAAGGATGGTATCAGAGTTCAGGGGTCCCTGGGAGGGGAGGACCTCAGAGAGAAAGTGGGAGCACTGCAGGAGTGCACCGTGGTCTGGGAAGGGTGTGTGTGCTGGCATGGGTGGCGGAGAATAAGCAGGTAACAGCAGGCAAGACAGCAGCCAGAAGAAGGTGCTCCAAAGGCTGGGTGAGCCAATTCCCAAGTGACTTGCAGGAAGCATCCGGGCAGCGTGTTGCTCCCTGGTTACAGTTTGGTAAAAGGAGAATAATGGGATAGTGCATGTCTTCATTAAGCCTGGAATGACCTGATTAGCAACTCTGAGAGGCTGTTACTTGAAGCTGTTTCTCCCCCTTCTCCAGCATGGATTGTCCCATCAAAGGTGCTTGGTGGAAGATAAGTGAGATGTGTCATGTTTATCATTCTTTGCAGGACAACCACAAGGAACTGAAAGTTGGGACAGATTCCAATGGGAACTAGCCAGATTACAGGCCAGGAGCAGCAGAGAAACTCCTTGAGAGCAAACCAATTTATAGGCCTCGCAATCACATATCCTTTATTCCTTCCACATGGACAGCCACCTGCAAATATGTTTCACCAGCACTGGACAACTCCTTAATCCTCCTGTGTGGCTCTGCCTGCCAGCCTTGATAAGGGTGCAGTGGGACTATCCAGTCTTAAAGAATATATCCACGCAGCACTTAATTATACATTAGGAAGATACAACTCCACTTCTTCCTCCCATCTGCAAGCGGAAATCAGATTTAACATCTGCCTTTACCCTCTCTAGAATGAGCTGCACAGATTTATTCTCCCAGTCCCAGGAGAGGCTACCAGACATTTTCATGTCACCAAAGCCTCTATATGATCCCTTTTTATTGTATGTTCTTCCTCACAGCCTCATTGGTCTTCACTTGGACTGCTTTCCTCTCAGCCTGCCTCCTTCTCCCGTTCTCTCATTTCCTTTCTTTTCTGTTTCATGCTATTCTTGCCTCCTTTTCTCCTCCTCTAATTTCTACTTCACAGAGCTCAATGAGATGTTAGCTGAACAGGGTTAACTTAGCACAATTATGCATTCACTTATAGAAACGGTATTAAATTCACTGATGATAAAAATCTTTGGACCAAACTGAGACTCTAAAACATTTCCATTGGAACTTCCCAGTGCATTGATGATGGTTCATATCAAGTGGTGTCTTTCCAGAGATTTTCTCCAACCTGTTAATCCTGTAGCATATGGGGGAGGGAAATACCACCAAACATTTCTCCCCTTCCAACAAAACTCACAGTTGTCTCGTAATCAACACACCAGTACATACATTTCACCCCAGTGGAGAAAATCTACTTCCTCTCAGTGCTAACAATCCCATGGACATCTTGAGACTATGGTGCATACATTACAGCTCTCGGCCTCTGCAAGCAGTCCAGCCATCACCCATCATAAGAAATTGCTTGCCCAGTAGCAATCTAAAAAACGAACCCAGGAATTTCAATTTAGGGCAAATACAATATTCTGAGGCAACTGACTGATTCTAATATAGGATACATCTTATAATACTCTGTCCTGATAGGAAAAATAACTTCACAGTAAAATCAGGTCCCCATCTCTACCAAATAATGGCGTTGCACAGGTATAACTGAGGGCAATACTTGGGCAGCTAAATCTTTAGTTCTAGATATAATACACAAGCCATGAAAAACCCAGCTTGACGTTCAGTCCCTGGGATGAGTTTTCAGATGTGGCAGTTGGAAAAAACACCATTTCATTAATGAAGAGGTAAAACTGAATGCGGATCAGTGAGGCACAAACATGGGACCCCAGAATGGCACAGTTCAGAAGAGAATTGCATTTTAAGGTCAAAGAGAGAGAAGGATAGTTTCAGGGTTAAGGACATTGAACTAAGGCTCAGGACAGAGATCCAAGTTCAGTGTGTGATTCTGCCATGGATTCTTTGTGTGACCTTGGTCAAGTCAGGTTAGATAAATACCCAAAAGGGACAATATAGATAGCGCTTGGTCCTGCCATGAGGGCAGGGAACTGGACTTGACCTCTGTGTCCCACTGTTCCACTTGTACACAGAGTACAATAACATGTTGTGCATATGCTTGTTGACAACCCCCACCCAATGAATTCTAGTAGATTAGTAAGGGAAAATCATACCTCACTAATCTACTAGAATTATTTGAGGAGGTCAACAAGCATTTGAACAAGGAGGAGTCAGTGGGTATAGTGTACTTAGATTTCCAGAAAGCCTTACCCTTGCCAAAGCCTCTTAAGTAATATTAGCTGTCACGAGATAAGAGGGAAAGTCCTGTCATAGATTGATAGCTTGTTAAAAGAAAGGAAACAAGGGGTAGAAATAGTCAGTTTTCAGAATGTAGAGGGGTAACTTGTATTCCACAGGGGTCCATACTGGGACCTATGCTATTCAACGTATTCATGAACAATCTGGAAAAAGGGGTAAATAGTGAGATGGCAAAATTTGCAGATGATTCTAAACGACTCAGGTGAAGTTAAAGCAGACTGTGAAGAAATTCAAAAGGATCTCACAAAACTAAGTGACCAGGCAACAAAATGGCAGATGAATTTTAATGTTGATAAATGCAAAGTAATGCATTCTGGAAAACATAGCCCTAAACATACGCGCAAAATGATGATTAACTTATCTATTACAATTCAAGAGAGAGATCTTGGAATCGTTGTGCATTGTTCTCTGAAATCATCCACTCAATGTGCAGCAGCAGTCAAAAATCAAATAGAATATTAGGATAATTAAAATGGCAAAGAATATCTTATTACCTCTACATAAAGCCATGGTAAGGCCACACCTGGAATTCTGTGTACAGATGTGGTTGCCTCGTCTCAAAATGGACATGGTGGCATTGAAAAAAGTTCAGAAAAGGGCAAAAAGAATGATTAGAGGTTTGGAATGACTGCCTTAGGAGGGGAGATTAAAAAGACTGGGACTTTTCATCTTAGAAATGAGGAGACTAAAGTGGTATAGATAGAGGTACATAAAATCATGACTGGTATGCAGAAAGTGAATAAGGAAAGGTTTTATACTTGTTCCCATAACACAAGAACAAGGGGTCAGCAAATGAAATTAATAACTAGCAGATTTAAAACAAATAAAATAAGTATTTCTTCATGCAACACACAGTCAACCTGTGGAACTTCTTGCCAAAGGAGATTGTGAAGACCAGAACTTTAACAAGGTTCAAAAAAGAACTAGATGAATTCATGAAGGATAACCCCATCAATGGCTATTAACCCAGATGGGTAGGAATGGTGTCCCAAGCCTCTGTTTGTCAGAGGTTGGGAATGGATGGTAGAGGAGGGTTCTGTTCATTCCTCCAGGACACCTGGCATTGGCCATTGTTGAAAGACAGGATACTGAGCTAGATGAACCTTTGGTCTGATCCATTGTGGCTGTTCTTACATTCTTAACACACAGAGGTATTGTCAGGATAAACAAGAAGTCTTGTGGCACCTTCTAGACTAACAGATATTTTGGAGCATAAGCTTTTGTGGGCAAAGGACCACTCACGCATCTGATGAAGCGGGTCTTTGCCCACAAAAGCTTATGCTCCAATATGTGTGTTAGTCTATAAGGTGCCATAAGACTTCTTGTTCTCGACGCTACAGACTAACATGGCTACCTCTCTGATACTTGTCAGGATAAAATTAGTTTGTGATTTGTTTAAGTACTAAAGTGACAGAGGTCAGTATATGCAAGTCTGTGCTGTACCAGGATGTCAGGAGAGATATGGGCTTTGTGAATGATTTTTGAACTAACCCTACCATTCCTTCTCATGGTAGACAGTACTGATCACAGGAGCAAGGTCCAGAAGAATGCTTTCCAGGAAAGGAAAGTTACTTTGCATTTCATAACAATTCCACTTCCTTCTGCAGAATTTGTTAAGTTGTCCTAAGACTCCATCCTGCCCAACCAGAGACACAGCTCACAGGCTTTACCTGGGAATAGCCTGTACCTCTTTAGGCATGTCTCAGAAAGATAAGTAGTATCCCTATAGCTAGTCACTGTCCTTCCATGGGAGCTGAAGGAGTCCACTGCTAAGCAAGACTAGGTCCCAGCAAAGACATTAATTTTTAGACTGGCTTTTACCACTGCTTTTATTTTTGCAAGGGGAAGGTAAGCACCAGCCGTACCAATGGAGAACATTGCTCCTTAGAGGAGACACCAGGAACAAGGAAGAGGAACATAAGCTAGAGTGGGATTAATGTTCAAATGAATCTCCTATTATGAGTTAAGTTTTTCTTTGAGTGATGGATGAACGTAATCCAGCTGTAATGTTAGATGTAGCTACTTGTACTACAGCAAAGGGCCATCTGCCCCTCTGAATAAACGTTCATAGTGCTTCTGGGACAATAGTGATGATCCCTTAATGAAAGGCAGTCAGCAATTAGCCTTCAGTGAGGTATACCCATTGGGTTGTGTACCAGGGATGATCTCCAAACGTGCACTCAACAAGTGTATTTTTTCCCACTGTCTATGGCAGGCTTTTTGTGTGTGGTGGGGGGCGGGGGCGGGGACAAATATGCTCCAGTTCCTGCAACAGCAGGAGCCAAATCAAGTTGTAATCAACATATGGCTATTGTAAGCTGGGTAGCCATGAATTAAAAGGGCAAACTGCTCCTCATTTCCAGACTGCTCCTCTGAATCACAGCCACCTGCTTAGGCGGCCAGACTGCAGCAAAGCAATGGGACGAGTGATTCCATCTGTTTAATAAATATACTGTGGATTTGGGGAAGCCGACTAACTTTGCCTTGGTTTATTTTCTTCTCTCCCACCCCCATCCTCTCAACTGCAGCTTGCTTTATGCTGAGATCCTCAGCCAAAGGGGCGGACACAGTTGAGACAATGGAGCAAAATTGGGCCAGAGCAGGAGTTCGTTAAAGTGTGAGGGGCTTTCTCCCCCGGCTCAGGCTGAACAGCCTAAAAGAGACAGATGAAGCAAGTATCCAGTTGCATCACGGATGTGCAGGAAAGCCTCGGTCTGTGCTATGAACTGGTGTCTCCCGAGAGCAGCATTTTGCAGCCCCAAAAGGAAACATTTGGCACAAAGCACATTCTCTCTAGTAAGAGACTCTCATAAGGATTCCTTTTTTCAGGAGGAAAGGTCACCCCAACCAACCACCAGCTCCCTGTGCTAGTCTGCATCAAGCTATACTGGACTGAGTTTGCAGCCTAAATGAAATCCATAATGAAAGTGGACTATGAATACATACATGAAATCCATTTCCAGTGGCGTTTTTCACAGAGCAACACAACCCAGGCTGTGCAAAGGGAAGATGAACAAGTTTCCAGTCCTACTCAGCAGCTAGAAAAAGCAATAGATGAAAAAAGGATATAAGCTAAAGACACTGAGGTTCAGTTTTATAGGCAAATGAAGAGCGGAAGGCAGGTGGTGTGTGGACAAGGCACAAACCTGAGCGTCAGAAGCTCAGAATGCTACTTCTAGGTCTGTCACAGGATCTCCCTGTGGTTCTAAGGCAAATTACTTAGCCTAGCTCTGGGCAACAGTCCCCCACCTGTAAAGTGGGAATTATGCCTCGTCCCCTATTTCTAAAGGTGTTTGTTGAGGGGCTACATTATTTACTGTCTGGACAATGCTGAGAGACCCTTGCATAACATTCAGTGTGTAAGTGCGTAATATCCTCACCAACGCTTCCTTATTAGTGTCATACAACCTTACTATGCAAAAATTTAGTTTGTTTTCTAATTAATTCCAGCTTTAATACTTCTTTTAAAAATAGTGCCTCTAAAAACACCTATTTGCTTGTGAGACCTTAACAGCTTTTAACAGCCTGTTAACGTGTACTAGGAAAAACATGATGTCATCAATCAAATAACGTGTCTTCGGAAGACTTTGGTAAATAACTTAAATACAATAAACCTTCCAGTTACACAGGGGGTTACACTCCTGCAACCCCCACGTAACTCAAATTTTCACGCAAGTTGGGAGACGGAGATGGGAACCAGGCTACTGCTCGGTTCCCAGCTCCCCTCGGCTTGCAGGCCCAGGAAACTGAACAATCCACCAGGGCTGGTCAGTTTCCTGGCTGCTTCTCCCTGCCTTCCCCCCACCCACCCCCAGCAGCCTGGCTGTCAGGCTGACAGCTGTGAGGCTGGGAGAAGGTGCTGCAGAACAGCATCAAGTTGCGCTTAACTCACGTTAAAGCGAGTGACACAACTTGAAGCCGCTCATGTCGAGGGTTTACTGTAGGTGCTTATGAAATGCATTAAACCGCTGGCAAAAGGCTTCAGCATCAAGGGTTAATGAAAACCTCAAGAGCTTTGCATATTCATTTGCTAAAGAAATAGATGGGGATGAGAGAGGGGTATCAAAACAAATGAGGAGTTAAAAGCCACTCACTTTGAATCAGGCAGAACAGGAACTTGAAGGGGAATAAGCTGTACTGAGAAAAGCTCCCTTTAGCAGATGGACTCATTGCTGTGGCGCCTCCTGCTGGTCATATTGGCAATTGCTGTTGGAGTGCACCAGCTTCTGGACAGCCTCTCACCCACAGTCATTCCACTCCACTAACCGTCGCCAGACCCACATCACTTCCTGAAGTGCAGTGTCCTGTGCTGGACACTAGTCTCTAGCAGTGCTCACCCCTCGGTTCTCACCCACGTTCAGCGATAGCAGCAGCCCTCGGTCAATACACCGACCGCTGTGACCAAACGCTAGTCCCTTGTCTCAGGGGGCAAGCTGCTGTCTGTGAAGGCCACACGCTGTGATGGTGTAGTACAAGGGCTAGCCTGACCGCTACTTTGGGTCCCAACCAGGGATCCTCTGGTGGCAGCCTTGCCCTGTCCCTCAGCTCCCCTCAGCTTTCCCTGGCCACTTTCCCTTCACCCTAGCACCTTCTCGGCCCTTGTGTCAAAGCCCATAGCCTGGCAGGCATCAGGCCGGAGCTTCTCTCCAGCTCACCTGAGCCTGCCCATAACTGCTCTCTCCAGGTGCCATTCCTTCCCCTGGGCAATGGGTGACCCCACGGCTAGGGAGGCAAGCCCTGCAGCCCCACTCCTTCCACCCTAGGCCATGCCCCACACTGTGGCTATTGCTGGCCTTTGCCCAGGTGCATAATGGGACAGCACAGCTCCAGAGAGCTGGCAGGCAGAGCAGCTACAGCTTGCCTGGTCCCCAGCTCCTCAGTGGGCAGCCCTCCCCTGGCCCTGGAGTGCGGGAGATCAGAGCCCGGAGGCACAGCCCCAGCCGCCCCTTGTGCCTGCCAGACTCCATCAGAAAGACTGTCCCTTCCAATCAAGCCGTCAGTCTGGGTGCTGGGAGAGCAGGCAGCAGGGTGCAGGCCCCAGCCTGCCTGCCCCTGTCTCTGCCACCACAAAAGCAGGCTGGGAAAGGGAGCCTGGGGGATTCTATTAGGGCATGGGTGGTGTCAAGTGAGGCAGGTAAAGAAGGCATTGATAGTCATTGCCTACATGCCCTCCCTACGGGGACTCAGCTCTCACTTCCTCGCTGGTGAGGGTGAGAACGAGCCTCTTTTTAAAACTCTCACAGCCGAAGGGCGGGGTGGGGGCAGCCATCCCACTATAGCCCCCTTAATCCAGTATAATTGCATGAAGACCCACCTCTGACTTCTATTATTAACCTCCATACAAGTCATTAATATTGAGCTGTAAACAATGACAAACTGGACCACAAAGGCATGTATACTGATTAGCTGCAGCTGAGTTCTGTGACAGTTTTTAGTAATAATTTTTCAGGACCTTTAACTTCATTTCCTTCATTAGTTTACCAAAAGAAAGCAAGAGTCCAGGGGAGAGTCTGCTGAAATTCCTGGACACCCACAATTAGGAAGACTTCCAGAGACAAAAATACTCAGAATATTGTATACAAATTCACACATGGTCGTCTTGTTTCAGGGAGTATCCTGGCTTGCCTCTTGCTGCAAAGGTGGAATTCTTCATTTGCCTTAACTAGTCTTTCTTTTTCTTTCTCTATGGCTTTCTTTCTCTTAAAGTCCTGTTCTTGCAACCTGTTGGATCAGGGCCTATAGTTTTACATCTTATGTGAAATGTGGTTGAACTAGACTAGCTATCTTTATCAAAAATCTATTATACAGATGCAGAAAACTTTTGGACAAGTCAAATGTCTGGAATATTACACTTTTGGTTAGATATTTATTTTAATTTCCAAAATGTATCCATCCCAAACCCTAGAGAGTGTCACATAATTCTATGCTTAAAATGTTAAACACCTCAGGTCGGCTCACAGTGCATAATAGCTTAATTGGGTCAGATGTGAATATATGCCAAGCACCTGCAGCTTCCTTGCACTACAGTGGTGACTGCAGATGCTCCTCACCACTTAGGCGTTGGCTCTGAGACAACTCAGAAGTACCAATACAGAACCATGTTTTGCTTCATAGGAAGGAAGATCATTATAGATGGGATCAAACTAGAGAACACAGAGAAGTTCATGTATCTGGGGAGCAACATAACGTATGATCTAGACTGTAGGAAGGAAATAGCAACTAGAATAGTGAACACAGGAGCGAGTTTGAAGGTGATGGATAAGATCTGGAAAAGCAAAATGATTAGCTTAGGAACGAAGCTGAGCATCTTGAAAACATGCGTATTCAGTAGCATGTTGTATGGATATGAGACGTGGGTGAAAAAGAAAGATTCAAAGAGAAGGATATTGGCATTTGAAACAAGTTGTTACAGAAAAATCCTGAGAATAGGATGGATGCAGAAGGTCACCAACGAGGAATTATATAGGAAGATACAGCTGAAAGAAAACCTACTGCAGCAGGTTATACAACGGAAGTTACAGCTTGTGGGGCATATCTGCAGAATGAACGATGAACGAAAAATCAAAACTCTGGTATTCCGCATAATGGACAGCTCGAAAAGGAGAGGCAGAGCTGCAGGGAATGGGTAGGTGGTATAGTAGAATGGTGCAGAGCTAGTCTACAGAAACTAAGCCACTCCACACGGGACAGGGACAGGTGGAAAGAAATAGTGAGTCAGGTATAGACACTAACAGGCACAGAGACCATGATTGCTGGTGATGATGAAAGGTCCTTCAGAAGATGTGCTTTCAGGCTGACAATTGTGCCCTTTGCAGCGCTGAGAACATGGCAATCCAAGCACTGCACAAGGGCTGGCTGTCCTTCAGCTCTGCCCCGGGACTTGTATGGCTTCCAGCACCATCCGAGCAGAGCCTCAGATAAATCTAGCATTACTTTCACCATTATGCTGATGGTGCGCCAGCGCATTGGCAGTGATCTTCTGGGGTTTGATGTAGCATCCCTAGGGGGCTGCGCTAAATCGAACAAACCAGGCTCCACCATCAAGCCTGGTACTCCTGGCAGTCACACGGAGTAACGGAAATTGATGGAAGACTTTCCCTCCCACTGTGCACACAGCAGGAAAAATCAATTTAGTGTATGTCGACTCCAGCTGCACAATTCATGATGCTGGAGTTGTGTATCCTATATTGATTTTTCCCTGTAGTATAGCCCTGGCCTAAGTGACTTGCAGTGAGGCAGTCACCCCACTCCAGGGGTATAAAGACCCCAGCCCTGGGAAAGGGCTGGGGCTGAAGAGTGAGCAGCCAATTAGGGCCCAGCTGGGGCTGTATAAATAGAGGAGGCGGCGAGAGGACTCTCGCTGCAGCTACGGAGTAGGAGTGACCTGGCTGTCAGGGAAGCTACAGAGGTCTCCTGAGACAGAGCAGTGCTGGGGAAAGGAAGGCTGAACCAAGGAGCTCTGGCCTGATCCTATTTCCAGGCTGCAGGCCCTGAGACAAAGCTTGAGGGTGTGAGGACTGCAGGGAGACAGCCAGGGTAGAAGACAGCAGCAGGTCCACAACCCCCTTGCCAATGATGAGGGGCCATTTTGGTCTGCAGTGTACCCCTGAGGTAAGGGGCTAGATGATGACTGGCAGTGGGTTACCCATCTCAAAGCACCTGCTTCTCCTTTAACCCTTCTGCTGGTGACCATATTTAGTGCCTCATGCAGTATCTAACAGCCTGTGGACACTTACCAGATACTAATTATGGAGAGCATGGAAGAAGAAGGTGACCTAACATAATGGAGGGCAAACAAAAGAGACTTATAGCACATCCTGATGGTTCCTAAAAGGATGAGAAACCATATATGTTTGAAATGGTTTTAGAACATGCATATACCTTGGGAGCCTCAAGATGTATTCAAAAGCCACTTCCTCCACAAATTAAACATAAAGTTCTCCAGATTTGTGCTGTTGGGCAGGCCAGCAGGTTTTTCACTTCCACAAGTGGCCTGATTTCCGGGCTTGCATTTTCAACATCAGATGGTTAGGAAGAAAATGACTTGCAAGTAAGATGTCTGAGCACTGACTTCCTGCTACAGAGAAATCAGTATCCACCCTCATGGGCTCTTCAAGGTGCTAGACAAATATTTTTTTCAACATCAGACTTGTGCCTCTTCAGTCTTCTTTCTCATGTTTACAGATGGCCTGAAAGGTCTCTCTGTGTGCCGGTTTTAATACAGCTTCCGCTTTTCCTGTCAACAGGGACTGGAGTTTTTCCAGATGCAACATAACCTCTTCCTGAATTTGCCATCCAATTGTTTTGCCCAAATTAAAACAGCATCAAAACGTCTATATTTCAACCAGGCAGCCCCCCAGTACAGACCATAAATCAAAATCTGGGGACAGACAGACACACAGCACAGGGAAGTTAGCTTAAACTGGCAGAAGATGAGATAATGGTACCTTGTAAACCCATTCACTGTGCCCTCAGCCTCCATTCTGACCATTTGCACCAACACTGATTTTTCTGGTGCTTGCATTATTTGAAAATAGACCTTTTCTTGGCACCATGAAAGGGATTTTCTGACAAAGAGCCCTTTTGGAGGAGCCTGGCGACACAATGACATTCTTGCATTAAGCAATTTACAAACTTGGTGTTTACAGCACCACGTGGGCTGATTGGTCAGTTTTAGACCCATGGCAAGCCCCATCCAGATACCTCTATCACACCGTCTGCAGCTCTACAAGTAGCAGAGCTAACAAGGAGTCTGAAGGTACAAAGCCCAGATTAATGCTTCAGTTAGTAGCCCAGCTGGCTTCCTGTCTCCCCACACATTTGCATAATTATCACTGGGGGAAAGAAGAGTGGGGGACAGACCAGCCTCGAAATGGAACAGCTGGCCATTCTGAAAATGGATTATAAAATTCTATTGTCCTGATGTCTGGCTCGCTTAGTTTGCATATTAAAGATCTGCCCGCCCAGGCTCATAGTTTGCTATAGAGCAGCAGCACCACTTGCATCTCTGGTGTTTAAGGCTGTCAAGTAAGCCATTCAGTTTGCTCTTGACACTCAGCATACAAACTCTCGGGGAATGGAAAAACAACAACAAAATACTCAGGCTAGAGGCCTTCACCCGACTGAGATTAGGAGGAGTGTGTGAAAGTTCAGCTTGATATTACCACTTGCAAATGAATTTAAGAACAGACGTTGTGATGAATATTGAAATGTGTTAATCTGGCATCATACAAAAACAGGTTGAAAAGACCCATTCCTTTCCCCTGGGCTGTATGTCATTACAGCCTAGCCTACAGTGCATTTTAGTTAATGGGCATGATGGATATAAGCCTAGAGGATTTCATGGGCTAGGTAACTGCCAACAATAAAATCATGTTCTTTCCCAAGAGTAATTTAGTTCTTTTTTAAGAAATGGGGGGTTTTTAGCTAAAAGCCCTAGCTGGGGCTGAGTTTTGAGGATCCAATCTCATGAGTAACCCAATCAGAATCAAGCTTGCACAAGCATTCACCTTATCACTAGTTATTTTTTTACAATTACAAGAACTTCAAGGTATCACCTAACCTGTTTGCAGTAGCTCCCACATTATATCAGCTGTTTTCTATTCTAACTCCTGGGAATACACCTTGGATTTTTTTCTCTTATTTGAATTTCCCTTTATCTCTGTTTCTTTCTTCACAGTCTGAATTTGTTTCTGCCTCCCCACCCCCCATTTGCCCTATACAAATAGCAAAATCAGAGACAGTTGAACTGCTGGCTTTGTTATTAGACTTAGCAAGTTTGTCCATTCCAGTACATAAATTAGGTGATGAAGGTAATGCTGGCGATTGTTAAGGTTGCCCAACACTTTCATCGAATTGTAGAATGGTAGAACTGGAAGGGACCTCAAGAGCTCATCAAGCCCAGGCCCTTGTGATTGCAAGCAAAGGCACAGTTTTCCAGCCAAGGAACAAATGTAGAAACATCAGCAAATTATACATAGAAAGGGGAGATACACAGAGATGGAGACAGGCTCCCCCTTACCTTCCATGATATAGTGCAGCATGCAGAAGATGCCCCACGATCTGGGGGACATTGACAACACCCACGTCCAGGTGGGTGAGGAGACAGCACCACCTCTCCTTCAAATGGCCAAAGGTGCACTCAACCATCTGGCAGGCGTAGTTGAGCTGGCCATTGAAGCGCCCCTGGCTGGGGGTCGGGTAGCCCGTATAGAGCTGGAGTGGGTATATCGCATCTGCCATCAGGCAGAGGGCCCGGTGGTATCCCCCCAGTGGGATCTCCTCCGAGGATGTAGATCTCTGCCTCCAGCCAGCAGCACAGGCCCAAGTCCAAAACACCTGCACATCGCGAGTGCATCTGGGCTAGCCCAGGTGTATGTCCTGGAACCAGCCCCAGTTGTCCACCATGGCCTGCAGGACCATGGAACGGTACTCCTTCGTGTTTATGAATTGTCCTCTGCTGTGCTCCAGGGTGCAGATAGGCATGTGGGTCCCGTTGAGGGACCCAAAGCAATTTGGGAAGACCAGTGCAGTGAAGCCCACGATGGCTGCATCCAGGTCCCCAATGTGGACAACCCTCTGGAGGAGCACATCATTTAGAGCGTGGACCATCTGTGTGTGTGTGGGGGCGGGGGGACATAGACACCCATGAGGGTGTGCGGGGTGTGCCCAGCCACCCTGGCCCCACAGGGTAAAAATAAAACTATATCTGGCTAATAATTTAGGCAAAAATCTGTCTAAAAGCTCAAATTTTAAAAAGAGAGAGATTGATCCACAGCAAATCCAGATGTACTCCCCAGTCTAGAAGGGACAGGTTAGGAACCACTGACTTGGTCAGACAGGGCTGAGCGAAGGGAATCTTTTGAAAACATTGCATGGGGAATCCCACGAGCATAAGGATGCCAAGCATCAGCTAGAACAGGAGTGAGCAAAGGCTGGGTGCGGGGGAATGAAATTTCCTAAGAGGGGGGCACAGCATAATTGGCTGCTGGGTGTCAGGCTCACCCATCTAATTAAAAATGTTGCAATATGTTACTGTTTTTCTGTATGTGTGTTCACATTTCTATACCGATCGATAAAGTTTTTACATTCTACAGACCTATTTTCTTACATATGCTGAAAGTTTTTTTTTTTCATATGAACATAAAAGGAAATTTCTGTTGGTTTGGATTACATTAGACAGGATGGGGGGCCCTGCTCATTGCAGGGATGAAATCTGAGGCTTGATGTAAAAACTTTGCTCACCCTGGTCTAGAACATCCCTCAGATGTTTGTTTAACCTGCCCTTAAACATTTACAATGATGGAGATTCAACAACCTCCCTAGACAATTTATTCCTGTGCTTAACCATCCAGACAGTTAGGAAGTTTCACTTAATATCCAGCCTAAGCCTCCCATGCTGTAATTTAAGTCCATTGCTTCTTGTCCTATTAAGTGTGGCTAAGGAGAATAATTTTTCTCCAGCCTCCTTCTAACATCCTTTTAGGTACTTGAAAGCTGTCATGTCCCCTCTCAGTCTCTTTTTTTTTCAAACAAACCTAATTCTCTCAAGCATCCCGCATACGTCATTTTTTCTAGATCTTTAAACATTTTTGCTGTTCTGCTCAGGGCCCTCTCCAGTTTCACCACTTTTCTTGAAATGTAGTGCTCAGAACTGGACACAGTACTCCAGTTGAGGCCTAATCCATTATAAAACTTGGTTTGCGATAGCCTTTAACTTTCCCACACAAACCACTTGGCCTGAAATTTTCTAATGCTGGTTATTTTCTTCAGGCTGAATGTGCTCCCGAACCCCCATTTTCTACACGTAATTCAGCCATCTCTCAGACTGAGGTGTGGTGGGGAAAGGTTGCTTTACCCATGTTAAATAAAAACCTCTTTCAGCCATTTTAGCTGAGACCTTTAAGCAGCTGCATTGCTTTGGAGAAGGTGCTTGCCCTGGGGTCAGATACGTGCCTTTTGCTGTCCCTGTGAAATAGCATCTCAATTTGGCCATGCTTTAAGACTTAGAAAAATCTCACCTTACACATGCTCAGTGGAGATATGCGAGACTTTGGCAAGCTGCATTCATTGAAGACTCCATCCACACTGGGCAGGCTCCATCTCCCTAGCCCCCATCCCTTCCCCCCCCAAGCTTCAAGGGGCCAACCAGACTGCAAATACACCATGGTTGCAGAACTGCAGAGTCACCAAAGGGGGTGGGGATTGACAATCCAGCACCATCTGGGGCTCAAGCAGCAAGGCTGCCCGAGTCCCACCTGACACGGGGTTCGTCAGTCCTTCCCCCCACCCTCCATGGTGGCTCTTTGCAGTCACCACGAGGTGAAATGCTGACACTGCAGGATCCCGTTTGTATCAGGAGGTAGCTGAAATGCTGCTTCTTGGCCGAGTGAGCTGGCAGGGAGCCAACCCTCTGTGTTCCCTGCTGTGGCAAGGAAGTGCGAGGGAGGGTGGGACCCTGCTGAAGCTGGGACACTGTTTAAATGCCACATCCTGGCTCCACCAGGCTGGCAGGGAGGGGAACTTGCTTTCAGTGGTTACTTGTTTACTCAACATCCTAGCATGGCATTGAGCAGATTTTGAAAACGTGTCTGCGCTCGCTATCTAAGATGGTGCATTCTGTGGTGGATTTAAAACATTAATGCATTTGTTCCTTGTTTAGCTTCTTGTATGCCCTCCTATGTTGCAAACCTCTCTAGTAAGACTGTAACCATAGTAAATGTGACATTCATGAGCAATCGATTCAGCTGAAAAAAGTGGGTGTGCCAGGGAATTGTTTGTCTCATTGAAGTGTGCCCAGGCACTGAATTAGACTGCAATGAATGAGGCTGTTGTCTGCAGTATCTGTGTCTCATCTGATGCAAAAATGAAGGTGGGTGGTGAATGAAGCAGAGATCTGGGGAATTGCAGAAAGAGGAAAAGATGGTGATCGTGGAGGCTGAAAAATGTCAGCCCAGAAAACTGTTCTCTCCTTGCCTCTGCCACAGAGTTCCTTTGTGATACTGGGCATGTCACATAAACAATTTCCATAAGTAGTCGGTGTGTGCCTCATCTTCTGATTGGTAAATGTATTGAGCACTTGTGATTACACTCACAGGGAGCTGTGATCTGAACACACAAAAGCTGCGTCTACACGTGCACGCTACTTCGAAGTAGCGGCACCAACTTTGAAATAGCGCCCGTCACGTCTACACGCGTCGGGCGCTATTTCGAAGTTAACTTTGACGTTAGGCGGTGAGACGTCGAAGTCGCTAACCTCATGAGGAGATAGGAATAGCGCCCTACTTCGACGTTCAACGTCGAAGTAGGGACCGTGTAGACGATCCGCGTCCCGCAACGTCGAAATTGCTGGGTCCTCCATGGCGGCCATCAGCTGGGGGGTTGAGAGATGCTCTCTCTCCAGCCCCTGCGGGGCTCTATGGTCACCGTGGGCAGCAGCCCTTAGCCCAGGGCTTCTGGCTGCTTCTGCGGCAGCTGGGGATCTATGCTGCAGGCACAGGGTCTGCAACCAGTTCTCAGCTCTGTGTATCTTGTGTTGTTTAGTGCAACTGTGTCTGGGAGGGGCCCTTTAAGGGAGCGGCTGGCTGTTGAGTCCACCCTGTGACCCTGTCTGCAGCTGTGCCTGGCATCCCTATTTCGATGTGTGCTACTTTGACGTGTAGACGTTCCCTCGCTGCGCCTATTTCGATGTTGGGCTGAGCAACGTCGAAGTTGAACATCGACGTTGCCGGTCCTGGAGGACGTGTAGACGTTATTCATCGAAATAGACTATTTCGATGTCGCAACATCGAAATAAGCTATTTCGATGTTGGCTGTACGTGTAGACGTAGCCAAAGTGTTGTAGAATACTAGGCACTCTGGAAAAAAAAATCAGGCCCTAGGCTTCTTAAATTGGGCACCTAAAATGGCTGACGCCATGAACAATTTTGTATTTAATCTCATTGCGCTTCAATTCCCCCTGGGGCAAAGGGTGATAATAACCATCTCATCAGAAGGATATTGTGACGATGAATTCATTTATGCTTGTAAAGAACTATGATAGTAGTAGGTAGTAGGCATCCTTCAGTCTGCATAGACTATGGATCGTGCCCTTTATAGTTTCAATTGAGGACTTCATTTACAGCGTCTATTGTGACTATGAAGACCCACACGAGAGTGACAGTCCTTGCTGCATCTCTTGCAGATGTGGTGGATGTCTGGCAAGTCCTTAGTGTGCTTTCTGTGCGCTCGCTTCTCCTCTGCTAGCTGTCTGATCTTCATCTGGCCCTTCTGAAGGCCCTTGTGTAACCCCTGCCTCCATCTGCTGTGGTCGTCTGCTAGTTCTTCCCAGTTGTCCAGCTCGATGTCTACCTCTCTGAGGTCTCTCTTGCAGACATCTTTGTAGCGCAGCTGGGGGCGTCCGGGAGGTCTTTTGCCAGAGGCTAGCTCACCATACAGGATGTCTTTTGGAATCCTTCCATCATTCATCCTGTGGACGTGGCCAAGCCAGAGGAGCCGACGCTGCCTGAGAAGGGTGTGCATGGTTGGGATTCCAGCTTGCTTGAGGATGGCGGTGTTGGTCATTCTGTCCTTCCATGATATTCCAAGGATGCGCCTGAGGCAGTGCAAGTGGAAGATGTTCAGCCTCTTTTCCTGGTGGGCATACAGGGTCCAAGTCTCGCTGCCATAAAGGAGGGTGCTGAGGATACAGGCTCTGTAGACTTGCATTTTGGTGTGAGTGTACAGCTTGTTGTTACTCCACACTCTCTTGCTGAGTCTGGACAGAGTTGTGGCCGCGTTTCCAATCCTCCTATTTAGCTCAGTGTCGAACGACAGGGTGTCAGTGATGGTGGACCCGAGGTAAACGAACTCGTGGATGACCTCTAATGTATAGTTGTCAATGCTGATTGATGGGGATTCAGCAACATCCTGACCGAGTACGTTTGTCTTCTTTAGGCTGATGGTAAGCCCAAAGTCCTTGCACGCTTTGGAGAACTGATCCAGCAGTTTTTGAAGCTGGTCTTCTGTGTGAGACACTACAGCAGCATCGTCTGCGAACAGCATGTCTCTGATGAGGACTTCCTGCACCTTAGACTTAGCTTTCAGCCTTGCAATGTTAAACAGTTTCCCATCAGATCTTGTGTGCAGCAAGATGCCCTCTGTTGAAGATCCAAAGGCATGCTTCAGGAGGAGTGCGAAGAAGATCCCGAACAATGTCGGAGCAAGCACGCATCCTTGTTTGACGCCACTCCGGATTCTGACACCATTAAAAAGTCCATGAGGAAATAAATCTATCTGCATTCAGTTTAACAGTCTGCGGTAAGTAATGTGTGGGACCAGGCCCTGAAGGAAGATGAAAGAAATATCAGTTACCCATTCAGTGAGTGCTTTCCATTCTTTGCACTGAACGAGGCAGAGGTCGCAGGGGGTGGGGAAATGGAAAGAGATGACATAACTGAAGGCTGTCCAAATGCATTTGCATAAGGGGAACAAACCTGAAATCTGGCATTTCCTACCTTTGGAGTGCTTGACTTTGCAACTTTAGAGATATTTTTTATATATAGTGTTCCAAACACGTGCATGTTGCGCCACATCTGTATTTGTATGGGTCAGAGCCCCTGGCAAGCAGTGGGGGAGGAGGACAAAGGAGGCTACTGCCCCCTAGGTCCAGCATTTCAAAGGGGTCTGGAGTGCCAGCCACTACAGTAGCAGTGGCAGCAGCCAGAGCTCTGGGTCCCTTTGAAACGCTGCAGCTCTGAAGCAAGGTGGGGGCTAAGTTCTGCAGTCTGAACTGTGCTCACACCTGACTGCCTTAAGCCCCACCCCTTCTGGCTTTGGCCCCACCCTTTCCAGGGGCACAAAGCTGCTGCCCCCACCCACATTGCTCTGGAGCCCAGGGTGGCTATTGACTAAGATTACACAGGCCTGTGACAACCTGTTGAAAGTAGTTTTGGCAGAATTCTTTTTTCTTTTTTCTGTAAAATGTCCATGTTTATTTTTTGTTGACAAATTCTCACAAATGCACAAAAGTTATGGGCCTTTAAGCAGATTTTAGATTTATCCATTAGAATTTTCACAGTTATGGGAAATTATGAATGGAAAGGTCAGAATAACTAATGACAGTAAACATTGAAATTCAAAAAGGAAAAGCTTTATAACCCATTACAACATAAATTATCAAAATCATATATGAAGTAACTATTGCTGAGTCAAAGGCTAATATTTTCAAGCTGCATATTTCTTTACCTATGTGTACATTTCAAAAGTCAGTTGAAACACGTTTTCATCAATGTGTTTGTGTCTGTGAAAATTTAAGTTTACCAACTCAAATCTAGTCCTTCCATGCTTATTTATAACCCATGGTTGCTAAATTATGTTTTAGCATTTTCTAGGCTTGCAACATTTCCTATCTTGAAATTTCTTATGGGATTGACTTCTGCATCACCTTTTTTTATAGCACCCTTGTGCTGTGGGTCTGAGATGCTGTCAGTTGGGCTAGTATAACTACTCTCCCACATGCACAAAGAATTTTAACATTTTCAGAGAGCACACTGACCAGAGGTATCTCTCTAATAGTATCTAGCAGTAACCAATGCAGCTAGAGACCAAAATGACTCGTGTCACAACCCAGTGTGTCAGAACAGGCTATTGAACTACTCACTTACTGGACCTATTTCTGTTGGTGAAAGAGAGAAGCTTTTGAGCAACCCAGGGCTCTTCTTTGGGTCTATCAGCAGACAAGGCGCGCACCTGCTATTTAGCGAAAATACATTGAAAAACTTACCGGATTCTGGAGTGGCCTTCGGGTTTCTCACTTGGTTCAGCTTTGGTTTATCACAGGGGCAGTATTAAGTGGGCCCGAATGATTTAGTCGCATGGATCGGCTCAGGAACATATAATGAGCAGAAGATTAAAAGGCTTTTGACTAGTGTAGCAGAGTTCCATCCAGGGTGTCCTGTTTCTTGACAGGGTACTCCTTCAAGGTGTGACTCAGGAGCTGCTCCTTTCCCAGGATGCATTTGGCAGCCCCCCCCCTCACACACACACACACACACACACACACACACACACACACACACACACACACACACACACACACACACGCAGAGTGATCTCAGCTGCCATGAGTAAGGAAACCAAAAAATTCACTGTTCACCTTAGAAAGTAGAATAAGACTTGACAGGAATATAAAATATGCATGGTCTAGAGAAAGATCAAAAATCTTCTGTTCCCTGCCTCTCAAACCACCAGAGCCAGGAGACATTCAAGGAAATTGAAGAATGGACAATCCCAAATTCAAAGCACTTGTTCACCCGACGCATAATTCATTGGCACTGGATGTTGCTGAGGCCAAGGACTCAGCAGGATTCAAAGAGAGATCAGGCACAGACCCTTTTCCACAGATATACTTTCTTAGGGAGCACAGTGGCTGTCAGTATCTGGCTTTGGTATCTAATACAGACAGCAAACGTTTGCTGTTAACAGAACTGAGTTTGCATTCAGTGCAGGAACTATTAGCCAGCGATCATTTAACTGCAGTGTTGCCAGCCACCAAGGTTCAAAACTCATGAGTCAGACCCTCAAAAATCATAACACTGGCCCCCAAATTGAGTTTTTTCCTCTGTCCCACCACACCTCAGTGTCAGTGTTGCCCAAATTTATTAAGGTGATTTTCGCTGCCGCTGTAGTAGCTCTCCCTGCCACATTTGCCCATCTCTTTGCTCAGCAGTTAATTGTGCATGCCTCCAGCCTCCATCTACCACTTCCCAATCCTCGCTCAGTTCTGTCCCCTTAGCTCCCACCAGTCCAGACCCAAGGGCATGAGAAAGATATAACCCCACTGGTCTGCAGAAGGGAAAAAAGGACAGACTCTAGTCAGGGAAGGTTATGGTCCCCACATGCCCTCTAGAGAGCCTGCTGTCCACATCCCTGTTCTTCCTTGGTAATAGGATTTCATCAAGATGAACCAGCCCTGGTGCTAGCTCACATGCAAGGTGCCCTTCATGAGTGTGTAATGTAAAGTGTTGCAGGACAAAAGCTTATTCCATGGAGCTCAGGTGCAGCTAATGCTCCCTATTGCCTTCTGAAGGCTACATGTAGCCACAACAAAGGAGTCCAGTGATGATTGGGTGCTACTTCCTGCAGTGCCTAAAAGGGGCTGGAGAACATGACCTTGCTGCTTCAGACTAGCTCACAATTTACTACTTAATCTTGGAAGGGGCTGTGGGAAGTTGTCTGGTCAACCACCAATGTTTCCTGGGAGCTGAGCACTTGGGTCCAGGAAAGATTCAAACACCCCCTGCCCCCAGCTGCTTAGCAGAGCACCACCAGCCAGTAGCATTCATTCATTTCCGGATGGAAAAAATTAGAGGGAACGTTGGCAACAACATACACTTGTTGCTTGTTGTGGCGCCAGACCTCACTTTGTTTTGCTCTGATGTTCAGTTTCCTGTCCCAGACTGCCTTTGACCCTGATTCTCAAATCCAGCTTGGTGACTGCATCTAATCTTTTGTTTCTGACACCAACCTCTGCCTACTGTTTTTGGCTCCTTCAACAATTACAATTCCTTTAGGCTGCCCCTTACTCCCATGACACCAGCCCAGTAGTAACCACCCTGTCTCAACTAAACCGACCTGTGTTTGTATTGCAAGTGTTCACCGGTGCCATGTAGTTTACAGGAACCATGATTTGAGAGAGAACTGGGGTACACTGCACCTCTTGGGGCAAAGAATAGGTGTGAATTCCCAATCAGCACCTGGGCAACCACAGGGGAATGATTTGAAGAGGCTCAGATTAAGGCACATTAATTTGTTAACCTGGAAAGCAACATAAAAGCTGACATCCCAGGTGACAGTGCTTATGTGGCTGAAAGGCTGGTGGTATTAGAGAGTGGACACCCAGCCAGGCACAGGAGAGACTCCCTCATGTTACAGACGAGGGGAAAGTCAGCCCTGGCTTTTCTGGGTACTGTTAACAATACACACGTATGCAAGTTAGTTCAAAGGGCTGGGCTAAAATCCAGTAGAAATCCCAAATTTCCAAAAAACTGAACATATACACAACATAGTAACAGCTGCAACACCATCAGTTTTTTTGGGCAGTATCTATCTTTTGGGTATACACCACTTCCCCACAGAACCTCACCGCAACAGCAGAGTGAGAAATCAGTTGATCGTTTGGCTTCATTTAGCTGGTCTGCCATAAAGACAGATCCTCTTGATAAGTTGACACTCGAGTGTGCCACAATGCAGGCCTTTCCTTTGAGCGGGGTACAAGGATCATGTCATCATCCCTCCCTGGGCTCAACAGACCTTTCAGTCTCGTGTGCAGGTTTCCTCACCACCTCTCTAGGTGTTACTATCTCAGAGTCTGGACCCTCATGTTACTGAAGAGCTCTGCCCTTAAACAGGGGGCAACATTTTTCCTTAAAGACAAGGCTGCCCTGCTCACTGATTTCCCAGACCCATTTCTGTGGCAGTTGTTGCTATTCAAGACCTCTCTGGTTTCTTCCTTTGGCCCTTTCCTAGCTGCTTATATAAGGGTTCTTTCACTGGCACTCTGCAAGACAGGAACTTTGTTCCTACCAGCTGTTCCTCCCACAGAAGATAGGTTACTTCATATCTTCCCTCAGAAGATCTAGATCTCAGCCACATGACCAGCAAGGGACCAAGCCCAGCTCAGAGCTGAAACATGAACCTCCTGAAGAGTGATGCTCAACCTGCAACAGGCTGCAACTAGTTGTCCCACAATGCTATGACTTCCATTTTGAAAATCCCCTTCTACACATGTCCATGGTAGGTTATTAGGAATGTTTCCCTGTTCACCTGCAGCACTTGAATATAAATACATAAATGTGGTAATTTCATTGTCTAATAAGCTCTTTAGGGACACCAACCACATTTTCATGCATTCCACAATGCCAGGATCACTATCTGATGTGAGCATATAAATACAGTTTTAATTTCTAGCTCCCCATGGGATTATACTGGGCTGTAAACTTAAAGTACGTATTCCTCTTCCAACAGATTTCATTTGACCATAATTATGCAATATTTCTAGCACAGCTGTTCAATTAATTTTCTTGGTCACCCTGTAATAAAAATCCCAGCTCAAGTAGGTGGTTACTACTGCATGTACTTTCCCATGCACTTTGTTCTTCTCTGTCAAGGAGTGCTCCTAACTTCTTCTGTACTCTCTTAAATAAAACTTAGCCCTTCTGAAGTTCCTCCCATCCCAGGGTCCTATGGATTCTAAGCAAGGCATACAGGTGAGAGAACCAACCATTAGTTTTCACGTCATGGAACTGAAGCACAGAGCACTGATTTCTTTAGACCTTAGACCTGAGATTAGAAATTTGGGAGATCCTGGTGTCCGGTCATTTGCTTGGATCAGGCCTTTCAATTTGTTCCTCTTGTGTTTTCTATCATCTTTAATTGTTAACAAATCATGTATTCTCTCATATAGTGAGGTACTACCCCACCCCCAACTCCCTACATCTATAGACCGTTTTTATTTTCCCTTCTTCTAGGCTCTCCTGCTGTGGGTTACAGAGCCATGGCTGTGAGCATATCTGGCTTCTCATTCCCTGAAGCTTTAACATTGCTAGCAGCATATACTAAAATAGAAAGACGAGATATGAAATGATCTCAACCATCCTATTGCCATTGGCTATCACCCTGCATCATTAAGTTCATGCACATTTACTTACCTTTATTGCTGTATTTAAAAACATGGAGATCATAGTTGTATTGCAACTATAAGTGGAATCTCTCTAATTTGGCACACCCATCCGGCAACATCTGTAATCCAGCATGATTTTAGTTAGCTGGATAACCACTTCCGGGTGTGGACAAGTTGCCTGTGCTCCCATAAAGTTTGCATCCACCAGTCTCCCTGTTCGCAGTGTTCGGTGCTGTTATGTAGTTTAATTTGCTCCTAAATGTCTTCTCTCAGCCCTGTAAGCAGGGAAAGTGCTGGGAACGCTGCTAGAAAATATTGACCTCCCACGGTTTGGCAAATTCTCTCATCTGGCAACAGTCAGATCTTGAGGGTGATGAGAGAAGTTCAACTTCTACTAACATTCAATTTTCAAGCAAGACATCTCTGGGCTTATTATTCCACAGGGGCATCCTCTACATTTCCAAGGGTGATGGACACACTAGATTTGTCACCCTTAAGTCACCACACCCTTGCACTTCAAAACCAACAATTATGTTGTAAGAGCTGTGGCTCTTTGAAATGGTGTGTATGTGTGGATAGCTCATGAAGCATAGCATAGATGCAGGATTTCGTTGTCTTTGTACAGCAAGATGAATAAGAAGTTCTTTTCTGTATACAGACACCTGTACTCCAGCTCTTACACTCCAGTTGCTAGAGTAACAAGGCTGGCATTTAGGGCTCCCCAGTGACTCACTTCTTCATTACTGAGGTGGCTTTCATTCTGGATACACCCTAGGCATCTCAGGTGGTTAGTTCTTTGAACTGAGCTCCCATCTGGTGACGTGCTGTGGCACTCCACATCCCACAGGATTAGGCTCTGTGGCACCTCGTTACTGATGTCCTACTTCTCTCTTACCACTAAGTCTGCTGAAAATGAGCTTTTACAGAAGGGACAAATCTCCACTGCAATGCACTGGCACCGCTGCAGAAACTGCAGCGTATTCCACTTTATTTAAGCGGTCCTACACACCATTCACTACTTGAATGGCTCCACAACTAATCTCTACCATCCTCAACTCCATCTAATTTAAAGTGTCCCTGAACTCAGCCTCCTTGTGTGTGTGGAAAATTCCTTCACTTTAGCCATATGTAATGAGTATTGTAATGGTTGGCAATCATATAGTACAGGTTGAACCTTTCTAACCCATTGCTCTGGAGACCTGACCGCTGCTGGATGAGAGAATTTGCAGGACTACGGGAGGTCAGTATTGTCAAGCACATTACCAACCTTTCCCCCCGCCCCCCTCATTTACAGTAAACCCTTGATTTAATGGACTAATGGTGGGAAGGGGTGTATGTTAATGCCAAAAGTCCATTACATCCAAATCATTATACTGTATGATGGTGCACTGACCTTCCCAGCCCATCATCCCTGTCATCTGCCCCCACGTCCCTTCCCTTTCTCTCTCACCTCCCTCTCCCCCCCTCTCCCAATTAGCAGGAGAGGAGCTAAATGATAGCCTGGCTCCTTCCACCTCCTGCAGCTCTCAGCACTGTGGCTCTTCCGGGGCCCAGCTCCAAGCCACCCGCACGAAGGTAGCGCGTGGCTGCCCTCAGCCTGCCAACAGGCAGCAGCCCCCGACATCACAGCTGCTGCTCAGTGCCACTGCAGGCAGTGGTGGCAAGGCACTGACATACTCCATGCACACGGGGCTGGGGAGGAGAGCTTCTGCACCCCACCACAGACCCCTTCCCCCAAGGGCCCATGCCACCGCATTGATCCCTCCAGCCCTGGCAGTCCCAGCCGCGGCAGTGACTCTGATGTGTCTCTGGCATTTATTTTTTGGGGGTGTGGGTGGGATTTGGCAGACAGCGCCCATTAATTTCTGAAGTCTGTTATATCAGGGTCCGTTAAATTGAGGGTTTACTGTACTAGGCTCTTGGAAGACATTTATAGGTAAATTGCTGCTAAATAACAGCGCAGAACACTGAGAACCAGGACTGGTGGCTGGAAACAAACTTTATGGGATCACAGCAAACTTGGCCACTCCCACGATAAGTGGTTGTCCAGACTAAAATCATGACTGATTACGGGAGGTTGCAGGTTGAGAGAGAGTGTTCCAGATTAGAGAGGTTCAACCTATAAAACATACTTCAAGTGCATTTTCACTGCCTTTTTTTTTTTTTTTTTTATGATTACCCCATGAAATCCCTCAAAAAGTATTCTGGAGAGATAAGAATCTAGAACTTCATCTCATGCTCAGGAGAGATGCCATGCTACCATACCTGCAAAGGCTCCATACATCAACCAATAAAATTCATAAACACGTGCAAATGCAAAGCAAAATGTCAATTTATTTAATTCAAGGACTAACTTCCTTCTAGTATTGCTGAAGGGATCACCTTCTGGGGAACTGATCATTACAAAGCCCCTGTTTAAAAGTTCAGGTGCTCTTGTACATTCTTTTGAACCACAGAAAACATAGTAATGACCGAGAAGGTGGGCAGGTACTTGCAATCTTATCCCACCTAAATTAGCATTGCTTCAGGCTAGAAAACAATTCAAGTAGTAAAATCATGGAAAATGTTAACCTTTAAGGTCACTACTACATTTTGATCAAAAAGGTCTTGAATGTATGAAAAACCAATTTGTACATGTTATTAAGTTTTATAACCACTTACTGTATAAGGAGACAGTTAAGTATTGTGGACCAGTTGTCGGGATACTTAAGAGTTCAGATCTCCAGATATCCAATGGTTTATTACCAATTTAATTATGCAACTCACTTTTCACATTAAGGTATTTAACAAATGGAACATATGCCCGCACCAGAATCACTGTAGACAGATTTTGTTTTACAGACTGCCCTTCTGAAAATTCATTTCAAAATAGAGATCCTTTCTACAGAACTGTAAAAGCCATAAAAATGCAAAATATCTGTTAGGAAATTTGTAATCAAAGTTACTCCTTAATGTTCAAAATAACATTTAACCTCCAGTCATCTTTTGCTGTTGTTCGTATACTGATCAATAGACTATAAACAGGAAATAATGGTTCATTTTTCCCCCCCCATCTGAAACATTTTTTCTAACACAGTCCCAAGATAGGCAATACAGAGATCCAGGAACATGGATTATGTGGTGCACAGGTAATCCACTAATCATTTTAATTTAGAACTCTGATTCGAGTACACAACTTTGATCTTCAGTTGTTTTCAATCTGCTCTAGATCCAATTCCCCACAGTCTAGTGGAAAGATGCCCTCTTCAGTGCTCTCACAATCACTTGTGTCCTCATCAGTTTCACACACTGCAGCTGCCTTCTTATAATCCCTTGCATTGAAGCCCACTTGGCATGGCCCATAATGCCTTACTTCATTCATTTGCTCTTTCACTGGACTGGAACCAGGGGTGGTGATGTTCATAAAGTCATGTGAGTCACAGGGGGATGACACAATGGTCTTCATTTGTGTCTCATCATCTTCATCGTCGTCATCTTCTTCATAGTCAAGGGAGCAAAGACTTTTTGAATTTTTTAAAGTCTGTAATTTAAAAGAAATATATTAACCAAGAGCAACAAAAAAGACTGCAAAAGTAGACGACAATTTACAGTAACTCCGTAAATGGGATCCATTTGGGACAAAAACAGTTAACGACCCTGCTGTAACTGCAATTCTTAACTGATTTGTCCCTATAGATCTCACAATGACTAGTTAGCAATTTCCAGCTTAATATGAGCATCTGAAGTCCTAGCTACAACTACCCAAACAAGGGCTGCCAAACCTTTGTTCTCATTTGAGCATCTGGCCTAGTCACCAAAGCCAGGGCATGACGTTTCCCAAAGGTATGAGCTGAACTTCAAGTGGCTTCCCTGCAGATGACCCATACAGAAATATATCTAAGGCATACTGAAGAGGTTTTCCAGTTTCCAGCTGAGTGGGCCCTGATGCTTGAGGTAACGCCATATCTACTAGTTGGTAAAAAACAGTGATCCATTTGGGTCTCTGAGAAAAGACAACCTGATCTTTTACAGCCTTCCCTAATGCCCCCATTTGATTTCCTGAATGGCTTTATTTTATCTAAATAGATAAAAGCTCTCAAAATATCTAAGCTGAGGCATTTGGTTTAGCCCAAGTTTAAGTGGGGCTTAGGGGTAATAAGAGGAAGTTGATTCGGTCTCGGTAAAAACCAGAAGCATACTGGTCTCTCCCCCAGAGAGTAGCTTAGGGACACAATAAGTCATCTTAGTTTATTAGGTGAGCTTTCGTGGGACAGACCCACTTCTTCAGACCATAGCCAGACCAGTCTGGCTATGGTCTGAAGAAGTGGGTCTGTCCCACGAAAGCTCACCTAATAAACTATTTTGCTAGTCTTTAAAGTGCTACTTGACTGCTTTTTGTTTTGATAGAGTATAGACTAGCACGGCTTCCTCTCTGTTACTATTTAATAAGTCAAAATGCGGAAGGCATGGCTTGAACCTGCAGGTGCTTAGCCTGGCCTTTAGATGAAAAGGAACCTTAACACCTTCAGAAGAAAAATCATTTTAATGGAGCTGTAGAAAAGTTGTCACTAAGCTAAACAAAGTAACCAAATAATTCTAAGTTGACTCTCCGCGTACCCTCTGGGGGCAGTACAAATGCTGCTGGGTTCCGTCTGCTGCCCTGGGAGTATAAGAGTGAAGTGAGCGGTGGCAGAGGCTGCTCTGCCCCATATGCCCTTATTGGAGAAGGGAGGCAGAATGGGGTGGGAGGGTGCACATATATGTAGGTCCCAGGCACACCCCCAAAGGATGCTGGTATAAAAAGGTCCTGATCTTCCATGCCTGAGTGCGCACACACCAAGAGGAGGATCCATATGGACAAAAGACTAAAGACCCCTCTTATTTTCAGTGTTTTTAGAGCTTTGCTTTTATTCTTCTTTAAAGCCTGTTCTTTGACCACCTCAATCTATTCGTTAAACAATCACTATCAATATCACACAGTATATTATGCTAAATCCATGTTAAGAATTTTACAAAACATGCTTTTCACTGCGCAGTCATTTTACCAGCATCTAGCACAGGAAATTTTTTAGAAAGAACTTTACACATTCAAAAGAGCTTCACCAACATTTACTAACTAGCCTTTGCAACACCACTGCAAGGAAGGAAAGTAGCTGTTCTTTTCCCCATTCGACAAGCAGGGAAAGCAGCATAAAGGTGAAGTGAAGTGACTTTCTCAAGACTATATAAATCCCTGAACTTGGGAATGTTACCCCGCAATTCCATGCTAAGTACTCCAGTTCATGTTACAATAGACCCTTGAGTTACGCGAGGGTTCTACTCCATGCACCCTCGCGTAACCCGAATTTCGCGTAAGTGGGGGGTCTGGCTCTTTCCCCGGTGGAACACACGTTCTGCAGCTGGGGAAGCAGCAGGAAGGCAAGTCCTGGGGTAAGGGGAGCAGTTGGGGTGGGTTAAGCCTGACAACGGGTTAGGGCTGCAGTGGGGTGAGGGGTGGAGTTCAGTCAGAGCTGTGCATGGGGGTGGTGAGCCGGGCCATGGGGTGTTTGAACCAGAGTGGGGGCAGGGGGGTTGTTGAACTGGAGCTCTGAGAAAGTGAGAGGAGAGAACCAGAGCCACACACACAGGGGGCTTAAACAAGGGCAGGAGGATGGAATCGAGACTGCAGGCAAGGGGTTTGAACCAGGGAAGGGGTGATGATTTGAACTGAAGCCATGCGCGGGGGGTTTAAATTGGGGCAGGGGGGCTTGAGCCAGAGCCAGAGGAGGGGGGGGAGTGGTGAGCAGCAGCTGGGGCTGGGGCTGAGCTGGGGCCATGTGGAGCTGGAGGGGTTGAGCCAAGGCCCAGGGGAGAGTGAGTTAAGCGCAACTGGAAATCACGTATTTCCAGCATTTATGGTAGGAATCGGGGGTCAGCTGCGTACTCTGGGTTTGCGTACTCCGAGACCTTACCATACTTCCTAAACATGCATAACTTGAATCCAGCAATCTGGGGATTAAAGCACTCAATTTGAGAAATAAATCAGATAACATTAGAGATGTTGAATGACTTCACAGCATAAATGGGATGAATGTTGGTGGGCTATAATACTACCACGATTAACGTGCTTCACTGCCTTTGTCTTCTTATAGAGGACCACAATGAGATTTTTGCCTCACAGTAGAGACCACTGAATGTCTATTATATCTCATGGTAACCTGCACCAAATCATATTGCTGGAGTGGAACAAATCTTCCTGGAGTAGGCTTTGGATGGCTCCCATTATTTGTACGTTGGGCTTGATTCATTTGTCTCTGGTTGGAGTAACTCTGCATCAGTCTACAACATTACACTGGTTGAACAACATTATTAGACTTTGTGGCTGGAGCGTTTGCCTATAAAAATAAAAAAAAGGAGAGCATCTCGACTTTGTTACGCAGATTCACCAGTTTTAAAGCCAGAAGGGATCATTGTGATCCTGCAGTCTGACTCTTGCATTACACTTGTCATAGGAATTTCATCAATTAATTCCTGCTACAAGTCCAGTACCTGTGCTCTAGCTGAACTAGAGCATCTCAAAAATATCCAATTTTTATTGAAAGATTTCAAGTGATGATGACCAGGTTCTTTAATGTTTTTCATCAGCAGATTGAGAATCTATCCTAAACCTTGATAAATTGCTCCAGTGGTTACTATCACAAAATTCTGCATCTTATTTCTCATATGAACTGGTCGAGCTTCAACTTCAGCCCTCAGAAACTGTCATCTTTGTCTGCTAGACTGAAGAGTTATCAAATTTCTGTTTCCTAGGTGGATTCTTATAGCTAAATCATGTGCATTTTTATATATCACTATGAAATTTCTACAGGCCTTTACTGATTTGTAGCAGTCTATATACATACAGCTACTGAAAACAAACCTTTAATATCCTGCAAATGAAGAAATGAGGTTCATTCATATTTATACTTAAAGACACTGAATTTCAATGATGAATTACTACAAGAAAAACGTGGTGAGGATACTTGCATCCGAGCTGTAGCCTATTCCTTCAAAATGGTGGAAACATTTCTGCTATATACCTCCCCGCTGAGGAAGAAAGTGTCTTCCAGGTAACTAATTCCTATGGTAGATACCGGTTACAGCTTCTGTTCAAAGGAGGACACAAACTTAAGCATGCTTTTGGAAAGGAATTCTTGAACCCCCTGAATTGTCCTCCAGTCAGCTTTATTCAAGTTACTACTACAGATTAACCAAAACTAAGCACAGCTGTCTTTCTAGAAGGTTTGTGTACATAAAACAGAAAATTGCCCGTTAGATATACTGCATGGAAACCATTTGAATAGGAACTTTTGGCTGGTTTCAACACAACAGCAAGTGCATTCAGCTAGTTTTTTGTTCAGGCACTTGTCACAACCACACCAAACTAAAAATAGGTGGATTTATTATCTCAAGCACAATCCCACTACTTTTCACATAGCAAAAAGGTAGACACTGAAATGCATTCAAAGCCCTCTAAAGCTTTACATGTTACACCAGTACAGTAATACACCTTTCAAGCACAATCAAGCTCAGTGGGGAGTTAGAGAGTACTTGCTCAATGGTCCTCATTTTATAAAGGATGCTGGACTAACAAAACAAAAGAACCCACAGTTAGCAATGGATGGAACTCAATCAGCCAAAAGTATTCTTTTGTGTAAAGAAAGAAAAGAAGCTCAAAGGAGTTTTAGAAGGAGTAGGGTGATAAAATGTCTGAATATTAAAACCCTGTATACGAAAACAATGGTGGAGGAAAGAAATAAAAGAAAAATATCCCTAGACCCTTGTTTTCAAATCAAATAAGCAAGCAAGGCCCACAGGAATTTGAAAGCAAGTTGGTGTGTGCATGTTCTTCTCAGTGTCTGCCTCAGAAATTTCGCAGTATGTCACTACACACTTCTGAAGTTTTTTGTTTTAATAAGTGATTTCACCGGAGCATTTTGCTACATGAGTTTACCCAAGACATTAAAAATCACACATTCAATTTATCCATGTCCCTAGCAGTGTTTAAAAAGCCTACAGAAATGTGTTTGTTACATTCAACTCTCCCTGAAAAGCTAAATATAGTTTTATGCAAATCCCACAGATGTACTTTGGACTTCCTTTCAAATGCCTGACTCTGGTGCTTCCAGTTCTCAACACCACCTTGCAAGTTTCACAATAGGTAGTGCTCTTCTTAAAGCCCCTGCTCCTGGAGTGTTAGGATTCCAAGAGAACCTCCACGTTCA
Organism: Carettochelys insculpta; assembly: GCF_033958435.1. Lineage (NCBI taxonomy): Eukaryota > Metazoa > Chordata > Testudines > Carettochelyidae > Carettochelys > Carettochelys insculpta. Next base: position 16,861,939 of record NC_134140.1, read on the forward strand.
CTTTGTACAAAAGGAGCTGGTTTCTAGCTGTCACTGGTACAGAGGGAAACGTGAAAAAGCTCAAAAACTAGAATGCAAATTGAGACTCCCTTTTGCTCTCTCCCAGTTCCTTTTTTTTTTTTTTTAAATTAAATCATGGCATTTTGTGGCTTGGTTCATGATTTGAATGCTTAAGATTGGGTAAGATGCTTTTTCCAAGCGATCGTCTCTTCTCAAACAACAGAGAGGGAGCCATGCTAGTCTATATACTATCAAAACAAAAAAACCAGTCAAGTAGCACTTTAAAGACTAACAAAATAATTAGAAGTGGGTCTGTTCCACGAAAGCTCTTCTCAAATACTATGCCTTTTGCCCAAAAGAAGCTACTTCAACACAACGTTATAGAAATTATTTGTACAACACTTAGACAACACTGCCGTTACCACAGAGAGCTCACAATTTAAGTTTAGCCATAAAATCTATACACATCCCACCAGGCTTGTTTTACTCAACTAGCCAGATTTAGTCTTTGCAAGGGCTGCAGAAAAAAGTGTTAAGGAAACAGAATTAAAGAATAATTTTCCACATGAAACCAGACTGAGCCCAAATCCCACATTTATAGCATGTCTGTTAATAAATATTTCTATGAAGTCATTCTAGAGTTAGGGGAAACACCACAGAAGGAATCCACAATCTCTTTAAAAACTGAGCTAGAAATCAGGAAACTATTCCACTTTTAAGTAGTTTATGCACCTAATTGCAATTATGGCAATTACTAATGAATGCAACTGGAGTTGCCTATGCATTACAAGCTACCTTTACCATACATTTCACATTACTACAAAACTTCATTTTTTTAACATGAAACATTTTAAATATTGAGATCAGATCTGCACGGATTAGTAATTTGCGTTGTGGTAGCACTCCGAAACCATCATCACTTTGAGGCTTGGTGCTGGTTTGCACCTACTGTGACAGGTACAGAGCATTGCAAATTACCATCCCTGACTCAGAGTTTACAAAGATCGCTGAATGTCCCAATGATTTCAAACATTTCAAGAAGGATTTGATCTCATGTTGTCCCATCACTGCAATTTGTATTTTATGGACCCCACAAAATTTTAAGCTCGCACCAAGCAAATGCAGTTATGCGAATGCAAACAGCTATACCACACTGAACAGAATGATTGGGCAAAAAACATATGCATACAGATGGTCTAATTTTTCACTCTTACCCTGTATATCTATTGAACACACGGTTGCACTTGCATAACACTTAGTGGAGTTAAGACCTTTGATGACTGACTCAAAAAATCAGATGTACTAACAAAATGCTTGACACTATACAAAACAAATACAAGAGGAATTCTTGACTCTAGTCTTGCAGAAAGGCAGAATCAACCACAAAGTGCAAAAAACACAGGAGGGGGAAAAAACAAACAAGGTAATCCTTTACAGTCTTGAATGTTTGGAATCTAACACTTTTGTTACTACAAATCACTTTCTCAGCATTTAAATTGAGACAGACATCAGGCATATGGCACCAACTACTCTGCTCCAAGCAGGTGGCCAAACCTTTCAGACAAAAGCAGGAAGTCCCCACAGAACCATGAGTTGCCCATGGGAGGGCAACGGCCTATGACCCATTATAACCACTTCTACTTTCTACTGCTCCTCACTTGACCACAAAGCCTGTAGACCCACTAAAATGGACAAGTCAAAAATTTGGATGATTATTAAGATATTTGGGATTGAGGCCCAGTTGTGCAACTTAGAAGTGAGACAACCCCAACCCTGATGGGCTCTTCCACAAGGAAAATGGCCTTTTCTTTGAAAGGTTTCTGTTGAAAACAGACTCATGCATGCTTGCATAAGGGAAAATTATGCAATCATTTGCTCAGTAACAAAACAAAAAACAAAAAAAAAAAAAACACACATAAGAAGAACTGTTTATATCCACAATATGTCCTTCTTGGTTTATATGGGGTTTCCCCCGCCCATGTCATCAGATTTAGCCATTCACATCTTTCACTTCAAGCGTGAAAATGTTCACATTTATCATTTTGGAGATTTTAAGACCGTATTTCCAACTTTACAGAGAAAGAATGTGTTTGTAGATCTTATTATTTATATTATATGTACAGCATAGGTCTATAAAATTCATATAAGCTGACATCTCTCTGGTCGGTTTTCAATGTTTGGTTTTTAAAAGGGTATTCTGACACAAAAGGGTGCATTCACACTGTTTTGCAGGAGGGAGGTATGCAGACAAGCCCCTCTGTACAGGGATGAGAATACACTCCACGGTACTCAGGCTGACATTTCTCAACAGTATATGGTTACTGTCCAGCAAGACAAGGACTGCTTGTATCAGCAGTGGTGAGCAGTATTGATCTTTGTGATCTACAAATCACTGTTGCTATCGTTTCTCACTGGAGTTGTATTGTATGCATTTTTGGCTACCTATTTAGAAATCTAAAGTTTCCAGATACCATAAAATATTCCTGTCCCCCTGCCAAGAGGGCTGGGGGTGGGGGGAGATCTTAGCTAATAATATAAAAATAGCTAACTCACTAACTTACAATGAAGTAATATTTGCCGAGACACAAATGAGTCATTTAAGTGAAACTTTCTAAATAAAAGGACAAAAATTATAAACTTGAAAATCTCAAAATTGCTTCACTTTCACACATTAGACCTCACTAAGCACTGGTAGAAATCCATTGCCTTTGGACACAATGACAGAATTTGATCCCTTAGGTCTATGAAACATTGCCAAATGGTAAGTGTTAAGAAATAATACATTTGTCATCTTGACTTTTATGCAGAACTATGTATCTTCTACTCCACCTGACATTTAGCATCAACAACAATCTTGTGTGCTCTTAGCAGCAACCATCCCATTAGTGCTTAGAAGTCATAGACCCACATTCCTATGTGTTATTAGAACAATCATTTTGTACTGTTTTGCACAGTTTACTGAAAGCTGAGATACATAACAAACCAGGAAGGCCAGTTGTGGTGTGAATATTAAGTTGACACGTATCTAATAGAAAGATTTATACCAGATTACATAGTAAACTTCAAAATTTAAAACTTCCAACTGCATTCATTAATTGCTGACAGATGTCCATCTCACTTACATTATTAATTTGTGCTTGCATTCTACTATAACCAGCATTTTAAGGGGTTTTATAATTAGGCCATAAAATTCATTCCCAAATGGGAAAAAAAGAAGTCTCAGCCTGGATGCAATTTCTCCCCTTTATCTTTTAAAAAATAAATAAAAGGTTGAATATTCTTCTTAAACAAGCATTAAAAAGCAAAAATGCTTGGAATGTTTTGCTTGTACTAATTTTAACAAGTGCACATGACAAATTAATTCTTACTGGCTATTAATCTAAAACTACAAGTGCACCATGGCCACTCATTTCCAATGAAAAGTAAAAATGGGCAAGTAACATTTGTCTGTGTGAAGGGGAAGAATCCCAAATCAAACTATACACTAAACTACCAGTAGGTGTTATACCTAATACAAACCTGGCGTGCATGAAGCCACAAAGATTCTGGTATTGTACTTTTTAAAGAAGTTTCTTGGTTCAGAAGTCATATGGTACTAAGGGAGCTTGGAACCTTGCAGGGTTGGATGTTTGGGTACAATGCTCACAAAATCAAGGCATGTGGTCATTTACCATTTGTGTCAGACAAATGGATACCACACTTGTTCCACGAGGATAGGCTCTTTTAGGTAAGACTTTACAATAAAGATCTTGCCTGTTCTGAGTGAGCATTAGAATTCCTATGGCACTCCTCATAATAGTGAGCTTCTCTCAGTTCCCTACTGATCTACAGAGTGCTATGTACCAGCTGTCCAACTACATAATTCCTCTAACCGATTTGTACAACACATTGGGATAAAAGCTTGTATATACAAAGGTTAAATATCACATATTTCATGTTTTAAAAAAAGACCATCAATAGTCCACATTACCAAATACCATGCTTGACTATTGGACATTTCTTTACTTTCTTCACTTGTGGAAAATGCAACATGAAAGCTATAATGTTTATCATTATTATTTATCATCATTATCCTAACTCAGAAATAAGATTACCTGTTATTAATAAAAAGCAAAGACTTAAAGAGTCACTTATTTGAATGTCAGTGTCTCACTACTGCAGTTTGTTGCATGACTAACTGCCCACAGGCAGATTTGAACCTGGGACCTCTGGAGCTTCATGCAGGTGCCTCTCCTGTTTGAGCTGAAAGCCATGTGACTCTCAGTTCAGACTGTAGGGGACACTCATTCTTTCTCTGTGACATGGTCTAGATGCCCCTACATGGGACAGTGAACCACGTATATGTATGTGTGTTACAACAGCAGAGTTATAAAAATCACACCAGCTGTATATAAATCTTTATTTCTGAGTAAGATTCATACCTATTTTAGCGTTAATCTTTTGAAATAGCTAGGTTACTTTCAAATATAAAATTGGAGTATGTGACTGGGTTAGTTATTTAAGGAGTAGCAGCTTTTATTAGTGCAAGTAAATATTTCAGGTTTGTACATCTTGAAAAAAAGAAGTGTGTAATCATGGATAAGTAGTAATTCCCATTATAAAAACCTAGTGGATGAAATCAAAGTCTAATAAAGCAGGCTGACATACCCAGCTTACTTTAGTCTACCATTCAACTCATTTAAGACATCTATCTACCTACGTGCCTGTATTTATATGCAAACAGAAAATGTTTTTGCAATGCAAGTCCACTAGTAAGACAGATTAAGTAATAGTTACACTGATTCAGCTGAATAGTAAACAGAGAGGGAGCCATGCTATTCTATATACTATCAAAACAAAAAGCAGTCCAGTAGCACTTTAAAGACTAGCAAAATAATTTATTGGGTCTGTCTCACAAAAGCTCACCTAATAAATTATTTTGCTAGTCTTTAAAGTGCTACTGGACTGCTTTTTGTTTTGATTCAGCTGAGTTATTTCCCTACAGAATGCATTTTATAGTGGCTTTGGGCTTTGCAAAGCTTGTGTTTTTGCACTCCGAAGAAATTGCTCAAAAAGTGATTTTACTCAAAAGCACAATAGTACACCTACAGTCAAGTTTCACAGTGAATATCATCTCAAAAGACAGCCTGGTTTGAAAATGAATAGAGCTCTTTCATTCTGGAACCAGATAATACTACACCAGACCCAATACTTCATTAATGAAATGCAGAATCATTTAAAGAATTCCACTAAATTAGTAATTGTAAAAATGATACAATTAACTCCCTTCTCTTGAGCTTCTAAGGATCTTAACTGACCTTCTTTCTGGCCAGATTATTTTTAGAAATCAGAAAGTGGTTTTCCATATCAATGATGGAAAACTTTTTCCCCTCTTTCTACCCCAGATTCTAAAGGGGGGAAAAACTAATTCTGTGCCACCTCCCAAAGTCCCATTAGCTTGGGAATAACTTATAATATCCCATAGCAGGTATATTGCAGCATGATTCTTAAACTGGATACAACATTGTAATAATTGATTATTAAAACAATAGGTTTACCATGAACACATTCCTCACTAATTTAAAAAGCTGTCTGCAAGCTTACATGGGAGTTTACGGATAAGTCCTTTTCACATAACGTTAAATGCAGCTGGTAGGGTATTCATTTACTATTTCAACAATGAATTCTTACTTGTACTTATAGAAACTTGCCAAAGAGGAACAGTAAATCTGCATCAGATATTAAGCTGCAGCCTCTTAAGAGTACAACACTTCCAGAACAAAGCACTGTTAAGTCTCAGTACTGCTTTTCCAGGGCTGGAAGAGGGCAATGTGGTGTTGAACACTTATAAGCAAGCTAGTTATCTGTAAGACATTTGATAGATAAATGACATTAGGAAAAGGAAAAACAGTACCTTTAATGAGATTCCCTTTCCCTCACACCCTCGTCCTCCCCCTCCTCATCTTCCACCCCCCCCGCAACCCCATCATATGCAATTGGGCTGTCCTTTGCCACCGTCTGAGCACAGGGAGGCCTGTAACAGAGGCTTCACTTCATTAAATGCCATTTTGGGCCTAATTTCACATTGTGATTCACTCTGCTGATGCAAAGAAAGCAAAGCGCCAGATGCTCTCTGTGCCTGCCACCTCAGTAGTGCTTCATTCACGATTGCAAAAAACCTTCAAGCGCCCATTCAAAACTAAGTACCCCCAGCCCGGTCTCTCCTGTCAGAAGACAAAGTGCTGGCTTCTCTTCAGCTCACTTTTGATGCTTGATTATCATCTCCTAGCCTAGCCTACCGCTATCTCCTTTCCTTCTTCCCAAGCCTGCTGGAATTTGAACTTTAAATGGATGTCCTCCCTGGTAACAATAGATAAAAAGGGGGCCTTTGATTGTTCATGCGTTGCTGAAAAGAAAGACCGGAGATTCATCCTGGCTGTGACCTAGCAGGATCTCATCAAGCACAGCTCCCGTTCCATTCCAATGTGACGCTTTAGCCTGTAGCTAGTCATTCAAGCTCACCATGTCTATGTTTCCATTCAGAAAGGATGAATTCTTCAGGTTTCCCATTAAGAAATTAAATGTTGATCCTGTGAATGAAAGGCAACACCAAGCTTGGAAAGCAGCCAAAAGGCTCTATAACACTCAGTTGTTGGGGGTTAGTTCAGTACTTACTGCTTTCCATCAGGATTTATAGTTGCATTATTTTTAAAGAAAAATTTCAGTCATATTTAGGGCTTGGTAATAAACTGTTTTTGATGCCATCTGTTCTTGTAGATCCCCAGTTATAGCAGAATTTACTTTTGTATGGTTCCATATTACTAGCCCACTTAAACTGCCCCAGTTACCAGAACCAAAGAGCAAGAATATGTGATGCAAATCAAATCTTTCCCATCACCTTTTGAAAATGGTACTTAAAACAGGCTGTAGATAATCCTGAGTTGGTACCAACCAGACTGTCTGTCCTCAGTTAAAAAAATCTGTACAAATTTTTAACAGGCAATACATTTGATACAAAGAACGTTACTATCTGGAAAGTAATAAATGCTCATTAACTATTAAACCATCTGAAAAATGTTCACTCCTGGCAGTGTTTTTCTGAGAGAATAGTTGCCAAGTTTCAACCTCATTAAACCCATAGATATTTTGTAACAAGTACGCTCTGTCAGGCCACACTACGGTTACAGAGAGGGAAATGGAAAGTGGAAGCAGCTGCTGCAGGCAACTTGCCCCAGCAAAGATGAGACGGTTCAAACAGCAGCTGCCACCCAGGCAAGAGCCCCCCAAAACCCACCAAATTAACTCTTCAAACTCACATTTATATTCTGCTCTTACCGTGGGACACAACACTGGTGGCCTCCTCAGCATGACAAGAGGGATAAGAGTGAAGGGGTTGCTGATTTTTTGAATTCTGATTCAACTAATGCTTTGGATACTTGCATACTGATTAAGTTCTCAGAAACACATTGAGTAGGAACAGTACATTCATCTTGACCCATATGACACATCCAGGTTTCCTTTCTAACCATAACAGCAGCAAAAATATTTTAAGGCTTTGCTCCTAATGATGTTGGAGTTTTAAAAAACTTCTACCAAAAGCAAGAGAAGAGAAATTAATGCTGAACAAATGTTCTTACTCTTTGTGTGGGGCAGAAGCGTTCAATAAAGGTTATCAGGTTTACAGGACTGGTAATGTAGCTATGACAGATGTTTCTAGAAGAAAGGGGGGTTATGCTGCAAAACCAAAGAAATGATTGCCAGTATGCAATATTTAATTCACTTATGTACTTGGAATACATAATATGCTCAGATAAAAAGTGCATCTGAATGCACACACACTTTAGTGAATTCTAGACATATACATAACATTCTAAGGATTTCAAACCAACTCTTCAAACAATCTATATTATTGAAATCCAGTTCACTTGGCACTGACAGTTGGGTTTTTGTCACTATCTGGAAGAGCACAGCATACAATTAGCTAAATGAACTGGGAGGGGGAAAAAAGATTTAACACGCCAAAAAGGAATATGTTTTGTATGTCACAAGAGTCAGTTAAAAGTTATACCTGGCAACCATTTTTTTAAAATCAAAATCAAGAAACTGGCAATATGAATTACAGTTCCCAAAGGCTGCTGTACAACTTGCACATGTATTTACAAAACATGAATTACTGAAGAATGTGATGGCTGATGCAAGCTCCTGCCTGAAAGCAGAGGCTATTAGACTCGCTTTTATTAGCAAACAGTGTTATAGTTTACAAACTTCAGGTGGCTAAGGACACTATTTGCAGCTTTCTGCTCAACACATCTAACCCTTGTACTGTGGCAACCACACATACTTTTGGATTTTAGGGACAATAATGACTACAGGAATATGCCATATCAGGAAAAAAGGCAGTAAACAAGGTAACAAATACAATAGAACCACAGAGTTATGAGGGCAGGGATACTCTACCTGGGGTCCCCAGTGTGCCACAAATGCGCCAGCCCAAATGGAGCTGCCCCAGTCTGGAGCCTCTGCAGACTAAGGTTCATATTAGACCTTGTAACACATTAATACAATGTGAGCTGGTAGATGTTGATACAGATACACTTCCTCTCAGGGGTGTCCTTTTATAAAGGTAACTTTACGCTACCCCGCCCCATTTAATTGGTTAACTGGTTAAAGGGGGATCTTAAATCCCTAGCGCAAATAGTACTCTGGTGTAATTTTGGTTTGTTTTAGTGGGGGCAAAGGGAGCGGAGTGAAGGAGAAGACACCCTACTCTACAGAAACAGTCATCCATACATCAGCCAATACAGAGCCACTTTCACCCAATATAGTACTCAAATCAGTAACACCGACTATGGCAGAACAGCCCAAGTTCTGCAACAGCTACACCACCTTGCACATTGCCTTTCACCCCACAAGATAACGAAGTACTTCACAAAAGTTACATACATCCTTCCCACCTGCACTGGAGTGTGGTGTAGCAGCAAGCACACAGCACATTTAATTAATTAAGCTGAGGTCCTCTGGTCCAGCAATTTCCCTCATTCAGGACCACTCTGATTGCGAGGGTGCTGTATTTTAAATGGAGCGTATCAAGGCTGTATCAGCCACTGGTGCAATCTTAAGTCTGTGTGGTAATAAATAAGAATTTTAAATTTCTGTTTAGACATGTTGGAGCTGACCCAACCGTAAAGCAAGCACATCCTGATTTCAAAAAGGAACAGAGAAACTAGCTTATACACAGACATACACAACTTGAGAATAACTTTGTAAGTCTATGCAGTAGCACAAGACGGTTAGGCCACAAAACACCTGTGATATTGTGATACTTTCCAAATACGTACTGAAGACCCTAGTTTTCAGATTGTGCTACAGTTAGACTTCAGATTAAACAGAGCTAAAAAAAACTTGGGAAAAAACCCTAAACTTCCTCTACATCTACCCAAACCCCATCTTATCTAAAAAAGGTCTTATTTAAAAGGCTTCTAATATTTTAAGGTAAGTGGCACTAAAGAGAAATGTTTTTTAAAAGGTTAAAACCTATTTTAATGAGAGAAAATTATTTCAAAAATGGCACAAAACTTTTATATCAAAATTTCATGCCATAATTCTCTTGTCCTCTAACTGCAGATATCTTCCATTTTTACCCTCCACAGGCGACAGAGAAGGGTGGCAGAGTGCATACTGATCAATATAAAAACAAAACGCTAACTGATATTAGTTTAATGAGAAATAAATAAAGCTAAGTACTAGATTAATGGTCTAGAACAGAAAGTAGCTGGCTCTCAACACTGCTCTTTACTGGTAAATTTATGCTACACATACTATAGTGGCTTGGCCAAACTCATCTCCCTGAACAAAGTTAGCTATGGCAACAGAAGTTAGCTTCCATGGTGGCATCTACATAGCTGTGTCCAAAGGTATATTTTTCACCTCCCTTCTGCCCCCAACTGACATAGCTATGCTGATACAACTTTTAGTATAGACCAGGCATAATTCTTCATTAGAGGAAAGAGAACAAACAAGTTATAGGCAATTCAAGTGTGTGAGAAGAGACATTAGGTCAATGTTTACAGCTGTACTAAGTCAACAAGTAAGATGGGGTGAATTCAGTAAAACTAACATTTAGCACAGATGGCAGACAGTATTCCAATGCTGTACAGTATACTACTTGTATTTCGTAAACAGACTAATAGGGTTTTATATTCTGAACCCATTATAATTTATACACAATGCCAAACAGTCATTTGGATCCTGGAAGCAAGGCAGACTCCCCAGAAGCAGGGGGAGGGGGCAGGGGAAGAACAGGCTTTTGACACCTTTCCAAAACCTCAGAGAAAGCTTTCAACTGTGCTTGCAATTCAAGAAATACACATTTCCGATTGCTGTTTCTACTGGAGTAGCACCATAAAAACGCTATTTGACATCATCAAGGCTTGAAGTTAATGAGGTTTGGAAACTAAGAATTCCATTGCTCCTGAAATGCTTTCCCACTTCTTGAATTCCATATTATGAGAATTATTCAGTTTTGCCGATACTATACAGGTGGTTCCATGGTCTTTTGCACACTCTTATATTGGATGTGTAACCCTTTCCTATACAACGCTATTGTTCTTAGGGGATTAGGATTTCAACACCTGAGCACAATTGGCAGTAACAAGAAACAGAGCACCCAGTATACGCAAGTACTGGAAATGTCTCAACTGAATTTATTTGCTTGTATGATTTCTTTCAGACTCTTGGCGATTGAGAACAGAGAAAGAAATGTTAAACATCTTTCCAGTTCATGGCACTTCTTCCTTAATTTTAATCCGAGCAGTTCAAAGTAACAAGCACTACACAAACCCATCACCTTTGAGGGAAGCTTCCCCTTATCCCCTAATCTGTTTTTAATTCTCCCGGGAAGCATAAAAATAACTATGGGATTCTTTACATGGTGAAGTTGATCAGAACAGTTATTCAGGCACTGGTCCCCAGGTGGAGTTGCTTATTCCAGAATAAGTCCGTACTGGGGACTGTTCCAGAAGAGCTACTGTGTTTCAAAATTCACACCTTATCTTTTCCTGGAATAATTTCTCCATGTAGACAAGCTCCAACTCATTCTACCAATTTGTATGAGGAGCCCCGTTAAGACTTGTCTGCTTAAAATAGGAGGTTATTAAAGTCTGAATGTGAATAAGGGAAATCAAAAATGGTGAAGTCTTAGTTAACCATATTGCAAAATCTTCCATGAGAAAGAATGCTAACGCTTTATCATCATCAAAACTGAGGGAGTTTCCTTTTGAGTGAGGGAGGCTTTGCAGGTCTGAAGATAATGTTTTGTTGGTTTTGCCTGTGTACCTTGAATTAAATTAAGCACACTCTAAATGGAAGTCTAGTTCAGAGGAGCTCAACTGCATCCTCCAGGTGGAATTCATAATGCTCACAGGTCCGGGAGAGATGGAGGAAAACACACACACACACACACACACACACACACACACACACAAGAGTAGCATGAGTTACTTCTGCTTCTCCATTGTAAAAGCTATTATCTTAAGTTTATTTTACAAATGGAATAGTCTGGTACATTTAGGTTTCTAGTACAAAATGGGTATGCACTGATGAAGGGATGTAGCAACCTAAGTCAAGTCAATTTCCACTGTGAATTTAGCTTTACAAAGCTTCAACCTAATGAAAACTTGTACTCTCATGAAGATTAAAATGAACTAAATGAAAATTAAAAACAGTCTATAATTCAGTTCAAGTGTCTCGTTTCACTGTCATTACTAGGAAGGCATCTTATTTAACTTTCACAAAATTGCTGTAGGCAAAGAACAAGCATTAAAAATGAAGGTCTGGTTTTCAATACAGCTGAAATGCTGTTGATTGGAACCTATAATTCCATCTCCCACAAGCTTAAAAAAATATTTTATCTTCTTTTGATGAGCCCTTAAGTCGCCCCTGCAAAGAACTATAATTCAAGCTACTATTGTGGAGGAAGCTTATTGGCCACTTTTTTCCTTCTTCAAATAGCAAGTTCCAAACTGTTGGTCCACTTTAACAAAGGCTTTTTGTGTAAGAATATTAGCATAGCAACTTTAAAAAGTGTTTTACGTAGGAGTTTATAGTGGAAAGTCTGCCTTCACTGTTATAGCTATTGAAACTGTAAAACCATGTGTTGGAGGCAGTGTCAATCTTTGCTGTGACTAAAAAAGCTGTGCCCCCCACTTTGGTTTTACAATTAAAAAGCAAATGCCAGTTCAGTCAGTAAGACCAGGATGGAGCCACAACTGCATTCCAAGACAACTGACAGAGTATACTTCATATATAAAGCCATCTGTTCAGTTTAAAATAAATAAATTTATTTTAAAATAAATTAAAGTTTAAAATAAATTTCAGCTCACACTGCCTTGTACCACATTACAGAGTTAAGAGTTGTGCTATTCAGGAGCTGTGTTTTAGTTTCAACTACACTGTTATGGTGACAAACTTAATTTCAAAGGTTTCTGGCGTCTCATAGTAACAGATACCTTGCTTCACCTGTGTAAGCTAATGCAAATATTTACTAGTTATTTTGATATATTAAAGACAGACTTCACCTGTCTAACGGCCCGAGCATCCAACTGTCTTAACAGCCCAAGCATCCAGACTACATAACTATTTGTATAGCATGGCAAGCCTATGAACTTCATGGCGTAGTCTCCAGTACTTGAAACACTGCAAGGCAGCAGCAGCTATGACAAAAGCTAATTAATTCAAAGAGCTAAAAAGTGACCTACAAGGAAATACAAACCCTTACTTTTAGCAAAACCATACTATCATAATCAGCTCTGGACACGTTATAATCCTGATCAGTACATGAGTAAACAAGTACTCTGTCAAACTAAAATAGTATCATGGAATTGCTTGTCCTACAACATACTTTCAGAAGAGGCGGCGAGAGCCAATTCTCACTGCAAGTATCAGAGAGGTAGCCGTGTTAGTCTATCTTCAAAAAAGAACAAGAAGTCCTGTGGCACCTTATACACTAAGATATTTTGGAGCATAAGCTTTTGTGGAAAAAGACCCGCTTCTTCGCCCACGAAAGCTTATGCTCCGAATTGTCACTGCAGAAATCCATTCCATCCAAGAGCTATATAGTTGCATTGAATTATCCAAGATACTGACATTTGATCAAAGTATATTATACATGCACTATAACTGTTTCACCACTAAATTTTTAAACAAGAGTAATGCAACTGATTCTACCTCAACTGCAATAGATTGGGCAGCATCTCTTTTGTTAAACATAAGTTTGGTTATTCTAAGTTTGGGACCATATGTAGTTTTTTAGATATCAACAGATTGTTCAATGAGTAAATGGAAGGAGCAAAGCACTCATTAAAAGAAGAGGCTAACCAAGTAGATTAGGCAATAAAGCAAGTGAAAATGAGTGTCAGCAAATTGTCTTTCAAACCAAGAAAAGAGTAAGTGATACAGAACAGCACTCGCACATGGGTTCAGTGTGAAGGATAATTATACCTACAGAAACACAAGCAAGTTACATTTGGATATTAAATTACATGAAGTTTTTCTCTCAATCCCCTTCCCTGCCCCATTTTAAGTTTCTGAACAATTCATGAGTGTCAAGCAACATTTAAATAAACATAGCCAGGTCAGATTATTTTAATTGTATTAGATATGGAACCTAGCTAGGATCATGGTGCCTTTGCAGTAGCGACCATATAAAACACAGCAGGACAGTCCCTGCCCTAAAGAGGGTTTATAATCCAGACAGATAAGATGGACAAAAGGTAAGGCAAAACCTAGGTGGAGAAGTTAACTGACTGGCTCATATTGGCTGGGTGGACAAGAGAACAAGTTTTCTGGCTTCCCAATCTGTTATCTTAGCCACTACATCTCACTGCTTCCTGTCAACTTCCCATGACCTGGAACCCATAAAAAGCATCCAAAAAAAAATCAATAGTTTGGTTTTTCAATGTGGGGAATTAGGCAAATATGGAATTAAGACGTTACAGGCCCTCTATGTGGACGTGAGAAGAGTGAATCTGAATACCGCATCTAGTATATATATCCAAAACGCAGAACTGGAGTGAGTTCAGAAAAGATTAACCAAGTGCTCAAGAGTTAGAAGGACTTGAATTAAGAACAGATTAAAGAAGCAAAAACATATGTAGCTTGGAGTAAGCAGTGACTAAGGCATGAGTAAGGGAAAAGGTAACAGCAATTTAAAAATTGCAAGCTTTTTTTGTTTGTATGTTAATTACATATATATGTCAAGAAGAGAAAGGTATAACTGAGAAATGGGATGAAATGATGAAGGAAGTCTAGGCTGAACATCAGGAATTACTTCAAGGCAATGGCCGCGTCTACACGTGCACGCTACTTCGAAGTAGCGGCGCCAACTTTGAAATAGCGCCCGTCACGGCTACATGTTGGGTGCTATTTCGAAGTTGAAATCGATGTTAGGTGGTGAGACGTCGAAGTTGCTAACCCCATGAGGGGATGGGAATAGCGCCCTACTTCGACGTTCAACGTCGAAGTAGGGCACGTGTAGACGATCCGCGTCCCGCAACATCGAAATAGCGGGGTCCGCCATGGCGGCCATCAGCTGAGGGGTGGTGAGACACTCTCTCTCCAGCCCCTGCAGGGCTCTATGGTCACCGTGTGCAGCAGCCCTTAGCCCAGGGCTTCTGACTGCTGCTGCTGCTGCAGCTGGGGATCCATGCTGCATGCACAGGGTCTGCAACCAGTTGTTGGCTCTGTGGATCTTGTGTTGTTTAGTGCAACTGTGTCTGGGAGGGGCCCTTTAAGGGAGCGGCTTGCTGTTGAGTCCGCCCTGTGACCCTGTCTGCAGCTGTTCCTGGCACCCTTATTTCGATGTGTGCTACTCTGGTGTGTAGATGTTCCCTCGCAGCGCCTATTTCGATGTGGTGCTGCCCAACGTCGAAGTTGAACGTCAACGTTGCCAGCCCTGGAGGACGTGTAGAAGTTATTCATCAAAATAGACTATTTCGATGTCGCTACATCGAAATATGCTATTTCGATGTAGCATGCACATGTAGACATAGCCAATGAGATGTAATCACTTTACAGACTAGAGACAGAGCTTTAAATATGTAGCGTAGAAACAACTGAGTTTGAAGTCATATGTAGCACCAATACAAGTAATCTGGACATACCACAATTAGAGATTTGCATCTATAAATACAAATATGCCACAAGAAAAAAATTAATTTCAACTTGTTTTGAGACTTGAAACGAATCTGGCATTGAAGTGATGTTTAGCATAGCATACACATGCTGTTTGGTTTAACTAAATTTTCATAAACGGCATGCCGTAGATTTTCTTTGGCAAATTCACTGATAATTTTGGCAGAGCAATATTCACAAGTTCCCAAAAGTCTATCAATAATTAGATTTCTCAGAGTTTGTAGCTTGACAGTGTCCCTAAACCTTATCCAGTTGGCAGGAGTGTTTTTACTAATATAAGAAAAAGTAGTTCTGTGGCCCAAAGAAAATCTGGAAAAAAATCTGTATACTTGCTAATAAATCAAGTCTGACCTATCTGATAGGGGAAATCTAATGTGTTCTACTCGTTTAAAGGATTTTGAGATGATGTATCACATCTTTTTCACCACTTTTTACTGCAAGCAGACGGCTGTATTCATCCCCCTCAATTTCTTCCACAGAGTAAGCATATTACATAGGAGAAAGCAAATTATGTCTAGGAAACCCATCCATGTCTCAAAACCTATGAGAAAAATTTCTCTCAAGCTTGTTTCAGAATTCTTTGGTCTGCTGGTGTCTGATTTACCAACTCTCAAAAGAAATGCTCGTATGATACAATGCCTGTTTCCCGTAAGCTAAGCAATCAGAATGGCCATACTGGGTCAGACCAAAGGTCCATCCAGCCCAGTAGTCTGTCTGCCAACAGTGACCAGTGCCAAGTGCCCCAGAGGGGGTGGACTGAAGATAATGATCAAGTGATTTGTCTCCTGCCATCCATCTCCAGCCTCTGACAATCAGAGGCCAGGGACACCATTCCTACCCTTGGCTAATAGCCTTTTAGGGACTTAATCTCGATGAATTTTTCTAGCTCTTTCTTAAATTCTGTTATAGTCCTAGCCTTCACAGTCTCTTCTAGCAAGGAGTTCCATAGGTTAACTCTCTTTTATTAGTTTTAAACCTGCTATCTATTAATTTCATTTGGTCTCCTCTAGTTCTTGTATTATGGGCACAAGTAAATAACTTCTCCTTATTCACCCTCTCCACACCTGTCATAATTTTATATACCTCTATCATGTCCCCCCCCCAGTCTCCTCTTTTCTAAACTTAAAAGTCCCACTCTTCTCAGCCTCTCATACAGAACCCGTTACAAGCCCCCAATCATTTTAGTTGCCCTTTTCTGAACCTTTTCCAGTGCCAGGGATTTTTTTTTTTTTTTTTTTTTTTTTTTTTAAGGTGAGGGGACCACATCTGTACACAATATTGAAGATGTGGGCATACCATAGATTTATATTTTCTATTCCTTTTTTAATAATACCTAACATCCTATTTGCCTTTTTGACTGTCTCTGCACACTGTGTGGATGTTTCCAAGGAACTATCCACGATAATTGGTCCAATTAAATATATTACCTCATCCACCTTTTCTTTCTTATATACTGGGACCAGCATAGCTACAACCACACTGCATACAGCAATGGATTTACAGGGAACTTTCTTCACAGCAGACAGTCTGAAGCCTGTGAAAAGTCAGGAGTAAAATACAACATTTCAACATTGTTTTATGTTCCGTAGGTACATCGTGGGGGTCAACTGTCTTGATGCGAGAGCAGGGCCCCGAAGTTAGACTGAAATACATTTTTTTTCATTCAGTGTTTGAATCCTTGTCTCTCTCTGTTCTCTAGAATGTGTATCTAAGCAGGATATTTCAAGGTACACCATATGACCTGAAGAAGTGAGTCTGTCCCACGAAAGCTCATCACCTAATAAATTATTTTGTTAGTCTTTGAAGTATTACTGGACTGCTTTTTTGTTTTCTTTGTCTAGTGTACACATAGGCTACCTTTCCAGTTTACTCAAAGTGGAAGAGCTCTGTGTAAGCTTAAAAAGCTAGTCTCACCATAAGAAACTAGTTCAATGAACGATATTACCTCACCCACCTTGTCCCTGGTAGGTCCAGCATTTTATAAGGTATTTGAAGGAACAAACAGCTTGTTCATTTGACTCATTTGTTTAATGAAAACAAGACACACTTTCAGAATAACTTCAACAGCAGCAATTGGTTAAGCAATAACTTTGTGAACATGTCTGAACAACCCATACCCTGCCCATGTCCGGATGAAGCTCAAATCTAAAATGACAAAGGGAGGGGGAAGGGGGTTAATGGATTGGAAACGCCAGGAGAAAAACTAGGAAGATTTTCCTCCCCACCCCACTTGTGAACATTATCAAAGAATGGCAGATCAGGGAGACATGTCACAGTTATGAATGCAACTTAGTTTCCTCTCTCAGCCTGATTTTTGTCAATTTAAAGAAATCCAAAACCACAGAAAGAGCAAATGCATTCAAGATTGGTTTGTTACTTATGGAACTCTGGTAATTTTTTTCTACCAAATTTTAAGTACAGTACAATCTTTATCCAGCATCCCTGTAGAACAGAGGTTGCCAGTTAATCAAATGTGCCAGGTATTGGAGCTGGGGCTGACAGTTAACCGCACTTGCCAGTTACGGGAAGGCCAGATAATATAACTTTTACTGTAAATTAAACTGTGCTTCCCAAGTTGTGACACCCTAAGGAGAGACATATTCAAAGATCTAAATCAACACCATCCTCAAAAGATCCTAATTTAATTTGCTGAACTCCCCTCCTTGAAATCTAGCACCCAGGGCCACTAAAAAAAGAGGAGTCCTATAAAAGTGGAAATTAGGTCAAATTACAAAGAATGAATATAAACAAGTACATACGTAGGGGCAAAATTAGAAAGGTGAAGGCACAAAATGAGCTCAATCTGGCTAGAGACACATACAGGGTAAGAAGAAAGCAGCCTACAAATACATTATGAAACAAGAGGAAGACCAAGGACATGGCAGGTCCATTGCTCAAGGAAGAGAAAAAAAACAGTAACAGGAAGTGTGGAAGTGGCAGAGATGCTTAACTTCTTGGTTTTGGTTTTCACCATGAAGATTGAAGGTGACTGGATGCCTACAGCAGTGAGTACTGGAGAAAAGAAGTTAGGTTCAGAGTTAAAATAGGAAAAGAACAAGTTAGAAATTACTTAGAAAAGTTACATGTTTTCAGGCCACCATAAGGTTGGATTACACTACGTAACCCTGAGGATTACATTATGCAAAACAGATACAGGCTACCCATTCCATAATGCAGCGATGCATCGGATGTACATCTTAAGATGGAAATACCAAATGTTTCATGGACAGCTCTAGTTCCAGTCCAAGTCCCCGCCCCAACTCCCCGCAGCATGAATGGTCCATAATGAGTTGCATTAATCCTTGTCAAACACACTGCAGAACAGCTTTTCCAAACTTTTTTTTTTAAAAATAAAGATTCTTTATTTTTAAAAAAAAGTATTTCCAGACTTCTCTCACGTACACATGCATACCACCAGTTGAGAAACATGGTCCTAAGGTAAGTTGAGGTCTTGAAACAAGTGCCATTTAACCTTTCCAGATTACTGTACCCTTTTCAGCAGTAAGATTTGTTTTGCCTACCACCAAGTAACACCTGCTTCACTTAAACTATTTACTTACAAAAAACATGCAAAATATCACAGAAGACTACTACTGAAAGCTTGCTGACTTTCTACCATCTTATCATTAAATAAATGAATTGGAATATTGTACTTACATTTCAGCATAAGGCATATGAAGCACTGATTAGGCCTCAACTGGAGTACCGTGTCCAGTTCCAGGCACCACATTTCAAGAAATACGTGGAGAAACTGGAGAAGGTCCAGAGAAAAGCACAGCAACAACAATGAAAAGTCTAGGAAATGTGACCTACAAGGGTGGTTTGAAACAATTACATCTGCTTAGCTTGGAAAAGAGAAGACAGAGGGGATAACAGCTTTCAGGCATCTAAAAAGTCGTTACAAGGCGAAGGGAGAAAAATTATTCTCCTTAAACACTGATGATAGGACAAGAAGCAATGGTTTAAAATTTCAGCAAGGGACTTTTAGCACTGGAATAAAATTACCTAGTAAGGTTGTGGAATCTTTATCACTGGAGATAGTTTATCTAACATAGTTTGTCTTAAAAATACTGGGATGATCCAGAGGGCATTTGGTCCTGCTGTGAAGTGAATGGGACTGAAATTGATGACCTCTCAAGGTTCCTTCCAGTTCCAGTGTTCTATGATACACTGTGTTGACAGCTTTCAGCATTCTTCCCTTCCATCAAGCTGAAGAAAATTTCAATCTTGCTAACAACAAACAAATGGGAACAGTATAACACAGTTCAGCCACAATTCGACAACTGAAAAGGCTATTTTAAAAGTAATTTTAAACTCATTTTCCAACCACAGTCTCACTTCTTGATTCAAGGACCGATCACAATCAATGACATTTACAGGTGAAGTTCTCAAACCAGCACTGGGGAAATAGTACAAAAAGGTAGCATCTCCCCAGCCATGGAGCGTAAGAGTTAAGAGGAGGGTTCACAAAGCTGTCAGGCACAGGGAATGGGCTGAGAGAACTGAGCATAAGCAGTCAAGCACCAACTCTCAGCAACTAGTTCAAGTTACTAAAGAAATAAAGGCCATCTTTTCCCTCACTCTTTCAACAAGACAGTTTGGGAGAGACCTAACAGATGGTATGCTCAGACAGTGACTCCTTAATCCAAAAGTTAAAATTTTGTATGTTGGTGGGAGAAAGAGAAATCAGTAATCCAAATGGTACAGTACTTATAGAGCAGGGAAGGCACATTCCTCTGTGTGGCTCTTAACTCGGTCTCTTTGGTCGACCAATGCAATAAACTGCAATAAATTCTCCCCACTCCTCCTCTACCCATCTCCATGGCGTTTAGTGCTTCTCCTGCAGCTGAGGATCAAACAGGAGTGGGGAAAGAAATTGCTACTGGGGAGCCAGGAAACTGGTATTGGCAAGGATTAATGTAACTCATTTTGGACCATTTATTTCGAAAGTCTCTTGGACTGGAACTAGAGCTCTCCATGAAGCATTTGGTATTTCCATCTTCAGACGTACATCCAAAAAGTCACTGTATTATGGAATGGGTGGCCTGTGTCTGAGGGTTACGTAATGTAATCCAAAATTACTTTCACCTTCAATACAGAACTGAGACTATGAGGACATAGTATTCATGGTTCACCATTTCTTCAAATTTAAGTTTACAGCAGCTAGAAAGAGAAGTTACTCACCTGTAGTAACGATGGTTCTTCGAGAGGTGTCCCCATGGGTGCTCCACAATAGGTGTCGGGCTCGCCCGGCGCCGCAGATCGGAAATCTTCCAGCAGTTTCTCCTGGATCGCGCATGTGCCAGCGCGCGCTGCCCCCCTGCGCGCCCCCGGCCGCGTGCACGATCCAGTCCCTGCCAGTTCCTCGACTAAACGCCTCAGATGCTCCTGAAAAACAATAGACAGAGATCCGAAGCAGGGAGGATGGGCGGGTGGTGGAGCACCCACGGGGACACATCTCGAAGAACCATCGTTACTACAGGTGCGTAACTTTTCTTCTTCGAGTGGTCCCCGTGGGTGCTCCACAATAGGTGACTACCCAGCAGTAACCCAAGTAAGGAGGTGGGTAATCGGTTTATGTGCAGCTTGCCCCCGAGAGGACTGCTGTCGACAGACGGGTATCCTCTTAGAATACCCGAGGCAGGGCATAATGCTTGGCAAAGGTGTCATAGGATGACCAGGTCGCTGCTCTACAGATGTCTGTGAACGTGATGCCCTTGAAGAAGGCTGTTGACGCTGCCATGGCCCTGGTGGAGTGAGCCCTGGGCGGGGCCAGCAAAGGAGTCTTTTGAAGTTCAAAGCACATTTTTATACAGGACACAATGTGCTTTGAGATTCTCCAGGAAGAGAGACCTTCTCCTTTTGACTCAGGAGCAAGAGAGACTAGAAGCCTGTCTGTTTTCCCGAAGGACTTAGTTCTGTCTGTGTAGAAGGCCAACGCCCTCCTCACATCTAGGAGAGGCAGGCGTGCCTCCTTGCCGGAGCTGTGAGGCTTCGGGTAAAACGAGGGTAAAACTATTGGCTAGTTAAGATTAGACTCCGAAGACACTTTTGGAACAAAGGCTGGGCACAGCCTTAAGGTTACCGCCTCCTTTGAGGATACTGTGCAGTGCGGCGTTGCCATCACTGCCGCGAGCTCACTCACCCTGCGGGCTGACGTAGTTGCAAGGAGGAAGGTTGTTTTTATCATAAGGAGACGTATGGGAACTGTGGCTAATGGGTCAAAAAGGTGGACCCGATAGCGTGCTGAGCACCAAGTCCAAATTCCACGATAGTGGAAGCAGTTTCCGAGGTGGGGGGTACAAGGTTTACCAGCCCCTTCAAGAACCTGGTAACGATAGGATGGGCGAATACCGTGGGCCCTTCCTCTGTATGCCGAAAGGCTGATATAGTGGCGAGGTGGACCTTTAGCGAGGATACAGAAAGCCCACCTCTCTTGAGGTCCAATAAGTATTCTAGTATTACAGGTATAGGAACGTCAAGGGGAGCTAACTGCTTGGCGGAACACCAGGCTGTGAATCGAGTCCATTTCTGCTTGTAAGTCCTCCTGGTGGAGGTCCTTCGGCTACATTCCAGGACTTGTACCCCCTCCGTACACGTGATCTTTAAGGAGCTGAGCCATGGATTAGCCATGTTTGTAGGTGTAGACCCTGAGGGTGCGGGTGCTATGGACCCTTGAGCCCGCGTGAGTAAGCCCGGTGCCACTGGTAGAGGGAGCGGTGGGCAGTCCGACATGCGCAGAAGCAAGGGAAATCATTGCTGCCGATCCCAAGAGGGACTATGAGTATCATGTGAGCTCTCCCCCTTCTGGCTTTGTGCAAGACCTTGAGGATAAGCCCTGCAGGGGAAACGCGTAAAGTAGGGAGCCCTTCCATGAAAACATGATCAGGGACCCCCGCCCCACTCCTGCCCTGGAGCAGTACCAGGGACACTTTTTTTTTTTTTGTTGTACTGGGTGGCAAACAGATCAATCTGGGGAAAACCCCCACGTACGAAAAATGCGCTGTAGCAGATTGGAGCGGATCTGCCATTCGTGCGTGATTGCGAAGCGCCTGCTCAGCTGATCTGCATTCACGTTGTGAGCGCCCGGCAAGTACGAGGCTTTCAACGTTATGTTATTGGCGATGCACCGATTCCACACTCAGAAGTGCTTCCGCACATAGGGCACGGGATAGTGCTCCTCCTTGTCGATTGATGTAGAACATAATGGAGGTATTGTCGATATTGAATCCCGACTACTTTGCCAGGTAGGTAATCTCGAAAATGTTTGCAGGCGTTGAACACTGCTCTGAGCTCCAGTATGGATATGTGCAGTGCCTGTTCTGCAGGGGACCATAGCCCTTGCATTACCTTGTCGCCGATGTGCACTCCCCATCCCATGTGGGAAGCGTCGGTGGTAAGAAAAATAGAAATTTGTGGTTGGTGAAAAGGTACCCCTACTAGCAGATTCTCGGGGTTTTCCCACCACGCCAGGGATCTGCGCACCTCTGTTGTGGGCACCACCACCCTGCGGACAGTGTGGGATGTCGGTTTGTAAACGCTCGCCAGCCAATGCTACAGGCTTGACATGTGCAACCTGGCATTCCGTACCACAAACGTCGCTGCCGCCATGTGGCCCAGCAGCCGTAGGCATGTTAAGACCGGCACCGTGGGGCTGTATGTAATGACTTGCACCAGCGAACTGACTGCACAGAAGCGGGCGTCGGGTAGGTACACCCTTGCTGTGATAGAGTTTATGCGTGCCCCTATGAACTCTGTATGTTGTGAGAGTTCGGACTTTGACTTTGCGAGGTTGATGACTAGGCCCAGCGAAGAAACGTGTCTGCTGTGATGCGTATCATGCGTGAGACCTCTGCCTTCGAGGTCCCTTTTAGCAGGCAGTCGCCCAGATATGGGAAAAAGAAACACCCCTTGTCTGTGCAGGTAGGCTGACACCACTGCCAGGGATTTGGTAAAGACTTTGGGGGCCGACAAGAGGCCAAACGGAAGAACCCTGTGCTGGAAGCGCTCCTGGCCGACTGTGAAGCGGAGGAAGCGTCTGTGTGCTGGGTGGATTGTTATATGAAAGCAAGCATCTCGTAAGTCGAGTGCTGCAACCCAGTCTCCATCGTCCAGTGCCGTGAGCATCAAGACAACTGTGATCATCCAAAACTGTTGCTTGCGCAAGTA
This sequence comes from Carettochelys insculpta, assembly GCF_033958435.1. Lineage (NCBI taxonomy): Eukaryota > Metazoa > Chordata > Testudines > Carettochelyidae > Carettochelys > Carettochelys insculpta. Next base: position 16,885,276 of record NC_134140.1, read on the forward strand.
ATGGCTGAGGCCCCGAAGATCTAAGATGGGCCTCCGGTGTCCTGTTTTCTTCCCTGGTAGGAAGTAGTGTGAATAAAAACCTTCCCCTGGAATTATTCCGGCACTCTTTCCACCGCCCTTATGAACATAAGGTGAGTCACCTTCTGCTTGAGCCTCGCCTCGTGGCAGCGTCCCTGAGGTGAGGCCTAGTGGCAGGCTTGGTTGGTGGAAGCAACTGGGAGGGGATCGCGTAACCCGTGGCTATGATCTCCAGCACCCATATGTCTGTGGTGATCTTTTGCCATTGGGAGTGGAACGGTCTGAGGCGATGATGGAACATGAGATGGAGTGGCATTGAGCGAGGGTATTGATAGTGCAGCCCCCGACATACCCGTCAAACTTGTTGCCTTTGGGCCTGACCCGAGGGCGTACGGCTTTGTTGAGAACGTCGCCTAGGAGTTCTGTACTGTTGCCGCTATTGATAGCGCCCTTGGCCGTAGGCCTGTTGATATTGAGCATGCTGTGGTTGTAAGCATAGCGTCTTTGCTGAGGATAAAATTTTTCCCTCCTGTATGGGGGAGTATAAATGCCTGAGGTTCTAAGTGTAGCTCTCGAGTCCTTACTGGAGTGAGGGACCAAGTCGGTTGAGTCTGCAAACAGCTTTTGTGTATCAAAGGGAAGGTCCACGATCTTCGCCTGTAGTTCCCTCGAGATACCCGACGTCTGGGGCCAGGATTCTCTACACATGACCACTGCTGTAGCCGTTGAACGTGCCGCCGTGTCCGCCACGTCCAGGGCAATCTGGACTCCCGTCCGCGATGCTGCATAGCCCTCTTGAACCATCGCCTTTAACACCGGCTTTTTATCTTCCGGAAGTGCATCCATGAGGGGAGTAAGCCCAGAGTAATTATCAAAATTATGGTTTGCTAGGTGTGCCCCTAATTTGCCACTCTCAATAGCAAGATAGGAGAGGAATATACCTTCCTGCCAAACAGCTCTAGCTTCTTAGCATCTTTGTCCGATTCCCCGATTTGTACTGAGAAGCCTTTGACCTCTGCTGGGACGACCCGACCACCAAAGAATTTGGTTGTGGGTGACCGAAGAGGAACTCCAGGCCCTTTGCTGGGACGAAGTATTTCTTATCCGCTCTCTTGTTCGTAGGTGTGAGAGAGGCCGGAGTCTGCCATATCGTAGTGGCTGACTCCAGAATGGCTTCGTCCAGTGGAGTAGCAATTTTAGATGAAGCCGGGGGTCTCAAATTTTTCAGGAGTTTGTGATGTTTCTCCTGCACCTCTGCCGTTTGAATGTCTTGCGTGAAAGCCACCCTTTTAAACTGCTCCTGAAACTGTTTAAGGTCATCCGGGGGAGAGACATCCCCGGGGGCCACGGCCTCATCCGGGGAGGATGAGGAGGAACCACTAAGGTAAACCTCCCTTGAACCTTCGGGTTCCTGCGGTCGATGATACACTTGCTTGCTGGAGGATTGTGAAGGAAAGTCTCGGGGTTCTAAAATTAACTCCCCTTGAGACAACTGTGTTTCCGTCCCCGATCGGGAGTGCCCACGGGGGTATTGAGCGGCCGGGGGGGACCCGCCCCTGGGTGTAGGCCTGTGGTTTGTCTGTGTTCAGCATGATAAGGGCGACCATGGCAGCATGGGCAAGGGTCTGGGGATGGAGACCTGGACCACTCACGGGGTTTGTACCCCCGATGTCTGGGAGAGCGAGACCTCCGCAACAATACAGATAGAGGTGAAACTGGCTTGTGATAGCGCTCCAGGGGATCCAATCCCAGAAATGGTGAAGGTGGCCCAAGCCATGGTGACATTGGTTGGAGGAACGGAGAAGGAGGTGGTGTTTTTTTTTTTTTTTCTTCTTTTTTCCGGATGGGCCGGTGGAGACACAGGCCTTCAGTGCGGCGTGTGTATCACAGGGGGAGGGCTTGGTGCTAACAGCAGCGCAGCCCTGTCCAGAGATGGACTGAGGTGCTGGGTTTTTGATGTTGCCTTGCCCCTCCGCTGCGGGGCCAGCACCGCCCCCTCCCGTGCCAGGGATCTCGGCCCCACTGTCAGCACTGCGCTCGGCACCGTCAGCTGCGGTGCCACGCGCGTATCCCCCTCCGGTGCCTGCAGGCTCCGTGCCTGGTGCCCCTGCACCGCTGGTGCCACGGGGGTCTGTGCCGCCGGTTCCAGCGCTTGCCTGGCTGACGCTCTAGGTGCCGCACATGCCGGCTGTTGTATAACCGGAGGCTCAGCCTCTGCCACATGCGCTGCCGCTTGCCTGAGTATGCAGCTGGTGGCTGTGTGCTCCGCTCGTCCTGCTCGCTGCAAACGCACGGCAAGGATTGAGCCAGGGAGAGTTTCCTCCGTTTCTGCACTGAGGGGGTCAGAGAAAAACTGCCCTCCTCTTATGCAACCCAACGGGCCGTTCTGGGTGAGGCTTCTCCGGCAAGGTAGCCTGTAATTCCCCCAGGCATCGGATGCCTTCGCTATGCCCCACGGAGGCCAGCATAGCTTCACGGCATGACTCCGGTTTGGTAAAACCTGAAGAGGCCATTGCGTTGAGTCCTTTATTGTTAATAGGGTACTTAGCACGTAATCCGTGCCTTTCCACCCCAAATAGTGATCACCGGCCCGCGGTAGCGGGCGGCCTAAATGGCCTTCACGTCTGCTCTTCTCTTCTCCGCTTCTCTTTTTTTCCTTTGCTGATATTCTCTTTGTCTTTGCTCTCTCTCCTTTTTTTTTTTTGTTTAATAACCGAAAACGACAAATTACACGTGGAAAAAGCCACTAAGTAATCTGACTCTGGCCTTAGCCTGAGTGGATTCCATCTGCAGCCGATGGCGGTTGAGAAGGAACTGGTGGGGACCGGATCGTGCACGCGGCCGGGGGCACGCAGGGGGGCAGCGCGCACCGGCACATGCACGATCCAGGAGAAACTGCTGGAAGATTTCCAATCTGTGGTGCTGGGTGAGCCCGACACCTATTGTGGAGCACCCACGGGGACCACTCGAAGAAGAACAAATTGTTCCATTTAGGTGCAGCCCCAAATTTCCTGGTGAATTACCAACATGGCTCTTGGCAATATAGAGTTATAAGCACTTCTGGGTTTGCCTTACAAGCCTCAAACATGGATTTAGAGAACAACACTGCTGAGTAATACTGTTTATATACTGCTAAGTCTTATTTCAAAATTGGGCCAACAGCTCTGAATTCAGTTGTACAATAAGATATGAAAGAATAGAGAGTCTCACTAGGATTTATAATCTTCCTGCATTACAAAATATGCCAGTTCTCTACTGCAATAGAGGGAGGGAAATATCGATTATTTAGGGTATAGCTGAAACTAAAGAGTACGTGTTCAGGAACATTAAGACAATAGTTCCTGTACAATATACCAAACATGAAAAACAATTTTCATTATAATGAACAGTTCAAATTCAAACCACTCTAATTTGGTTACTCATTTTGCATGACAAAGTCTGAAGCTTTTTTCCCCCCTGATTAGGTCACGCTTTCTTCATCTCTTACACAATTACTGTGATGTTGCATCATTACAGGAATAGGGGAACTTTTCATTCACTATTAGTCTAGTTGGAGCACAGACATCAATCAGAGAAGAAAGCAGAATTTAGTAATCTGACAGCAGCTTTCAATACTACCAAGGACCTTTCACAAAACCTAAAGTGGTTGGTGCTATTTCATGGATCTATAATTAACTCATACTCCTCGCCAAGCCACTGTAGAATAAGATTCAGTATACCAAGAAATGTCATGAGGCTGCAGCTAAGTAAATGATTATGCTGCAAATGGAAGCCATTTAAAACCTAGAGAAGTCTTAATCATGTCAGTTTCACGTTACTGCTGCTGGAGAAATTATGGACAGAAGCAAAGGCAGGCACTGGAGTTATTCACCAGAGGTCCAAAAACTAATTTAAAAGACAAGACAAAGACTGGGGTGGATAAAATAAGATATTACTCCAGTCTACAATCTTCAAACTTCCATGAAGCAGCTAGCAGTCTCCAGATGGTGCAGAAGGGTTACAGTACTCCTGTCTCTCTTACAGTAGCTTGGAAGCTTCCAGTCTAGCAGGCAAATACAATGAAGCAGCTGGTAAGAAAAGCAGAGTCATGTGTCCATCTCCCCCCACCCACCCACCCGCCGGGCAAAATCTTCTACATCCAGCTCTCTATCTAGTTCCAGACAGTGTTGGTCAGATTCCTTCCTTATTGGGTCTTCCATATTACTTTGCCTAGCAAATGAACATGCTCCTCGTGAGTGAAGTCTATCAAGGATCTCTAACCCAATTTGATTTAAAAAAAAAAAAAAAAAAATCTACAGAACTGGTAATGAGGGAAGATCTGAGTCTACTCTTCATGGAAGTCACTTCCCTACTGTAGATTACAGTCATTATCCACAATCAACACTTTGCATTCTGGACAATTTAATTAGAATCCACTATCCTGGTAGCTAGCGAATGAAGTTCTAGCTGTCACGGTGGAAACAAGAATGTATGATTTAATGCCATTTCAAAAAAAAAGGAAAAAAAAGCTAAGAAAACCAAGCAAGTACTACACTCAAGACCAAATTATCAAGTGTGCTAAAACTATGTTTCAGCACTTGTGTGTCAAAGTGGCTGGATTTTGGCCTTAACATATGTAAAGTAAAGCTAGCAGAGAAAGCTCCTGAAACAGGAGTCCTCTCCCCAAAACACCACAACATATGGGCCAATTCAGGGCAAAAAGGGGGTCAAAATAGTACATAAAATTCTGTTCTGTCTAATCCTCCACTCGTAAAATATAACTTCCAATGGGATTAACGAGCTCTGTATCAAGGATCCACTAACTGCTGCCTGCTCCACCTCTTCCCATCTTGTCTGTAAGTGGAGCTTGGACACTATGCAGTAATGAGCCCTTAAGCTTTCACTGAAGTCAGATAAAAGTCTGCAAGACAATGAAAGACAGCAAGGATCAACATACATTTAAATGAAAGTAAGAAGAAAGATTCAGAGCACTACCATCTATGAAGTAGACCTTTTAAGAGACACAGAGTGACATAGTATTTAAAATGATTTAAAACAACCATGCTGACCCCTGTTGACAAAACAATCACTAAGTGAAAGTTACTTAGCATTTTAAATCCAGATGCAGTCTCTCCCCCTAGAGAGGAGAAATTTTCAGCAGTAAATGAGTACAATAAAATGATGCAGGTGCACACACACAATGAGGAATTAAAGAATGACAGGAAGGGAAAAAGAGAACTGAATACATCTTTTAAGAACAAACATATTAACCAATGCATTTCTGCATCAGTCTACCACTTTTGAATAAGCACAATACACATTTGGCCAGTTAGTACACAAGTTTTTGCCAGCCCAAACCCAACCAACAACAGGTCTCAGTAGGTCATCTACCTTTTACTTTAAATACTTGAGCTATTCCAGACTGAACACTAGAAAAAGTGAAGTGCCTACATTTTACAAATTTTTCTTCTAGAAGAGTCCTCCAATCCTTTTAACTTAACAGTCAGGACAAGGCGAAAAAAGTCCTTCAAATTCAACCATGAAAACAAAAGGTAAACAATTCTTTAAGTGCTCTTTACATACCATCAACAGACTAGTTCCCAGGCAGCATGAGGTACAAATAGATAAGAAAACATGCATCTTTTGACAATAACTAGGTTACAGGGACAGTTTATAACCAACTTTGAACTGCTCAATCAACTATGCTATGGAATATAAATTACAAGGCCTGTCTAACAACAAGCAGTCCTCTAGCACCTTAGAGACTAACAAACGTATTAGGTCATGAGCTTTTGTGGGTAAGACCCACTTCCTCACATCGGAAGAGCACATCGTGGCCTTACCTACAAAAGGTCATGACTCAATAAATTTCTTAGTCTAAGGTGCTACAGGACTGCTTGTTATTTGTGAAGCTACAGATTAACATGGCTACTCCTCTGAAGCCTGGCTATACATTCAGAGCTTCTCCAGCCAGCACAGAAACTCTACCTCCCTAGAGTGGCTCTTCCAATTTGCACAAGGCTGTCTACACCAGGTGTTAGGTAAGTATAACTGGTTGTTCAGGGGCATGTATTTTCTATACAGTAGGTACGTAAGTAGGTGCATGTGTGTACGCACGTGGAAAATATTCACTCTAGCAACCTAAGTCTGCCCAAGCCTCAGATTACACATTTGATATTGAAACATGTAGACAGCAAGATCCACAAGCTTTGAATTCAGCCTTATTATAGAGGGATGAACCTTCACAGAAGACTATTACATTATTAAACTGAATACAGAGAACAGTTCCTTTCTACTTCAGTAAAATGAAAGCTAGACCTATAGAGACATGCCTTTTGAGGGAGAAGGAAGAAGCCATTTGTTCTACACAGGAGACCCAATTTACCTGAGCTCCAGTGCACCACACATTTTACTTGGTGTGACTTATAAAAGACAGTTGGGAGGTGGGATAGGTTAGAGGAAAGCACTATCAAGTAATGCCACCATTTGGAATTTTCTTTGTCTTTGAACTTGGAGGGGTGAAGCTGCTGAAAGTGCTAAAAGTTCTAATGATGAAACTACACAGAATTTAAATATACTAAAATTTTGGAGCTCTTCCAAACTAGATTTGGTTTGATGTCATGGCAAAATAAATTTTTAAAAATGTGATGAATGGGAACAATTGGTAAACTTTCAATAATTTCAGTGTGTGAAACATTTACAGACAAGCCCAAAACTATAGTTCAAGGTCAACTCCCTAAGTAGATACATTGCCATCAGCCACACTGGTAGTTCTGAGCAGTAGCAGTGAAATGGACTAGAGTTTAGAAGTTTCACATTACTTCTGTTGGCAAAGCCATTGTAATATCTCATAAGCTGAGATACTGAACCTGCATATAGACTCAAAGACAGCATGTAGTGATTGTGCTCAATGTAATGCAACTGTGAGGCTGAAAGATTTTGCCTCAAACAAAAGAAGTAAAATTATGTGATGACTTCAGCTTTCAGCAGGTGGTATGGAGGAGTTAAATATTCAGTACCAGCGTAAAGAATTGTCAAGACTTGCAAAACTCAAGTATTATTGTTATAGTTTTGAAAGTTATTTAAAATAGGATTAAATCGAAATAATCAAATTCAACTAAATAAGTGAAGACTCATAATAAACTATGGAGACCACAACTCTAGTTTGGCTGAAACATATGACAAGTGACATTCTCTGGCACATTGTTACAGGTTAATCGCTATATTTAGCTATAGGGTGCTATACATGTGCAAACACGGTATATACTGATTACCTCCCTAACGAAGGCAATAAATATCAGCTCTTTGGCAGATGAGCTCATTTTGAATTCTTGCTGACTAAGAATACAAGCTATTAAGTCTCTAAATTCTTATTAAACAGGATATTCTGTGAAAAAAATCAAAAACTGTCTGTACGAAGGACAATGTGTCACTTTAGGTAGTTAATTCTGATTTATAATTTCATCTAACAATTGTCCTAAATCAGACTGGAAGAAAATATCGAGAAGTTAATAAAGCTTAGTGGGTAACTAAAACAGCAGTGAAAAATTATGTCCCCTCTGAGTCTTCTCTTCTCCAATTTTTTCTATCTTTCCTCACAAGTCATGTTTTACAGACCTTTAATTTTTGTTGTTCTCCTCTGGAATTCCTTCACTTTGTCCATGTTTTTCCTGGAATGTGAAACCCAGAACAGAACACAACACTCCAACTGAGACCTTATCAGCATGAAGTAGAAGAATTACCTCTTGTCATACTTAGGATACCCCTGCTAACTCATGCAAGAATAACGTTTGCTTTTTCTGACAACTAACTCATTTAACTTACGATACACTATAACCTCCAGATCCTATTCTGCACTATTTCTTCCTAGGCAGTAATTTCTTATTTTGTTCAATAAGAAGGAACACTTTTCATTTGATATCCTTGAATTTCATTCTGTGACATATTGTACTTGAAAATAGCACCCTCTACAAGCCCCACATGCACGTATTTAAACTTTGTACAGAGAATGTCTTGTAAGATATCCCATGAAAGGTGATTAATTTACTGAAACTCACTGCTTTGCCAAAATATGTACAACTCCTTGAGTTTGAGATTTTGCTATCTGGTTAGGGAAATTCTTGAGAGTCAGAAGTGCCCACAGCTTGCTCTAAATTGGCAACAGATGCCATCTGTATCCAGACAAGTATTAAGCAACCATCACCACCCATTGATGCATGTAACTATAGAATTATCTAGCTATCGATAACAATCATTTCTCTGCCAATGGTGCTCCTCTGTCCCTCCTATTCTCTTCCCATGGCACATAAAAGGTTCCCTTCCTGTAATACTTCTGTTTCATTTCAGTTGCTGAGTTTACTGTTTGGGTACTGGGTGGCACTGGTGGTCCAGGAGATCACAAGATAAGGTGGTCCCGTCCGGCCATCACTCATTTGAGGACATCTTAAAAAATGTTCTCTTGATATCTCATGGTACAGGTTTTAATAGATTCAGACTCAATTGTGTATTGAATAGTCACATCCATACTCTAAACATAAGATAATATTTACCTGATATTTATATATAACTATTCTCACCCTCTCCAAGTAAAAGGTCTTCAGTGATGTTAATAAGCTGGACTCCTTTTCCTCCAAAGGGATTTTCCATAACTCACTTCCAGCCCCAGAGCTCAGCATCTTACCTTAGATTCCCTACATCATTAAACAAAATATCAGTCCAGTGGTAGCTGTAGTGTTTGCCTAATGTTGGGCAACAAGACAGGCAATGCAAGGCATGCAGAGTTTTAAGCAACCAAACTCTTACCAACACTGGAGCACATGACTAACACAAGAGGGACTATTTTTTTACATCTTGTATAATGCAACTTTATTAGCGCAACTTTTTATCAAGTATAACAATAGGATTTTGGTATTAATTGCTACACAGTATTCTTGGCTAGATCTTCATAAACAAGAAGTCTTCAGAAAACTTATTCAAATTAAACACATTTGCTTCCAACAACTGCAACATTATTCCCAAGTAATAAGAGCTATATATGTATTACAGAAAAGACTTTTTACGTCAGTAGAATTACTCTTTAGATATCTTTAAGTGTTCATTAAAGCTATATCCTACAGTATATTTCACCTTTCAACACACATGCATTCAACTTGTTCAGATTTGTACAAGTAGAAAAAATGCAGAACACTAAAACTACAAATCTAAAATTACATAATCTGATGAAGTGAGTTGCAATTCACAAAAGCTTATGCAATAATGAATTACGAGCCCTTTAAGGTGCCACCTTGTTGTTTTTCTTGACACAGACTAACAGCTACCCTATGAAACCTGAGCTAGTACTGTTGGATAATGGCCGAAAGCCCAATGGGAAATACAGATTTCCAACAAGGTCAAAACAGCTACACTGAAAGTTATCTGAATGATTAGTTAATATACAAATGTCTCCTTTCCCAAAAAAAAAATCAGTCTAGTGCCTATTCTAGAACACAATCACTATTTTCTTCTAAAAAAAGGATACTAAAGTACACAACAAGAGATCAGAGCAAGAGGATAGAAATTTTCATTTAAACTTTCTTCAGTAAAAAAGGGGTGGTAAGAAGTAGCCTATTCTTAAATTATTTGAATTGCCAACACTGGTAGGAACTAAAACTAAGCTGGTTAATAAGCATCACACACAAAGTGGAAGTGCACAAGCTCCTACAAAGAAAGGGTTTCCTTTCCCAAATCAGCAATCATCATTAGCTTTTATAAATCATGTTCCTGCTCAAGTGGTTTTTAAAACTGACAGGAAAAGTCACCATAACACTGAACTCATGAACTTAAGAAACAAATCAGGAATAAGGCAATTTCGAAGTGTGGGGTTTATGTTGAAGCACCTGAGTCTATACAGCCAGTCTGCGTTTTGAAAACAGCACTTTTGAAGTGTGACTGGCTGCAATTATGCTAATGAGGTGCTGAATATGCATGTCAGCACCTCATTAACCTGTTCCAAAGTGCCTCATTAACACGGCCCTTCTGAAAGGGAGGGGCACTTGAGACACCGCCTAAAAAGTGAAGTCAGTTTGATCAAGGCAAGTCAAGGAACATAGGTTTAGTTTTGCATTTTTTCCCACAGCAGATAGGACCAATTTACTTTTACATGAAAATTTTTTTCTGCTGCAAACAACTTCTTCAGGGGACTTGAAAAACATCAAACCATTGTGTTTGTATATGTGGCTCATTATAATAGAATTTATTTTTGTTTTATATATTGAAACGGCCTGTCTTGCTTACCTTATTGTACTGGCAGAATAGCACGAAGATTGATGAACTAGTGACATGATGTCACCAGTAGCAAGAGAGGAGAACCCACGCAGCTGAGAACGGATGAGCAGGCTAAACAGTTTAGCTCTACAATTCCTGACTAACACTGTCTCCACAACAGCTAGAAACGCATGGCTGACCCATGCCAGCCATCTTGAGCCGTGAGTCTGTTTCACTGCTGTGTAGACTTCTCATGTCAGGCTGGCTACCAGGCTGTAGTGTCCTACAAGGTTTATAGTTAGACACATGCAAATATCCACCCACATGCACTCCACATTAGTAACTCCATGTTAGCTGTACAGTATGTTAATTTTTTTCCACAAAGTTAAAAACTAACAGCTAAATGAGTCATAGCACACTGACTAGACATCAGCCAACTGAACAAGTTAACTGGATTACATTCTGCCATTCTGAAGAATTTGGTCTCACTTCCCATGCCTGTTTGGTGTATAGTCAGTCACTGATACAGACCTTTCATAATAAGCACTGATAAAATGTGTTCTAAAAAACGTAGATTAGCATTACTTCCCCTCCTGTTCTTCAGATGGGGGAGCAAGGCAGAGATTAAGGATTTGAACCAGAATCTGCGCTTTCCAAATACCAACCTTGGATCTAAATCAATTCCCTTGGCTACAGCAATTTTCTTCCATCCACTCCCTCTTTGCATTTGCAAGAGGGTTCTACACAGTTACAGTAGCTTGCAGCTACCTTTCCTCTTATTTTCTAGATCAGAAAATAAACTAGAAATACTGTAAATTTGGCTAATCTTATTTTTAAATTTAAGTTTGACAGATCAAAGTTTTTATTTTTAAAGACCCACTGCACTTGGTCTTTAACTATAAATCACATGTAAACAAGAAACATGAGGTCTTCTGCAACTGAAGTGATATACTCATGTTATGGATGGAGGCTGGAAGACAGAAGTTAAAATGAGAATATAAGAATTTATTCACCATTTAAAATGCTGTAGAATTTCACTCAATTTTAGGCTTTTTGGCTCTGAATGATCTGTGAGTATCAAGTCGTATGTCACCACAACAGGTGATTTGACCTTGACTAACGATGCTTTCTGTAAGAATCCCAAGATATGTTCCAGAAAACCTCTTCAGCATGTGTGATATGACTTTCAATCTAGGCAGATAACTTCCCTTGCATTAGCCAAAAGGGGAAGAGGACTAGCCCAATGTAACATGACTCCTATATCTGGTATTTACATTCCCATAATGGAGTTTGGAGATACAACTGCAGTACAGAATATTTTTTAAGACTACAACAGTGCAGACTGATTTCAGAAGTCAAATATATACATTGAGAGAAGGCGCGATAACTTGTCCATAAATTTCAACGCAATTAGATGTACCCCACCAATACTGGGAACTTTCTGCCATTATGGATGTTTTGTGATAAGAATTAAAATTAAAAAATTTCAGGGACACCAGTTGAGATCTTCATTTTGGCTAAACTAAGTAATTTAGGCTGCAGTGCTGCTAATAATTCAGACATGTATAACCCCAATGTTACAGCAAAGGATCAATAGGATATCACGTGAAGAGCCAGAATGCATACCATGAGTGGAAAATAAGATTCAACTAGCTGTTTGTTTACTAACTACTACAGTGCTGAGCAGACTAAGTATAGGACACTCCCCTCCCAAAAACAAATTCAGAAGCCAACTGAGAAAATTATTCACATCCAGGATAGAGTGAGACATTCAAAGATGTGGAGATCAATCAAAAATCTAAAGTTTCAAGGGAAACAAAATTAAAAGATTTGGGCGAAAACTTAATTTACAGAAAAATATTTTTTCTTATATAAACAAATCTGCTGCAATACAGATGAAAGCTGAATGTCTGAAAAAATTATTTTTATCACCAATAAGTGTCAATTTCACCATATACACAAACCAAATATTTGCACTAATAAAGTTCATAGTAGGCTATGAAAGAAAAAATGTTGCTTGAGAACTTACTCTGATTGAAGGATACTTAAAATTTGCATTTTTAACAGTTGTAAAACTAGCTTTTTGAATCTGAATGTCTGTCATTAAATGATTGTCCTTTGCTGTCTGAAACCATGCCCACGCACCCAAATGTGAAAATTCAAGTTAAAATTGAAAGTGCTTTAAAAAAAAAAAAAAAAAAAATAGATCTCAGACAAAAACTATAAAAAATAAAAACGGAGTTCTGGCTAGCTTAAATATAAGTTTGCACCACAAAACACAATGACTCATGAAAGACAATAAGGGGGGGCCTTTCCCTATCTTCCAGTATGCTCCCTAGATAAAGGTCATTTGTGCAGCACAGTTAGTCCGTGAGCAGGTTTTGAAAAGGTTCAGAAAAAAATTACAATTGATATTACTTCACCTTCCTTTGTAAACTTGGTTCTGCTAATTACATCCTGCTCTTCCCTTTCTCACTGCTTCCCCCACCCACCCAAGCTTCCAACTTTTTTCTGCCACCATGTACGCCCGGAAAGCCCTTCTTCCCACTTTGGTCCCGAAGCCATTGCCTCCTCCATAAATACATGTGTAAATGCTTTTAAAACGTGAAGTCTAAAATGTCTTCTGAAAACGCACTTATTCCACAACAGAGGAATGAACGTTGACACTATCTTTATTTTCAGTCTTGACTTCAGCAGGACCTTGGGCACGGGGGGGGGGAGGGGGGGGGCGGGTAGATGCTAGCAGATTCAAAAGCAGCATGTGCGCCACAGTTTCCTCCTTCCTTAAAAGGCTCTTAATTTTGGAAAGGGAGCAGAATTTTTTTTTTTTTTTAAATTTCAAGACCTATTTGAATGATACCATCAGAAATCAGACTTTCAAAACAAGTAGACAGTTCTACAAATTCCAGTTGATATTGAAAAGCAGATTTTAAAACTCATAGTACTTATGGCCAAACACTATATTCAGTATCTATTAATTCTTGAAAAAGTTATCCAATCCATAGGAAAAAGTGTAATACCTTAACTGGAACGTATCCCAGGAAACAGGGCAACATTCCTCATACGAAAATTTAGAGCTATGGAGACGGACACAAAATAGTCTTTGTATTCTTATCTATCTCAAAATGTCGGCTGCACTGTATGTGACTAAGGTGTGGCAAAAATGTTTGCAGAAGTAACTTTCACTCAAAAATATATCCAAACAGATCTTTACCCGAGAGTTAATTTTAGTAGTGTTCTTTAAAAAAAGGTAATGCTGTCATTTATTTTGCATAAAAATATAATTGACTGCTACAAGTGCAATATTTCAACCAACTTAAAACAAAAAACAACTTTATTATTGTCTTTGTTGCTAAACTTCTCTGGAAGATATAAGTAGCTGAAAAGAAGAGCGCTACTAGTTTGAATGTATGTTTATGTTATGGTTCAACATTTGCTTGTTAAATGATTTAGATACAATAGTGACTGGAACCTTACAAGAATCTACACAAATTTCTAGATGTTATTCCCCATTTCAATCAGATCTATTTAAAATTGAGAGGAGGAGATTGAGTATCTCAGTAAGAATGTTCCTGTAAACTTTTAGGCCAGAAAAAGTTTTAAAAATCTATGCAGTGAAATACTTCCTATTCCTTATTGTAAATGAACTGCTGGGCCTGTAGAATTTCAGAATCATTGACTGCCCAAGTAACTGCATACCTCATTTTGGACCCAGAAGTGCACAAGCAGCAGAGCCCAAACAAGACGGCAAAACAGTACACACAATCCCAACAGTGAAGGAAGACAGAAGATCCTGGAGACGAACCAGTGGCTAGGTAAATTGCATAGAATGGAGCATTTCGTGTCCTCAATATGCCAGAGTGCCAGGTGGGCTCATTTTGCAATGCCCTCCCCCATGGCCTGCTACCCATTAGGAGAAGCCAGTGGAGGAGATGAACATATAAAGAAGGGGATGGGGAGATGTCCTGAGGACCAATGAAGGGCTGGGGTGCAGTATGGGAGAAGGAATATTTAAGGACATTAGGGTAGGGATTTTTGGAGCACATGGGGATTGGGCATATGATTAAATTGGAGGGGCTATATAAGGGAAAGGAGGGGGTTCCCTGAAAACAACAGGGTTCCATATGAGTGGAGGCAGAGGTGCAGTGAATGGGAACCAGAGGGAGAGGGAGAATACCTGTATCTATGGAACAATATTTTAAAAAGGATAGATGAGATCCAAGACGATATATCAGGACTGGAGAAGGAAACAGTTGCTGTAAAGAGCTGTGATTTCCCTTGGTTTGTGTCACTTTATAGGGATGAGAAGTGGAAGTTATCTATAGACTGCAATACTGAGTAAATTTCAAAGGGTGGGGACATTAAGGAACTGTGCAGGAGTATGTGGAGGGTGTTAATTGTGGTGCAGAATAGCGTGTGTATGAGAGGAATAATGCTTAAGAAAATATCGTACAGGAAAACTTGGCTTTAGATACCTCAAATGACCCCATATTCACAGCTATTTTATTAATGACAAGTCTCAGATGGGTAGCTATGTTAGTCTGTACCTACAAAAAACAATGGAGTCTTGTGGCATCTTAAAAACTAACAGATATTTTGCCATCAGCTTTTGTGCTCAGGAGAGTGGAGGCTCAATACGGTATGGGGGGAGAGGGGAGGTGAAGATGGAGAAGAGGCAGCAGGTTGGGGGCTGCAGCTCAGCCCAATATGGCTGGGGCGGGCTGGCTGGAGATCCTGCAGTCTGGGTCCCCTCCACCCCACTACCTTTTCCTTTTGTGGACTGGAGACCTGGAGGGTTGGGGCTGAGACAGCCGGCTTGCTGCCTTAAAGCAGGAGTTCACTGGCCACCAATGTACCACTAGGAATAAAGATCGCAGGCTATGCACACTACACACTTTTCAAGGAAGCTGAGTAGTGGTGGGCAGCCTGTGACCCACAAGCTGCATGTGGCCCATCAGGGTTCTGTGTGTGACTCATGAGACATTTCATTTACTGCTGTTGTGCACTCCCTCAGAATCCAAATCAAAGCACTGCCATGCATTAGTCAGCACACCCACAAATCCTACGTAAACAAGTGCAGTTAGCAACAGCACCCTGTCCTGGGAGACAGTGTTTGTTATGACTACCTTGTGGCACGCCGAGATGAAGCCCACTCAGAGTGCACTCTTTAGCCTAGGTTGCCCAATGCTGAAGCAGCGACTCTGGGGGAAAAAAGATATGGGGATGGCAATGGGTTATTTCAACATGAACTCCCCATATAAAGCGGTAGCCAAAAGGGAGAATGCAATCCTTAAGCATACACATGGGAATCTTAAGCAGGAGTAGGGAGGCTACTTTAGTTCTATATTTAAGGCTACTGCAACCAAGTCCCATTCCTATGCTCAGAATTCAGGTTGATGAATTGGGGAGAATTCAGAGAAGGAGTGACAAGAAAAATAGCTAAGTGGTTAAAATACATGACTTAGTGATAACAGATTGAGCTCCATGAATACATCTTAAAAGGTAAGGATGACTTTTACATGAGGAACAAATATTTGATAATGGCCTCCTCCACGTAGCAGTGAAAGGTATAATGTAATTCAATGGCTGGAAGTTGAAGCTGTACAAATTGACTGTAAATGAGGCATATATTTTTAATTACCCACTAGCAGTTTGTCAATGTTCACTGGATGTTTTCATATCAAAAATTGTTTCCCCCCCACCCCCAAAAGATCAGCTCTGAAAATTAGTTTGGTGAAGTCATGACCTCCGTTATACAGGAGGACGGACTAAATCATCATAATGGTGTATTTTGGCCTCAGAATACAACTCAACCACAGATGTCCCAGTTTAAACATCCTGGAAGCAATGGTGTCATTTTGCCTAAAGTTTCAAAAGTGACCAAACTTTGCTCCTTGAGGTGTAGAGCACATTCCCACATGGAGCTTGCCCTTCCTCTGAAACTTGGAATTCTTCTGAAAACGTGCCCTTTTTGAAAGGGCAAGGGGATTATTTAGTTAGGCTTACGGTCAGACGATTGCCATTTTATTTTGAACTCATCACAACAACTTTTCAACTACTGCACTGCCTTTTTAAGGAGAAAATTGTAGTTACTTTTTAATTATGGACATGTGTATTTCCTTCATGAAAGAAGACCGTCTAAACCAAAGATGAACCTAATTTTTTAATCTAGTAATCAGAAGATTAAAGCTATTTATAAATAGGATATAAAGTCCACACACCACTTCACAGAGCTAGGCACATTTCTTCCCCTAAAAGGAATATGGTGCAAGGTAAATGAGACACAGGACAACAGTCCTGCCAATGAATGGAGACGGGAGGAAGGAATCAGATTTTGAAGGACTGTACAGAGAGGGGGAGAGAGAGAGAATGAATTAGTGTGTTTGGTGTACAGGAAGAGGACACTTCTAAGTATAAAGAGCAGGAATAAAGACGTTAAATAGAATACAGGAGAAGAGATATAAGGCAGAACAAGTGCAGTAGTGGAGGAAAGGAGAACAGAGAGGCTTGGATGCTAGATTTATGTAAAGCTTTGGAAAAAGATGCTCTATTCTTTTACACTTAAAATGCAGTGAACTAGTCCTGGCCTTTGCACAGCAAACCACCAAGTGTTTTAATTTGCTGATGGAGTCCCCTATATAAGAGGACAAGACTGTACTAGCACAGAAAATAGACTGTGACACAACACCCAGGATACCAATATGCTAGCCACTAAGCACATGTTCAGCTAGTTGTCTTGAACAATAAATGTATTTTTCAGAATAATGCTAGTTCATTATCGCAACAAAACTAGTTGGACACCGTGGTTCTACAGCATAAAAAGTTGCAAGACATTAAGCATCTTAGTGTTCCTTCCTTCTAAAACACTGCTATATCCCGTATGTAAATATTATATATTAAAAACCTTCAAAAATTAGAATTAGATCAATGTTAACTGAACCACTAACAATGACAATGACACTTGGCTTCAGTTTCTGAAATAGTCTTTTTAGACAATACGAACAGATGCTTAGCTTTCAGTTTGGCATTCTTTATCACAGACTAATGAGAAACTGAGGCAATCTCTGACTAAAACCAAGATTGTCCCTTTCGATATTCTTTTTGTGGCTCAGATTCATCAGTGTTAGGCAAATCAAAAGCCACCCAAAATGAAGCCTTGTGCAAATAATTTTCCCTGCATGCTGCCGCCTATTAGAGGAATGAAATAAATTGTTTTAACAAATTAGCTACATTTACACCCCACCTCCCCTGCAAAAAACCCTCACTGTAAAGTAATACTAATGCCACAATCTATTTTAGACTTCTGCCAATCATGAGTCAGGAAGATTTTCAACAACTGACTAATCAAGATTCATTTGCTATAGGCCTATCTCACATATTTTTAGTCAAGGTTAAAATTAATAAAAACACCCGTGATGTCACAATCTGTTCTGTGAATAAGGAGTCTTTAAATGTCAGAAAGAGGTAGAATAATTGAGAGTTCAAAAAGGAACACTTCTTGGTTCCAATTTTGCAACACCACTTTTATAGATACACTGCCAGGCCCTTGCTGCAAGATCAAGATCCATGATCTCATTTCAAATCAAGGTAATTTTAATTAAAAACTATACAAAAAGTTTCAAACTTGTCATATGAAAAACCCCCAGTGAGATCAGTCACAAAACCAGTGCACAGACTCAATACAAAAATGTATTAGTAACAGTCAAGAGAATTTTCAATTTAAATAAAAGCACCAGCTTGAAAATTGTGAAGTTAGTCAGTGAAATAGTAAGAGAGGGAGCCGTGCCAGTCTATATACTATCAAAACAAAAAAGCAGTCAAGTAGCGCTTTAAAGATGAACAAAATTTATTGTGTGAGCTTTCGTGGAACAGACCCACTTCTTCAGACCACATGGCTATGGGCTAAAGAAGGGCGTCTATCCCACGAAAGCTCACCCAATAAATTATTTTGTTCATCTTTGAAGTGCTATTGACTGCCTTTTTGTTGTGATAGTCTGTGAAAGTTTGTTAGAAAAAATAATCAATAGACTAGAGATTTGACAATGACCCACAGACTACCTTTTTTTTTAAATTAGGTGTTTACCTGCATTAAAGTTGCAAACACTACATATCTTTGAAATGTACTAAGACCATCTCCAGCCCATACATACTCTATTGTCCTTTATTAAGTCTTACCCAAGCACCCTGCCACAGAATCCATAGAACACTACTAGTGAATTCAGGACATTTTTGGACAGTGGACATTCACACTACAGGCTAAACACTTTCATACTATAGGCTGAACATCTTTTCAAAGGATCATATCATTAGTTTATGATCTATTGAGTATCATAACGTGTTTCCAAGACAGGAGGTGGTCTTAGCAGCAAGCGATTACTAGGATGATCACATTGCCCTATGGCTAATACCAGACATTGGGCTCTGGAGATAGGGGCAGGACTGCAGTCCCACGTCAGGGAGCCTTGGCAATGGGCTCTGCTGCTCCATGGGGAGGCACCAGTGAAGGGGATCTGCAGTCTCCCATGGGGAGGCACCAGGGCTAAAGGGGAGTGGAGGATGGGGTCTCCAGAATGCCCTGGTGGGAGGGAATTCTAAAGCTTCCCGGAGGACAGGGGGAGGGCAAGCAGGGAATGAAGCAGGGAAACTTAGCCAGGTGTCCACTTATCAGAGGTGCATTCAACTAAAATCATGCCAGACCAGGGACTCTGCCAGAGCAGAGTGCGCCAGACTAGAGAGGTTCAGCCTGTAGTTGAAAGTTCATCCCACAGCATTTCCCTATGTTCTTTTAAAAAAAAAAAAGGGGGGGGGGGAGGGGCAGAATCACTAATGGGTAAGCTGATTTCCAGAGTCCCAACTCCATTCAAGGGCTCTCAGCTTACACCTTTGAAAGATCTATTAGGTAGTTACACGTTTCTCAGCTTATCTTTCATTATCATCTTTTCACCACTGTATTCTCCTTTGAAGAGGAAGGCCAGTTAAATGAACTTCTCCAAGGCTAGTGCCAATGAAGTTATGGAAGAAGTGTGAACAGATGGATGATTCCAACCTACAATGATACTACAATATGAGAGTTCTCTCTAGGGCTCAAGTGACTGCACCTGATATTGTTCTCATGGACACATGCAATGGGATTTGTTTTCAACTGCAGCAAATACTTAAATCTATATCAGCACTGCACAGTCAATGAAAAGATTAACCCACATACAAAGTCTACACTTCCACTAGCTCAGAATTAGGTAAATAATGAATAAAATTAGTCAAAAAAAATTCACACAAAGAATAGGGAAATAAAAGTATCCACATAGCGTTTCTCCAAACATTCTCCACACTACCAGAAAAATGCTTTCTTTAGACCACCTGTGCCAAATTCTGTTCCCACTCTTGTCTATTAGCTTCAAACTGCATTCACTTACGCCTCTTATTAATGAACATCTATCTATGCTACTGGATCAGGCCAATACATGTTATGACTGATTTTTGACTTACAGAAGAAATATTAGAGCCAGAAGGGGGTTACTTAAACAAGAACATATTTGCACCACAACACTTAATGACTGCACCCAATCCCACTTCATGAGAACAGGCTTACCTGGCTGACTACATCCCCCTCCACTTGCCCCTGACATGGTTATGGCATTTCAGAAGCAAAACCAATTTTTAAATCTGCTCCAACTCTGGTCGTTGGTTTTATACAGCCCTTTGTACAGTATGTAAAATCAGGATGCAGCGGACAAGGGTGCCAGTAATCGAGAGTAATCAGTAGCCACAGGGCATGAAGTTAGCAAGTGGTAAAACCCAGCTGTATTGCTGGAATTACAAAAGCCAATATTAAACATTTAAATTTATCTGACTATCACACCCCCTGAATATCTTGGTTAAAACAAACTTATCTAGGAATAGCCTGGATGCAATACTTCATTTCTATACTAATGAAGAAAGTAAAAATCTCACCCGTGTCATTTTAAAAAAGTCTAAAGATGGACGATTCCACCTTACATCCTCCTCCCGTCTGCGCTTTAACCGGCTTTTCTTTTCATTCAGGACACAAGGCTGGGAGCGACATCTCAGCAAGCCCTGACGCCGGCTGAGCTCTGGTGTGGAGGTGGGAGTGCTGTTGGCTGAAGGCAAGAGATTTCCTGTCTCAGTGATATGCTCCTGTGAGAGGGAGAGGCGACGCCTAGGGTTAAAGTCACAATGTCCTCCAGAATTCCAACGGATACTTGAACTTGTGCTGCCCTCGCTACTGTCCACAAAGCCACTGCTCGCAGAGGAAGGTCTGGGTACTGGAGACGTATTGAAGCTGGCGATAGTGAAGACATTGTTTAAGGACAGAACATTTTGTGGCAAGCTGACACTTGTGCTTCTCTGTAAGTTAGCACTCCCATGACTGTTACAGCGCTGCAAGGTGGCACTGCCACCGCTGTTGCATCGTCTCTTTGATACAGGAGTCCAGACTTTGGAACTGCCAGGTTTCCATGGCGACCGACACCGAGCCAATTCATCTGGCTCAGAGAGCGACCTACAGTGGCGTTTGGTAGGTGGCGCCAACGGCTGTCCCAAGCTTTCATTAAGGTTTAGTTCACTTATCCATCCTGACACCATAGATGTGCTGGAAGATTCCTGCTGCCATTTCAGACTCACATTGTTAACTGTGCCTTTACTGAACGGGCACACTGGAAAAGGGTAAGCTGAAATTTTGCTTGCTTCAGCTTGGATTGGACAACCCCCATTTAAAGTTTTCCAAGGGCTCTCTTCTAAGAAAGAAAAATGTAAGGGGAGAGAAAATAAACAGGATACACAGTTAGCTTAGACTCAAAGATATCATTTTGGTAAAAAACTAACAAGTTGGAAGTCCTAGGTCTCTTAGCTATGAAGGTGGCACTTAACTCTGCATCTTCACCAGCCACCAACCCTGTAACACGATCTAGCTTTGAAGAGGAAAATTACTACCGGAAAACTCCAAGATTTCAGAGTAAAAAAACACCACCCAGAAATTCTCTTGAATCATCCCAAAGTAACATAACTGTGTCTTAATACCCAGCCTTTATACTTCAGTATGGCTACTGTGAAAATGTGAATTATTTTCGCACATTAAGAGCTACAGTCACTTTAGTTCTGAGCCACTTACAGAACACAACACCTCACAGCACACCAGGTTGTACATTGCAAACCTGCATAATAAAAAAGTGTTGCTACTAATAAGCAATACAGTAGTGGCAAATTTCCTGCTTCTCCAGAGTCTACAAACACATTGACATCAAGACCAGTAGTAATGAACTACTATAGGTAGGGTTAAGCTGTCTCAACAGGTTGCTTTTCTTCCCCTTGCCTCACCCCGTGCACAAAAAAAAAAAACAACTTACAATTAAAATCTAATAGGCTTAAAATGGTCACAGCTATAGGAACCACAGATCATTTTGTTTTCCTCTCTTATGGACATATATTGCATATGGAAAACCAAACTGAGTTTTCCCTTCAAGACATTTCCACATTATAGAAATCCAAAACTTACATGATGTGACTAAGGGTTTTAAAAATAAACAAACATTATAAAAATATTTAAAACTCTTATTTTAGGAATGTTAAGATTTTTGGGATGGGGAGGGGTAGTGGAACATTTGTCCCTCCCGCTCATATCCATGACACAAAGCCCCTGAAAGCCCTAAGTTAAGAGCCACCGTTCCCCTTTACAATTTTTGAAAACCTTTTACAAATTTTACTGTGAATACAGACAGCCCATAGCATACAATTTCTCATGGTGTGAAGCAGCAATGCTGGGTTGGGGGAGAAAAAAAAAAGTCTGCCAGACAAGCCTCACACTCTTGTGAAGCTTTTCTTTGAGATCATTTTGCACATTTTACAGCTGTTCCCTACACTGCAGAGTGAAGCGTAAGATGAACTACAACAGAGGGCTAGGATTTGCAAATTGAAAGGCATATTGTCCTGTTGGCCAGTTAACAGCTCTTCATGCTTGGTTAGAAATTTTGCTAATTTAAACCAATTAGCCAAGCAAATTTCACTCAGTCTGGGGGAGTGGTAATAAGATTAATTCAAGTTTTGGGACACCAAGAGGTCTTTCCAAGTAAGTTTTAAAAGCTTGTAATTAGAAGATGAAGTTTTTAAATCTTAATTACACTAACGTACATGAAAGCAGAGCACTACTTTTAAAGCTGGAGGCAAATTTTTTTCTAGCTCCACTGATATTTTACATATGGATACTGAAGATCTCAGATGCAAACTCTTGTTCACAAGTAACTCTAAAACCTTCGTGGCCAGAAAATGAGAAGAGAAGATGAAATGGATCACTCCCACTGCCCTGTTCTTTAGTCTCCCCACTAAAGCTGCAATACCTGTTGAGACAGGACATGGGGCAAGATAAACCATTGGTTTTATCCAGTATGGCAGTTTTGTATTTCCACTACAGGTAGGTGGGTGGTTTTGTTTTTTGTTGGTTGATTGGTTTTTAAATTACCAAGAGGAAATAGTTGCTCTGTTCATAGGCTTTGAGGGTTGCAAATGCAAGCAGATAATAGGTACGAGCTCCCTAGCCAGTAGGGTCTTCCAATAGTTTGCATATCTTGCTTACACAAAAACCCACACCTTTCAATTTACAACAGTAACTGTCCAGACAGCTGCCTATGCAAATATACGTGACTAGAATTCCTTTGTCCTTCTTCCTCCAGTGTTTCAGGTGACAACCACCACACGTTTTTGTCTTAAACTATAAACTCTTCAAGGCAGAAACCACCCTTAACTGTTTGATTATAGTCCCTAATCCAATGAGGCCCTGATCCCGCCTGATTTTGAGACACTACTGTAGTGCTAAAATTTATCATCTAACCTTAAAATTCTTTATGAAAGGCTTGTTCATGTAAAAAAAAAAAAAAAAAAAAAAAAAAAAAAAATCAAAGTCTCAGATAATTTCCACAGTAAATGTGCTGTGAGTATGTTTTTTCAATCATGCTCCTGTAAGATTAAGATACTGCTGTCCCCTTTGGAACTTTTGAAACATTGATCCAGGAGACAATCCCACTGAATAAATGAAATATACCATACCTTAAAGAAAACAAGCTGATGTAAAATTTCAGCTTTCCCCATCAAAGATATTTTAAAAACCCATTACACTGCAGTAAGATAGAAACATAACCAGATATGCAGAGACAAAAAACAAAATCACACAAAAACCCACTACATGCAGGTTTTCCACCCACTACATTAAGAGACACTGGGCATGAACTTTCATTGTTTGCATCTTGTGAGCATATTTGCATTATAGAATAAAATAAATGTATTCTATAAAATAGAACATATTTAGTTCTCAAAGTCCTATGTTATGAAAGTGCATGAAGAGGCAAAAATGTATGGTTTTCTATAATGAAGCAAGCCTGACGAGGAAGTCCTGACAGGACAAAAGTGTGGGTGCTGTGCATTTGTACCACACAACAGATATTGAACAAAAATGCTTCACAAGTGCTTTTACCATGCAAAGCAGATCACAAGCACAAAAACCAGTGACTCCCAAAATTTGTTCTAGGACCTGCATAAGCTCTACAAGAGCATGTTCCAACCCCTTTCACCTTATTTTAATAGAAAGGCAGCTTACTATAGTACTATACCAACCACCTCAGCAAAACACTGCTAAAATGTCGGGGGTGGGGGGAAAGGAAAAAAAAACATCAAGAACTTACCACTGATTTCAAAAGGGAACAAGCTGCCACTTTTGTTGAGCTTCTCAGATGAGTACTGAAATTAAATCAAGAAAAAAAATTTCAATTCTATACAACTATACCTGGTGAAAGGCAGAAAGCACAAGCCTGAGCAAAGATTTAATGTTTTAGTTTTATTATATATCAATGGACTAACATATGTCTTGTTTAGAGTCTGAAGGAAAAAACCCTACAATTTTCAATCAGTTGCTGATAATTAAAAAATGTTGACTATGGTGTTGTTCTGGAAGAATCCAAAATATTTCAAGTACTTCCTATGATGCAATATGAATCAAAGTAATTCAAAGCCTGAGTGAACCTATCCCTAACTTGCCAAAAAAGAAAAATATGGAGCTTTCAATCCACACCTAAAATTTCTTCTATCAAAACATCAGGAAATTGAAATTTAATAGCTATTACCTGAATTTTCATGGTCTTATAATACTGCAAATTCAACACAAGTGAAAAGCTTTACTAAAGCCATTCCAATCTTTTATGTAAAAGAAATTCGGACTCAATATGTAACACTGGATAAATCTATTGGAGCATTTATAGGAGAAGAGTGTTTGTTGTCCTTTTAAGAGTAAATTTTTCTTTGTTTTATTGATCTTTTAGCACATCTCTTATGGATTTTGCCCATTAAACAGCAGATTTTTTGACAATAAAATGCAACAGCTGAAAAAAAAAAAGATACCTACAGTTTTTTCCATGCAAAAGGTTGCAAATATTACTCAGCCAATAATGTTACTGTGGCATTTAAGCATGGCTACTGTGTCTACAGGCTATGGAAGGACTTAGAAAAACACAGTCTAGTAAGGAAAATTTGTATGTTAAACATATTTCTCCCAGTTATCAAACATTTTTAGATGGAAAAGTGACTAGATTTGTCTCCTGTATAGCGTAGCTTGATATCCATCATCCTAACAACTTCAAGACAAATCAATCATTTTATTAGAACTCAGACTGTGGCGGAGTTTTTCTGGGGATGGGAAGGAAAGACTTTCTTTTAAAACATGCATTTAAAAGCTTTTTTTGGACCTTGTTTTCAGTAATAAGCCAAAAAAGATAGCATTGTTCAGAGACTTCCTTCCAGATACAAGTTCAGTTTTAAGTAAACATCCTTGGGTAATGGAACATTTTTGCTGTTTCGCACCAAAGTGCAAATGACAGCTTTAAAACCTTGAACTTCAAATTCACAACTAAGATACTGAGCAACGAAAGGGACAGTTTTCCTTTCTTAAAAGAAGTTACCTATTGCACAAAAACCACCTGCATGTCTTATGCACTTCTTTGCTGTATTGCTAGCCTCTTTCTGCAGACGCACTGATACTTTTCTCCCCCACAAGGAACAGCAAGATTTTTTTAAGGATCTCAGGACTAATTTAGGTTTCAACCCATTAGCCCTGAGACTAGCAAGGAGCATATCATTCACCTTTTTTGTAAAACTGAATTTTCCCAGTTACATAATCTAGAGATATTAAATTAATACAATTTAATTTGTGAAAAACTAAGAGGAACTCTTTTGTTCTATCTAGTCATTTGAGAAAGGAAGTCACAATTACTGTTTTGAGGCACAAATGAGTACAGAGTGACAATGTGACAAATTTAAAGAGTTTGAGTAGGTTATTTAAAAGGTCTCCCCTCCAAATTTGGATTAAACAGATATTTCAAATCTATTCACTATCACGTGACAATGGCATGCTACAGAAAATTACCAAACTAATTTTGGAAAACCCAATGATAGGTGAGATA
The DNA here is from genome assembly GCF_033958435.1 of Carettochelys insculpta. Classification (NCBI taxonomy): domain Eukaryota; kingdom Metazoa; phylum Chordata; order Testudines; family Carettochelyidae; genus Carettochelys; species Carettochelys insculpta. The sequence goes on from NC_134140.1 coordinate 16,910,973, forward strand.
TGGTGGAATGCACATTCACACACAAATTTATACCCTATTATGCAATTAAAAAACAAACACGTTTCATAAATTTCCATCAGCTAGAATTATACCACACCTTCTGCTCTGAACTGGAGATATTATTTTTCTGGCTTGCAGTGGGAAAGATTGAAAAACTAGACAAAATTAAGGTCTCAATTTCTCCAGATGAGAAAACCTGCATTACAAACCACCTCTTGAAAAATGACCAATCAGTGGAATGTTCCATCCATTTTTATGATTACAATATATGTATTTTAGGGCATAAAACAAAACTATACTGGGATACACAATGCTATGGAAATTCAAACAAGATATGCGACCACGAATACTTAAATTTTAGAAAACTGTACTTCTATACAATCACAAAAAGGTAAAAGGACTAAGATGTAAGTAACTCTTTCAACAGTCAAAAGACTTATTAAGCAACCTAAAAAACCTGAATCTGTTGGACAAAGGCCTCAAATTTGGACAATGTAAGGGTCAAAAAAAAAAAAAAAAAAAAAAAAAAATAGCAAATCACAGAATTTAACCCAAATTTCTTGTGTGGACCATCATTAACTGAATGCCCAAATGATTCGAAAAGCAATCCAGTAATAATACATTTTATTTTTCAAACATCTGCAGTGCAGTTATTTGATCACCAGCATGTTCTAATCCACCATAAACCATGCAATTTTAATTGGTCTATTAGATCTTTAGCAACTATGACATAATCAAACTGGAAAACATTTGACACAAATGTCATTGGAGTGATCATTCTATGCACTAGAATATGGTCAGAGGCCCTGTCTAAACAATCATAGCTACCATCATCATAGAAGAATTTAAATTTTTCTCTTTGACACAGCTTGAGTTATGTTTGTGTCAACAACATTAAATTAAAAATAGTTCTAGTCTACTTCACAGGAAAAAAAGGCCCTACCCATTTGTAATTTAAGACCTCGGCCAGGATGGACAGTGGCTAAAAGAGGAATTCCAGCAGCAGGAACATGGTAGAATGTCATCAGTGATTCAAATTACAGATTTTCAATTATGGATTTAAACTGGCAAACTGAAAACCTTCACCTAAACCTATTTTAACTGTTTTATGTTTGTATTTTTGGGGAATTTGTCTAAAAGAAGATTCTTATTCGTTGGTAACCATTAACACATGTTTAGTTAGAGCCACTTATTAAAATTTTACACTAAATTTGACGGGGGTTTTGGTAACCAGGAGAATAAACCATACCTGTATGAATTTATTTATGCAACCAAGTAGCTTGACTTGCATTTATTCAGATGCTTAACTTTTACCCTTTTTATACAATGTTTGAAAATGATGCATGAAATACAGGTTGAACCACTCTAATCTGGCACTCTTGTCCAGCAAGATTTGTAATCCAGCAGGATTTTAGTTAGTTGAAAGACCATTTATCGTGGGTGTGGCCAAGTCTCACATGATCCCATAAAGTTTGCTCACAGCCACCAGTTCTGTCTCTCAGTTTTGTGTTATATTTAGCTGTAGTTTACACCTAAACATCTTCTAAGAGCCCAGGAAGCATAAGTTTTTTTGATAATGCCACTAGAGAGTACGGACCTCCTGTGGTTGGGCAAATTCGCTCATTCAGCAATGGTCAGGTCCCAAGGGTGCCAGACCACAGAGGTTCAGCCTGTATTAGGATTGTAGAGGGAGCTTCGCCACCTATTACTTTTTTTACTTGTGTTTTGTGTCAAACTCTTTTAGATGGAACTGATTAAAATGCACAAAAGCAGCAATTTTTTTTAGCTAAGTGAAGATTCTGAAATATGCTGGATACATAAAGTTTTAAATGAAAGGCATATGCTCTCTTCTTCCAGCACCCTCAGCCCATGCTCATGGAACACCCACAGGTAAGTCTCACCCAGCCCACGCACTCAGTGCCAGTTGCCCTGCACTCCCCACAGGATCCCTCCACTGCCAGCACACTGGGGTGACCAGACTGGCTGCCTTACCAAGCCAGGAGCTCGCTGGCTGCCTCTGTTGCCCAACACAGGACCTCCCAGGGACACCTCCACACAGGCACCAGTTGCCTCTGCCCTTCCACCACAAAGGGAGGCAGACTCTGTATACTATATTTATATAGTACACTCTGTATATTTATAGCAAAATATAAAGTGACCACTACACCCTTCATATTGTATGTTAAAACTGAAGTCAATATATTTAAAAATATAGAAACATTTAAAAAATATTTAAATAAGTGTTCTGATGTGTTCAACAATGCAATTAAAGCTGAAATTAACTTTTTAAAGTCTCATTATAATCACTGACAGCCATAATTTAAATAATAGAATCATAAGGCTGAAAGACACCACAGGAGGTCATCAAGTCCAGCTCCCTGCCCAAAGCAGGACCACCCACTAAATTATCCCAGCCAGGACTTTAAGCTGGCTGTACCCTAATATGCCATTAGCCTTCTTGGCACACTATTGACTCATATCCAGCTTTTTATCTGCTGTAATCCGCACGCCCTTTTATGCCAAACTGCTGCTTAGCACATTAGTCGCAGACTGAAACAGTGCTTGGGACTTTTCTGTTCCAAGTGAGGGACTCTGCACTTGTCCTTGTTGAACTTGGTGCAATCCCCCAGTTTGTCTAGATCCCTCTGGAACCCTCTCTCTACCCTCTAATGAATCTACCTCTCCCCCTAGCATACGGTCATCTGCAAACTTGCTGAGGGCGCAATCCATCCCTTCATCCAGGTCATTAATAAAGATGTTAAATGAAGCTGGCCCTTCAACCACTCCTTGGGCCACTATGCTTAAAACAGACCACCAACCAGACATCAAGCCACTGATCACTACCTGTTGAGCCCAACAATCTAGCCAGCTTTCTAACTACCTTACAGACCATTTATCTAATCCACGTTATAATTTAATAATAAACCATACCATGTTTAGGCCCTAACAGTCAGATAATTTCAAATTTAACCAGGGAAACAAAATAACTCTACCCTAAAATGCCATCACCAGCTACAGAAAGAATTTCAGAGACACCTTTCCTACCGTCTTCTCCCTCTTCATGGTTAATCACTCACAAGGACATGGAGGTCATTGACTCTGCAAGGTCACATCTCTCCTAATCGGAATAGATCGTCCAAGTTGGAAACTTAGATTGCAGCGTCCAAGTGCCAAATATCAGAGGTTTTAATTGACAAAAGAAATGCTGTTCAAAATAAGTTCTCCCCACGTGTGACGAACTGAGTGCTGAATCTAAAGATGTTTGCTTCCTACATGTTATCACAGCTCAGATTTGCAAATAAACCCGGAGGAGAACTGTAAAAGATAACACGGAACAAGTGAGAGGACTCGTGTGAATTACAGAATAAATCTACAACTGTAGATGGTTTTAAGTAGCTAACACTTAAGTATGCTAACATGGGTTTACATTTTCAAACAAGTTTTATCTACCTTGTCTTGTTCTGTCCCCATGCTTCTATACGAATCACCTCAAATACCAGTAAAACACAATTCAACTCCTGAAACAGACTGGTGAAACTAAACCCTAAGAATTTGACTAGAAAATCCCCCAATCAATACGGTTGACTGAAGCAGGAATAAATTTAGGCCATGTCTATACTAGCATTTATGTTCGCAAAACTTGTCACTCAGGAATGTAGAAAAACACCTCCCTGGGCAACATAAGATTTGCTGGCATAAGCGTTCATGTGCAGAATGTTAAATCAGCAGGAGACGCTTTCCCATCAACACAGCTATTGCTGCTCACTAAGCTGATATTAATATGTTGACAAGAGAACTCTACCTATCAGCATAACATGGCTACATAGGCACTCTTATAGGTGCACAGCTGTATCAGTATAGCTGTAAGCTCATAAATGCAGACCTGTGAAGTGGGGTTCAGCAAGGATCATTTCTAGAAGTTGGTCTTTTCAGTAGTTCCATCAATGATTTAGATAATGGCATAGAGTGTACAATTAGCAGCTTTGCAGATAATAGCAAGATGAAGGGGCTGCAAGAGTTTGGAGGACAGAATAACAACTCCATGATCTGGACAAAATGGGGAAATGGTCCGAGGTAAACAGAATGAAATGCAATATGGACAACCACAACTATTCCATTTAGTAATGATTAGCTGTATGCATACAAAAGTGAAAATATGGATTACCAAGGAAGTACTACCACAGAAAGCAACGCAGGAGTCATAACAGATCACAAGCTAAGTATAAGTCAGTTGCAAAAAAGCATGTGTCATGCTTGGATGTATTAACACAGTGAGGGGCAACGTAGGATAGGACATGGGCCGCAAGACTGTTTTAACCAAGATAGCAACACTACCCTATCCAAGGAGGCTAACTGTGCTTGCATATCTAGAAATTGCAGGTTGTGCCTTTGGAACCTTAGCTGTACATTGACTGGAAGCAAAGGGAGCAAATGGCTTTTACAATATGTGCAACCTAACTTAACCTGATCTTCTTTTAAGTGCTTGTCACTTCTGTGATACTGGTCTTGGGTGGGGAGGGGGGGAACAGGACAATCCATGCAAAAGAAAACCCACAGAATCCTGTGTCTTCTGGGCCATACACAGAACCCCAAATGGGCCAACCAGTTGCCCACCACAGTATTAATAGAAGTACTGTAAGCAAGTCACTAATTCTGCTCTACTCCAGACCAATTAGGCCTCAGCTGAAGTATTGTGTCCAGTTCTGGCTAGAGCACTTAAGACCCCTCCAGTGATACATAACAGTAATCACTAGTAAACATTTGCAACATGGTAATCACTGTGACTCCAACAAACTGGGAGCACATTTGTTAGTGCTCATAAAACACCTGTCTGACAAAGTAATATCAACCACCACAGTAGAAAAACTTTGCACTTTATGAACACACTGATTTTGGCTGAAAGAAAATGTACCGTTACTTTTACATGATTGAAGTTCAAATATTACTATCTAAGCATAACCATGAGCACCTGAACGTGTAAGTTTTAGTCCCCTCACCCCCACATACACTTAAACACTCAACTGCAACTGTAGTCCCAGCATAAATCTATAAATTTAAACTTAATTCTTCATTCTTGCGTTAAATTTATGATTTGCCTTTTATGAACTCCATCTCTTTGCTATCTGCTACTTCAACAAGTTCACAGAGTAGTTTGGCAGGTCCTTACCAAATGAATGTTATATGTTTTACATGTCAAATCATCCAAGCTTTGGTTCTGCAGCTTTTCTGTTATTAGTGTTACCATGGTAGTTGCCCCTTTTCCACTGCTCACACTGCGAAGTGTCAGAGGCTCTTCTACGTCCTGTTTCAGTAGTCGTGAGCCATTTCTGGTTCTGTTCTAAGTCTCAAGATTTATGCTTCCATCTTACTGCCGAAGTTTATATTCAAAGGCCTTCAGTGTGTCATGTCTGCTTTTCTGTAAGGTTGGAGGGGAAGAGAAAGTCAGATTTATATGCACTAAATTCCTTACAAAACAACAACAACGACCACCACCACCACCACCACCACCGACTTCTAAGTCAAACTTCCACAAAGCCAGAGATGTTGGTGCCTCCGAATTTCTTACATTCCCCCCCCCCTTACCTCACAGATTACAGGTATCAATTCACAAAGTATAACTCCTACTGCAGTTATACTGATCGCAGACAGTTACAGCCATAAAGACAGAACTCGCATCTCAATTATTTTGCTTTAGTATTTATTTTTCCCCCATTCCTACAGCCATTGTGTTCTATCAGATTCCTTTTTCTCATTTAAAAGGAAATAATGAAGGCAAAATTAACGACAGGTGAGTAGAAAAGCAAGTTTATACAATCGGAAGGACAAATGTAGAATCTTGGTTCATAAAACAGGAAAGATCTGCAGACTATTTTACATAATAGCTATTACGTTTCCCAAATAGGTCCCTCTGGAAGATCTAGCTGAAAGATTTTTACATGCATGAACAGAGCAGATTTTTTTTTTTAAAATATATTTTCCGTTTCCCTGTATTTCAATGTAAATATGTATACTGACCAATAATGCTTATAAAGATTTAGTTAACCTTCAGGATTACTGATCTTCAGCTACATTTGGATCTGAGATTTATGAAACAGTATAAATACACATTTTAAATGGAGAACATTTCCTTAGGGAGCAACAGAGATACCAACAGTAAGCTCATTGTTGTAGATGCCATGTCCTGATCATCCCTTATCTACCTTCATTTTTGCTATTCCTACCACTGCCCAGAAATAAACCTCTTTTAGGGCTCCCGTCTTTGAAGAACATTACAGACCCACCCTCACACACCAACTTTGCTCATTTTCTCCAACCCTCATTTCTTGCACTTCTCCAAACAATGATGGAATCTTATATATTAGACTCCTTTGGGCTTCGAACACTCACTTCCAAACTCACTTCTAGAATTCTTTGAAGGGGTTAATAAACATGCGGACAAGGGGCACCCAGTGGACATAATATACCTAGATTTCCAGAAAGCCTTTGACACGGTCCCACACCAAAGGCTTTTATGTAAATTAGGTGGTCATGGGATAGGAGGAAAGATCCTTTCATGGATGGGGAATTGGTTAAAAGACAGAAAACAAAGGGTGGGAATAAATGGTAAATTTTCACAATGGAGGAGGGTAACTAGTGGTGTTCCCCAGGGGTCAGTCCTGGAACCGATCCTGTTCAACTTGTTCATCAATGATCTAGAAAATGAGGTAAGCAGTGAGGTGGCAAAGTTTGCAGATGACACCAAGTTGTTCAGGACAGTCAAAACCAAAAGGGATTGTGAAGAACTACAAAAAGATCTCAGCAAACTGAGTGATTGGGCAGCAAAATGGCAAATGAAATTTAATGTGGGTAAGTGTAAGGTAATGCATGTTGGAAAAAAATAACCCAAATTACACGTACTACATGATGGGTCAAATTTAGCTACGACAGATCAGGAAAGGGATCTTGGAGTTATAGTGGATAGTTCTCTGAAGACATCCACGCAGTGTGCAGCGGCAGTTAGTAAGGCAAATAGGATGTTAGGAATTATTAAAAAAGGGATCGATAATAAGACAAAAGAGATCATACTTCCCCTATATAAAACTATGGTACGCCCACATCTCGAGTACTGCGTGCAGATGTGGTCTCCTCACCTCAAAAAAGATATATTGGCATTAGAAAAGGTTCAGAAAAGGGCGACTAAGATGATTAGGGGCTTGGAAAGGGTCCCATATGGGGAGAGGCTAGAGAGACTGGGACTCTTCAGTTTGGAAAAGAGGCGATTGAGGGGCGATATGATAGAGGTATATAAAATCATGAATGGTGTGGAGAAAGTGAATATAGAAAAATTATTTACCTTTTCCCATAATACAAGAACTAGGGGACACCAAATGAAATTGATGGATAGTAGGTTCAAAACTAATAAAAGGAAATTTTTCTTCACACAGCGCACAGTCAACCTGTGGAACTCCTTGCCCGAGGAGGCTGTGAAGGCCAGGACTCTATTAGGGTTTAAAAAAGAGCTTGATAAATTTTTGCAGGTTAGGTCCATAAATGGCTATTAGCCAGGGATAAAGTATGGTGCCCTAGCCTTCAGAACAAGGGCAGGAGATGGATGGCAGGAGATAAATCACTTGATCATTGTCTTCTGTTCTCCTTCTCTGGGGCACCTGGCATTGGCCACCGTCGGCAGATGGGATGCTGGGCTGGATGGACCTTTGGTCTGACCCAGTATGGCCATTCTTATGTTCTTATGTTCTACCTTTGTCTCAGCAATAATTTTTCTATGCTCAACCTTCAATGAGCTGTCAACCCATATCTTAGCTCAGAATGTCTGCTTGTAAGTGTAGGGATACATCCCACTGTCTTTGTAAATATACATGTAAATTTATAGTACCAAAAAGAAAATGATTAATGAGTCAGACTGATTCATTTTAAACCATGTAGCATCAGGAAGGGATATTACAGTTACACAAAACTGGAACAGAGCTATTTTTACTCAAGCATATTCAGAGATGCAAGTCAAATGTAAAGAAGCCAGAGACTGTTTGCTGTTCAGAAACATTTTGCAATGTTGGGAAAGGCCAAACAGAAAGACACAGCAAATTAAAGGCGGCACCAAATCATCAAGTTCTGTTTTTATTCAATAGGTTTAAAACAAAACCACCACACACACACCCCGAATTTGTGACATGGTAAATGAGACTCTACCAGTCCAACTTCTGTTGATGAAGGAGACAGGCTGCACAGAACTCTTCCTCAGATCTGGGAAACTTATTCAAAGAGCGTCACAGCTAAATATAAGATGGAACAGATTGAAATACGTGTTAACCACATATGGTAAACAATCTGTTTGATCTTATAGTTAGCTGTGATACTCTGGATAAGTTTCCAGACCTGAAGAAGAGCACTGCGTAAGCTTCAAAACTTGTCTCTCTCACCAGTAGAAGGTGATCCAATAAGATACTACACCTCACTGACCTTGTTCTGATGCCTTGGGAACAACACAGCAATACCACCACTGCACACAATTTGTAAAAATGGATTAATCTAAGGAATATTGGAAAATGGTCGCCTGATTTACCTTTATATTTATATTTAAATACAATATTTTGAAGGTGTTCAGTATTTCACATATACTAATCAGCTTCTTAAATAACTAATAGCAAGCCAGAGGCTAAATTTGAGTAAATGACTTAAATTGAAACCACCTAAAATCTAGGTAACACCCAGAAGTACATTCTGGGAATATATTTCATATTGTAGCCCTACATAACAGCAGGTTTCTTTGGAAAGAGTAAAACTGATGGGATAACAAATATGCTACTGTCATTCTTCCTGGGCCTCCCTCCATTCTGATTTTATTTGACATGAAGCAGGTATTGTTTACTATGAGACAGACAAATGCGTTCTAGAAATGCCAAATAAGCTGCAGAGCTTTTACAGAGATACAAGATAAAAGCACAAACACTATCTTCCTTTATAGGCACCCAAGAGTCAAAACATCTGCCAATCAAATCTCAATCAGAAACTGAAGCATTGTTTGAGGGCGCTAAGGCTAGATCTACACTAGGGTATAAAGTCTATTTCAAATACACAATTCTAGTTATGCCATTAGCATAGCTAGAATTGTCATATCAGAATCGACTTCCTTATCTAGTGTAGTCCAGGGCTCTTCAAGCTTGCGCCAATGTCCCTAACGGCACACAACAGTGTGGAATACAGCGGTCAACAGCCAAGCCCAGAGAGATCGATTTTGCCACTTCTTCTATACTGGCAGATATTGGATCATAAGCTTTCGTAGGCAAAGACCTGCTTCATCAAAATGTGACTGATGGCACACTAAGTTTTACATAAAATGGATAAAGACAGTACTACACAAAACAAGACTATGCGCTAAAGTTGTTGCACCTTTTTTCCCCCGCATCACATTGCAGAAATTTAAACCATAGTTAATTTTATGTATCATTAGACAAATTAATTGGAGGGGCGCAGGCTATTGGATATTTGTTTTTGATTAATTGGACATTCCAAAGCCCCCACTTAAATTCAGAAAGAGTTCTTGAATTAATATGGCAACCTATTTCATGCTCAAATTAAGCATCTGGACTGGCCACCTTTATTATTTCTAGACAACCACAAAGATGGAGAAGTTAGTGGATTTTGTGCAGTGGAGATTCAAAGGCAACTTTTGGTTACCATACAACTTACAGTGTAAGAGTTTTCTTCCCCTTAAGTATGGTCCTTACTCAGGCTTTGTCTACACTACACAACTTTTAGCTACATGCCCATGTTGATAAACACATGGTAATGTAAATACCAACAGCAGTTTTGCCAAAACTACTTCTACCCACTCCAAGCAGGGTTTGTGTTGTCAACAGGAGAATGATCAGCTTGTTTATCAGCAGTAGCACACTGCCACTTGCTGTGGCAAAACTTGTCTTTTGCAGGATAAGGGATCTTTCTAAAGCACCTGTGAATGACAACAGATTTTGTGGTACAAATGGCTACGTGGACAAAGACTGAACCAGAAGCATAGGTATAGGACTATTTTCTCCTCCCCACCCCCTCACCCCACAGCTGATCTTACTGGGAAATCCCAAGTGAGACTTTAAAGGAGAGCTATAGCAGATAGTTAACTATGAGGAGTTTGCTAAATTTACCAGAGCTGTGGAAGAGTGTATGTGCTACAAAGATGGTAAATTCTTTTAATCAGATTAATTCTTTTAACACTATTTCAGCTCCTGCCACTCTGGCAGGAAAATTCCAGCTTTCAGCACTAAGTAATTGGAGTCAGGGACAAGGGGACTGTTCAGTGTGGCTACAACAGAATTCAGACCACTGCTAAAAGTCCTCTTGTAAAAAAAATTAACTATTTTGAGGTAGACTGCATGTTAACTGACTTGTGTTCTCCCACATAGGCATTCAGTTTTTTATGCAGTTCATAGAGTAGAGAAGTGCCATTCCACCAAATGAAGACTTCAAAATGATTTTTCCTTTCCTCTTTCAATTCAGACTTCCTCTTTGCTGGATAAACTGCAGTAGCACAATGCTCCGATGAAACACCACTTGGGGTCAGAATGACCCAGAAAAATCTAATTGTCCAAACTAATGGAATTACTTCCGCTCAACTCTTGCCAGTTAGTGGATAATTTATGGACTTAAGTCTGAGGGTCTCTCTCTTCTAAAATGAAATAACCACATTATGTTATTTCTATCAACTGATTTCAACGTTTGTGGGGTCCTTTCAAAAAGGCCCTGTGTAGACGAGTCACGTGAAATTGAAACATGGCACTTTCATTAGCATGCTGCCAGCCGCGGCAGTTCGAGTCACTGAATATTCATTCCAGCACCTTTTTAGTATTCTCTGATTTGGCCACTAGCATAGCCCTTTCGAAATTTTGGTCAAGTGTAAATATGGCCAATATGTATTAGACCTGATGGTGAGCTTGGCTGATGAACTTTCCCCTCAGTAGTCAATCTTCCAGGTAAAGAAAGATGTGAATCCCTGTTCTAACACAGGCTGCTGCTACAGGCATTTGGTATGGGCACACAAAGCTGAAGGCAAGACAAAAGTGAATACTGTGTTTAAACAACAATGGCAGGTAAGCAAATCTCAGACTTCCTGGGGCTTCATATAACTGCAACATGAAAGCAGACTACTTGAAGCTAGGGAGCAGCAAGTCACTGTGATCCATAGCAAAGAAAATTAGAGCTCATGTTTCCATGTGGAATTTCATATTTGAAGTAACTGCTGATACTGCCAAGGTTGAGAATATGTCTGAACCCTGTCTTTGACCTGGGAATCAGGAAGGTGTGAGTGGAATACTTTTTCCCAAATGATGACAAATATTTTCTGACATCCAAAGCTCAGCGTATTAAATCTGAAGATGCAGCATCTTATCAACAGTGTTCCTCGAAAGGAATGAGGCAGAGAAGGAGCTAGTTTAGGAATTAGATGGCATATCCCAACCATGCAGTTCTCAGAACCCATTTGTCAATAGTTACTGTTCCCCAAGCCAGGTAGTTGTAGGACAGTCTGTCCCCAAACAGGAAGATACAGTCAGGGGAAGCTGTTGACAGGAAGCATGCTGATCAAGAGTTAAACTGACTTCTTGCTCAAAGCTGACGACGAATGTGATGATTGATTCCCAGAGGGCTTCTCTTCAATTTGTATTTCTTCATGAAGAAATCCTGTGGCTGGACAAGTAAAGTTGGCAGTCTAAAATACTCCTGGGAATATTTATGGTAGCATTAGTACTGTTGTCATCTACTCGTAATAGCTGGGGTATAAACTACTAAGGTGCAGTGAATAGTTCATGTCCTTAAAGAAATCAGTGTTCCACCATTTCTCTTTTTGGAAAATGAGAGCAGATGAACAAAAGGTAAATCCTCTATATTTTGTTGAAACTTAGATGCTACCCCAGCGTCTATAACCACGAAGCTCTTCTCATTATGGGCTCAGCTGGCAACAATCCTGAAGGAAGCTTTGGTACCTCAAATTCTGATTACATTGCCATCTTAACCACTAGGCTACCTTCTAGCATTTTACTAGCAAACCTGGATGTCCTGTTCCAATTTACAAAGTTATATTTGGGTAACACCTACTGATTAGCACTGTGCATCTATAACAATGAAGTAAAATAAGTCTCTCCCCATGACACCTAATCTCAGCCTTTATCTTTGGGTGTTGCTTTATACCTTCCTTGTCATCAACAGATGTGCAGTCACTACAGTTAAGAGTTCGGGCCTCAGGGAAAAGAAGAAACTCAAATCATTGCATAGGTACATAGTACCACTTACCTGTACTCTCTGCTGTGGGAATAAGTTGAATATGTTGCAAGGAGTTGGCAGGCTCCAAAAGAGTATGATTTATAGGTAGAGCTACCTCACCAGGGATCAAGAACACCTACTAATTCATGAGTATTCTCTGGAAAAATACAGGCTTGGATGCCATCCCAAGGGTTCCAGGGAACGCTCTGCTGAAATGAATATGGTACAGGATATTATTACGTACTGTGTCAAGAACATCCCTCCCTTTTTTTTTTGGGAACTGTGCCAGTCCTGGTATCCATGGTGGACACCCCAGAGATCTAGGCAGAGTGATAACAACTCTGAGCCTGAGGAATCATTTAAACAACCTGCAGACAAGGAAATGTTACTGCACTGGAGCCAGAAAGCATCCAGACTGTCTTCGGTACCTTAGCCAAACCTGCGAGTAGTAGTTGCAATACTGATGTCGGACTAATGCTCAGTACCAGAATAGCCATCAATACTGGAGTAGAGATTGGTACTGAATTGAAGAACTATTCTATACCAAACGCGTAGAAGTTGGGATCATCATCCAGGCTGAATAGGCTATCAGTTATGACAGAAGATCTCAGCATCAACAACTGGACTGGATTAACTTCTGTAGAATGATTCATAATTGGTGCCGAGGAAGACACCAGCAGCAGCCTGTAGGTTTAAGGCGCCAACCAACCCAGGTGGTCCTGGGGTCACAAAAGGCACCACCAAGCTGAGAACTACTTTATTAAAGAATGCATGAAAGAGAGGCAGAGTTAATTCTCTGCTTCATGGGATCAATATTGTCAGTGCCAAAACTGATGTCATCAGTACCAGGTGGGAAGTCCCTTGCACATTTCAATGTTCCCCACTCTTTTCTCTAATCAGGAATTTTATACACAGACTAAAGAAAGCCAAAACTCAAGGGACAAAGTCAATGGTAGAAATGGCACCCCAAGCCAATGATCAGAGAAGTCATTATATACTAGCTCCTCTTCAAAAAGAGCAGCTTCCAAATTCATATCAGAATCTGAGGGAAATATACCAGGATAGTAATTAAAATGTATGTATAAACTCTAACAGCTCGCGGCCTGGCAATGTTAAAATCCCAAGTGGCATGTGAGCTTAGCCCTGAGGTGTTCATGAGTTCAGCGTCCACACAAAACAAGCTGTTCCTTGGACAAGAAGTGTTTTTTGGTTCAAATCTAAGACTAAAGAAGTTCCAGACCTGTGTAGTATTTGATACCTAATTGCCATTTTTCAATCAAGTCTTTAGAACTATTATTAGACTAGCACACTTCCAGTATAGTAAAAATTCTATTATCTGGCACCCAGTTCCCTCGGGGAGGGCGGATGCCAGATATTGGCATGGGGCTGGTAGCCCAGCTGCCACCAGCCCAGTCAGGTGGTAGCAGCATGCCAGTTATCTGGGTGCTGGATACTTGAGCTTTTATTGTATTTAGTCATAGGGTCAAAATGCCAGAAGTATGCACACTACTGCTACACCAAAAGCACGATTTTCATGAACCACCAAGTCTAAAATAAGTGCTTTACACAACTGGGATCCTTGTTTAATATGGAAATTTTTAAAGAAAGGTGTTAGCCTCCTTTTATGAGCCATAAGCGCATTTCTGAAAGCAATGGGACAGAACTACAGTCCTATCTTTAATTAAAAATAAGGATTGTTGGCTGTGTTTATGCTGACTAAATACACTGGCTAATATATTCTCCTTAAGCAGTAGTTACTCTTTTCCTGAAATAAGCAAACAAAAAACTTGGAATTGAACCAAAAACAAAAACAAGGAATCTTAACATTTAATTTCCATAGGTCTTCCAAGAGTTGCAGTGACCATAGCTACAAAAAGCTTCACCAATTTTCCATACAAATACTTTTAAAAACAACATGCCACAGAATTCTAGATTTCTATGTAGCATTCAGCTAGCTATGCTCCTGCACAGTCAAAAGGGATTGCGGGCGGGGGGGAGGGGGGATTTATAAACATAGGTAGAAACTGTAGTCCAGAACCTTTGGGACCTGACCTGAACAAGAGAACTTGCTAGACCATGGGAGGTCAATATAGTCTAGCAGCATTACCAACACTTTCACTGCTTAATAGGCTCTTCAAAAACATTTAAAGGTAAATTACAGTTAAATAACAGCACTGAACTCAGAGTCAGGAGTCGTGGCTGTAAACAAACTCTATGGGACCATGAGAAACTTGACCACATTATGATAAGTGGTCAGGCTAACTAAAACCATGCCAGACCACGGATGCCTCCAGACTAGTGAGGTTCAACCTCTATTCTAAATGTTTTCTCTGTATGAAATGAGAAATTAATAAGTTACACTTTCAGACAATTTCAAAACTTGAGAAGCACAAAGGATGTGTATGACTTTGGAAGTAGTTCTACTATAATACAACCTACATCAATAACTCTACAGAATATTCTGTTTCCCAGAAGGTCAGCTATATTAGATATGAAGAATTAAGATGCAAGGGTATGGAGGGACTGCGGCGGGGGATGAAAAGAACACATGAAGGGCACCTTTGTGAGCTAGACTCAGCCAAATTGCTATGTAACCCAGAAAGATTAGTACACCATGATCCATTTCTTGTAGCAGGACAAAGTTTTGTCCTAGCTCTCTACCACTCTGGCATGCAATAGCAGCAGATTGCCCATTCCAGCAATTGGAGCAAAGCAGCACAAAAAAAACCCACCATACCCAAATTAGAGATTACATCCTACACATATTGGCAATAGCTTATCTACCTCCCACAGTCCATCTGGGCAAGTCTGCCTGCAAGACAACAAAACCTGTATCACCAAACATAGGTTCTTGGTACTGCTGTACTCACCAGGAGCTGGTGTTTTCTGACCAGGCCTTTGCACTCAATGGGACATACATAAGATAAGAGTGCCTGAGGACCATTCCACTAAGCCCCAGCTCAAGTGTTCTGTGTTAGATAGGGAAAACCTACAAGTGGACCATGGGGACAATCAAAGGACAAGAGAGTATGACAAATTTTAAACAGCTAACTGAAGAGAATGGGGCTGAAGAACACCCACAAACTTAACTTCTAGGCAGTAGAGACAGCCAACAAACCCCACATGCAGGAGAAGAGCTTCAAGAAAAGGTTTGTTCTTTTTAAACCATTTCCACCTTCTGTAAAGGACATGTAAAATCCACTACCTATATTGGCACTGTAGCCTAAGCAAAAACCTGGAGTTCTTCAATGGAAATTGAAAGATTTAAATACAGTTTAACAATTTTTGAACTGTTTCTCAATACACTATTGCATGCTGAAAGTACTATATTCTTCATTCTTTCAGATCACTGTCAAAGATATTAATTCTTCCTAGAAAGGTACCCCCTTCCCCACTCTAAAAATTCTCTTCTAAACCAGGACACAATCCTTCCTTTAACAGAACTAAAACAGGCAAAACCAAAACCAATAAATGTAGCAGTTTCCTGCTTGTGTAGTTAGATTATGAAACTAAGTGCTATAGGAAATCAACAAGACTCAAGAGGTTGGACATCTATATGGATATGAGAAATATCCAAAAGGTATAATCAGTGATAATTTTGGAAGAAATAGTCACCCTCATTCTACACATACACCTGTGAGGCTGTGTCTAGATTGCTGAGAAATGTCAGCAAAAGATATGCAAATTGCACAGGACCAAATGTTCAAAAGAAACAAACAAAAAAAAAAACAAAAAAAAAAAACAAAACACACCTCTGCTGAGACATGCCTTCTGTGGAACAAGCCGTACAAGTATGCCAACAAAATGCTCCCGACTGGCAGATCTCTTGTAAGAGATCTGCAGTCTGGATGTGCGCTGTCGACAAAACTTCTGTCCACTAAAGTTCTGTTAACAGAAGCCTGCAGTCTGGACGTAGCCTTAGCGACCAGAACGACACATACCACCCAGGCAGAAGTAACTATCCCACAACTTCATATTGCTGGATACTTGCATCTTCCTTTCAAGCTGTGGTTCTCAACCTTCTGGGAATCAAGACCCTTTTGTAAATCTTGATGGCTAAGTGTTTTTACCCATGATATAATATACACAAACTAGTAAGTTGTAGGTAAGTACACCATGATGCAAGCCAATAAAGTACATTTAGATGACCATTCATTGCAAAAAGTGGACCTCAACAGTGCTGGGCACTGAACCAGATGAACCTCAGGCCTCTGTTCTCTTCCTTCAAATTTATAAAACATGCTACTTTAAAAAGTCTACTTCTACACCTAAATCAAGTCCCATAGGTGCCTGCTACCAATATTAACCTAAGAAAACTTTGAAATATAGCTTTTCTAAGGCTGTTTTTCTACCGCATCTGAATAAAGGTTTCCCCCATCTACTATTACTAAACTCAAGTGGTACATACTATACTATATCCTTTACTATTATGCTCAAATCTGGCATAGTAAGGTTTTTAATACATTGCTTTTACTATAATTAGCATTAACTTTACTAGTTTGGAACTCAAAGATTCCTGGTAGTGATTACTAGTCCATTTTGTTAGGTCTCCTTATTTTTCTTGAAATATCTGTATATAAAGAGTCCAGAGCAGTTTGCTGAAATATTTTAGTTTCCCACTATGCTTGACGGCTTTTAAAAAGTACTTGGCTAGACACCCACCAGTTAATTTTAACTAGTTAAAAAAAAAAACCTCTTCTTTAAAAATTACATGAATCAGAAAATAGCTAATTAAGTTTTGGAACAAGATATCATAGGAGTAGATTGATTTAATTGCAACTGAGTACACCCACTTTGTATGAGCAGGCTTAATGCTATTTAAGTGATAAACATTCAAGCAATTAAAGGGTCTCTAATAAGATGCAAAACAAAGATTCCTGAAGAAACTGACATTAAACCTCAAATTCATTAGGATAATTTCTACACATTAAATATTGACACAATAGTGCCCTCAGAACCTCAAAATTTTATTGTACTTTTCAGAACAGCTAATGCTTGGGGACCTGAAGCAGAGTACACAAACGTTGTCAAGCTGGCTATGCCACCCTGATGGCCCTTCATTGCACTCCAGTAGTTGAAGGTAGAAGAAAAATCTTGAGAATTAACTAACACCAGCTGCACTGCTAGTCCCATCCCTTAAAGAGAATGCAGCCTCAAGAAATCCCTTGCAGTGTGATGGGTCCCAGACCAGATTTTCCATTGCTTTTCTGAAGCTGTGTGTATTATGGGGTCTTATACCACAAAGAGAAAAAAAAAAGTTACCAGAAATTTCTAGCCCTTTTGCTCTCTGGGGACTGTCAGTTCCATTTTGAGAGTTCTCAGGATGTTTTCTTCACAAAAATTTCTATTCTAAATGTTAATTAAAAACAGCAACTGAAAAGTACAAGATAAAAAGAATACCCCAGCAAAAGCAGAAGGAAATCTCAATGGAACCCTATAAAGGATAACCCACATCTCTAACCTCTTGAATTCTTTTTAAAAGTAGAAGGCGGAAGAAAGAGAAACAAGTGGATAAAGTGTATTTAACCCTTCAAAGACTTTCTAAATAAAGTTCTACACACAAAACTAAAAAGGAATCTTATTAGCCACAGAGCAACAAGTCCTATCATAATTTAAACCTAGCTAAAAAAGCAGGAAACAATGGTATAGGAAAAACTAGCCAAATTCTCAGCACGGAAAGATGTTGTTAGTGGGGTACGTCAGAAATTAAGGTTGGTGTTTCCTGTATGGATTAACAGCCTGAAAAGGGATGAATAATGAAATGATGAGCTATGCCTAACAGGGATGTTTTGTCTGGTTGATTTTCCTTGTTTTTAAGTGTGGGGGGGAAAAAAAAATGACTGGCTATTTTTCTAAAACTGTATGCTCTCTGGCCTATGTTTTTCAGGAGATCATGCCAGATGATCGCAATGGTCCTTTCTGGCCTTGAAATCTATGAATCCTTAGATGGATTGAGAGAAACTTCAAGAAATCCTAGCAAAAACACATGAAATCACATGACCAAACAAAAAACGCAAGACCAAACTAGTATGAATAATTTCAGCTACTTGTACACAGTGGCTGCATCTGAGTTTAAGACAGAGAGCTATTTACGCACACAACTCAATAGGTAGTAATAGTCACATCAAGTAAAAGGACAGGAAACACATAAGCACATATAGAGGGGGTCCTCATTAGAAGTCATTTTGCATATATATTGTTAAATAATTCAGGAAAGCAGGTTCATTTTGAGTCGTACTGATCTGCACTTACATCGTTTAGGGGCTGAGGGATCAAAAGCCAGGAATATAGCAGAGCTTTGTAGTGGCCAGGTGGCAGGCACTGTAGTGCAGAGGCCCTGGAAGTGAGCCCTGAAGTCATGGGGGAACAAACGGTGGGGAGCTGGCAGGTACCTGGGGGAGTGGTGGGGACAAGCAAGGAGCTGGCTTATCTTTTTTCCATTTATTTGTTTATATTTATTTATTCTATTTATCTATTTCTATTCTATTTACAGTAAACCCCTGATATATAGCTGCTTTTGACTCATGCTTAACTTGCATTAATGCGAGTCAAAAGCCAGGGGTTTGCAGGGGCTGGCAGGAGCACGGCTCCTTTACCAGCTCCTGCCTTCAGCCCCTGGCCCTCCCAGCTGGGAGAGCCAGGGGACAAACAGCCATGGCACAGAATATTCTCCTCAGCTTCCCTCACATGGGCAACCTTGCATAACTCAAGTTTTGCACAACTTCCAGCCCCTGACTCCTTTAAAATTTGAGTTGTGTGTGGTTGCCCAGGAACGCAATCCTCGCATAACTCGGGAGCCTAATGGTTTGGGGTTTTTTTTCTTGGTGGGCTATAGGTACATTATATGTACCACACATGTACAGTGTGTGTGTTGAGAACATAGCTCAAGCTAATTACATTATTCCTTATGGATATTAATTCTCCTTTGTAAGTCATTTCACTATGGCCTTCCCTACACTTGGAGAAAACTTCAAAATGGCCATTAGCATGGCTATTTTGAAGAATACTAATGAGGCAATGAATATGCATTTCAGTACCTCATTAGCATGCTGCCACCTGCGGCAGTTTGAAATTGCCACTTTTCTTTCCCATGTGGCTCGTCCAGGTGGGTCCTTTTCAAAAGGACCCCACCAACTTCAAAATCCCCAATCAGCAGATAGGAATAAGGGGATTTTGAAGTTGGCGGGGTCCTTTTGAAAAGGAGCCCTGTCTAAACAAGCCGCGCAGGAGTGAAAAGCACCAATTTCGAACTGCTGCAGACAGCAGCATGCTAATGAGATGCTGAATATGCATTTCAGTGCCTCATTAGCATTCTTCAAAATGGCCATTAGCATGGCTATTTCGAAGTTCTCTACGTGTACACATTTAATCCAATGGAATTCAATTTAAACCTAATAAATTCATGGTAAGCCCACACCTGAAATATTGCATGCAATTTGTGCTATCCCATAATGGGAAAAAAGATATTAGAATTGGCAAAAGCATACAAAAAGATGACAAGTTATTAGCAGCATAGAACAGCTTCCATATGAGGAGAGGTTAAAGAACTGGGACTGTTCAGCTTAGAAAAGCAACAACTAAGGATGGATATGATAAAGGTCTGAAAAAAAAAGTCACATGTTGAGAAAGTGAATAAGAAAGCATAACTCACTGACATAAATCATGAATGAAGAGTTAACCAATGAAATTAGTAAGTTTAACAAAGTACTTCATTCAATGCTATCAAACTGTGGAACTTGTGCCAGGGGATGTTCTGGGCTCTGAAGGTCAAAAGTAGAACTGGGTTAAAAAAAAAAAAGAATTAGCAAATTTAATGGATGACAGGTTCAATAATGGCTGTTAACACAAAATAGTCAGGGTTGTAACCAGTGGTTCCCTGTAAGCGGAGTGCTTGGGCAGCTGCTCATGAAAGAGTCAGGTGCCGCCCAGTTGGTTACCAGAATACAACTAGCAGCATGCATTTCTATGGTACTGCACATCTGCATTCGCTTTGATGACCAAAGTTTATTCCGCCCACTGAGGGGAAAAAAAAAATAGAAGGAACACAGTGTGTAACCCCAGGCTCTGGATACCCCAAAATCTCTGGCTGCCTGAAGCAGGTGCTGGCCTACAGGGAATGGATGGCTTGATAAATTGCCTATTTTGTTAATTTCCTCTGAAGCGTCTGGCACTGGCTTGTCAGAAGATGGGATACTGGGCTAGATGACCCATTGCCTTCACTGGGTCAAACCATTCTTATCTAACATGTTAAAAAAAATGCATTTGCTGAGAATCTCTGCTGCTCACCTAATCTGCCCACTGACCCCCTCTTTCCCCAAGGATGAATCTAACATTCTACATTTAACTTCTCTTGTTTAAATGAGCTCTCCTAAGAAGCTGTTCTCTTCTCACTCTCCCCCTAAGAGGAAAATTTGCTTGTCTGAGGCCAGGTAGGAAAGGTTCAGTTTAAGGTCTCGATGACCTTGTGTCCCTTTAAAAAGGAGCTCCACGAAAGCTACTGTAATATTTAACCATGCATGTGTTTCAATTAAAGCTATAGAGTAATTCTGTAGGTTTTAAAAAATGTATGTCTTTTCCACTTCAGGACTCCAGCTTTTAAGATACTCAGCTCTATGGATGGAAAAATAAAATTTACTGGAACCATTTTAAAAATGGCTTATTTCTATAGTAAATATCATCAGTCATACACTTTGCATATATTGGTGATTTGTCAGCTGTGTTCATGGGAAAAAATGAAGCTTTCACTCCCATAGTACCACACTACTCAATTTGATGCATTGAAGAAAATTTACACATCCTCCTCTCTAGAATCCAGATTTAGCTTGTGGGGCAGGGAAGAAGATTAAGGAGGATCGTAGCCTAGTATCTTCAGAGATAATGGAGCAGTCTTTATGTTCAAAGCCCCATTTTATTGCCAGGGGGGTTGTTTGTTGGAAAAAAAAAAGAAACAAGCCACAAACCCATACCATACCCATACGTACTTAGTGTTCCCCAAACTCCTGCAATATAATTAACAGAAAAACCAACAAGAGAACTAATGGAGAACTAATGGATATGATAGTTATGAAAGAGAACTCTACAGGCTTGTGTGTGTTTTTCAAAGGTTTTCTGCTGTATCCTCTATCTTGAAAGTGCACAAAATGGATACATGAGACTGCACACAATAAACAAGACAGTTGCCTTCTGCAGCCCAAACTTATTCTCAATCAAGATTAAACATCTGTAGTTTACTACTAAGAGTAAACTTTCAGAAAGAAAAATTTACAACAGGAAATAAGGTAAAACTTTTTAAAATATTTAAAATGGGACACTGCAAGGTCCAAAACTTAGACTATTAAAGTTAAAAATTTAAGCACAACGATGTCTGTTAAAATGTATAATCATGCAATATTGTTTAGATTTAAATATCTGTCTCTAGCATTTGTAATCCCAAATATCACAGCATTATGCTAGAGATGGGAACCAGGAAGTGAAATGACGCCAAGGGAATGAAATGTACAGGGTAAAAAGTAGCAAAGAGTGTGCATTTTCAGTTTTAATCCCGGATATTCTACATAATAAAGTTTACTTTGACTACTCCCCGCAAATAAAAACAAATTCAGCTAAGGTTGTCTGTATTTCCAGTTCAGTTAAACTATAACTTCATTTGTGGTGTAGCACGTTATAGGTTAAACAGCTAAGCAAAGTTCAAGTTCAACATAAAACCCTGACTGCCTCCCTCTGCCACACTACCTGCTTTGTAACTTAACATCTATGCACATGGTACTTGTCACGTACAAAAATGAATTTTTTAGTCTTGCATAACTACACTAATTTCATTGGCATAATGGTCATTTTTTACTTAAGGCTCTAATTGTAAAAGTCTCTAACACTCATTTTGCCATTGGTTTTTCTTTGCAGGCATACTTTACAAAATTGCTGTTTAAGGATATCTTTTGACAAAGAAACATGCAGCTGTGGTCTTTTACCATTTCATATATGTGTGCATTTTTCATGCAATTTAAACTCCACCTGACTAAAGTAGTAGTATTTTAAAGTATGTGCAATAAACTCATTGGAGAGAGTATGCACATACAAGTTATACATCACCATCTTATTGATTGCAGAATTAAATTAGTTACCAAACCTGCAAGTTGATCCCTAGTGGTAGACCCATACACCCAAGTGGCACCAAAACAGCAAAGAGGACTCAGCACAGAAAAGCTGACCTACATAGGCAATCAGAGTTTTATACTACAAGTTTCTAGGCACAGATACAATCCTTTTGTATGCAGCTCCTAGCACAAAAGCTTGTTGTCAGAGACCTTTGTACACTTTGTAGCATATGAACAAGCTCCTAAGAACAAACCAGGAGCTAGAGGAAAGATCCTCTTTAAGGCTGTGACTTTTTTTTTTTTTTTTTTTTTTAAGGAGGGATGGCAGGGACAGACAAGAGGGAAGCAAAAAAAATATTCTTCTAGTCCATGTTGACCTGCCTACATGTCAGATAAGGGACTTCCCCTGCACGTTTTGTCTTGTTCATCTGCCAGAAGGAAGAGGGAGAGAAGACATGACATATTAGTGATCAGAAGGGAATCCTACTTATGTCCTCCCACTTGGCTTAACATCCAGAAAGTTACCTTTGTAAGTGAAGTGTTCCAGATGTCACTTAATACAACTGGTGAGCGAAGAAAATACACGAATTTAGCAGGATAAGGGCTTATTAGTTACAAACTGCCAAGTATGTGAAAGGGCACCGGAAGATAGATAGGGGAAAGCAAGAGAAAGATGCAAGATTAAGTAGCCCTCCTCACCTCCCACCTTCCTATCATACATCCTTCAGTAAATGATTTTTCTTGCTAGTCTCACATATTGCCTCTTGGGCACATCAAATGTACCAATTTCATGTGCAACTTACACCACTAACCCAGGGTAATTGGAGCATCTGCTGAAAAGGTTAAGGACAGTCAACCTTCACATATGATCACATAACCACACTCACCCACATATTTATACTATTACCCCTTGGGTTAATTTTATACTATTACTCCCATTTGTTAAAGCGTTTTTGGAACCCAAAATCATCATACCCCTCTCTACTGGTTTAGAAACCTAGCGTTCACTCAGTCCACTGTATTTACTGGAGCTGACTGACTAAGCTCATGTAACTATTTTGCCAGCCATGGGGTGCCAAGGAAATAGGACTTTCACTTCATTCCTTTTTGTTTCATTTTAGAGGCACATGCCCTGTAAATGAAACTTGTCAGGACTATTATAGAAAGGACTGCAGAAGTCCAGGCTGTGACTGAAATAGAAAAGCAGAAACTCTTTTCAAATGCACATTTAAAATAACCCATTCGTGCTGTAAAAAGCCATACGCTGAAGCTGCACCTTTTATCCCCTGCTAACGGACGCAGATAAGAATAATTTGATACATCCACATGCACTGCTATGTGGAAGTGTTACCAGACAGCTTGTGAAAAGATTCAGTAAGTTAGGCCATGTTTCACTGGAATAGGTGATCATGTGCTACTGCCGCTTGCTGGAGGTGGTTTAATTATGTCGATGGGAGAGCCCTCTTGTGGGACAGAACAGCTACACAAAAACCTTACAGCTGTAAGGTTGCAGCTGTGCCACTGTACAGTGTCTAGGGTAGTCATAGCCTAAGTTTTAAAGAGATGGCTGAGAAACAAGAATTAACCCTTCATCAGCTGAAGCATGACTCAGTACATTTTTTCCCCTCAAAAAGAGAATTTACCAGTCAGTCAGTCAATGTTAACAGCCAAACCAACTTCAATTCACACCATACCATGAGAGTATTTGAAGGGACTTGATCTGTAATTTACATTCCTTTTCTAACCAACAACCACATACAGACACCTTCAATTCCCAATAAAGGGCAAACCCTAGCAACCCCTCCCATCCCCAACTCTTACTGCCTCAACTCCAATCTCAGCAAGACTGTCTACTGGTAACATATGCTTTTTGGGGAGAAAAAAAAATAAATAAATAAAAACTATTGTGATCTTAAAGTATCTGAAGTTAGAATTAGGGTTGCATGAATTTGAGTGAAGTTTTGAGATGCTGGATATTTAAATGGATGCTTTTCAAGACAGGAGTTATTTTAAGAGTTTGATCATTATCTAGCAAAGCAAAGCCGCTAACCTCTACTGCAAAACAAATTTATATTGTGGGATGTTTATATTGGAAGCCAAAAGGAATTTGCCCTGGAGAAGAAAGCTAACGTATTTTCACTCTCTTTAATCTGGATAAAAAGGATAACAGCAGGCAATCAGTGTAGTGACATGGATGAGGTGGAAAAGACAACATGAATTGATGAAATGTGGAGAAATAGAGGCTAGGCACGGTCATTGAAATACAGAGTGTACTACGGGACAGGAGCAATAATGAAAACATTGGTAGGGTTGAAGTTTACATTGGGAGTCAGGGAAAAAAGATTTAGCAAAGGAAAGGAGGACATGCTGTACTAAAGGACAAGGGTGATGCTGGGTAGGTATAAGCAGCACAGCTGGCAGTGGGAGAGCAACAAGGGAAAGAGCGGAGTTATGAGCAGAAGAACAGTTTAAGATTACACAGTCCCCAGTGGGCAGGATTTCCCCTCTACGGGATTAGTTCTTTAGAGACCCTAGAATAATAGTTAATTCAGAAAGCATCCTAAACAATTCAATATCCCCTGAACAGAAGCCATGGCATACTTGGAAACTAACAACACCCGTGTTAGAGGGATTTTATCTTTGCTGTAAATGAGGAGCTGTAGCCAACACTGAGTAGCGTCACTACCATAAATCCAAACATTTCAGAACCACAAAGCATACTAACTTAGTTTCCCACATGACTGAAGCAAAACACATTAAATTTTTGCTAGGGAAGATTAGGACCACACTTACTAGTTTAGTTCCAAAAACCAGGTTCAGAAATGCAGCCTCATTTGGCTGTAATTCCACCAAACCACCATGATTTCCTGCTCCTCAAATGGCTAGCAATGGTTTATTAAAATAGTCACCTTTCAAATGAAAATTTAACTCATAAAATACCTAGCATAATAGTTTCATATTTTATGGCACTGCAGAAATCAGATGCCATGCTTACTTTTTGAAGTACAGATGTAAAATTATCAGTTTAATATTTTAATGGCATAAAGGAGTTTGATATCAACAGTGGAATTTTTGCTTCAACAATAAAAGTCACGCACAATCCTCAGGAAGGGCTATATAGATTTATTTTCCTGATACAATAATAGTGCTGGAGCCAGAACTTTAGTTCATGACATAATATCTTAGCTTACTCTTTGGCATAGGTTTGGGGGAAAAAAAAGTTTCCTCGTAATAAAATAAAAATAGACATTACAGACAAGTGGTTGGTTGTGACTTTCCACTCTGGAAAAAATAAGTGAACTAGATAGAGTGCTAAAAGTTGAACCTCTCTAGTACAGTACTTGCTCATCCAGCAACATCCGTAATCCAGAATGATTTTAGTTAGCCAGACAACCGCTTATCATGGGTAGGGCCAAATTTCCCATGGTCTCAGTTTGTATATAGACACCAGTCCTGGCTCTCTGTTCTGTGTGGTTATTTAGCTGTAATTGCCACAAATTCTTGTGAGAGCCCTGTACAGGGTGGAAGTGTTGGTAACGCTGTTAAACAATCTTGACCTTCTGTAGTTCAGCATTTCTCATTCAGCACCAGTCACGACCCAAGGGTGCCGGACTGCAGAGGTTCAACCTGTAATGATGTAGCCCCCTTTTACAGATTGAGACTTGAAGGAAAATTTAAGCTTAAATTATGTTCAAGGACTAAAGAGACACCTGTAAGTAGTATTAGTACTAGTAAGCCTCCTCCACTCCTACATCTTGGAGTGTAGACCATTGATGCCCACCCACCAGTGTCCCCTGTTTTGAGCAATCTTTTCCTGTTCTGACCAGGTATAACCTGTACTTTTAGTCTCTGCCCTCAGGTCTCTATGCCACATGTTTCTTAGCCTCTTCTTTTCCTTTTTCCCTGTGAGTTCCAACTTAAGGCTTGCCTTGTGACTTTGGTGGCTGGTTTTCTAAGAGTAAATCCAATCCATTGCCATTTTCTTTTCCCAATTTCTTTTTTGGCAGGAAGTTGGTGAGTCAGTTGCCACAGGTCTTGGTTGTTGATGTATGGACAGTGGATCCAGAGGATTTTACAGAGGTAGTTATTGATAAACATCTAGATTTGTTTGGACAGTCCTCTTTGTTCTCCAAATTTCTGCTCCATACAATAGGACTGATTTGACAATGGAGTTGAGTAACCTGATCGTTACCTGAGTTCTGATCTGCTTAGAATTCCAGGCGTTTTCATGAGAAAGATGTTCCTTTCCCAAGCCATGAACTCACATTAGCATCAGTGCCCCCTCTATCGATGGTGCTGCAAAGTACGTGAAGACCTCAACTTTTTCCAGCACCCTGCCGCCAAGTATAACTGGCTCTGTGCTACTGACGCTGACTTTCAAGGTCTTAGTTTTACATTGTGGATGTTCAAGCCAACTGTAACTGAGATGTCAGCAGGGTGTGTCATCTTTTCTTGCATCTGTCAGTGGCTGTGGGACAGAAATGCCAAATCGCTAGCAAAGTTCAAGTCATCCAGCTGGGTCCTCAGTGTCCACTGGATGCCATTTCCTTTCCCTGCTCCTGTCATCTTCACGACCAAGTCTATCACCAGGTGAAAGAGGAATGGTGACAATGAGTAGCCTTGTCAGACTCCGATCTTCACTTCGAGACTCCTTAACTGTCCCCCATTGTCAACTTTACGGGGAGTTACTTCGTAAGAGTTCTTAATGAAGCTGACTAAATTGGTTGGTATGCTGTAACACCAAAGCAGCTGTCAGATGTGTAAGATACAAGAAAGGAAGCGCAAGAAAGAGGAAGATAACACCAGCCACAGCAGATCAGCAAAGGCAGCAGCAGAGGAAGAATACACAAAAGTCAACAGGGAGATGAAGAGGAGTGTGAAGACAGACAAGTGGGATTTCACAGAAAATCTGACAGAAGAAGCAGCAGCAAACAACACTCCAAAGAAGCTTTCAAGAAAATGCAGCAGACTTGAATGACCAGTCAAAGACAAAGAGGGACAAGGTCTAGTAGGATCAGAGCAGCAACTGAACTACAGGGCAGAACATTTTGAAAACCTTCTCAACAGCCCCAGAAAATTCACCATACATCAATCTTCCAATAGACTGTGGCAAATCAACTAGACAATCAGGAAGACCATCTTGAAAGCAAAAAAAATAAAGCCATGGGCCCAGAAGACATTCCTGCAGAAGCCCTCAAAGCTGACATTGATACCACAGTAGAGATGCTGTTTCCTCTATTTGAGAAGATCTGGGAAGAAGAAGATATACCAGCAGACTGGAAGGAAGGCTACTTCATCAAGATCCCAAAGAAGGGCAGCTTAAGCAGCTGCAAGAACTATAGAGGAATCACACTTCCTGCCTGGCACTGACAGATCTTCAACAGAATCATTCTGGAAAGAATGCAAAAAAGCAGTGGACCCAGCTGAGACACCAGCAAGCCAGCTTTTGACAATAGGTCATTGACCATATCGCAACATTACCAATCCTATAGGAACAATCTATAGAATGGAATTCACCATTTTACATCAAATTTGACTCCAAGAAAGCCTTTGACAATTTACACAAGGAAACCCTCTGGCATTACAGCATTCCAAACCTGTCACTACCATTCCTAGCTCTGGTACATCTTTAGAGTCCCCTCGATCTTTAAGAACAAGAAAACCCTTCCTCAGTTTTATCTTGTAGTAAAAGTTCGAAACGCAACCAGGGAGACATTTAATAAAAACCCAAGTGCTACCCATTTGAATGATATAATTTAGGGGAAGGCAATATTTTTGAAGTGTAGAAATTAATTTTTGAAAGTTAGTGCCTTATTTTTCAAAGCTCTGATTTGACTTAAGTGTTAAGTTTCTGAAGAGATGTGTGTCACAAGGGAATACAAGGTAGAGCACCGATAGTTAAATCTTACCCCTTAGGAGTTGAGACACAATAGTGAGTGAGATAAAAATCTTTTAACAGAAGTACAGCAGTTTCCTGTCTAAATTTTAAACAGAACTATCTACAGCAATAGTACTGGTAGGGGAAGAGGCAGAAAAAGGCACAAAATATGGAGCCACCCAGATGTGCTCTGCCACAAGTACTCAGCAGGCCAATATTTTTCAAATGTTTCTCTGAGCAGTTTTCCCATTATACTGTTCAAGTGCTCCTTATTCCAACATTGAATCTAAATTACATATATCCCTCAAGTCTAGTCTTTTCCCTTTAGCTCTTGGAAATTTACATCAGAAACAAAGCACAGTGAAACTGAGTTATTTTAAAATAAGAAATCAATCCATCATGTATAAGTAGCCATGTGAACTTACTTTCATTAAGGACATCACTGCATTTCATTAATCTTCCCTCTTTCTTCATCCCACCTTGCCTCATGTCTTACCTTCAAATCAGACAAAGTACTTCAGCATCGGAACAATCTATTCCTATGTATAGCATCTACTACAGTCTTAACTCTGCTCCTAGTTGGGGCTTCCAGGCACAGCTATAATATAAATGTATAAGGAAAATAACTACTGGGAATAGAGAGTGACAGGCTTGAACAATCAGGTCAACTAGCATAAAGCAGTGTACAAAAGGGTAGTAACATCAAAATATTACCCAAGTTCCTATTGAAGAAACCATGTCCCTCCCAAATACATTAAGAAGACAGTAGTACTACTTGGAAGAGCTGAGATATCAACCATTATATGAAGACAAACAGTTCACTGAAATGCCATAAGAACTTGGGAATGAATTGGACCATCCTCATCTTTCACACGGAGAAACAGCTTATGGAGGCTGTAAGACCCAGCTCCATTTCGTCGCCAGCAGACTTCAGCTCAAACTAATGTGTACAGTTCTATCCTGTGCCCCAGTTCTCGCTTGTACCTCCCTATTTCGGATCAAGACGCATACAAAATGTTTCACTTCGCGTAATTCAGGCGTAGTTCTCAAACCCTGAAGAGTTACCAATGCAGCAGATCTCAGATAAACAAAAGGAGACCCTTAATGTGACTCCTTTGCTATCAAGAGCCACTGAAAATGTGGCTATATTATGGTTCCACCTTCCCAATATTTAATATTTCCAAGTCAACAGAAAACTTGTAGGCAGAATATACATGTCACAGGCAAATTGGGAAATAAAAGCAGGGGGGAAGTCTCATGATGGAGGTGTTGTGACAGGGAAAGGAGGGAAAGTTTTTTAAAAAAATTCCAGTCACACTACTGATGGAAAATGTTTTTTCTCACAACAAAGCTATGACTGGCAGTATTGTTTCATACTTGTTGCATAGAATATTTAATACAAATACTGAATGAAAGCAAATATTAAAGCTATGGTTTTTATATACCCATCAAAGTCAGGCATAATTCAAAACTATGGCTCCCACAGTAATTCTGTTTCATTGTACCCACACATTTTATATTAATGTGCATGGCTATACAGAAGTATTAATAAAAATATTAATACCAACTAAAGCAAAACAAAACACACACATGTAACGAACCAAACAAAGTTTGTGAGAACTGTAACATAAGAACATAAGAACATAAGAATGGCCATACTGGGTCAGACCAAAGGTCCATCAAGCCCAGCATCCCATCTGCCATCAACTTTGAACTGGCTGATTTTTAGTCACACAAAATTCAGTCTCACCACCACAGTGAGAGTTCCTGAAGCTCATTTCTTTGTACAAATAAATTCATAATAGATATTTATCATTTTCTTCAAACTCCTCAAAGACAGCAGGCTAAATACAGATAAAAAACCACACAGATTCAGACCTCTAATTTCAAGATAGAAATTAGAAGTCTGAGTTCACTAGCAAGAGTGCAGTTTGCCCCAATCCACATGTGGATAAATAATTCCAGTCAAATGGAATTTTACCATAGCTTTGGTTTTGAGAAGTAGAATATTAGGCCTGTGTTGAAGGTGTGAAGCCACAAAACCCCTGATTTAGTATGCATAGGACTAGACAATCTTAAATGATACAGATCAACTGCTAAAAGTTCCAATTCTGATGAGTTAATAAATCAGTGAGAGAGTTTAAACCTACTGACAAAAATTCAATCAATGTAGGACTGGATGGAACTCTCAATAGATCATTTAGCTCACTGCACTCAAGGCAGAGCTAAGGAATAACTGGACCAGAGGTCAGCAACTTTTCCAAGATGGAGCGCTGAAATTTGACCTTTTGATCTCTGTGTATAGTCCAAGTGCAGATGGTACTTTTTAAAGTCACTAATAGTCCTATTTGCAACAGCTTCATTAATAAATAAAGATTCAGGGCTTTACTGTTTCAGTTTTAAATCTTCGTCTGGCTGGGTTTAATATCTAAAAATGTCCAGGATTTAATACAGGTTGAACATCTTATTCTGGTCTCTCTGGTCTGGCACCATCCACGGCCCAGCACACAACACAACGTGAGAGCAGTGAGCACCCTCTGCATCCAGTCAAAGTGCTCCTATGATTCAATCAGCACATCATGCAAATTCTAGATACACAAGCACAATTAGCAAAAACTACCTTATCCTGGAGACCATCTAGGATACGAAAATTTTGCCACCCACTGAAATGAAGGGCCACTCATGAGACCCACTCACTAGTGTTGGTTATGCATGGCTACTGTAAATATAGGAATCATTCATCCAGCACTAAAATGAAGCTACCCCTGGGATGGAAAACAGCTACTGTGATCTACAGCAATTCTGCCCAGATGACAGAGAATTCCATAGCCGGTGGAAAAAGCATGGCCTAATTACCTGTTGGCTGGGCCACTCAGACTAACACACCTTCTCTTGAAGACAGCACTGGGAATCTCTACATTAAATCTCAGCCCAATACAGCACCTCCAACTGCACAACAGCTTCTTGTGCTGTGCTGGGGCACTGAGGTCAACACCAACTAAACAGGTAATGTCTTGTTGCATCAGCCCCCCCACCAGACTAATCATTTGTCTCCCAGCTAATGTTAGTGCAGGGTGCGATTTATTCTTAAAAAGGAGCCTGACCTTAAAAAGCCATTCAAAGCTACTCGCCTGTATAAAATCCAGTTTCAGCAAGTTCCACAAGTTAGTGTGAAAGTGTCAAAGAGTCACGACCTGTTCTGCAGGCATCTTCCAGCAACCAAGATATAGGGGACCTCCCTAAGCCTATAATTAAACCCCCTTGTTCTCTCAGACCATGCAAAGTCTTTCTGGGGAGAAAGTTTCCACTTCCAAACAAAACCCAGCCAACCCAGGCTCTCTCACTCCTCCCCCACCCCCATCCATGCCCACTGACACAAAGGCAGTTCCATGTGGGAGAAGAGATGCCTGTTATAACAGTGGCGAGATCACTCCTGTTTTTACAGGCTAAAAGACAAGGGGTATTTTTCCCCCCCAACATTTATCCAATAGTACAGAGCTGCTTTGATTTTCATGGCAGTAATACAAAAGGGAGCCACTGCCACCATGACAGCCAGAGCCAGGGAGCTTCTGTGGCCAGAGTCACAGAACCGCCCCTGGCTGGGGACCCCCCAAGGCCAGAGACATGGAGCAACCCCTAGCCCAGCTGGGGAGATGCTGCAGGAAGGAAGAGTGGGACTGAACTCCTGCCTGCATGCTGGGGGCAGGGGGAAATCAGTTTGTGTGCACGCCAGGAATTGCCAACCTCTGAACCAGAGCATTTTGACATGTTTGTATAACTTCTTAAAGACCTCCAATGATGGTGATTCCACAACCTCCCCAGGAACTTGCTCCAATGCTCAGCTATCCTCACAATCAGGAAGTTACAGCTCCCTTGCTGCAGTTTAAATCCACTGCTTAACATGCTATTCTCAGAGGTTAAAAAAATAACTAACTATCTTCAAATGCCTAAAAGATTACATTCCCCCTGCAGTACTTTTCTCCAGACTAACCCCATTTTTTAATTTTCCATGAGTCATATTTTCTAGATTGTTTTGGTTTCTCTGCTCTAGATTTTCTCCAGGTTGTCCCCATCCTTCCTGAAGAGTGGCACCCAGAACTAGATACATTACTCCATTTGAACTGAGCCTTATTAGTGCAGAATAGAGTGTAACACCTACCTCGTGCAGCTTGCTTACACCACTCCAGCTAATATCTCCCAGAATGTTAGGTGTGTGTGTGTGTGTGTGTGCACGCGCGCACGCACGCACGCGCGCATGAGTGCGCACAGAAGTATCATTCATTCCCCCAAATTTTTCTGTTGTATCCCCCAACCCTTCACCCATAATGGAACCTGTCCTTCCCTACTTCTCCTGGGGGACCACAGTTGGAACCAGAGATGCAGCCAGGGCAGAGCAGGGCTGGATGCTGCTTCCTCCAGCTCCTATGCCCCCATGCATGGCATACCACACAATTTGAGAGGCAATGTGCTACAATGTTGACTCACTTTAGCATGTGATCAATGATAACTCCCAGAACCCTATCTGCAGCACTGTCACACGCAGTCCTTTGCCACTTTCTGCGGGTGCACCAGTTCCATTGTAAGGGAGTACTTTGCATTTGTCCTTCAATTTTATCCTATTTAATACAAATCTTTTCTTCTGCTTTTTAAGACCCTTTTGAATTTTAAGCCTCTCCCCTCCAGCTTGTTATTGTACACAAACTTTGTAAGTTTAATTTTTTGAACAGCATCTAAACGGCTTAAGAAGATACTGAAAAGAACTGAATGCAGGACCAAGGCCTGTAGGATCCCATGCAATGTGCTCCTCCAGCCTGAATGAGAACCACTCTCCGGAAACTATTTTCCGACCAGTTATACAGCCACCTTATAGCAGGTCCATTTTGCTAGTCCATAAGAAAGCCACGTGGGATACTTTCAAACAACTTTCTTAACTCACAGATCCCCTACATCAAACCTTCCCCTCATCACGAAGGCTTGGTATCCCAAAGAAAGCTATTAAGTTCATTTTAGTTGTTTTGTTCTTAACGAATCCAGGATATTACGTATCAACTTATCTTTCAGGTGTCTTCAAATTGATTGCTTATTTGTTTCAGTATATTTCTGGGTACCAAAATTAGGAATACAAATGTTTAATTCCCTGGGAAATCCTTATTCCCTTTTTTTTTTTGAAAAAAAAAAACAAACTACTAACAGACTGACACCATATTAGCCCTCTGGAATTTCTCAATCTCTTGAGTGTTCTTACCTTATTCTAGCTTCAGTTGCTACCTCATTTCATTGGCACCCAATTTGTCAAACATCCAATCATTACTGACTTTTTTTGGTGAAAGCTGAAACAAGTCATTTAGCACTTCCATCATTTCCACATTTTCTGTTATTGACTCTCACCCCACCCACATCGCCATTGATTAACTGACCTACCAGGTCCTTGGTCTTCCTCTATTTTTAACACGTATATGTAGAATGTGTTCTTGTCACCCTTTATGTTTGTAAGCAGTTTAATCTTATTTTGTGCATTGGCCTTTCCAATTTCATCCCAACACACCTGTTATTCTTTATCTTTCACATTGTGAACCATTTTCCACTTTTTGGGGGACTCAGTTTCAGATCATTGAGAATCTCCTGATTAAGCCATTGTGATCCCCTGACATATTTCTGACCATTGCTACGAAGTAGGACAGTTTGCTGTTGTGATTTTAATATCTCTGAGAAACTGCCAAATCTCTTGAAGTGCCTTTCCCCTTAGCTTGCCTTCTATGTGATCTAACTTACTAACTCCTGGAGTTTTCTAAAGTCTGACATTGAAAATCATGATCTTTAATTTGTCTGACCTCTCCAATCATTCCTTTAAATTATGAATTCTCATTTCATAATCATTTTTGCCCAAACTGCCTGGCACTTGCAAATTCTCAACAAGTTTCTCCCAATCTGTAGAAGTCAAATCTAGAGTAACCTCTCCCCTAGTTGATTTGTCTTCTGAAATAAAAAGAGTTGTATCCAATGCATTCCAAGGACTTGCTACATAAATCTGTGCCCTGCAGTATTATTTTCCCAACAGATGTCTGGATAGTTTAAGTCCCCCATCACCACCAAGTCTTGTGTTTGTCATCTAATTTGGTATTTTTCAGACAGAAGTAATTTTTTTTCCCCAAATGATCCAGATATTCTTCTGAGTGAAGCTATTTTATACCATACCCTGCCTTCCCACTAAACACACTTTGAGAAACAATGCATGTCCTTCAAAAAATGTATTCACAGTGCTGTAGTGAAATTCTCCACCAACCCTCCCCTACTCAGTTTGGTTTCAACATGTAATACTCAGTTCAAAAAACAGCCTGATAATTTTCCGCCATCCTACACAGTTCTTTCACTGGTATAAACAGTGCTAATGATGTTCCATCGTTTTGTGACAGGAGCTTTTTTGCAAAACAATCTAGTATTTGTTTGGTGTAGTCAGTTGAATAATACAGTATGATTATTTCTTTTGTTCATGGGCCCAGATCCCCAAATTCAATCTATACAAGCCCTCTGTTCACATGAAAAGCAAGAGGATTGGTTTCAGAGATCTGCTTCCACAGATTCACCTGCAGAATCAAAGCTTTGGAGACAAATTTTTTGGAATTATATGGCCAACATAAGGCATTTAAACCCAGAGTTTAGCTGGTTGAGTTTTAACCAGTTTAACAAAAAAGCTTTATATTACTTAAAAGCAAGAGTTTTAAGACATATAAAGCAATTATTTCAATATAGGTAGCCTTTTCCATGCTTACATCTGTAGGCAGTTCTCACTAGGGCAGCAGTTCTCAAAATGGGGTAGCAGCAATCCCACATGAGGTCATGCAGTAGGGAGGTCGCCATTTTGTAATGCAAAAGGGCATCTTCCCAATGGCATGACCTTTCGCATACAGTGTGCATGAGATCAAGATACATGGAGGATACCATTTTTAAATGGTATCCTCCATGCTGTCTCGGGTCACAGGAATCAAGGCATCTGAAAATGGTGTCACGAAGGGAAAGTATTTGGGAAATGCTGAGTAGGACATTAGCCACCACACAAAACCTATTTTTAAAATGAGTTAAGCACTCTAAGTTCAAAGGGTGAAAAATAATGTGGTAAAGATACAATTTTAGACATTCAAAGGTTTTAGGTATTCAAAGCAATTTTTAAAGAGTATAAATCGATATGGTTATAAAATTTTCAGCTGTGATATGAAAGGAAATCAATGAGCTGATCTGTTTTTAAATGTATTTATGAACCTGAAAAGACAGTCTGCCTGAGCCATACAACTCCTTTTTAAAAGAAAGCCAGAAAAAACTGTTTTCACATATAAATCTTTCCCAATATAAAACAAAAAATTACACTGAAACTGAATGACTGGAAGAGATTTTAAATGTATACATTAAAATCTAGGTTTTCCACCATTTGAGCTTGTTTTCATTACCCAGAACAGTCCATTTCATTTGGTTCACAGCTATTTTTCATCTGTTTACTTGCACTAGCATATTGCCACAATATTGGATATGAACACTGTATATCTTTCAAAAAATTCTAGTGGGTATCCCAATAAAAAGTAGACATATACCTCTTCACTGGGCTTATGCTTGGTCTATTTCCCAGGTGTGGATTGTTCTTTTTTTAAGTTATTAAAAACCACCTTATTTTCTGGTAATTTTGACTTTGAGTCCCCTCTAACAAATATTTAAAATTAAGAAAGAAAACAAAATCTAACTGGTTTTAAGATCTAATTTTTTTCTTTAATACAGAAGAAAAACCTCACACTTTAATGATCTGGAAAGAGAAGTAAAGGATGAAATGGCAAAATCTGAAGATAATTAAACTCAAAACAGACTGAAACAAGTTACAAAGGCATCTCACAAAACTGAATCATCTCAAAACTTCTCTGTTAGTCTGTAAGGTGCCACAGGACCCTTCGTTGCTGTCACAAAACTGAGTGACTGAGCAAAAAAGATAAGACATTCGCTGTGGATAAGTGCAAATTAAAGCATACTGGAAAATTTAATCCCTACTGAACCCACAAAAATGGTATGATCTATAGCTGTCAATACTTTAGAATAGTCTGCAATCACTGTAGATAGTTCTCTGACAACATGCACTCAATGGGTAGCACCGGTACACCCACACCTAGAAACTGCGTGCAGTTCTGCTGGCACCATCTCAAAATAAGATATATCAGAATTGGAAAGGTTCAAAGGGCAACAAAAGTGATTAGAGGTATGGAACAGCTTCCATATGATGAGAATAAAACACTGCCACTGTTCATTTTAGTAATGGGGACAAACAGTAAATATGATAAGTGAGCTATAGAATTACAAATTGTGTGGAAAGAGTATAACAAAACACCATTTACTCCTTCACTTAACACAAGAGCCAGAGGATCACACAATGATATTAATAGGCAGCAGGTTTCAAAACAAACTAAAGAAAAATAATTCGCATAATGCGCAGTAAACCAGGATGATGTCTTAAAGCCTGAAATATAACTAGATTCAAAGCAGAACTAGACTAGTTTACGGAAAATAAGCATCACCTGCTAGAATCCAAGATGGTTAGGGATACAACCCCATGATCTGGGTATCTCTAAGCCTCTGAGTGCCAGAAGCTGGAAGTGGACAGCAGGTGAATCACTTGAAAATACCCTGCTCCGTACATTCCCTCTAAAATGCTTTACCCCACTGTCAGAAGACAGGATATGAGGCTAGATCGGGGTCTGCAACCTGCAGCTCCGGAGCTGAATGCAGCTCTTTTGGATTTCTCTGTGGTTCCTGACCCTATAAAAGCAAAGTAAACAAAAACCCACCTGATTATTTTTGATAAACGGTGAACATCCTGTATCACATTACAAGTCATTTGTGTGTGCTGTTCTAAAATAGGGGTTACAAAAAGTATGGTTTGATATTATTTATTAAGGACCTTCTCATATTCACATGCATTGTGGCTCTTGACTTACTGAGTTTTTTTATTGAATTAAAAAATGGTTCTTTTTGCTATTTTGGTTGCCGACCTTTGGGCTAGATCAACCATTAATCTGACCCTGTCTGGCCACTCTCACATTCTTATGCAATATTTTGTTTCTCTCCTAATACAAAAAAAGGATAAAAATGCTTAGTAAGCACTGACAGCAAGGATTTTAGCCACATAAGCCTCAGGACACATTCCCCCACCCTGCCCCGCCCAAAAAAAAAATTCATTGCTTCTCAGGTATTATACCCACTTTACCGATACAGTCCCCCTACCCACTAATAGAAACTGCTACAAATACACAATATTAGGAGCTACATTTTCAGTTGGCACATGGTTATTTTTGCTGTTTCCTCATTTGAATAATTTTGGGTTTTTCCCCCCATATAATTAGCATACACTATTTTATATCAAATAATTCCCACATGATCTGTCCAATAACAGATGCACCTATTTTTTGTTTTACAGAAAAAACATTAACATCATAGCATCTAAAGAGGCAGTATTACTTCAACTAAATTATTAAAAACAGCAATGCTCTTCTTGCCGAACTGTAAAGATGCTACAGGTCTGCCTGTGAAAACATAGATGCTAGATATTAAATAGGAGACACACAAGTCAACAACTATTTACATAATCTTCCATGTTAGATTTCTGATCATTTTGGATAATCCCATTATAGCTCCACATAAAATGGATCGCAGGAATTATGCACAGCCCTGAAATCCACAGATATCCACTTCATAGTTGCAGGTATCTGCATCAGCAGATGCAGATATGGGTATCTGTGGATCATTTTTGCAGATGTGGATACCAATTTCCTGTGTGTGCAAGACCCTATATTGTGAAAATATTTACAAAGTAGTAAAAATCTCATGAAAAACTAGACAAGAATCTATTTCCATAAAAGAGAACATAAGCTACTTCTTTATACACTAAAGACTTCTATAGAAGAACATTTTAGATAGTAAATGGGGCATTTTTAAAAATACAGAAATAGAGGAAAAATTCAAGTTAAACTTTTGCATACTTATCATATACTATCATTCAGATTCCTTAGAGAAAATTTGAATTTACTGTAACTCATACTAAACAGAAGAATTCATCTATGTCTTAACATTCTCATAACCTCCCTCAAACATGCAAAGAACAACTGTGTCTCAAAATCTTCTTAAAAAATGAAAATGTAAACCCACAATCACCTCTCTCCAACATGGTATGACAAGACTTACCTCACTATTAATTAATTAATAAATAAATTCAATTCCTAAAATACAGCTCTAAGTGGAATAATAAATTTTATTGCAGTAACAAAAATCAGGGTTGGAAACTTTTAAGTACATGTTTCTAAAGGGAATAATCTATCAAGCCACAGGAGGTGACTAGAACTGCCATCATCATTGCTGTTAACACAAAGGAATGTACTGGGGAGGAAAAGGGGAGACAAAAGCCCAACAATGTCTACCAGACTCAAAAAGAATTTAAGAGGGGGAGAAATTATCCCAAGCAACACACAATTTTGGTATAAAATTAAAGTAGTAGTTTTACTATGACATTAATTACCACATTAAACTTTCCAGCCACATCAACTAAACTTTCCACAAGTTCTAATATACTAACATTTCTACAGCTTAATGCAGAAAAAAATGAAAGCACTGTTTATAATGTTTCTCCTCTTCCCATTCAAATCATAATACTGTACACAAAAGTAGCACTCAAAGTGAAAAAATATGGAATATTGGAATTCATTACAGTATTTTGCAACTTGCAGTAAATTGGTATATCACATTAAATATTTGAGATATGGAATGCTACATATTGGGTTAAGCACAAATTGCTGTTGGATTTTCTGCAGTTGAGGCCTTCAGAATATGATCAGTTTATTCCAACATAAAATTTTGTAAAGGTTTACTATCATATGGCTCATCCAGTCATCAATGAGCCAAGTATTAAAATTCTAGCCAGATTTTTTATGCCTCACACACAAAATGCACTTTTACTCAATTACAGTTTTCACTAGAGTATAAGTTTGTATTTCACAACAAATAATAAAAATACTTTGGACAAAAAATATGAATGAACTCCTAGGGATTTAATATAAAGCAGCAGCAATCCTATTTTAAAAACCATTGAAGCAACATACAATAGTCATTTTAAACAGACTAGCTTACATTAAAACAATCAGTTTCTAGGTACTATGAATTGCTGTCATGCAGCTATACTTCTGACCATGCACACACCCTCCCCATAAGTTACAATCCACCTCAAAAACAAGGTAGTTGTACAGGGATAAAAAAAAAAAGAGTCTTCTGGCTTGATAATACACTCATGCCTGAAAAGCTCCAGTAATCACTTAAACTTCTAATACAATCCCAAATTAAACTCCACACTCCATTAAAGGAGCCTCATGGAATTTTTTGTTCTGGGCACTGAATTCAATTCACAGCACACAAATACAAAACAAATTAAAACATCTTCAAAACTTTCTACCTACAAAGCAATTTTATAACATAAATCACATTTTAATGTTGGAAAACACAAAATTTCAGGGCACTGTAACAGTGAAGCCTGTAATTCCTCCTCACAGGAGCTAATTTTAATGTAAACAAAGTGGACCAGAAAAATAGATATGACCAGCTGGCTAAACTACCCTAAGACCTATAACTCAAGAGTCCACATTTAACAAACCAAAGCAGCGTCTATCTCTTCCGATTTCCCATGAACAGTTTAGGCTCCTCTCCATCAGACAACCTACAGTACTATTATTACTATAAAATTCTACTTTTCAAAAAAGCTATTTATTGGAACAATTTGGAAAACTATTATGACAAAAAAGCGAAAAGAGGGCATTATTTTTAGAACTCAGGCAAGACTTAGAAAAGGCCAGATGTGATACTAAAATACAGGGTCATCTCCACCAAACCTCCCAATCACCTTAAAGTTACCTCTTTGCAGCATGCACGGTTTCCAGTACAATTTTATTTGACCTTTAAAGAACTCTCACAGGCAACAGCTTTTTGCTGTCATTTGGGTGATTGAAGAGAATGAGTTTTTCTGCACTTAAAAAACCTCTCTGTTTGAAAAAGTAATACAGCCAATGTAAAAATTTGTCATCATGACAATCTTACAGTTACATCACATCTTTTATCCTGGCAGATCTTAAAAATGTTTTTAAGCTACACATAAATGGAAATTAATTGCACAAACACAAGGCATTTGGAACGATCTGCGAAATGACATACTGATATTGTTAAAGCTGTGTAACTATATTAACATAACTTGGTTCCTTTGCATATGCCTATTAATTGCTGAAGGAATAATTTAGCTCTGGAAATCTTTCAGGATATGTATTTTATTCCAAAACACAAAACTGTGCTCAGAACTAGTGTTTCCGTGAACACAGGACACAGTTACTGTTGCAAAACTCAAACAAACAACAATATTTTATATACAGGCCAGAGAATTCTTTGGATAGAGAAGGAACTTTAACCCATAACCATGCAATACATAAAACCTAATTTTAATCTAAGCAGTAATTACTGATGTTACTACCTACTTCTTTATTCCACCAAAACCAACTTTTATTCTCAACCTGCATTAAACTTGACAAATACAACTCTTAAAAACTAGCATAACTTAAAAATCACTACTTGACACAAGAAATTGTTTATTAGTAGCATTTAACATAATAATGTAATCAATTTACAAGCATAAATCAGAAATTATACCTCAACACTCAGTGGTTTTCTAACAGGCACTACATCATCTCCCTCACTCATACAATAACCAAGCTGCCAATCCTTCTTTTCTCTCTAACACTTAGGGTGGTATGGGCCCAGAGCAACCCACTGCCAAAAGATAGGGCCCTCTGACCATTCCCTTAAACCAGCATTTGAAAGCTCTTTCAGAGAGAGGGATGCTCAGAAGAGCTAGACAGATGCCTTGTTACCTTAATCTCACTGCCCATCAACCACTACCCAACCTCTCACGCTCACAAAGACATGCCCCCAGCCCCATCACTACCCTCCTTGGAAGATATCTGAGGGAATCGCCAAAAATCCCTCAAACAACTGGTATATGTACATAGCTCCACAGCTGGCAGCTGTGCTGGCCCAGGCTCCCTTCTCTCTCTCTCTCTCTCTCTCTCTCACACACACACACACACACACACACACTCATGAGCCAGGCCTCA
This sequence comes from Carettochelys insculpta, assembly GCF_033958435.1. Taxonomy (NCBI): domain Eukaryota; kingdom Metazoa; phylum Chordata; order Testudines; family Carettochelyidae; genus Carettochelys; species Carettochelys insculpta. The sequence goes on from NC_134140.1 coordinate 16,952,366, forward strand.
CTGCCTGTGTCCCCATCAGCACCGCACATAGCCAGCCTGCTCCCCCCCCACACACACACCCTACCTGTGTCAGGCCCGACAAACCATCAGCCCACACCCTGCCAGCTGCCCTCCCAACAGAAACATCCCATGCCTGTCCCTTGGGCACAGAAGCCACCCACCACTGCCCAGCTATGGAATGACACAGTAAACTGTAACCTGCTCCCAGCCTTGCACCTCACTTCTCTCACCCCCCGAAACCCACGTCGCCCAGGGCCCCAGAACCAACCCTACACCTCACCTCGCCCCTACCCCCGTCGCACGAGGACCCGTGGCCGGCCCAACCCCTCGCCACCCGCGTGGCCCGGGGACCCGTGGCCGGCCCCACACTCGCTTCCCGTCTCACACACACGCATCGCCCAGGGATCCACAGCCCGCTTCATACCTCGCCTCCCCCCTCGCAGCCGCGTCGCCCAGGGACCCGTGGCCGGCCCCACATCTCATCGCCCCCCCTCCCCCCAGAACTCACCTGCGCTCGGTACCCTCCCCCACACACCACAGCAGGCTGTCCTCTATGCCCCCCAACCGGCCGGCACCTGGGGCAGCGCCGTTGTCCTTGGCCCCACTGCCTCCCCCACGGGCACCGACCCGGCAGCTGCCCCGGCGCGCTGCCTCCCAGGCTCCCAGTGCTTCCCCGCGCCGCCCGCCAGGTACCTGCCCCTCAAGGCCAGCCCGGGCGGCCTCCCTCTGCATATGAACAGCGCGTCTCAATGGCAATTGAACAAAACACAGCCAGCTCCGCCCCGTCCAGACACGATCCACCCATTGGCAGGGTCGGCAGGCCGCTGACCTCTCACACCTGCCGCCATAGGGCCGCACTGCACACTTAGCCCGCCCACAGGGCCGGGCTCACATCGCCGCGACGCCCAAGTCAACGCGCCTTTCCGGACTACAACACCCAGAAGGCTAGGCGTTCTGGCGGCGCCATGCTTGGTGCACACGCACATGCGCAGTGGAGGACATCACAAGGTGGAAGTGGTATGCCTGGTCTGAGTTTTAACGTCATAATCTCCCCGGATGAAACCGCAAAAAGCCAGTCTACCCGGTTCCCTTGCCCCTCTTGGATGCGTGTTATAATTCCTCAACCTCAGATTAGAAGTGGATGAGTAACGTTGTACGCATGCGCAGTGGAAACCTGGCTTTCGTGGTCCGGGGGCGCTGGCGAGTCAATGGGCATGTATTTTGAGGGGGGCGGGGCAATAGCTTTACAATGGTTCTGACGCGCGCGCGCTGCGGGGTCGTGCGGCTCGCCTGTCAGAGAGGGGTGGGATGGGGAGGTGCTCACCGCGGAGCCGTGGCTCACAGCGGGGTGGGCTGGTGGTGCCGCGCTCTGATTGTGTGCGCGTCTCACTCAGCATCGCCAGACCTTGTCAGCCCGTGTGTGTGCGTGTGCGTGTGCGCGCGTCCCAAACCCTCTCACCCAGCATCGCCAGTGCCTCTGAGCCCCTGTGCGTGTGTGACAGACCCCCTCACCCGTCACCAGTGCCTTTGAGCCCGTGTGTGTGTGTCACAACCCCCCACCCAACATCCCCCGTGCTTCTGAGCCCGTGTGTGTCACACTCTCGTCACCCAACATTGCCAACCCCTCTGAGCCCCTCTGTGGGTGTGTCACAAACCCCCTCACCCAGCATCACGAGCCCCTCTGTGTGCATGTGTCACAACCCCTCATCCCACATCACCACTGCTGCTGAGCCCGTGTGTGTCACACTCCCCTCACCCAACATCGCCAGCCCCTCTGAGCCCCTATGTGTGTGTGTCACAACCCCTCATCCAACATCACCAGTGCTGCTGAGCATGTGTGTGTTGCACACCCCCTCACCCAGTATCACCAGTGCCTCTGAACCCCCGAATGTGTGTATGCATCACACACCCCTCAGCCAACATCACTGCCACTGAGCCTGTGTGTCATAACCCCTCACCCAACATTGCCAGTGCCTCTGAGCCTGAGTGTATGTATGCATGCATCACACCCCTCCTCAGCCAATATCACACCGGTGCCTCTGAGCCCCTCAGTGTGTGTGTATGCTTCACACCCCACTCATTCAGTATCACCAGCCCTCCTGAGCCTCTGGGTGTGAGTATCTCAGTCTCTCTCACCAAGCATTGCCTGCTTCTCTGTGCCCCTGGGTGTGCCTCAGAGGGGATGGCAATGCTGGGTGGGGGTCTGAGACATGCGCACACCAGAGGCATCAATGGGGAGTGGCAAAAAGAGACATCAACTTCCCTTCCCCCCTGAATAACCCTGCTGCTGCAGGATAATGGTTCCTGCCTCCTCACCCAGGGGAGTGAGAAACGTCGGACTCAATTTATGCATCTCTGGCTCTGCTATTTCTTGGAGGCTCTCCCCCACCCTGACCAGGCACATTGATTGAAAAGCTAGTTCACACTTCTGTCTCCTCTCCCTCCCTCCAGGCTGACTATTCTTTGCTCTATCACCTAAGAACACTTCACCGCAAAAGCAGCAGACTAAAAAATGACCACCTGCTGGGATCTTTCCCTGCTGTCAGGAAACAAACCTGCTGCCACACCACAGACACTGCTTAAATTACACTTAAAACTTTCCTATTTTTACCAACTCTCCAATTTTGGGGAGAATGACAGTACCCCATCATGGGGCACCTGTTCTTCCATTTAGTTACACTTAGAAGTTGCCTGAGAGACTCTTTCCTTTGCAATGGGCTGGGTCAAGATTACCAGGAAGGGTCCAGACTGTTACACTCAAATGTTGATTCCTTCCTAGCATAGTAAATGAACTTTTGAATTCTAACAACTTTTTCCTAGAACACCTTTGCTACTCGATATTGTGCAGAAACAACAAACCAGCCAGCCATTTTATAGCTGCGTGTCTCCTGCACTATCCTCTTTCAGCTGTAAGTAATCGTAGCTCCTCTTTACTTTTTTGTATGACTGATGGGAGCAGAGTCTCTCAAACTTGAGTACCTTCAGTGAATGTCATGGAGGTGAATGTTTATACTCTCAGATCTTCCTTCCAATGCTTTGTATTTATTCATAACCAGGGGTGATATTAACAGATTTCTTACAGGTAGCGTACTGTACCCTTTGGTGGTGGGGGCTGGGATAAAAACAGGTTTTTTTCTGTAAGGAATGTAAGTGTTGGGTGGGGTGTGGGGGATTCAGGGCAGAGGGATCAGGTGAAGTGGGGGGTACAGGAGGTAGGGGTTTGGGGTGTGAGGTACTGTTCCCTCTAAGATGTTTCATCTGTGAGTGGCATGAGTTTTGTCTTGTGCAGCAATACTGAGGTTATATGTGCTTGTTCAGATGTGTGCCACCATGGCACCATAGCCATCAATTCCCAGTGGAGGTGTTTTTAAAGCAGGCATGCACACACAGAAGGAAGTAGGGAGCCCAGCCATGTGTGCACACGCACATACAGACACACACGATTGGGGCCAGGCCTTCAAGGGTGGCTGGGCTCTCCTGGCTGTGCAGAGCAGTTCATAGGGGTCGTAGTGGCGTTGTGTCTCCCTGAAACTCTGCCAGCTTGAGAGGGGGCTTGAGAACTGACTCCTTCAGTCCCACCCCTTCCACCCTCAGTTCCTCTCCTTCCAGGGGCATGGAGCTGGGCTTCTCCCACCTTGTTCTGAAGCTTGGCATGGCTGTCAGCCCCACTGCCTGCCTCCCAAAACCTGAAATGATGCCCTGGCGCACACCCAGGGCCTCAAAGGGGCTGGTGATGCTGGGAGAGGGGACTGAGACATTCACACTCTCAGGGGCTCAGAGGCACTGGTGATGCTGGATGAAGGGATGGTGACACACGCACACCCAGGGCCACAGAGGGGCTTACAATGCTGGGGAGAGGAACTGAGGGATTTTCCTCACTCCTCCTGGCCACTCAAAGAGCCTGCGATACAGATCCAGGCCCATCATAGGTAATGAAAAGTTCCTCAGACCATTGCTGACAGCAAAGGCCAACACCACAGCCTTTGTAGGCAACAGCCTTCCATCCTTTCCAAAGTACAGCAATATCCCAGCTGAAGCCTCAGGAAACATTTCCAGTGCCTCTTAGGTCAAAGCTCCCGTTTTCAAACTAGCCAACAACCGCCTCCATTCCAGTTGCACCTCACTATTTGCCCTTCAGACAAGGTCACACGCATGAGACAGTCCAGGCCTTGTGGGTGGAGGATCTCCAACCTATAATAGCCAGAGGACTTGTCCATCTCTAGCAGCTGACCATGGTCTTGACTGCTCATCTCAGAGGTATAGTAGCCCTAGCCCCAAAGCAGAGTACTCCATGGCAGGGCTCTATATGCAGCCCTGCGAAGGAGGCTCAGGACAGCCCTTTGGCCCTGGCCCTTGCCCTGGCCCTTCAGAGGGGTCTCAGGGGTTATGGGGGGAAGAGGGACTCTGACCTTGGCCCACACCACAGCTGAGGTTCCAGGGGGATCCTCCAGCCCCACAGAGGATGCTGGCGGTGGGGGGGGCTTCTGGCCCTGCCCTGCAGAGGGGGCTCGGGAGGAGGAAAAGGAGACTTTGGCCCCAGCCCCGCACCACAACTGGGGCTCCAGGGGAGGCCTCCAGCCCTGCCCCCAGCTGTGTGCTGCAGCCCTGTGCTTTGACCCCATGCCATGGCAGGGGGCCCTGTGCTCCAGCCCCCACCCCACACCATCGCTCTGGGGAGAAAAGGAGGGGCCCTGGCCCCGCACTGTGGTGCGACTCCAGCCACACCCCGCAGAAGAGGCTCGGGGAGAAGGGGGCTCTGGTCCTGGCGCAGCAAAGAGGGCTCCACACTCCCTGGCCCCACAGAAGAGGCTTGGAGGGGAGGAGAGCTGTGGGGGGAAAGGGGGAGCTCCAGTGCTGTGGCGGGGGCTGCAGCCCCACACCATAGTAGAGCTTCAGCCCCATGCTCCCTCCCCCTCCCATGCTGCAACGTGCCAAGAGTGACATGCATGCCAGGGGTTGCTGAACCCTGGTCTAGAAGAATTGTGGGAGAAGACATTAATCTCCTCTATGTGCCTGGCAAATTCCCATGGTCCCCTTGTCCCCGTATTTCTCAAAAGGAAGGAGAGGGTGGGCTGGTTTTGTGTCTTATTGTATAAGAAAGGTTTATACTGGATTGTTTGGAAAGCAGTTAGTTATGAGGAACTGGAGGGCATTCGGACAGTACTAAGACTGTCTGCCTCTTGTGACTGCATTTCCACCTACCATTACCATGGTCATGAATTACAACTCATAGAATCATAGAATGCTACGGCTGGAAGGGACCGTGAGAGGTCATCAAGTCCAGCCCTCTGCCCTCATGGCAGGACCAAGTACTCTCGATGCCATCCCTGATAGACATTTATCTAACCTCTTCTTAAATATCTCCAGAGATGGGAAATTCCACACCCTCCCTAGGCAGTTTATTCCAGTGTTTGACCACTGTGACAGTTAGGAACTGCTATAAATAGAATCATAAATTAAAATCCTTTTAATAGGTTTTTTTGCTGTTTCTACCCTTCACCCTTTGGTGCTTGTAGATATTTATACAGTAAACTCTTTCATATCCGGTATTCTATCATCTGGAACTCTCAACTGGAATTTTAACCATAAGTAAATTTTAGTTACGTTTTCCATAAGTACAGTATACTGAGAGTGAATACAAATCTATACAGCAAATAGAGTATACGTTTACAGTGTACAATAGTACTGTTGTTGGCCAATAAAATACTCTGCATACATTTTTGTTTGTTTCTTAATATTGAACCTCGTTTTTCTTGAGTTTATGCATTATTAGGTATACCTCTCTATTATCCAAAATATATGGATATCCAGCAATCTCCCAGTTCTCAGGCTGCTGGATAATGAAAGAGTTTACTGTAGTAATATAATGTTACAACACACTACCTTACTCACGATCTTGCCTTGGCATTGATTATATCTGACTGCACTGTAAATGTGTGGTGCATTCTGAGACTGTGCAGGAGCAAGGGCCAAACCTAACAGATTTTGGTGCAGAATCAAGGCCTAAAATCAGCAGTGTTTGTTTGCAGGAAAGCCCTAGTTCATATAGTTTCCATGCTTTTAATTCTGGTACTACCATGTGGCCAAATCAAAGTTCTTTTACCCCTCCCCCCATGCTACTTCAGTATTTCTTTGATTGTAGGCTTTGCTTTTCTGCTTTCCCACATAAGTCTTATGAGACCCAGCTTGTTGAATTCATCCCTGGTATTTTTAATGTCTCTCCATGCTGGCATTAAGGCCTTTCTAAACAATTTTGTAAGGCCACCCTTCCTGCACTATTCAATCCATCACAGTACAATAAATTATCTTTGAAACAAATTATTTCTTTGGCTAAGTGTGCACTACCACTTTACTGCACTGCAACTTTTCGGCTCAGAGGTGTGAAAAAACACCAGTACCATTCCCCTCTGAGTGCAGCAAGTTACCTCCCTATAAAGCACCAGTGTAAATGGGCTTTGTTGCCAGCACTGTTAGCTGCTCCCCTCCTGAGGGTGGCTTACCTAGAATGCTGGGAGAGCTTTCCTCCAGCACTCTTCTGTAGCCATGCTTTAATATGAAAGTGCTGCTACCTCAGCGCTTCACTTATAGACATGTAAACAATGCCTTTCTTATGCTACCTCTACTAGTTTACTTCCAAGATGTGCTGAAAAGATTACCTACAGTGCACAGGTCTCCTTTAGCTCCTAGTGCTGGTCTCTGAAATACTTTTCGGTTGTATTCATGTTGCATCTGGCCATAACCATTCTAAACATAGAAAAATTGTATCTCAGCTGTTTTCATGATCCTATCCATGACCTTGTTCGGCAATGCTAGGGCCATATCCTGCGATCATTTTTGTACGTAGAACTCTGTATTGAAGACCTGATCCCTTGGGCGCTTCATAGAATACCAGAACACTAGAATTGGAAGGGACCTTGAGAGGACAGCAAATCTCCTGCCAACTACTCACTACTAACTATTTTCCGCACTCAGACCAGGCCTACACCAGGCGAACAGATGAATGGCTAATAATGATTCCTGTGGCCAGAGTAATATTACAGTTTTATGTAACTTATGTGCAATTTGTTAGGAAAATTCTAGATTGCCTATCTGTATTACTCTCATAGCTCCTAAGGTACAGGAGAACTGTGAAGCGGTTATGCATATGCTCAGCTGCTTTTGGATTACCAAGCACTTTAAAATGTGATTACTACATCATTATATGGTGCACATTTTTTTTCCCTGCAGACTCAGATAGATAATGCAAAATGCACATCTGAAATTTAACATAATTCTGCACTGTGGATAAATACTTCATCTCATTCACTTTCCTGTTTCTTTCTTGTAGTTTTTTTAATGAAAAGATTACATTCCATGATGAGCTCAGAGGATATGTAGTGTCAGAGAGGTAGCCAGGGTAGAGGATATGGAAAAATCTATGGGTTAGATTGGAGCAATATCCTCCCAGTTTGCCCCCTTGATCAAGGCTGGGGATGAAGTGCTTCATTTTCATTTTTGATTTACATTCCCCTTTCAAAACAGGAATGTAGTGTAGATGCAGCCATACTGGCAGCAAATTACGCCCTCGCATTCCAGTCCTAACTTAGCTCTCCTCTACCACACCAGTTAGCAAAGCAGAGAGTAGCAGCTGCTTACCACTGTACAAGTGCATCCCAAGATCCAGGTGGTTTACACAAGGTGTTATGGAAGCTTTAAGCTCCCTCTAATGCTTCTACAAAGACATGCAGCACAAGGGGTGATTAAGCCCCAAATGTGTTGTTTGACATTTGTAATGGAGGGCTGCAAGGGTCTTCCAGAGTTCATCCAGTCTAGCCCCCTGCACAGGGGCAGGATCAAATATACCTGCATCATCACAGAGGGTGTTTGCTAAACTGGTTTCTATCTGTATGAATAAAATACACTCACACTGAGTATATGGTGGAATGCAACAAAATAATCTAGAAAATGGTATTCGAGGATACTCATCTCATACATAGTTCTACATAGTGCCAGATGATTACTATGAACCTTGTCACTGAGGATCTTTGGATCCACAGACACACTGCGATGGGTTCTCCATGAGATTCCACCTGGAACTGGGGTACCACTAAGCTGTCCTGGCCTACCTGCCTGGATTGTCAACCATGCTATACTGCTGCAACAAGCTACCAAGCCTGCCAGCCTGTACTATCACCAGCATATATACATGTAAGGACATACCCAGCTGCAGTTACAGGCAGGCTATTTGACCAGCCCCTGCATGGGAAGGCCTCAGCATGAGGGCAATAACCAACTCCTCAGGCACACACATATACACCCCTCTGGCTATACCCCCAAATTATACAGTCTTGCACTGCACAGAGAAATGTAGATCATAAACTCCTGAAATTCATTCCCTTCCTCAGTGTGGAGAGAAATATACAACAGTCATTTGCCACCAAGTTATGATTCCCACACACTGGTTTGGATAAAGCAAAAACAAGTTTATTTTAAGTGGTTATAAATTATAGCACACAGTTAAGCAGATTACCTAGGAAATAAACAAAAAATGCAAACTAAATTTAATGCACTAAACAGTATGAATAGCTCATTCTCACCTGGAGAAATGATACAAAGAGACTGTAGGGTCTTAAGGGATAAGCTGCATTTGCTTAAATTTTGAAATCCCAGGTATTCTATTCACAGGCCAAAAATCCCTTTAGCCTGGGTCCAGCACATCCCCAGTTCCATCTTTTTCCTCAGGTGTTTCCAGGAGTGTTCTTAGCTGGGGAGACACTGAAGAACCCTAGGTACCGTCACTCCCCTCCTTATATTGCTTTTGCATACAATTGAGGTATCTTTCAAGAGATAGGTGAAATTTATTTTTTTTTAAATGAGCCAATATTTTCCAACTTTGTTGGCACTTGTCCTATAACTATCTGTTGGGCACAAAAGAAAAAGAAGTTTATAATAGCATCCCTATGCGATAGAATTTTGGATGCCTGGGCTATTCACACAGAATGGGAATTGTCTTCAATCACACAACTATACATTTTCTTTCGTTCTATTTGGCAATCTTTGGAGAACTCTGAGGAGTATGGTGTCCTGTGGCAAGTAGCTTTAAGTCAGACCTGCATAACTTTCAGCTTTCCCAGGAAGCAAAATCCTTACAAGCTTGAAAACTTTACTGGAAATAAAGACATGTTATTAACAAATATTGTAGGCCAGTTATCTGTTTATTTCACTTTATCTGATGCAAAATATTCATAACATTATTATCATCTGATAAAGGAAGAAACCATTATATTTTTCTGATGATATTCAGAATGATTACAGGCCAAATTTTCACACAGTCCTCAACCCAGTTGTCTAATACATGCCCAAATATTAGGCATAGAATCCTTCACCTGTATTCCTGCTTGCAGAACCTCTTTTCTGTGCTCACACTGCATCTTCTCAGATCACACCTTATCCCTGAGTAATCTCATTGCAAACACACACTTGACTACCATCTCTAAGTTGAGGATTCATGGATCTCTCTCTCTCCTGATCTATCTCCTTCTGTCCAAACTGAAACCTCATCCTGTTTCTCTGACACTTCCTTACGGATGTCTAGCTGTCAGGACTCAATCACTCCTCTATACTCGTCCCATTACTCCTTTTGTAGTCACTGTGGAGATCATCACCATCCTGTCTGTCACTCAAGTTTATAATCTAGGAGTCATCTTCAACTCCCTTTCAGGACATGTATGAATACTGCCAATTTTTTCTGCATAAACTCACAAAGCTAAAATATTTCCTTTATAGCTCTGTGGTTTGAGCATGGGTTTGCTACACCCAGGGTTGGGAGTTCAGTCCTTGAGGAGGCATTTAGGGAGGTGGGGCAATTAGATTTAATCGTTTTTTTAAAAAAAAGAGGGATGGTGCTTGGTCCTGCCATGACAGCAAGAGACTGGACTTGATGGCCTCCCACGATCCCTTCCAGCTCTATGAGGTGTGTATAGCGAAAATCCTCATCAAGGCTCAGTTCAGTTACTGCTGCAGCCATCTCTCTGACACATGCTTTCTAGCCCTTCTCATATCCTTTCAGGATGCTGCTGCAATCATCATTTTCCTAGCTGTTGCTTTGACTAGGGCATCTCTGCTTTGCATCCCTTCACTGGCTCCTTTGTCATGTTATGGCCAAATTTGCAAGAGCAAAAAGTCAGGTTTTATGCCTGGGTGGTGGGTAGCATAGGTAGGGGAACTCATAGCCTTTCAAAGGCACCTCACCTGGCCATGCACATGCTCCACTGGAGGCTCATAGGTTTCCTCCCTCAGCCTGCTCTTGCGGTGGCAGAGGCTGGACTAGGCAGGCTGGGAGCTGCACTGTGCCACTTGCCCTCCCAGTTCTGGGACTTATGACTAAACCAGGAAAGGGAAGCTAGGGGAAGCTGCAGCCGCACCACCTGCCAGCTCTATGGAGCTCTGGGGCCAGGGAAGGCTGCAGCCAAGCTGTCCACCAGCTCTCTGGGGCTGCACTGTATCATGCTGGGGGCCAGTGGTCCTATTGTGTATGTTGAGGGAGGGCTGGATAGAGGCCAGCAGCCAACAGTGACCACAATTGGGGTTGGGGCCTTGGGCAAAAGGGGTGGGGCTGAGGTGCTTGCCTCACCAAGCTCTGGGGGTCACTCACTGCCCATGTTTTTGTCCAAAAGCCAGGCGGGTATGTTCACTGGAGCGCCACATTTTGAGCTGAAACAGCTGAGTTCCAGCACAAAAATAAACCCACCACAAGGAGTGTCTTTGCACTGGTGCTTTTGTGCTGATGTGCCAGTGAGAATTCTTGATTGCTTTTCCTGGCCTAATTGCCCTCTGGAGCTGTCCCACAATGCAGAGCGGGAGTGGCCACTCTTTGACACTCAGCAGTCCCACCCTTCCCTTTAGCTCCAACCTGACAGCCATGCTGTCACTGCTCCTGCACACCAAACAAATCATTATTGTGGAATGATCCTCCTGCCTCCCGCAATGCAAACAGAGGCAGGTGGAGTGCTCCTTTCATATGGATGCAAGTGGTGCATTTGTAAATACACTCAGATTCCTGCAGGGAGGACAACAACCAGTGCTTTTGTGTCACCAAGAAAGTGTCAGTAAAAAACTCTGGAAGTGCAGACACAGCCTTAAGCACAGCAAACATAAGTTGTTTGTCTTCAAGGGTTTCACAGCCAATCTCACACATCAGCTTCTACCTTTCATTCCCTTCCGAGGCAAAAACTCTTGTCTCTGGTCTTGTCAGCCTCATCTCCCATTTGTTAAATTGTCAAAAAAAAAAGCACCTTTATGCTTTCCTGTAGGCTGCTCTTCATGTTTGGGAAGAGCCCCCATTAAACATGTGCAAAGCCACTCATTAGTCTTCAAAACCTTCCTCACGACTCTCCTTCACCTCAATGACAATGGTCAGACCAGTTATACCCTTACCTGTCATGCTGACCAGAAGTGTTTCATTGTTTTCTTGCAGTCCCCCATGTATATCTGTAGCCATCGGTTGTCCCTTGTCTTCCACTCTGTTCTTTGCTTGCCTATTCGTTCTGTGTATGTATGCACCCAGTTCAGTGGCGTCTCAGTCCATGAGTAAGGCATTACAATAACACAAATAATAATCGGTGTGTACAAAAAGGTATAGTTCTGTGCCTAAGTATCCAGCTTAGTGCAAACATGCACATAAGAGGTTACATGCAAAAAGTCAGATTAAGAAAAATATTGCACAAGCAAAATTGGAGGCACAAGTTTAGAGGCCATTACAAAAATAAATAGAAGTGGTGAACGTTTAAGGCCGTGATGTCCAACATGCTAGCCTCTAGCCACATGTGGCTATTTGGCCGGTTGAGTGTGGCTAGTTGGCTTGGACAGTAAATACAGTTTTAGAATAATATAGCTAGTTCACTATAGCAGTAGCCATTATAGTTAACTATAGTGACTGCTGCTTAAAAGCTGGTCAGACACCAGGGGTTTAAAGTAAAGCATCATAGATTTGTTTATTTATTTATTTATGTCTGAGGAGAAAGGAGCAATTTCTGAATGTATATTTTCTGCTGCAGTTTGTTTTGAACTTTTAAATGTAAAAATTTATCTCAGTGCCAAACTCTAAGAATGCAGCAGTCTGATGCTTGCTCTAGAAGAAGCATATTTCTTTCCTCATATGTATGCATGCATGTGTTAAGAATAAAAAGCAAATCTCAAAACACCAATGTAAAGACCTGCCTCAGTGTTTTTTCAGGGTTACTAGTCTGATACAAATTAAAGCAATTAGTCTTTCTGAAAATAAATCTGACTGCAGTTCAATCTGTTCTCTTTGAAGCCTTAGTTTGCAGATAGCAATGGCATTCCACTGGCTAAGCCAGTTCAGTGAATTTCCTGATTTTGCCTAGTTGCTTAATTTCCTGTTGGGCTCACATTTTGCCTAATTCAGGACAAAAAGACCCCTATAAATGGGATGAATGATTGAAACTGCAGAGCTGGACATGGTAATTTGATTGCAGTTTAGTATGTGAGTGGAGCTAGGGTTTCAGAAAAGTACATAGAAGTGACTCTAAAGATTGCCTTCAATAAGGGAAAACCACTGAGTTTACTACAATCCTGTTAAGCTAAGTATCTGCTAGTTCAACACATTTTTTACTTTTCTACATTCCAATTTTAATTTGTGCCAAAGACAAGTGTCTTGCATTCCATACTAATAAGCCTTAGGTCTTTAAAAACTGGTAAAGAAAATAAGGCACTAGAAGCTTTCAGTGAATAGCATATATGGAGTGTTAACATTTACTGCTAGAATGCCTTTGGAGCAGGGCTGCATCATTATTGTGGTCTTCAGCCTCCCATTCAATTTTTCAAGACGTGCAAGTGTTATTATGGTAAAGTAGTGCTTTGTCTAACACAAATGTATAGGGAGGAGTTATGGACATACACAATGTGCATAGCATTCATTCTGTTGTACATCTCTTAGCTTTTTGTATTGTGCTTATCTCCATGGTATTTATGTGCTGCACAAAATTATTAAAGTATAAAGGCCTCCAACAGAGTTTCATTTTTGCTCAGTGTTCCGCCCTAGCAGAAGAGCATAACTTTGTCTGCGTCAGACTTTTTGCTGATCAGTTCATGAAGACGATCAAAAAACATGTTTCACACCCTGACCTGAATAACATTAAAATGGGGCTCAGCATGAGCCTTTCTGGAAAGCAGACCCACAGCTGGAGGCCTGTTGCTGAGACTGGTTATGTTCTCAGGGCCCATATTGCAGAACCTGCATATGTTCAGCTGCATCCTCTTTCTGGATCACAGTGTTTTTGGGGATCATGGAAACTAAGATGATCTTTTAGGACCAATGCTCTGAATTCTGTGTTGATGCTGCATGTGGAGGCCAGGGATAAGGCCACTCTGAAAACTAAGCATACTCAGACTGATCTTAATGCTTATGCAGCGAAAGTGCCAAGTCTTCCTCCTAACAAACCTGAATTTGCTTATTAAACGTTATACTTGTGTCATGCCTTGTCTTTGACCTTGGAGTGGATGAAAAGTCTCAGACCAAAGTATATCAGTTGGAAAGTGAATAGGAGGATCTCTGTTTGGGAGGATTATATTCTACCCTTCAAGAAGAATGGACCCTACCTAATAAGACATTCCCATCTCAAACTACTATGGGACAGACCCTGTGAACTTTGTTGACAAACTTAAAATTGAAAAGTGTCTGTATCGAACCAGACTAATAGTTGGGGTAACTGCATGTGGCCTATATTGTTCTGTAACTCATTTGCCCTTCTAAGGTCATTTCTACTGGTGAGCTTACAGCAGTACAGCTGTACCAATGCAGCTGCACTGATGTAAGATCACTCTTGCAGTCACTCAATGCCAATAGGAGCGCATGCTCCCATCTGCATAATAAATGAGCAGTGGTAGCTATATCAAGGGAGAAGCCCATTCACCAGCCTACTACATTGCTCACCAGCACTTGTTTTTTCACACTCCTGAGTGACATAAGTTTTGCTGACATCAGTGGTAGCGTCAATGTGGCCCAAGTCTCGAGAAGTCTACTTCTCCCAGCAAAGGCTGTCACGTTGATTTTCGTACTCTGCTAGGCAGCCCTACAGTAAGGAACCCAAGGCACTGCTTGCCTTCTTAAACACTTGTGTATGTGGGTGTTATGCTATCCCATCTGGTCTTATAAGCATGAAAAGGGCCAAGCTGTACAGAGAACTGGATTCTCATTTAGTTCATAACCCAGCCAGCTCAGAAAAATGAAGCACGCAAAGGGAATGTCAAACTGTTAGCCCAAAATGGATTAAAGGTGTTTACTTTATGAGGCTGCTGAGAAGATGGGCTAATCCACAGACTCTTTCCTCTCCCATATCTGTCACTAGTGTAGTTAAGAATGAAGCCAACAGGGTAAGAAGTAAATACAGTAAGATTTATTAGACCAATATGGTCTTAAACAGAACCCTTATTAGAGAATTAATGGACATCTATACAAACAACAAAATGGCTCACATGTTAGCAGTGAATGGAAGGACTTGAAGTCTGGAGCCCACTAACTTAATGCACTGGGATGACTGAAAGACAATAAGAGAAAACAACAGTACCTTCTTTCTCCTTGTGCTGGGCATGAACCCCAACGGTCCAAGGAATGGATCCCAACTGTCCCACAGAATGAACCCTGGCCACGTAATGCAGATGGTTCTGGAATCCTGGACAGAACCAATGAAATTGGAAATGATGGCCCACAGGAACAACGGACCACAGGACACAATGATCACCCAGGCAAGTGACTTGTCATCTTCCTGCCAGCTTCTGTTCCCCATTGTCATCAGTGGCAATATGCAGGTTTGCTGGTGGAAATGAAAAGAGGTGTGCATAGTGTGTGACAACAGAGCAAACCTGGTACCATATACAGCAATTCTGGCCTAACTACTACACCTCCACAGACAGGTAATGGGGAGATACCATCAATAGGATGGACAGTCCTGAGAAGCAGCAAGGTTGGCACCTAAATAGTCAGGACTTGCTAAGCAGATGAAACCTTCATGTGATTCTAAGTGCACCATGATTCTAACTTTTCTACTCTTGGTTGAAAAATGGAAAAAAGGAGCATCAGGAAGTTCTCCGTCCTGGTCAGTGGGAGAACCTCTGCTTTGGGCAGGCAAGTACATCAGCTCTGCCCTTCTCCCCAAGGCCCTGCCTCCACATGCCAACACCCCAAAGACCCTGATAAAAGGGAAAGTTGTGAGGGGGCCCCAAGACCACAGGATCTCTGACCGGTTCACCCCAGCCATATTGGACTCAGCTACTACTGCCAACCCCCAAAATGCTGCCTCTCAGCACCAGATTGAGGTTCCATTCCCCTGGCCCCTGAGTACTGGGCCAGCCCTAGTGCCTGGGTGAGCCGTCAGCCTCCCCAAGCACCAGGCCAGCCCAGTGCCACTAAAGTTAGGCTGCTCCTAGCATTAGGCCCAGCCACGGGCCAACCCCTCAAGTGCCAGACCAGCCACAGCAGTGGGCCAAAGTACCAGCAACTTCTCTGAGCACCAGGCCTTCCCTCTCCCTTCTCGCAGAACACCAGGCTGGCCTCAGCACTGGGACAAGTCTCTGGCAGCCTCCTCAAGTGCCAGCTCCTCCTGCCCTGAAGGCCTCACTCCACTGTTGAGTCAGCAGCACCCAGATAAGCCGCCTTAGTCTCCCAGCTCTCCACCTCAGTCCTTGCTGCCCCATCCCCAAGAGGAAGTATGCAGTGGGCATCTGGGACCTTTGAAGGGAGGAGTTGGAGTGAGGAGGCAGTGGGGTTCTTGGGGGTGGTGGGGGCACTGTGAGCCAGTTTTTTGTGGATAGGTTGTTGGCATTGCCTTCCCTGGCCTATTATACCTGCCCACCCACATTCTCCAAGAAGGAGGGTGTCCAAAGTAGGGTCTTACTTGCTGACTTTTGTAAAACATGATAGAGACTAAAGAAGAGCCATACCAATGAAGAGTTTTCCCTCAACAAAAAGGCCTTGTGTAAATCTAAATTTAGGCCTTGAATTTCAGTCTGTACAATGCTGCATTTTTAAAGGTATTTAATGTAAATAGGGCAAAGAACATGGAAGTAATTTGGGGATTTATATATATACACATTTTAAACCAGTTAAAAGAGGATCTTCATTCACAGCTGGCTTAAATTAAACCCATCACTTTCAATGTAATTGAAAGGGGATTACAGAAAATATGGTCACTCTTAATGCCAGATATTGCAGATGCACAGGATGAGAACTGCAAATTTAGTTACTTTCTGATCCCCCATTGAGCACCACAGAGACAGCCATAGATCAAACCCTCCTTTTCTCTTTTTGTAGAGAGGCTTCTTCATCATTTTTTAAATTATAATAAAACTTGGATCCTCTGAAGTGCCTTAGATTTCTGTGTATGCATTTGTCAGGGACAGCAAGAAGCTGAACTGCTGTACCACTGGCCCCCACCTAAAGCCTGGTCTCCACTACTGGTCACATCAGTATCTTATGTTGCTCAGGAAGATAAATAAGTTACCCCCCACCCCCACATGATGTAAGTTACACCAACCTAAGCACTGGTGCGGACCGTTCTGTTTGTGTGAGACTTTCTCCCACTGACCAAGCTACCACCTCTCACAGAGGTGGATGTATTATGCTGATGAGAGAGCTCACTCTCGTTAGCATAAAGCATTTTCACTAGTTGTACTACAGCAGAGCAGCTGCACCTTTGTTATGTTTCTAGTGTAGACTAGCCCTAAGAGGACAGGGTCAGACAGCTGTGAAGAGCTATAACCAGAGAGGTGCCTACTGTGACTTTCCACCCGTAATCTGAGGAAGACAAGATTTTCTTCTCCTGCTGTGCCTGATCCAAGCTCTGGGAGTTCCAAAACACCCTGACTCAAATAGCTGTTGAAGTAATTATTAGGGGAAAACAAAACAATTTAAGGAAGGGTGGATGGCTCTTCAATAGGCAGGCAGAGAAGAGGTGGGCACATCCAGGTACAGGTGTTTTCTGGTAGCTGACTTTTGGATGTTGTCATTCTGATGTGTAACACAGAAGAGAGATTTGAGCATCCTTTGCAGAATATCAGTAATGTTCTGCCTAAATGGCTCTCTAGTTACAGCTAACAACACACTCAGCCAGCCTGGCAAAATTTTACTGAGTGGCCTGAGGAAAGTGGAATATCATTTTTTCCAGCTCCTTACGGTCATCATGCTAAAATATAGCCAGGCAGTTTTTGTGCCTGGGCTGGTAAGTTTTCAAGACTGCTCTCACACACAGGGTCAGGAAGTTAAAACCATGTGGGCAATGAGCAACTTAATCCACTGTTCTCATCCATTCCAGTGCCCACAGGGACCTGTCCTAATAAAACCAGGCCTTGCATATCTGACTGTATACATGTGGGGGACGTGCTCATCACCAGCTTGTGGCTACTGTCGCAAATAATAAGGGATGGCTCAGAGACCTCCCACATCTGCCCTAATTTTTTTTTTTTTTGGGTCTGCAAACAGAAGGTCATCTGTTGCGCAATATTTGAAGCCCAGATGTCCTGCTCAGAAGATGATGCTGTAACGCTCTGTGGTTGCACTGACACACTGGTAGTTACATGGCACAGGGAACAGAACCTGACCGTCTGCTGTTGTCCAGTAAACACAAGACCCAACTGGATGGGCAGCTTTAGTGGTTAATCTTGGAGCGGGGTTATGAAAAGACAGGTGAGCTGGTCTGTTGTTTCATGTAGTAGGAAGCAGTGGTTCCCAGCCGCCCAGGCAGGGACAATATAATATGGGCCAAAGCATTTAAATGTGACTGCCTAAAATTAGGCATGTACCTTCTTATTTATGCCCCTATATTAGAGTGATCTGCTACAAAAATGTGCTGAGCACCCACAACACTAAATATGAGATGTGAGTGCTGAGTACCATTGAAAATCAGATCCTGTCTTTTTAGGTGCCTAGAGTCCTGCTCCTGTCATTGGACCCACACAAGTGGATGCCTTGTCTCCATCCATGTGTACCTGATTGTGGATCAGAGCTTACATATGGCCATGGACATTAACTCTAAGTGCTCCCCAAGTTTGAAAATGTTGACCATAGTTCTCTGCCAGATTCATTTGGACAAAAGTGCAGTTCTTTGGCAAGGGCATTTGGCTGCCAGATTGTTTCTCTAGCACTGACGCATGGAAGCTTTGAAGAATGTTATAATCCACTGTCTTTGTTTTCAGGAATGAGACAGAAGGTCATAACTGTCTTCTTGCCTACAGTTTGTTAGGCACCATGCAATACCATTACCACCAGGGCGTTGCATGGGAAAGTTTGCTTTTTGTTGATTACATGTGGCAACTTGCACACGTTTGTCTACATCTAGAACAAAATGATGGATGCAAAAAGTAGCATGATGTGAAAACCTGCAGCACTAGAATTTGTAATGAAAATCTCTCAGGAAACAGTGAAACAAACTTATGCCAAATATTTGCCTCCCATCACTTGGCTTGCCAAACCACCTCCTCATCATACCCCTGCCTGTGATTCACCTTTTCCACCTCCCTCCCTGTGGGCATTCTGGTATCATTTTAAAACACCAATTTTCTCTGTCGTGGTGGTTTCTAAGTACATATGTCTTTCTAAGATGGTATGTTCTTGCAGAGGGGACGAGGATTGCCAGCTCTCCAGAATTGCCCTGGAGTCTTCAGAAATTAAAGATTAATCTATAATTAAAAATTATGCCATGTGACGAAATGTTTAGGGTTCATCTAGCCAAAACTGGCAAGCCTAGATGAGGCTCATGTTGTGTGTTTTGTATGGGGCCAAGTATGGTTTCAGTGCCTAATAATAAACTAGAATCATAACTACTGAACCCACTAGATCCTATTAATTAGTTTCAATAAGGTTGACATTTGGATCTTAGCAAATAATACTAAAGGCAATAGCCACTAATTCTTGGCTTATTGTGGGTGTGCCTTTGTTTTGACTCACCTGATTTCATTATCATTCCTGTATCCTCAGGACAGTTCTTCCACTCAGAGGGAAAAGTTCTTATGAGAAAGTTTTGAAACTTTGTTCTGTGATGGCACCTGCTCATTAACAGATATTGGCAACTAATATGTCCAAAGGGCCTTCACACGGAACTGCAGTCAGATTTACTATTTATATTAGCTAATTATTAAATGTATATCAATCGCCTTCGAATTTAGAGTCTCAGGATTTGTCACATAAATTAGATATGTTCAAAGCAAGCAACATGTGACTATAAGAGATGTAGCATGCATTAGTTCAGTTGGGATACAGTGTCACCACTATAAAGTTAAAACAGGATGGCCGTGTCTACACGTGCACACTACTTCGAAGTAGCGGTGCCAACTTCGAAATAGCGCCCGTCACGGCTACATGTGTTGGGCACTATTTCGAAGTTGAAATCGACGTTAGGTGATGAGACGTCGAAGTAGCTAACCCCATGAGGGGATGGGAATAGCGCCCTACTGCGAAGTTGAACGTTGAAGTAGGGCACGTGTAGACGATCAGCATCCCGCACCATCGAAATAGCGGGGTCCGCCATGGTGGCCATCAGCTGAGGGGTTGAGAGATGCTCTCTCTCCAGCCCCTGCGGGGCTCTATGGTCATCATGTGCAGCAGCCCTTAGCCCAGGGCTTCTGGCTGCTGCTGCTGCAGCTGGGGATCCATGCTGCATGCACAGGGTCTGCAACCAGTTGTCAGCTCTGTGGATCTTGTGTTGTTTAGTGCAACTGTGTCTGGGAAGGGCCCTTTAAGGGGTGGCTTGCTGTTGAGTCCGCCCTGTGACCCTGTCTGCAGCTGTTCCTGGCACCCTTATTTCGATGTGTGCTACTTTGGTGTGTAGACGTTCCCTTGCAGCGCCTATTTCGATGTGGTGCTGCCCAACGTCGAAGTTGAACGTTGACGTTGCCAGCCCCGGAGGACGTGTAGATGTTATTCATCGAAATAGACTATTTCGATGTCGCTACATCGAAATAAGCTATTTCGATGTAGCGTGCACGTGTAGACGTAGCCGATGAGTAAATTCATAGAAACATAGGGCTGGAAGGGACCTCGAAATGCCATGTCCAACTCCCTGCAGTGAGGCAGGATCAAGTAAACCTAGACCATCCCTGACAGATATTTGTCTAACCTGTTCTGAAAACAGGTATTAACACAGCCTCCCTGGGAGTCTGTTCCAGAACATAGCTACCCTAGTTTTTCTTAATATCTAATCTCAGGCCCAGATGCAGGAATTTCTCTGTGGGGATGTGTGTGAGATTATTTTGTACATGTGGACCACATTTTTTAAAAAATATAAAGGAGTTCAAAATAGTTGTGCAATGAATGTGCAAAAGAGAGGTTCATGAAAAATGTGAGCAGAAACTGATTGGTAAAATGATTCTGTTATAACACACTATACATTTACACAGTAATGAAGGTTTTATAGAAATTACCTTCTGCAATCTTGCTGTAATTTTGTAAGTGAAGAATAATATTCTAAAATATTAGTCCCCCTCCCTTTCCTGTTGCTAGCGGTCAAGGGCATGCAGGGAAATATGGTCCCTTCCCTGCTCCAGGACCAGCTCTCTCGGCAGGGAGCTGGGCAAGGAACTACAGCTCCCAGGTTGCATTGGGTTTCCCCATTGTGCCTTGCAGGCTCCCCCCTGCACAGCACAGCAAGGAAGAAGGGAGAGAAACTGGACACAAGGGGGGAATTTCACACCCTTTGTGCATGTGCACACACACACACAAACTCACACACACTGCAAGCAGGTCTGAATCTACACCTTCTTAGGTGCAGCTTAAACATCACTTCTTGTCCTGCCTTTAGTTGGCATGGAGAACAATTGATCGCCATCCTCTTTATAACAAGCCCTACTGTATCATCTTTCCTAAAGTGTGGCACCCACAACTGGACACAGGAACTCCCTCCAGATGGGGTTTTCACCAGTGCTGAGACTGTTACATCCTGTGTCCTGCATACAACAGTCATGTTGGTACATCATCATCATCATCAATAACCATGGGCTGAGTGCCCATTGGTGTCTGATGCCTCTCTCACTATTTCCTTCCATCTTTCCCTGTCCAGTGTGGAGTGGCTTAGTGTCTATAGACTAGCTCCGCACCAATCTACTATATCATCTATCCATTCTCTGTGGGGTCTGCCTCTCCTATTCGAACTGTCCATTAAGCCGAATACCAGAGTCTTGTTTTTTCATTCGTCGTTCATTCTGCAAATATGTCCAAATAGTTGTAGCGTCCATTTGTTAACCTTCTGCAGTAGGTCCTATTTCGGCTGTTTCTTTCTATGTAATTCCTCATTGGTGACATTCTGCATCCATCCTAGTCTTAGAATCTTTCTATAACCACTCCTTTCAAATGCTAATATTCTTCTTTTCAAATCTTTTGTTACCACCCATGTCTCACATCCGTACAACATGCTGCTGAATACACACGTTTTTCAAGATGCTCAGCTTCGTTCTTAAGCTGATTGCTTTGCTTTTCCAGATCTTATCCATCGCCTTCAAACTCACTCTTGCTTTTGCTATTCTAGTCGCTATTTCTTTCTTACAGTCTAGATCATACGTTATGTTGCTCCCCAGACATGTGAACTTCTCTACATTTTCTAGTTCAATACCATCAATACTGATCTTCCTTCCTATTTCCTTATCTCCATTGTTTTTGTTTTATCGATGGTCGTAATCAGTCCGTACTTCCCTTCTTCGTTTAACACCTGCACTGTTTTCGCTAGCTTACCAGCCGATTAGATTTTGCAGCTGCATCATATAGTCGAATCACATTCAGTTTGTGATCTACTTATTCTGCTATAAATCCACATGTTCCTTTTCAGCAGTACTATCACCTAGTGGGATATTGGCCACTTTGTAGTTATGCATTTGACTTTCTCTTCCTAACAAGTATTTCACACGTGCCTTTATTTAATCTAATTTAGTTCAAACCAGTTCTGTAATTTGCCGAGGTCATTTTGAATTTTAATCCATCTTCTGAAGTGACTGCCAACCCTCTGAGTTTGGTGTCATCTGCAAAT
The DNA here is from genome assembly GCF_033958435.1 of Carettochelys insculpta. Lineage (NCBI taxonomy): Eukaryota > Metazoa > Chordata > Testudines > Carettochelyidae > Carettochelys > Carettochelys insculpta. Next base: position 16,974,373 of record NC_134140.1, read on the forward strand.
TGTATAAGCGTAAAATGTTATTTAAAATGTCTTGGCATTCAAACACTGAAATGTAGTGTGTGCAAGGTGTTATGTATGCTTGAACAAAATGGAAGCAGTGGAACCAATTTTAAATGTTTATGTTGAAGTACTATGCCGTCCATTAATTTAGGAGATCTTAAGAAGCAACTTAGTTTGCGTGCTGAAACCCTGGTTTTGTACCAATTGACTTCAAAAGATGAAGCATCAGTTAAGTCATAGGGTGCAAATAGTGAGACTTAAGCCCAGACCAGAAACAGACTAGAACACTAGCTCCAAATTTTTTACCTCATAAAGCTATTCCAAATCCAGAACAGACATATTTATTGACCTGTTCTGCCTTTTCTCTATATCACTCTTTATAGTTCTACCCTCTGCATCTAGCAATGACCCTGTATCTGACCGAGGTCTCTAGTTTGATCCTAATATTATTTTAATGCTTTAATGTCATTTAGCTTATAGGTCATGGATATTTCATAGACTTCTTTATTTTCCCTTATCAGTCACCTATATTTTAACTTACACGCTTTGCCATTTACTTCCCCTCTCCCTTGTGTATCTTCATTTTAACATTTGATCACTGTTTCCACATCTCATTTTAACATTGGTGGTCCAGCCGCACCTTTGTGTATGTGTTTATGTATAATCATGGTTCTTGGGGCAACACATCACTAATTTACATAGGAGATATAGGACTAGGTCATTGTTTTCAGGCTTTAAAGCGGGGTGAGGAACCTACAGCCAAGGTTTGAGGCTCCTCTCCCCCTGCAGTGGTGCAAGCTAGCCAGTGTTGGCACTATGGCTACTCAGGGACACCATAGCCGTGTCTACACGTGCACGCTACTTCGAAGTAGCGGCACTAACTTCGAAATAGCGCCCATCACAGTTACACGTGTCAGGTGCTATTTCAAAGTTAACTTTGATGTTAGGTGGCGAGACGTCAAAGCCGCTAACCCCATGAGGGGATAGGAATAGCGCCCTACTTCAACGTTCAACGTCGAAGTAGGGACCGTGTAGTCGTTGCGTGTCCCGCAACGTCGAAATTGCGGGATCCTCCATGGCGGCCATCAGCTGAGGGGTTGAGAGACGCTCTCTCCAGCCCCTCAGCTCAATGGTGGCCGCATGGAGCGGCCCCTTAAAGGTCCCCTCCCACTCCTTTCCTGTGCAGGAAGCTGAGGGAATGTGCAGGCAGCAGCTCAGACAGGCGGCCAGCCTGCATGTCCCTCGGCAGCCACAGGAAGCACAGGACCTTTAATGGCCGCCCGGCAGCCCCCCCAGCGCCCCCAGGGGACCCCCCCCAAGGGGAGCCAGGGCAGCCAGCCCAGCCAGGCTGGCAGCCAGGCCGGCAAGCGGCAGCGGGGACCCTCCTAGACGGAGGCCGAGCTGCGGGACCTGCTGGGGCTCTGGAGCGAGGAGGAGGTGCTCCAGGTAATGGGGAGCAAGAGGCGGAACGCGGATGCGTTCGCTCGGCTGGCCGACGGCCTGGCTGCCCAGGGTCACCCTGCCCGCACTCCTGATCACGTCAGGAGTAAGGTGAAGGAGCTGCGGCAGGGTTACTCCCGGGCCCGGGATGCGGCCAGCTGATCTGGGGCCGCCCCCATCACTTGCCCCTTTTACAGGGAGCTCAGGGACATCCTGGGCCCCCGGCACACCTCCTCCCCTCCGGCCACCCTTGATACTTCGGCTGACGAGCCCCAGCAGGCCCTGCAGCCGGAGTCCGCCCCGGAGGTAAGCCCCGCACCCTGGGGGCCCCCCCCCGGAGCCCACCCCCGGGCCATCGCGGCAGGAGGAGGAGGAGGAGGAGGAGGAGGAGGGGGGCTCCTCCTCCGCAGAATCCGGGCTGCAGATCCTCCTCCTGCCATCCCGGAGCAGCAGCCGGGCCTCCGCCCCCCGGGGATCTCCGGACCGTGGGAGTGGACCAACAGGTATGTACCCCCCTCTGGTGTACACCCCTGGGCTTGAGGGGCGGGGGGTAATAGATATGTGTCCAGCGCCCCCCACATGCTCACATGGCCATGGCCCCAAAGACAGCAGGGCCATGTCCCCCACAGCAGTGCATCAGCCCCTGCCCCCCACCCCACCCCGCACGACAGTGCCATGCCCCATCCCCGGGGCAGGGGGGAGCGGAACCTCGAGGGGCCCCCGGGAGGAGGGGGTGGGACACCCCCCAGCAGCAGCAGCAGCAGCAGCAGCATGTGATGGAGTGGGGGGAGTGCAAAAGAGAGACTCAGGCTAGATATGAGCAACAAGAGCCTGGGGCTACAGCTGGCAGGTGACACCTCTGCCCTGAACAAAGAGGAGGGAGGAGCCGAGCTGGCTTTGAATGGGGGGAGCGGGGCGGGTGCCACAGGTAGAGGCTAGGGGAAGGGAGAGCTGGAAGGCAGCCAGCCTGAGGAGAGGGAAAGCTGCATCCCAGAGGGGCACCCCTTGGGGTCTTCTCCCCAGGACGGGTTGGAAGGACTGTCTCTTCCGACAGCTGGTGCTGTCACTCCTGGGAGAAACTGGGCATCTGTGGCCTAAGAAACCTCTCCTGTCAGACCCTGCGGAGTGAAGTGAGAGTCGCTCCCACCAGGGGACGGGGTGCAGTGCAGGGGGACCCCTGAACCCCATCCATCACAGCAGCATCTCCCGGGGACGGGGATGGGGAACCTGCAGCACAGGGCTGGGGGGACAAAGGCCACGGCTTGGGGCCCACACTAACGCCTGTCTCCATTCTTCTTCCCCGCCTCCTCTCCTGTGTCCCGCAGCTGCACCATCGGAAGGACCAGAAGAGAGCGCCGGCGAGGCATCAGTTGTCCCGGAGAGCCCTCCGGGACTATCGCTCCAGGCAAGCCCCTCGGCCAAGGACCGACCGGCCCCACGGCGGGCTAGACGGCGGACCCCGCACCACCACCAGCCGACGGCGACAGACCCCCAGCTGCTGGCCATCCACCGTCGGCAGCTGGAGGTTGCGGAGCAGCACCTGCAGGTGGAGCAACGCCACCTGCACCTGCAGGAGCGGGTGCTGGCCTGGCGCCAAGAGGCATGGGGGGCCTACATGGAGACTTTCAACCGCCTGGTGGACTACCTGGCCCCCCATGCCGCGCCGGCCGCCGCAGCACGCACCCTGCCTGCTCCACCCGCCGCACCACCAGCTGCTCCACATGTCGCCGTCCCGTCCGCCGTCGCCCCGCCACCCACCACCGAGGGCCGGAGCGTCGAGGGACCCCTGGAGCCAGCTGAGACTCGCCGGGCATATCTTCCGGTCCGCCCCGCCCCCAGCCAGCCCCGGACAGGGCTGTGGCCGTGGTGGGGCTCCCGGCCGTCCACACCCAGTGCTGGACTTTAGGGGCGAGGGGCCCGGGATGTGCCCCCCCCCTTGTATATAGTTGTGACTTATTAATTTGTTTGCCCCGTCCCCCCATGTAAATAGTTCTCCCCTTTATCATCCCTGGTTTTCTCTTTATTAGTGAACAAACTTTTTTATTACTATTGTTTTATTTGTACACATTACTTTTGTTCCACACATGTTGTATATAGTTTGTTCTTGTTTTATTTATAGTTAAAAAAAAAGTTCTAAAAGAAAAAGCAGTTTAAGTTCAGCCACAAGTGCTTGCTGTCATTTGTCCAGGAAAAGTGGGAGGGGAGTGCAGTTGGGTGCTCCATGGTGTGGGCGTTGGGGCAGGGAGTGTTGTGGAGGAAGGGGTGGGCAGTGGGGGGCCTGGCAGAGTTCACCCTGTGGCCTCATCATCGAAGTGGGCCCGCAGAGCCTCCCGGACCCGGGTCCCTTCGGGGTCCACCTGCCGACTGGGGGCAGCGGGTGGCTGCACATCGGTCCTGCCGGCCTCCACAGCCCAGCCCTGGAAAAAGGCCTCCCCCTTGCTCTCCACCAAATTGTGCAGGGCGCAGCAGGCACCCACAATCAGGGGATGTTGTTGGGGCCCGCATCCAGGCGGGTCAGGAGACATCTCCAGCGTCCTTTCAGGTGGCCAAATGAGCGCTCCACCACCTGGCGCGCGTGGTTCAGGCGCTGGTTGAAGCGCTCCTGGCTAGCGGAGAGATGGCCCGTGTACGGGTGCATGAGCCAGGGCCGGAGGGTGTATGCCGCATCTGCGATGACACAGAGGGGCATGGTGGTGTCCCCCACAGGGATCTCCCGCTGGGGGATGTAGGTCCCCGCCTCCAGCCGGCGGCACAGGCCCGAGTTCCGGAAAACCCGGGCGTCGTGGGTGCTGCCAGGCCAGCGCACGTAAATGTCCTGGAAACGGCCCCGGCTGTCCACCAAGGCCTGGAGGACAACAGAATGATAGCCCTTGCGATTGACATATCGGCCTCCACCGTGATGCGGGGCGTGGATGGGGATGTGAGTCCCATCTAGAGCCTCGAAGCAATTGGGGAAGCCCAGGGTGGCAAAGGCCGCGATGGTGGCATCTGGGTCCCCCAGCCTCACGAGCCTGTGCAGGAGCATGGCATTGATGGCACGCACAACCTGCAGGGAAAGCACAGGGGAGAGCACCAATGAGGGGTGAGCAGGGTGTGCGTGGCCCTGCCCTGCCCTCCCCTCCCCTCCCCTGCCCTGCCCTCCTCTGCCCTGCCCTGCCCTCCCCCGCCCTCCCCTCCCCTCCCCTCCCCTGCCCTCCCCTCCCCTGCCCTCCTCTGCCTGGGTCCCCCTCCCCTGCCCTGCCCTCCCCCCGTGGGATCTCTTACCTCCATGAGGACAGCCCCGACAGTGGCCTTGCTGACACCAAACTGCTGCCCCACGGAGCGGTAGCTGTCGGGAGTGGCCAGCTTCCAGACAGCGCTGCCGACCCATTTCTCCACTGTGAGGGCATGCCGCATGGCAGTGTCCTGGTGCCTGAGTGCGGGGGTGAGCCACTGGCACAGCTCCATAAATGTCTGCCGGCTCATCCTGAAGTTCCTGAGCCAGTGGTCGTCGTCCCACTCCCCAAACACCAGCCGCTCCCACCAGTCGGTGCTGGTGGGGTAGCTCCACAGCCGCCGGCGTGTGAGGCGGGGGGGGGAGGGGTGCTGCAGGGTTGGGGGTTGAGCCCTACTGCCCTGGGGGCAGCCCCTCCTCCGGGGTAGCAAGGAGGTGCTCAGCTGCCTCCCGCATGGCATGGAGCAGGGCAAGCCCTGCTCCTGCCGGGAGGGCTGGGTGGACCTCTGGCTGCTGCTGCTGCTGCTGCTGCTGCTGCTGCTGCTGCTGCTGCTGCTGCTGCTGGGGGTACATGACTGCGGCGCCCGGGGTCTGTGTGCCTATGGCTCCTCAGACCGCGTGCTGTGCAGGCTGAGTGTGTCTGGGAGGGGCCCTTTAAGGGAGTGGCTAGCTGTTGCCCCGGAAGCGCTAGTCCGCCCTGTGACCCTGTCTGCAGCTGTGCCTGGCATCCCTATTTCGATGTGTGCTACTTTGGCGTGTAGATGTTCCCTCGCTGCGCCTATTTCGATGTGGTGCTGCACAACGTCGAAGTTGAACTTTGACGTTGCCAGCCCTGGAGGACGTGTAGATGTTATTCATCGAAATAGGCTACTTCGATGTAGGCTGCACGTGTAGACGTAGCCCATAAGGGCAGCGTCAGTGCTGACTGGCTTGCACTGCTGCAGAGAGAAGAGGTGCAAGACTCGTGGGCCGGATCCAGGCAAGCTGGGGCCTAATCCAGTCCACGGGCTCTTACAGGCCTGGTGGAGCACCTATGTGTGCTACAGGGCAGTGCTCCATGCAGGTACCATGCTCCTGTTGCTCCCATTGGATGAATTGTGGCCAACAGAAGAGGCAGGGGCAGTGCCAGTGGATGTCTTCCCTGCAGGATGTCGAGCCTTGTGGAGCCATGCGCACCCCCCCGACTCCTGGAGCTGCACCAGGTAGACATCTTTGCCCTCATTCCCTACCCAACTCTGCAACCCCAAACCCATTCTGCATCCTTCCTCTCACCGAGACCCTCACAGTCACACCCCAAGCATGCTCCCGCACCTGCCTTCCCATGCAGACCCCTCACCCCTACACTGCTCCTGTATCTCCTTTCCAGACTCATCCCCTCTCTAGACACCATGCCCCTCAGCCCCAGCCACTCTTGCATCCTAATCCCTCCCAGATCTCAGGCCTCCATCCCCAGGCTGCTCCTGTGCCCTATCTCCCATCAAGAAGCAAGACCCCAAGCTCACTCTTGCACCCTACCTCTTGTCCAGACCCTGTATCTCTTCCAGGCCACTCCTCAGCAACTCCTCCCAAGCACCAAACCCCTCATTTTTGGTCCCACCTCAGAACCTAAAGGGGGCCCAGTTAATCAACCAGCCTCTGCTGCAGGCCACATCTGTGAGGGGTTTTTTGTGTTTGTTTTTTGCTTTTCATGTATATGTGGCCCCTGACTGATTTTTGTGTGGTTCAGTGGACCCCAGCCTGACATGGTTCCCCATGCCCTGCTTTAAAGACATGTCTCACCTTGTTTTCATTCTTCCTTTGCAAAACATGCTGACAGGACCAGATTTTCAGAAGTGCTGAGCAGCCACCATTCCACAGTAAGTTCCTGGGAGCTGAAGATGCTCAAGCATCTTTATTTTTATTTATTTTTTTTAATAAACCACCTACAGGAAACATATTGTGAAACCTTTAGAACACCAAAGCCACAGTAATTTTCCTGTATGTTCAGATCGTTATCATGTTGCGTTAAGAAACAGGACCATTATACATGAGGAACACAGCCTAAGCCATGATGGTTTGAATCAGTGTGTTGTTTTAGCAGTCTACAATATAAATGTGAAGAATGGTACAGAGTCTGCGTGAGAGAAGCAAAGTACTAAAAGTATTTTCTGTCTGGTGAAAACTGCATTCAAAATAATATGTCTGTTTACCTACAGACATAGTAGTCTGTTACAATATCAGTTCAGAAGGAAATCTAGATATAGCTGAGTGGGAAACTAGTTTTATTCTTATACCAGAGACGCCCTGCACAAGGCGTGTGATCTAATGAAGTCCCACTCTCGGGGTGAAATCCTGACCTCACTGAAGTCGGTAGTAGTTTTCCATTCACTTCATGTGGGGGCAGGATTTCACATCAAAGACTTAAGTGGGACTTAACTGGTGCTTAGGTTTGATCCAAGGGCATCTTGTTACCAACTGGTAGAGGGCATACGCGTTTGCCTAGATGACCACATGATTTAATGTCTCTACTAAAAGTCTGGGTCACGGTGGTCATCATAATGATTGTGGCATGTATGTATGGATAATGTATATATACTAAAAATGATAACCTTAAGGTCCGTGACTTGGGTCTGGACACCAAAAGCTGAGAAACAGGTTTCTTCCCAGCAAAACATGAGAATTGTATCCTTCACAATGCACTCCCTATTTAGTCTGAACAAAATACTATCCACATACCTGCAAAGTTGTGAGGGGAGTCTATTAACAGGAAAACCAGGAAGTGGGGCTGGAAGTGAAGGTGATGGATTTGGGGGGGTGACATTTGTAGATACTGAGGTTTAATCTACATCTTCTACCTAGGAAGTAAGCTGAGCTTGGTCTGACTTCATGACCAGAGTTCAATGTAAGCAGTGCACTTGTGCGGTCACTCAGGAGAAATTCAGATGTCACCCAGCAGATTAGCCACGCGCCCACAACTAGGTTTTGTGTTTCTATTGGTGATGCACATTTGCATATGACTCAGTGCACATTGAAACATTTATTCTGCACATGGAAGGAAATAATTTGCATGTGGATGGAAAAGATTACAGGGAGCATAGTTCATGAATGGACCATATCACAGCCAAACCTGTTTGTGATAGGTTGTAAAGATGTTGGGAAAGCTTTTCCTTACTATAACATGATAATATCCTGATGGCTCAGTTTAGGCTCTACTATATTATGCGTGTTGTTATTTTGTTGTCGATGTAACCCTTAGTTTCCAATATTTCTGCTTGCTATCACTTGAATCTGTTCTTTGCTCCATAAACTTATACTTTCTTTCTCAACAAACACTTCTAGAGTGCTCTGTGATCAGTGGAGCTATGGTGTAACTGTACCTTTGAGATCAGAAGATCTGGGAATTCTGGCAATCTACAGTCACCAGGGACTGGGCAGTCCAGGGAGACGTTTGGAGGACTGGAAGATTGGAGTATGCCTATTGCTGACCTGTACAGAGAGAGCAAAACCTGTAGAAGCCTAGAGGATAGTGCTTGTGCTGTCAGAGTTTGATGGAGTTAGGTAGTAAGTTGCCTCACAACCCTGGGAAGTGTCCCACTAATGCTGGGGGGCGGTCCTGTGCCCAGGGGTGATATAAGTACCTGAAGTGATGGAAGACCTACTAGAACATGTTCATTCAGGCAACGATTAGAAAATAGAGACTAAAGCAAGCAACTTGTACTGGAAAAAGCACACAGAACAACATTAAAAAATTAGTCACACATAAAAACCCTCTGATGGGCTGTGATATGCTGGAAAGATTTTGGAGGAGCTTTTCCATACCTATTTACTCCTTACCCCTCCAGTAATGAAATGACAAAACACCACCAGTACATTTCATCGTGGCTGCCACGTGAGGCTGAGCATTAATCTATATCTTGCCATTGATTTATGCTGAACATTCTTCTGTATTTCGTCAAGCATTGTGCTCACATGGATCATGGTATAATATTACCTTACAGATGTAAGGAAGTAAAGAAATTTTAAAGAAAGTTAAGTTGTAAAGTACAAGAAAGAATAAAGCATCCAATGCCCTCTGAAAGGAATGACAGCACATGATGAGAGCACAGCAGCAGTATGACCCACAAAGATCCTACAAAATCTATTGACACTCAGGTTTTTATGACTAATTCTTGCAGGTGCAAGCCTTTTCAGAGGATCCTGATTTGCAGAGTCTAAAATAGGCCATTATAGCCGTGTCTACACGTGCACGCTACTTCGAAGTAGCGGCACTAACTTCGAAATAGCGCCCGTCACGGCTACACGTGTTGGGCGCTATTTCGATGTTAACATCGACATTAAGTGGCGAGATATCGAAGCCGCTAACCCCACGAGGGGATAGGAATAGCGCCCTACTTCGACGTTGAACGTCAAAGTAGGGACCGTGTAGTCGTTGCGCGTCCCGCAACATCGAAATTGCGGGGTCCTCCATGGCAGCCATCAGCTGAGGGGTTGAGAGACGCTCTCTCTCCAGCCCCTGCGGGGCTCTATGGTCACCGTGTGCAGCAGCCCTTCGCCCAGGGCTTCTGGCTGCTGCTGCTGCAGCTGGGGATTCATGCTGCATGCACAGGGTCTGCAACCAGTTGTCAGCTCTGTGGATCTTGTGTTGTTTAGTGCAACTGTGTCTGGGAGGGGCCCTTTAAGGGGTGGCTTGCTGTTGAGTCCGCCCTGTGACCCTGTCTGCAGCTGTGCCTGGCACCCTTATTTCAATGTGTGCTACTGTGGCGTGTAGACGTTCCCTCACAGCGCCTATTTCGATGTGGTGCTGCGCAACGTCGATGTTGAACGTTGATGTTGCCAGCCCTGGAGGACGTGTAGACGTTATTCATCGAAATAACCATCGAAATAAGCTATTTCGATGTAGCGTTCACGTGTAGACGTAGCCTATATTAACGACAAAGTTGACTACAGGCTTGCATGGATGGTGAAAACCTTGAAGACCTCACAGCTGACTCTCCAGAGGGTTAGTCATGATTTGAAACAGATGTGAAATGAGGGGTATGACACATTATAAAGTACATAGAAGCTTTGAAAATCCAAGTCTGCTGTCCTCAGGTTTTATAAGGAAAAACGATTAATGAAATTGTGCTGAAGTTCTCTTGCATTACCTTAGGGGAATTCATTGAAGGGAACTAGACCTTTAATATCCAAGAGGATTAAGTGTTATCAGGCCCTTTTTTTCTTTTGGAATAGTTATCCCATGAGTAAGGCTGGTATAGAAAGATAAAAGAACTATCTATTATATCTGGCCAAATCCATCAGTGGGAAACTGAATCACTATTGTCAATTTAATGAGAGCTTGATTTAAGCACAGAAGTATGAGGTGAAATGGTGGGAGTATTGTGATGACTACTGAAAAATAAAAGTTATCATACTCGAAAAGAGTTCTTGGGTTTTAGCGTGGGGCCTATTACTAGAATGGAGAGAATGTAAGTGTAACCCTTCAGCCAATAGCAGTCGGCAGCAGCCAGGGCTGTATCCAACATCTAAGGGTTCCTTTTCATCCATCTCACACGAAACCAGCTGTAGCCCCCACCCAGTAGCCTGGGCAAATCACACACCGATGGGTGCCTCGGAGAGGCAATGCTTCCCCACTCACAAGCACACAGTCTGAGTGTGGAAAAGAAAGTTTTAATGAAAGATGCAGAGAAATCACATGGAATTAGCTTGGGAAAAATACCACACCCAGGCTATGTCTACACTAGCCAAAAACTTGGAAATATATGTCTACACTAGCATTACATTACACTAGCATACACTACACAGCTCTAGCCCCCACCCAGTAGCCTGGGAAAATCACACACCCTTGGGTGCCTCAGAAAGGCAATGCTTCCCTACTTGCAAGCACACAGTCTGAGTGTGGAAAAGAAACTTTTAATGAAAGATGCAGAGAAATTACATGGCATTAGCTTGGGAAAAATACCACACCCAGGCTATGTCTACACTAGCCAAAAACATGGAGGTGTAGGGGAAGAACTAGTCAAACCAGGTATATGGCCAAGGCTTGGTTTAGCCTAAAGCACCCAGCCAGACAGTTACCCACCAATGCTCAGATGAGGGGAGCCCTGTATGATCCATATCTTACACAGTGATAATGACTGCCCTGTATCCCCACAACAACACCAAGCCTTGGTGAGACTCCACAATTCTTACACTGGGTGACAGCATAAATTGTGACTTTTCAACAACATGTTCTTGACAATAGATAAAACCCCATTGTTTCACCTGCTACCCATCAGGCTTTGGTTGCAAGGCATCACATGTGCACACTTTTACATTTTCATGCAAATGATCTCTAAAGAATCCATTCCTCAAATCCTTCAACAGTATAGAACTCCTGACGACACATTCCTTACATAAGGATGGCCATATTGGGTCAGATCAATGGTCCATGTAACCTAATATCTTCACTTCTGACAGTGGCTGGCACCAGATGCTTCAGGGGGAATTAACAGAACTGTGCAATTATCGAGTGATCCATTCCCAGTTGTCTAGTCCCAGCTACTAGCACTCAGAGATTTGGGAACATCCAGAGCATAAGAGTTACATGTTTGACCACTTTTTCTATTAGCCACTGAGGGACTTATCGCCTATGATCTAGTTATTTTTAATCCAGTTACACATAACATAATCATAACATCCTCTTGCAACAAGTTCCATGGGTTGACTATGCACTGTTTGAAGTACTTGCTTTTGTTTGTGTTAAATCTGCTACCTATTAAATTTCATTGAGTGACTCCTGATTCTTGTAATAGGGTGAAGGGGTAAATAACACTTCCTTATCCGCTTTCTCCACACAGTTCATGATGCTATAGATCTCTGCTGTACCCCCTCTTAGTAGCCTCTTTTCTAAACTGAACACTCCCAGAGTATTTATCGTTTCTCATATAGAAACTGTTCCATATCCCTCCTCATTTTTATTGCCCCCCTCTGTACTTTTTCAAATGTTAATATATTTTTGAGATATGGGAACAAGAATTGCACATAGTACTTAAGAGTTGGATTTATATATTGGCATTGTGGTATGTACTACAGGTGCCACCTCTCCGGTCCAGCACCCTTGGGACCTCAGTGGTGCTGAAGGAGGATTTTTGCCGGACCAGGATTTGTTAATGCTCCCTGAGTCCCTGACAACCCCTGCAGGCCTGCCACAGCTCACTGCAGCAGCAGGGTCTCCTCCCAGCTGTGGAGCTCCACATGGGACAACCAGGGGATATTGATTCCCCAGCCCTGGCTCCACACAGGGTAGCCAGGGATTCCAGCTCCCCATTCCAGCTCCAGCTCCACACAGTACTGCTGCCACCCCAGCTCCAGCTGCAGCTCCACAAAGGGCTGCAAGCTCCCTGGCCCCATGTGGGGCAGCTAGGGGATGCCAGCTCCATGACCCTAGCTCCAGCCTCAGCACTGCAGAACAGCCAGAGGAGGCCAGCTTCCCAGCCCATCTCTGCACAGGGCAGCTGTCTCCCTGGCCCCAGCTTCAGCTCTGTGTGGGGCTGCCAGGTCCCAGGCCCCAACGCTGGCTCCCTGGCTTCATGCAGGGTAGAGGGGGGATGCCAGCTCCCTGACCCCGGCTCCAGCCTCTGCACCACAGGGCTGCTAGTGATGCTGCCTCTGGCCATGGTCCCAAAGTCCCCCTGGGGGACTGCCAGGAGGCCAGCTTAGCTTGCCCTCTTGCCCAAGCCCTCTTGTCCAGGAGCATCCTGCCAGACAAGGGATGTTGCTGGACCAGAGAATGCCAGTTTTTGGTGGCGCAACCTGTCTTTCATTTATCCCTTTCTTAATGATTCCTAACATTTGCTTTTTTGACTACCATTTCATATTGAGCAGATGGTTTCAGACAACTATCTACAGTGAGCCCAAGATCTCTTTTCTGAGTGCTAACAGCTAATTTACAGCCTCATCATTTTGTATCTATAGTTGTATTATGTTTTAAAATGTGTTACTTTGTGTTTCTCAACGCTAAATTTCATCTGCCATTTTGTCATCCAGACCCCGCATGATCTCTTTGTAACTCTTCACCATCAGCATTGGCCTTAACTATCTTGAACAAGTCTGTATTGCCTGCAGACTGTGCCACCACATTGTTTACCCCTTTTCTTCCCTCATTTACAGATAGGTTGAATGCCACTGGTACCAGTAAAGATCCACTTTACTTCTCTCCACTGTGGAAACTGACTTTTATTCCAGCTCTTTTGTTTTCTACCTTTCAACCAGTTACTGATTCCATGACTGGTTACTTTGCCTAAAAACTTCAGGTGACAGACCTTGACAAATGCTTTCTCAACGTCCAAGAACACTATAGCCACTCAATCACCCTTGTCCACAGCTGTTGACTCTCCACCCCAAAGAATTCCAACAAACTGGTGAAGTGTCATTTTCCTTCACAAAAGCCAGGCTGACTCTTCCCTGAAAGTATTTACATCTGTGTGACAACTTGTTCTTTACTATAGTTTTAACGAATTTGCCTATAACTGAAAGTAGGGTTATCAACCCCAGGATCATCTCTAGAGCATTTTTAATAAATTAAAAATTAAAAGTTTTCAGGTATAGAAGCTGCCTTGAGCAATAGGTAACATACCAAAATTAGTAGTTCTGCAACTTCATATTGGTGTTACTTCCAAACTCTTGGATGAACACTGTCTGGTTCTGGTGATTTATTAGTCTGTTTTAAGCAATGTGCTCCAAAACCTGCTCTATTGACGCCTCAATTTGGGACACTGTCTCAGACCTAAAACCTAAAAAGAATGGCTCAGCTGTGGGACTCTCCCTCACATCCTCTGTAGTCAAGACCAAAGCGAAGAATGCATTTTGCTTCTGCACAATGGCCTTGCCTTTCCTAAGTGCTCCTTCAGCACCTCAGTCCTCCAGAGGCCCCACTGATAGCTAGCAGGCTTCATGCTTCTCATGTGGTTTTTAGTATCAGAATGGTAGGCGAGTTAGTCGGTATCTTCAAAAACAACAAGTAGTCCTTTGGCACTTTATAGACTAATAGATATTTTGAGCATATGCTTTTGTGGGCCAAAATATACTCCAAAATATCTGTTAGTCTATAAGGTGCCACAGGACTTCTTGTTGTTATGTGTTTTTTTGTTTTTGCTTTGCTTTGTTTTAAAGTGCAACAACTTTTCCTGTTAGTTTTGGGAGGAGGGGTCATTAGTTGCTCTTCAAATTCTTTCTTAACTGACTAATTATACCTGTAGATGTGTTATGTTCATGCTCATGCTCCTTCCTGTTTTCCTCAGTACGACTGGACTTTCAATCTTTTAAAGATGTCTTTTAGTAGCTAACCACATATTTTACTCTGTCATTTTGCCACAGTGGCCTTTGTATGGTTCTCTCACTGTTTCTATTTGGGGTGTACGTGTAGTTTGAGCCTCCAATATAGTATTTTTAAAACGTTTCCATGCAGCTTGCATGCATTTTACTCTCGTATCTGCGCCTTTTACTTGTCATTTTACTATCCTCCTCATTTTTGTTTGGTTCCCTTTGGCTATGTCTACACTAGCATTCCTCTTTTGAAAGAGGCATGCAAATAAAGGAAATAAAAATGCAAATGAGACACAGATTTACATATGACACCTCATTTGCATATTATTCTTTCAAAAGAAGAAAAGCAGTATAGACGCAGCTCTTTCTAAAATCATCCCAGTCTTCGAAAGAACCCTTCTTCCTATTTTGTTTTAGGAAGAAGGGTTCTTGTGAAAATGGGGTTTACATTGCTTTTCTTCTTTTGAAACAATAATATGCAAACGAGGTGCCAGCTCTGTAAATTTGTGCCTCATTTGCACTTTTTTATTTCCTTAATTTGCATGCCTCTTTCTAAAGAGGAATGCTAGTGTAGACGTAGCCTTTCTGAAGTAAAATGCTACTGTGGTTGGTTTCTTTCGTATTTTCCTCCACTACAAGGTTGTTACATGTAATTATATCAGGATCACTCGTACTGAGTGGTTCAGCTACATTCACCTCTACTCCACTAAATCAAGAATTGCCCCTCCCCTTATACATTCCAGCACTATCTGCTCCAAAAACAGTCATTTATAGAGTCAAAGAACTTTATCTCTGTATGCCAGCATGAGGTGACATGTTCCCAGCCACTACAGCGATAATTGAAATCCCCCCATTATTTTGGGGTTTTCAGTTTTTTGCAGCCTTGCTCAGCTCCTGAGCATTTCAGAGTCACCATCACCATCCCGGTTAGGTGGGTGACAGTATATTCCTACTGCTATAATTTTATTATTCAAGCAGAGAATCACTATCCATAGATAGCCCAGGGCACTATTTCATTCATTTAAGAGTTTTTCTCCATTTGATTCTATGTTTCTGTTCTCATATAGTGCCACTCTCCCACCCACACGACCTACTCTGCCATTCCTGTCTCTTTTGTATCCTGGTATTACTGTGTTATTGTCATTAATTATTATCATTTCAACAAGTTTCTCAGTGCTGTTGAGATCAATATCCCCATTTAATACCAGGCAGTCACGTTCACCCATCTTAGTATTTAAGTGCTGTTAGGCAGGGCTTTTATCCCTTCTACAACATAAAAAAGTGATCTTTTGGCCTCCAGGAGATCATGCAGGAACTTTGTATGGTTTCTGTGGTCATATTTTGCCAGAAAGGTGAAATAATTGGACACCCTAACAGGAAGGGTAGATGGGGCATAGACCTTCTGCCTGAACAAGTCGTACCTCTTACTGTCTCAGTCTGGAAGGGTGATCTGAAATGTTGCTGTTTCCCATACTGATGGGCTGCTTCCACTACCCAAAAGTTTGGACTGAATAAAAATTCAGTTTGGTGTGTGAATAAAGATTGCGACCCTTTGCAGGGGACGTAATATTTGTGGTTGACCCTTTTACAGGTAAGTGGGATGGAGACTAGGGTCTGCCACACAGTTTTTGTGGGGTCCATGATAGTGGGATTCATAGGGGGCACTATCTTAGCAAAGGGAGAAGCTTCCAGGCTGTCTGGCAACTCCTGCTGTGTTCCTGACACCTCAAGAGCTATTTTGAAGTCGGCAGTGACCCTTCTAAAAAGATCTTGAAAGTGTGAGAAGTCATCTGCTGACATGGGGAGTGAAGGCATTATTGCCTCATCAAGGGGGGGCAGAGGAGGGATTGGTTGGTGATGAGGCATCTGGGGCTGATTCCACTGGGACCTCTGAAACCAGTTTCTATGCACCATGCTCCTGCTCTGTAGGCAGCTGTGAAGGAGATTTGGATCACTCTCTATGTCAGTGGTTCCCAACCAGGGGTCTACGGACCCCTGGGAATCTGTGAGGGTACTGCAGCAGGTCCATGAAAAATCAAAAATGGTAATAGAGAATAGGTTTAATATAATTGATTGTAACTTTGCAATTTATTATTTTTAAATTGAATATCTTCCAATAATGTTATTAATTGCTCTCTGAAAAATCTATGTTGTGGTTTCCTTTTTCATTGAATGAATCATCTATAGTGGATAGAACTGGCTTTGACGGGAGTCTGCGAATGGTTTGGGAGTGGTGAATGAGGGTCTGTGAATGGTTGGGGGGGGTCATCTTTCCTTTTACAACATCTGACATTGGTGCCATCTGGGCCATTCCAAACAAGAGTACCAATCCCAAGTCTTAACGTCTGCTGCTTTGTGTCAAGAGGGACTGAACAGGGTAGAGCCAGCCTGGAGGGGATCTCCCCTGCATAAAGGAATCCTTTGGTGTCATATACACTACACCAGTGAGGCTCAAACTGAGGGTCGTGAGCCACAAATGTCTCTTTAATGTCTACTGCAGCTTTGTGCAGCACCTGATAGTAAAATTCTGTGTGATTTAATTATTAACCAGTCTATGTCGTTAGCCAGGTATAGTTGATACAATAATGATACTTGGTTAGAAAACCCAATATTATACAACTATACATTAGAGCCCCAGAGTTATGAACACTGCTGGAACAAAATATTATGGTTGTTTTTCCAAAGGGCTACAAGTGAACTTGACTCAATACAGGTTTGCAACGTTAAGCAAAATGCTAATTTCAACCATTTAATTGAAATGAAACAAGCCCAGAAACCGTTTCCTTTGCCAAATCTATTTTTAAACTTCCCTTTTTTTTTTAGTTGCTTTTTATCACAATACTGTACTGCATTTTTGTTTGTTTCCCCTGCTGGCTGAGCGTGTACTTCCAGTTCAACATGACGTGTGCGGTTAAACAGTCAGCTCAGAGCAGCTGCTTATCACTCAGGCTCCACGCACACGTGCACTCAGCAAGAGCGAGTGAATGAAACAATGAAGTCACACGACTTTTGGGTAACTAACTAGCTGATCACTAACTGGGCTCCGGAACCACTGAGGTCTGAGGATTAGTGCACTATGTCCTGCCAGCAGCCAACATACAGAGTGAATTCAGGGGAAAGAGGCAAGCGCCAGGACATCCCTTGGGATTCCCTACAGACATGATGGCCCTTTGAGACAGTGCTGTCTCTAGAGGGAAATATGTGGGGCCTAGGGTGGGACCCTGCTGCTCTACCCTAGGCCCCGCCCCACCTCTTTCTGTCCCTGCTCTGCCCTCACTCTCCCTCTTCCCCCCAGCCTCTACCCCTGCTCACTACTACTCCACCCCCCCTCCAAAGCTCCTCACCCCTCCTCCCACAAGCAACACCAGGAACTGGCAAGGCAGAACAGAGCTAGTTGTTCTGTTGCTGGTCCTGCACTCCCTGAAACTGCTGATGGGGCAGAGCAGAGTAAGGCTGGGCCTGCTGTGCTTCTGCCAGCCCCTGCTCAGATCAGGCTCCCCGTTCCCTGAAGTTGGAGGGCAGAATGGGGCCGGTCATGCTGCTGTTGATCCCTGTGCTGCCCAGGTCCTGCATCCCCCTGAAGCGTGGGGCCAGGGCTGACTGTCCCACACCATCCTATGGACAGTAGCTCTGCTTTGGGGCTTGTGGCAGATATAGCAGCCTACAGACTGTTCTGACCCCCTGGTTGGGATCAGCCCCATACAGGGTAATCCCACAATCAAAGCAGCATAAATAAAGGACACCTTTGAGTCCCCCCGTCCCCCATCACCTGCAGAGAATTCAGTTCAGCCTCAGCTGAGCAGCTGGCCTTTGGTTCGCGGATATATTTTTACAAATCCCAGTTCTTCCTGCAGGAATCCAAAACCTGGGATAATCCGCCCCAACCTGCCTTCAACCCAGTAGCAGACCTTTCACAAGAGGCTCCCATGAGCCTCATCCAGCTCCTTGCTGATTCCACCAGATGTACTAACTTGCCTTTTTTCAGGTGACTGTCTTGTTATTCTTGGACCACTACCCTCCCCCTCCCCCGGCTAGAAACTCCTTTGTTTTTTTCTTCTGCCGTCCCCCACATCTGCACTGCCTCTCCATATGAAGTCACTTGTGAATTTCATTAGTGGGCTTCCTCTCCTCTCTCCCACATCATTAATAATGATGTTAAATAAAACCAGGACTAATGCTGATGCCTGCAGCATCCCCACTGCCTACCTCCCCCACAGCTGCTTCCAAAAAAGAGAACAAATGCCTGCACTGACTCGCCATTTGGAAAGCTGTAGCAACAATTGTATCTCAACAACGTCTTGCTTTATATTAAAACCACCCACCCTCCCACAACGCCATCAGCAGAACACATGATGGACGGGCTGAAACTTAGAAATCCAGGTGCCTGTTTAGTCAGAGAAGAGGTACAACACAGGTAATGGGTGCAAGCTTCCCACACCACACAATCCCCATTATTGCCTAGAGGAAACCCAGTAGCAAGAAGAAACTAACTCAAGTTTCTATGCCCACTGAGTTCTCGGTCTTTTCCCCAAGTCAGCCCGCAAGAGAGCTATTTATTGTGAATTCTTGTTGTGGATTGCCATGGAGAGCTTTGCATACAACCCTCTCCCCGATGATCTGCAGGGTGGCCACTAAGCTTAATTTAAATAGGTCACAAAACAGCGATCAGATGGTAACTTTGCCTTCTGTGCTGCAAAAGGGGGTCCATTTTGCATGTTAGTAATGTGAATTGTGGTTAAATCATCTTTTCTTATTGCAAGCTAAAAGGAAGCTTGAAAGGTCACATACCATGTGGCTCTGTGTAGGTGGGTAGCGTTGGGTTACAAACCCATGCAAGGCATGTAATAAAAGCATGCTTGGCTTAGTGGGTAAAACTTTTACCACTTGACCAGCAGGTTGCAGGTTTAATCCTGAATCAGTCCTAGTTTCATCACAGTCTAACACAGTGGTTCTTAACCTGTGGTGCACACACTCCCTGGGGGGTTGTGATGCCCTTTCTGGGGGTCTGAGACATGCCAGATATTTTTAGAAGGTAAATCACTGAAAACACAAACTAAGCACAGGCACGTAAGTGCAACTACTTTGTTTCATCAAACCTATGTATGAATTCAGTTAGCTGCTAACTGTCAGCTCGTCAGTTACAGTCTACTTCCACAGCAAAACTCTGAAACATCTCTGGATAGTGCTTGCGTATTTTTGTATGCCTACAGTACTACTGTTTGTGGTGAGTAATAACATAAAATGATTTTACATGTATTTATTATGCATTTAAAAGTGTATAGGCCCCCATCTCCATTTTTGATAAGGCATGAGAGAACATATTTTGAGAACCAAAGGAGTGCAGGCTGCAGTAAAGGTGAAAAACCAGGAGGTCTAACAGTAGAGAGGCACAGTGGGCGCAGAAAGAGATGTGACAAAACATTTTAGTTTTTGAAGTCCTTGGTGGCTGTGCAGAAAAAGTCAAGACTGCAAGACACTGTTTGAAAAGGAAATATAAAATTTCTGACATTCTGCTGTGTCCACCACTCTTCTCTCATCCAAATAAATAAGGAGGTCGGGTTAATGGATTGTTGGGTTTGGATAGTTTTAATTTCAGTATTTCAGTTCCCAAGCAAATATGCACTTCAAAGATAAAAATGCATCTGATACACAAGACGGAACTATCTGGAACAGCATGTGTGTAACACCATATAGGGCATTTCTCAGAGAAGAGGGTGGTCGTGTTGCACACAAAGTATTCAAAGACAGGCTGCTTACTTCTCTGCAATTAGTCCATACCATGCATAAGCGCAACATAAGCCATTCCACTCTGGCAGCCTCTCAGACCAGATTCCAGATGGAAGAGGTAGGAAAAACAAGTAGGTGGAAGAAAGTGAATATCTTTTGAAGAAGTAAATTATGAGCCCAGCTTTTTAATCTCTGGCATGTGCCAAATGTCAAAGATGAGTCCAGAATCTATAAATCTGTACAGACACAGGCACATGTTGTCCATGAAAGGTCAAATTCTGGTTGACTCTTCCAAGTATGCAGTCAGGGCAGGAGAGGAAAGCAAGACATCCTGGTCAATCAAATCAGAATCAGACCCTGGAAAAAAGCCCCTCCCTAACTGGGATTCATTCCAGACCCAAAAAGGCAGGGTTGGATCTGGCAGTTTCAGATATAAAACACACCAACAAGGTTTGGGTTCAAAGTTCCAGTGTCAGCCTCAGTATTAAGACCATTTATGAAAAGGGGCAGGGGAGGGAGAGAGAAAATTTGGCTTTTTGTGGAAAGGGTTTGTGTTGTCATGAAGTACAGGAACAATTTCTTTCTCCTTTAAGAAAGAGGGGTACTGTCTCTGGGTTGGAAGAAACGGGTACCTGGCCTCCCTGTGCTGAAACATTCTGCCAAGTTTTCCCATGGAGCCTGGAATTAACATGGCTTTCTCCTTACTTCTTTGCTTAGGCTTCAAAACCTAGGAGTACACCAGAAATGCTACTGTGCAGCTGCACCTGCCTGGCCCCTTTGATGAAGCACTCTAGGTGGCTGCCTAGGTTTCAGATAAACCCTTTGCAAAGAATCAGAGGTGATCCTACATTTTATGGTGCCGTTTACAGAATACGTTCGGCGTGGAGTGCCAGGCAGTCTTCACTATCTCACATAGCTTATAAGAGATGGGCATTGTTTGGCATATGAGCAAGGAGTAGGGGATTTAAGGAAGACAGGAAAAGAGGGCTTTGGCAACTACTAGTAGTAGAGTAGCCTCTTTGTTTGCCTGGGAGAGAATTCTGGGTTTAACTTTTGATGTGTTTATATCGTAATTAATGTGAGAGAATATAGACATGATGTGTTGCATTTCCCACAACCAGATGGGGCTTTTCGTACAATGAGAAAAGATAAGCAGTAGAGTTAGTGGGTATGGTAGGAGTGTAATACACAAACTTACACTGTACTGGAAGGCTACCTTGCTCCACTCTCAAGCAACCAGTTAGGAGGAGGTAAGGGGAAAATCAGTGGGTATAAAACATAATAAAACCCAAAGAAAAATCTTGCCTTGACTAGTACACAACTTTATTCCTTACCCTTCCTACTGGGTACAAAAGAAATGGTATCAAGTCCCAAAACTCATGACCCTCCCTAAAGGAACATGACCATAAATTGTAAGAGAGGGACAGGTATAATTATGCCTGCAAAGAAAGAAGGATGGAACGGAGACACTGGGAAAAGTCTCTGAATATGCTTGCTTGAAACTAACCCCAATAAACATTGTGAACTTCTGGTCTTCTGCTTTCTGGCTGCATGACAAGAATCAGGGGAGAGCTGAAGTGAAAGCCCCTGAACCAGCAGGAAATTTGAACACAGAGACCATGTTGGATCAGGTAAATTGCTTCCTTTAGTACAGTACCTCCTTTGACAGTGGCCAGCATCCGCACTTCAGAAGACACCAGAAATATCACAGTCAACAATTATGGAACAACCTGTTCCTAGAGATAGTTTCTTCCTAACTCCTAACAGTTAGAACTTGGGCTATGCCCTGCAGCATGAGGACTTTGCATTCATTAATAACCTTCCACTCATGGAATACTGAGCACACACTTCGGATCACGCAGAAAGCCCAGTGTCCTGCCTGTGTTGCAGCTGACTCTATGTTAAGTCTGAGGCAGGCAAGGTCAGAAGCCACAACTTCACTCCTACATATGTGAGGCCATCTGTGAGGTCTCTTCGTCCAGGTTTAGTTGGATCAAACATATAAAGCTGCCATCTGGTACAGAAGTTGGTATTTGGAGCTGATGGTCAAGCCATCTGACCAGCACTAAGTCTCTTGAGAAATCATTGACAGCTGATTGATGAATGAGGATGGCAGGCATTGGACAATGGGCTAAAGCAACATATGCCTTCAACATGTCAATGCTGTTTCATGTCAAAAGTATCTACCTGGTGTATTTGCATCTCTGGGATGGCCCAGCTCTCAGAGCTCTATAAAAGGACAGAACCCACTGCTGCTTGATAGATACATATCTTAGTCCAAGTTGATATATGGCATTAACCCTACAGGGGTTTCCAAAGAGCACACAAAACTCCAGTAGCCCTCCTGCCTCAACATTGCATGTCAGCGAGGCAATCTCCTTCCCTGGTGACAACAGAGACAACATAATCCAAAGACCCGATGAAGTCACCTTCTTGTCCATCCATTCAGATAGGTAGGGACAGAGGTTTATCAGCCATTTTCCTCAACGTGGTCCCACATTCCTGCCCAACATAACAGGCAATTTCCCTCTGAAAATGATAGTTTACTGAACAGGGATACTGAAATATTGCATTGCCTCTTGCACTTTGAGGTAGCACAAGACATGAGGGAAAGAGGACGTTTCTTTCTGGCAACACAGTCAGAGCCCTGAACTGGAATGCTAGGTTCAAGCAGGGCCAGGTTTTGGGTGGTTCCCCCCTCCTCCTGCCCCGAGATTCTTGTTCCACCTCCTCCTTTCCCTTCTTCAAGAAGCTGATGCTCATCAGCATATGTAAACAATTGCACAGGTGCATTTTGGATCAAATAAATGAGGGCTAAGGGCCAAGTCTTAGCTCCACTCTGTGTTTGGGAGTTTTTCCACTGATTTCAATGGGGTCAGGCTTTAGCCCTGAGGCCTTCCCCTTATATGTACATCTTTCAGACAGTCATAGGCTGTATTTCTGTGGCCTTTTGGCAGTTCTCCTGTTTGCAGAGGCACTCCCAAGTACAAAGGTATGATCGCTTTATATAATCATAACCTCTTAGTTTTCCTTTTAAACCCACTTTCCACACACCCTTCAATAACCAGTTTTATTTTAATAGCTCCATTCCCTGCTTTGCTTTTCTAAAAATGTAAAAGGAAAACAAGAGATTTCAATACAAGTCCTTGCAGGCTGCAACAATTCTAAAATCCTCTCTCAGATCTCTGCTTTATCTAGTGGCATTAAACCTTGTCTACATGAGAAAGTTGTACCAGTTATTTATTCAAACCACGGCAACCCCAGTTGGGCTCTTATTGCATGTCAAGGTAGGTATATTTTGTTTTAGTTTATATGAATTAGCAATCCTTTTAAGCTAAGCCATAAAAGCCACTCCAATTAAAACAAGGTCAAAGGGGTTTTCTCTAGTTTAACTAATCTGGTGCAGAAATGAATAAATGTTAAGCCGGTGCAATTATGCTCATGTAAGCAAGACCTTAGTTTCTCATTTACATACAGTGGGGCAAATTATAGCCATAGATGCATGACTGTCTAGGAAGGAATAGTGCAGAAAGAGAGCCAGGCATGACAGTGTACCACGAGCTAAAGACACAGAGTAACAAGAAAACTTTCTACCAATATTTTAGGAGGAAGAAGACAATCAAGGAGGGTAGACCTGTTACTCAGTGATGAGGGGAAAACAATAAGCAGAAAATCTGGAAATGGAAGAGGTGCTTGTTTGGGTTTTCACCAAGAAGGTTGGTGGTAATAGGCTGTCTAACATAGTGACTGTCAGTGAAAATGGGGTAGGTTCCTGAGGTAAAATAGGTAAAAGAACAAATTAAGAATTACGTAGACAAGTTAGAAGGCTTCACATCACCAGGGCCTGATTATACCCATCCTAGAATACTCAAGGAGATGGCTGAGGAGATAGCAGAACCATTAGCTGTTATCTTTGAAAAGTCATGGAACACAGGAGAGAATCCAAAGAGTGGAAGAGGGCAAATATAATCCCCCTCTTTAAAGAGGAAAATAAGGACAATCCTGGGAATTACAGACCAGTCAGCTTAACTTCTGTAGCAGGGAAGATAATGGAGGAAATAATTAAGGAATCCATTTGCAAACAACGAGAATATAATAAGGTGATAAGTAACAATCAGCATGGATTTGTAAAGAACAAATCATGTCGAAGCAACCTGATAAGCTTTCTTTGGATAACAAGCCTTTTGGATAAGGGGGAAGCAGTAGATGTGGTATAGCTAGACTTTAGAAGGGTATGTGAGACAGTCTCACATGACCTTCTCATTAACAATCCAGGGAAATACAACCTAGGTGGAGCTACTATAAGGTGAGTACATACCTGGTTGGATAACCATTCCCAGAGAGTAGTTATCAATGGTTTGCAGTAGGGATGCAAAATCCTATTTAATTGGTTCACTGATTAAACACTAGGTTTAACTGGTGGACTGATTAAATGGATGGGGAGTAGGCGGGGAAAGAAGGCAGCTGGCGAGGCTGTTCCAGTCCAGCTCACGGTGCTCCAGGAACTAGGGCTGCTCTGGCACTGCCAAGGGTGGGGGACACTTCAGTGTGGCCAGAGTAGACCCAAAGACAGTGGCCCGGCCCAGGAATGCCATGGGCAGGGGTGCTCCAGCTGGGCTGAATCAGACCCAGTCAGGGTGCACCATGGGTGTGGGCACTCCAGCCCATACGGGTTAACTAGTTAACTAATTAAACTTTAACATCCCTAGTTCACAGTCATGCTGGAAGGTTATAATGAGTGGGGTTCTACAGGGATCCATTTTGGGGACATCTCTGTTCACTATTTTCATCAATGATTCAGATAATATCATAATGAGTATGCTTATAAAGTCTGTACATGATACCAAGCTGGGAAGGGTTGCAAGTGCTTTGGAGGATAGGATTATAATTCAATATCTTCTTGGGAAACTGGAGAAATGGTGTGAGGTAAATAAGGTGAAATTCAATAACAACAATTGTAAAATACTCTATTTAGGAAGGAATAATCAGCTGCTCACATACAAAATGAGAAATTACCTAGGAAAGAATGCAGCAGAAAGGGTTCTAGGGGTCACGTTGGACCACAAGCTAAATATGAGTCAGCAGTGTGAAGCTGTTGCAAATATATATATATTGCAAACTATTTGCAAACCCCTATCACGGTCAATTGAAAGAAAAAGGAAACCACAACATAGATTTTCAGTCAGCAATTAACAACATTATTGGAAGATGTTTAAGTTAAAATAATAATTGATTGTAACTTTGCAAGTTATTTAAAACTTATTTCTTATGACCTTTTTTAAAGAAAATAATTGATTGTAACTTTGCAATTTACGTCAACATATTTTCTATGATCACTTTTATATATTTTTTTCACAGACCCTCTGAAATAGCCTCACAAATATCCTCAGGTGTCTGCAGACCCCGGGCAGGGGACCACTGGATGTAGATTGATCCTGCCATGAGGTTCCTTCCAACTGTATTACAGTAAACCCTAGAGTTATGTGGGGGAATGCAATCCCCATGTAACTCAAATTTTTGCGCAAGTCAAGGGGCATTGGGAACCAGGCTGCAGAGTGGCAGGGAGCCAGGAACTAGGGGGGCAGCCTGGTTCCTGTCTTCCTGCCACTTGTGGGACCCAGGAAACTGACCAGCTCATGACTTGTCAGTTTCCCAGGTCCCACAAGCAGCAAGGAGAGGGAAACCAAGCAGCAGCCTTATCTGGGGCTGCTGCTGGGAGCCCAACCACTTCCCAGCTCTAGGGCAGTGGGGGACCCCCTGTCCCCTGGCCGGGGACCCTGCATCTGGCTCTGCTGGCCAGGCACTGCCCAGATGGCTTCCAGTCACAGGCCTGCATGTCTCCCCACCCTGTGGCTGGGGACCTCGCAGCTGGCTCTGCCAACCAGGCACTGCCCAACCAGCTTCCAGCAGCGGGGCTGCAGGGTCTTCCTGCCCCGCCCCACCCCCCACAGCACTGCCCCCCCACACCTCTCTTGCGTAAACAGAAGAGATGAGCATTTCAAATGCATGTATCTCAGGGGATTACTATGTTCTACGACTCCCCTTTTTGGGGAGAAAAAGCTGGCGGCTTATGTAAGGGAAATACACACGGCCTCAGTAATACTATAAATAGTGCGTAGACAGCACAGAAATAGGGATTCTGTGAAAATTTGACAGAGAAACATGGTTACAAGAGGAATCTCTGTGGTTTCAATGTGGCTACCCAAAGCAGAAGAGACACGATATGGAAAGGCTCACAGCTCAGAGGTGAGAATCCCAAGAGGGAAGTGGGGTGAACACTATTCTGGCAAGTGGAGCATTTCTAGCCATCGTGTTTGACCTCATTCAGATGGAAATCGTGTCCGGATCTCTGTGTCAAGCTGTACAAACCTGCACCGGGCAAGAAGGGGATAAAAAGCAGCTTGGGGATTAACAGCCCTGCCCCATGCGTAAGGCTTGCTTTAAAAAGGGAGCAGCTCAGTGCAACAGGCCCCGTCCTGACCAGGTGGGCACTGACCTTCCTTAGCTCCCCCAGGGGAGTGCAGCACAGAGTCAAGCTACCTCAGGTTGCCTGAGAGCATAGGCCCCCTGTCCCCTGGCCCTTTTGAATCACTGGATCCAGGCTGAGAGCCCTCTCTCCTCCCTTCCCCGGGTAGAAGGCCTGCCATGAACAGGGTCACTGCATAGCAGCTGCATGAATTCTCTCCTTCACTTTGGTTAAGCATTACACAGCTGTTATGGGCAGCTACACTGAAACAAATAAGGATAAGAAATCAGGGGATTAAAAAGAAGGCTTGGCCTCTGCATAATAAATGTTAATTAGCTCCTCGTAACTCTGGGTAAGAAGGTACAATTACGATCAAGCCAAGGGCGCAGCAAGGAAACAGAAGCCTGAAGCCAAAGTTCCTCATGAACAGCCGCACCCTTTGCATGACTCAGGCTGAGATATCTGTTCTGTTTCATGGGCCCTGTCTACACTAGGGAAGTTTTGCTAAAAATGCTCACCATTGCCAGGGCCAGTTTGGCTCCACCTGTGATAGTAACATTGGGAGCCCTCCTTTAGGTGGCTGCTGACTGCCCTGGCATTTTAATGCCAGGTTGATTAGACCTGACTGTCTGCAAATCTCTGGTAGCCTCCAGCCAGCCACCTGCAGGAGGGTTCTCAGCATTGTCAACAAGGGTGGAGCTGAAGCATTGTTAGCAACTGTGGGATGTTTTTTAGTCTGGGGGGGGTCAGTGGGCCTGATCCTTCATTCTAGTTTTGACTTCTGATTTCATCAGTTACATCAGCACAATGCAGTGGTGAATCAGGTCCCACTTGCTAACTTAGACGCTCCCTGCTCATCTTGATGGCTCTAAGAATCCCATTCTTAGGTGCCTAACTGTCCCTAGGCATTGCATAGGGAGCCTAAGTGTCTAACTCAGGGCTGTGCATTCCAGTGGGCAACAGAGCCCCTAAGAGTTAGCTGTGCAATGCTGCATCTAAGATCCTTGGTGGATCTAGCCCCAGCTCCAATCCAGTGCAGCTGTTTCCAACTTTAGCACATGCGTAGTCCCTGTGAAGACACCAGTACTCTGAGAGCATTCAGGGTCTAGCTGCAGGACTGCTAGAGGTGTCTGGAGTTAGAGAAGTCATTTCTTCATGAAATAATTATAATTTAGATGACCTATGAGTGATCCTTCCATTGCCAAGGAACTTACATAGATTTTTCACTCTGAAGGGCTAATCCACTGAAATCTAAATTTTCACTCTTTGCCCTGGAAATCACAGAACGCTGACCATGGCTCTAAGAAATCACAGAGAAGCAACTGGCTTGTCACTGGACTCATCCTTTGTTTTGTTAAAGAGATTAGAACTCGAGCGCTTGACGGAGTAGAGGAATTCTCTACGTTAAACTTCCGCACTTTAGAGATCTCACAGTATTTCATGTGTGAACTATTAAGTATATATTTATCTATATTCAGATCTTAAATGTATGATATTGTAAATCCCTGGACAATGTAGACAAAGTATCTTTCAGAGAGTATTAAACTTGCTTCTTGGCCTCTGAAAACTCATGGCTGTAAAAATAAATATTAACAAAAATATGACCACAGTGTCTCCCATTCAAGTCTGCAAAAACTGATAGTGACAGCACAAATGTGTAGCTCATCCTGTTTGGACAGCATCAGTGGGACCTAGCCAAAACAGCTGCAAATAACTGTGCCTGTTTCAATTTCAGAGCAAATAATCTTTCTGCTATAATTCCTGACTAATCATTTTCTTGCCCAATGATTTTTGGTTGGTATTGCAGGACTGCTTGGATAATCATCCTGCAACTGCAGATAACAGGATTGTAATCATAAACCTTTAAGTTCAAGGAAATATGATGCCAACAAGATCAGGTAATGACCTCTGTTTTAACCAAATGCATATATTTTCTTGAAAGAAATGGGGGTGAGGTACATATCTAATGGTGAAATTAATGTAAGAGACACACATCTAATTGTCTTGTATGTATCATGCATTGTAGATCATTTCATTGGCATTCTGCTTCATAGATTGGTGAGTCTGCCTCTGTATTGAGCTACTGATCATTGCCATTACAGTAGCAGGCTCACAAAGTCTCTCAGGCTACGTTTACATGGCGCCCTAAACTTGAAATAAGATACACAGTTTGCTCTATGCAAATATAATATCCTATTTTGAGTTAATTTTGAAATAAGCTATTTTGAGAATTGGCGCTAAATGCCAAAATACTGCACTATTTTAAGGCTTCCCTTAATCCTCCTGCAACCAGGCATAGAGGGATGACGAAGTGGTGCACCCATTATTTCAAAGTGGCATGTTTCATAGAGGCAGAGTAACGATTTCAGGATACGTTGGTAACCTGGAATAGCTCTGCCATGGAGACATAACCTCAGAGAACTGGTTACATGGCCAGGCAAGATCAGCAAACTCATGCAATGTTCAGCCTTAACTCCGCAGCGATTTAATAAAGGGGATGACGCAGTGTTCCAATTTCTTTGCTGTGATTTTACTTCTTAGTGCCTCTGTACCTTACCCTCCACACACAGCAACCCTCACCTCAGTTGTGGTGCATACCTCTACAATAAATAGGGTAGGTGGGCCTGCCTGACTTGATGGGGGGAGGGGACCAAAGCAGTCAGCAGGGAAGGAGGGAGAAGGTGAAAAGACACCCAGAGGAAAGTGGTCTGCTCCCCTGCCCCTGGGCAGAACTAGCTTCTCTAAAAGGGTTAGAGTTTGAGGAAGATGTTTTCAGACAGAGGTGGTGTTTTGTTTGGGAGAATTGGGATCCTTTTCTCCCCAAAATGCTGTATTTTCATTCTCTCTCCTCCCCCTACAATTCTTAATGGTCTGGTCAACAGGTGCTTCCTGAAACAGTCCAAGAGCTGACACCAGATGGCCCTTAGTCAAAGCCGTATCTCTCACTGCCACCTGTGCTCTCCTCAGCTCAGCTCTCGCAACCTACCAACTGCATACATGGCTCTGTGCACACAGTGTTAGCAAAACCTTGCTGGAAACATTGGCATTTCACACTTTTTTCATGGAGATTTTTCATGGCAAATGGGCAAATCTCATGTTTTCCATGAAATCTCCGAAGGCAGCAGAAAGACAGCGCTAGTGTTTGGATAGGTATGCTCAGTTTGCCTTTTGGGTGCATTTGAATGCTAGAGTCTCTCTGTCTCTCTCTCTCTCTCCCCGTGTTTGCGCCTTAGCATATCATTTCAGGTTTGGAACTGGGATATTTTTGATGCAAAGGACAAAATGAAATCAACACATTCACTCGCAATCTCACTTCGTGGTGCTGTGCACTGGAGAATGAATCTTTTGCAGCATTTTTAACATAGAAAGCCAGCTGACAATATCTATCCATGCTGCCTTTGCCAAACACTAGAACAAGCAACAAGCAAAGAACTATTTTTTCATAAAGAGATATTGCTGGGCATGACTATTAGGTCTGGAATCTTTATTTCTCAACTCATCAACCTCCGCGGATAAATTCTTAGCCAAAGGAGAGAAAAGCCTCATTGATCTGACAAGCAATCAGGCCATGCAGTTGTCATTTCCCCAGCAGTTGCTAGTGTATTTTTGCCTGGTGCGCAACAGGCATTTCCTGAGTTAGCTAGTTGAGCTCTTAAAGGGATTGTCCCTCTCTTATCTACATCCTCGTGCAAAGTGCAGCTCTCGGCAATAAAAAGATTGAGGGTAAAGTACTATTCTCAGTTTAAAAAAATGCTGGGAGCTGTCTTGCTGCAAGCTGCCTGCAGACCACACAGTCTAGAGAGGATACACTGTGCTCAGCAGAAAACCAGGCACCCCTGTCCCAGCAGTCAGGGGAAGTGGATATTTCTTCAGACTTTATGGTTGCTCCTTCATAAAACACATCTTTGCACCATGTAATTTGCTTTCTTTATGAATGCAGCAGACTTCAGAGACCTAAGCTAAAAAAGCAAGACTCTCTACTCTCAAGCTAGTCCATGATGGCATCTCAGAAAACCAGTGGAGATGGGGGGTTACATGGCCTAACTAGTAATAATATACAAAGCTGCAGAGTTTTAGGTACTGTACCATCTTCAGGTTGAAGTTCATTCCTATGCAGAACTCCAGCACAAGGCACTATCTAAAATCCATGTGAGCCCTCAGGCTTACCTTTGAAAATTCACTTCCCTGAAGCTACCCCAATTTCCACCAGCTGATTTATACCTTGACTTTAGCAAAGCTTTTGATATGGTCTCCCACAGTGTCCTTGCCACCAGCAAGTTAAACAAGTATGGCTTGGATAAATGAACTGTAAGGTAGATAGAAAGCTGGCTAGATCAAAAGACTCAATGGGTAGTGATCAATGACTCTATGTCTGATTATCAGCCGTTATCAAGCAGAGTATCCCAAGGGTCAGCTCCGGGGTAGGTTTTAGTCAACATTTTTATTAATGACCTGGATGAGGTGATGGATTGAACCCTCAGCAAATTTGCGGGTGACACCAAATGAGGGGGAGAGGTTGATATGCTGCGGGGGGGGGAGGAACAGGATACAGGGAGACCCAGACAAATTGGAGGATTGGGCCAAAAGAAATCTGATGAGGTTCAACAAGGACAAGTGCAGAATCCTGCACTTAGGATGGAGGGATCCCAAGCATTACTTCAGGCTGGGAACCAACTGCCTAAGCAGCAGTTCTGCAGAAAAGGGACTGGGGATTACAGTGGATGAGAAGCTGGATATGAGCCAACAGTGTGCCCTTGTAGCCAAAATGGCTAACAGCATACTGGACTGCATTAAGAGCAGCATTGCCAGCAGATGTAGGAAAGTGATCATTCCACTTTATTTGGCAATGGTGAAGCTGTATGTGGAATACTGCATCCAATTCTAGTCCCCCTCCCCCGCCCCGCCTTGTACAGAAAGGATGTGGATGCACTGGAGAGAGTCCAGTGGAGGGCAACAAAAATGATTAGGGGGCTGGAGCTCTTGACTTATGAGAAGAGGCTGAGGGATGTGGGCTTATTTAGTCTACAAAAGAGCGATGGGGGATTTCACAGCAGCTTTCAACTACCTGAAAGGGGGTTCCAAAGAGGATGGAGAGAGGCTGTTCTCAATGGTGACAGATGACAGAACAAGGAGCAATGGTCTCAAGTTGCAGTAGGGGAGGACTAGGAAAAAGCTATTTCAGTGAGAGAGTGGTTATGCTCTGGAATGGGCTACATGGAGAGGTGGTAGATTCTCTTTCCCCAGAGGTGTTTAAATCCTGGCTTGACAAAGACCTGTCTGAGAGGATTTAGCTGGGATTGGTCCTGCTTTCAGTGGGATGGAGGAGGAAGGGTTGGGCTCAATAACCTCCTGAGGTCTCATCCAACCCTATGATTCTATGGTTTGGCTCATGCTATGGAAGTTACCCATTTATGGCAGCCTAATTTTTAGGAGGTTTGCAAAATTTTGAAAGCCATTCATCCATCTCTACTTTAATTTCCCGTAATAAAACTATAGTGTCTCATTTAATCCATGGAGTGATTATTACTCTGAGAAAACACATTTTTCCTGCCATTTTTCACATTTCCATTATTTTCTTATGAGAAAGCAAGAAATTAATAGGCCTGGCAATCATCTATGATGGAAACGCTTATGTCTATTTCATTAGAACTGTGCTTTTTATTGGCACACGAGTTTGACGAATCAGATATGTTCGTTAAAAAGGGCACACACACAAAAGAGTCTGCTAGAACATCATCACTGTGCTCTGCACTCAAAACTCTCTCTGTTTTAAAAGAAAACAAAGTTTATTCTAGTTCACTTGAGGATGTTCTTAGAACCATTAAGGAAAAAAAGAGCTTCATGGTCAAGTTTTGTCAACACACCATTATTTTTGAATTTGAGCTGAGTTGCTTTAGAAGGATGACAGTTGTGTCCTGTGTCTGCAGAAACACTATGGGATTAGTATCGGAGGGGTAGCCGTGTTAGTCTGGATCTGTAACAGCAACGAAGGGTCCTGTGGCACCTTGTAGACTAACAGAAAAGTTTTGAGCATGAGCTTTCGTGAGCACAGACTCACTTCATTCTTGACCTTCCTCCCACCCCTCCACTCTCTGATTTGCTCACCTTGATCATTTTTTTCTGATTTGTCCTCCTTGATTACTGTTTTTGGTTCTCTGTGCCTTAAATATTGACTCTATTCTGGTATGGCTATGGTCTGAAGAAGTGGGTCTGTCCCACGAAAGCTCACCTAATAAATTATTTTGCTAGTCTTTAAAGTGCTACTTGACTGCTTTTTGTTTTGATACTATGGGACTAGTTCACCTAGCATAGTAAAGGGGAGGAGTTTTGCAACCCAAAATACTGACAAGGAATCTGACATTGCAAATCTAAGGAAGCAAAACAAACCCAAAACAAAATATAATCTTCCAAAGTAGTTTAAAATCTATTGGAAGTGGACTCAAAGCAAAAGCCCAGGCCCCATCACTCATCACATTTCAGAGGAGTTTAGATCCAGAATCACACCTGGTTCTTATCTCCATGATGAATTAAACTGCACCACCCTACGTAATTATCACAACACGTGGTTCTCATCCAGATTCAACTGTTCAAGTTCATGTCTATTACATACTCAGATGACTAAGTCCTGCCCGTTAATGTTACTTAGTGTCACATAGCTGAGGCTCAGAAAATAATACATAGCCCAATCACCACCCCACTCTGGTCTTCATCCCCAACCCTTCCCAAAGAAACTACAAGCTGAAAACTGCTTTCAGGTTCCTAAAAGGTTGTTAACAAGGAGTAGGGAGGAAAATTATTCTCCTTAACCTCTGAGGGTGGGACAAGAAGCAATGGGTTTAAACTGCAGCAAGGAAGGTTTAGGTTAGACATTAGCGGAAAAAAAAAAATCCTGTCTGGCCGGTTAAGCACTGGGATAAATTGCCTAGGGAGGTTGTGGAATCTCCATTGTTGGAGATATTTAACAGCAGATTAGATAGACATCTGTCAGGGATGATCTACATGGTGCTTGGTCCTGCTGTGAGTGCCGGGGACTGGACTTGATGACCTCTCAAGGTCCCTTCCAGTTCTAGTATTGTATGATTCTATGAGAAAAGGATAAAAACACAGAAATTATTGGAGTACGTGAAAATTACTTGCAATATACAGATGTAGAGACCTTTTAAACATGGGGCTCTTAATGTTGTTCTCCAATTAAAATGGTGGGTTTTTAAAGTGGCTGACAAAAGGGGGCATTTCTATGATGGATGCCTTTGGA
Source organism: Carettochelys insculpta (assembly GCF_033958435.1). Classification (NCBI taxonomy): domain Eukaryota; kingdom Metazoa; phylum Chordata; order Testudines; family Carettochelyidae; genus Carettochelys; species Carettochelys insculpta. Next base: position 17,007,757 of record NC_134140.1, read on the forward strand.
CAATGGAAGTTGAATGTAGGAACTGGCATAGCACATTAGATCCCAGTTATTACAGCATCTTGTCTCAGACAGTGACTGCCACCAGCTGCTTCAATGGTAGATGCAGAAAACCCTGCAGTGGGCAGTGGCGGATAAACTACTGACAATGAAAGCTTTTTTCTTGGTCCCCATTAATTAGAGGGTAATTTTTGACTTGAAGCAGGATGGTTTCTATTTCCTCACTCAACTTACTTTAAGAAGAACTTCATTACTTCTAGATCCCTGGATGATATTTCTAGTCATAGAAATGTCCTTTCTATTTAGTAACCATGATGAGCTCTTTTCCTTTAGGACAGAATCATAGGGCTGGAAGAGTCCTAGGGAGGTCATCAAGTACAGCCCCTCACACAGCCGCAGAACCAAGAATACCTAAACAACTGCTGATAGCTGGTTGTCTCTTCTGTGTAAAAACCTCCAGTGATGGGCAGCATTCTAAGGGTGGAACTTACTCCATGGGTGGAATAAGTTTTGTTATGTGCACCAAGCATGTGGGTATGTGCATCACCAGTAGAAACACAAGTTGCTGGCTCTGGGCAGCTGTAGGTGCTCTGCCACTCAGCTGGGCAGCAACTGAATCTCTCCTGGGAAGCTGCCCAGGCAACGGACTTACAGGGAACACTGGTGTTGAGGAGTCCATTACCTCTTTTGAAGTCCTATTTTAAATTGTTGCTACTCTGACAGTGAGACTGTTGTTCCTAGTATCTAGTAACTGTTTCTTCTTTGAGCAGCGGCAGCTGTGTCTCACTTCAGTGACTCACAAGCAGTAGCTCTGGGGTGGAGCTTGAAGACTATTGAAACAAAGACCGTGCTCCCAACATTTGCATTTTCTGTGGATGCCGCGGGAGTGGCATAATAGTTTGGAAATAGTTTCAACGACTGAGTGGCAGCCCTGAAAATTTCCCATACTGAGAAATCACTTAGGAACACCTTCAAGGCTACTTGTGCTCTCATAGAATGAGCTCACACCCAGAGAGGGGGCCCAGTTGAAGCCGTTTCAGATGCAGTTGTGATATAGGAAATTACCCACTTCGAGATCATCTGTGAGGAGCCTGCCTGTCCCATCATATGGTCTGCCTACGAAACAGATGAGGTGAAGTCTGAACCGATTTGATCCTGACAAAGATGATAGCTATTAGGAATGTCGGTTTTTGGCTGTGAGAAAGAAAAGGGGCAGGAAGCCAGAGGCTCAAATGGAGATCCCAGGAGAGCCAAGAAGATTGTGCTAAGGTCCCACAAGGGAACCGATTCCCAAATTGCCAGAGGGAGGTGAAGGATTCCTTTCAAGAATCTCAGCACTATGGCATAGGAAAGCATTGATCTTCCCCGATTGGCTGAGACCAATATCAGCTGGTATCTTCACCAGCTGAACTGTGGAGGCCAATGACCACACTGAAAAACATTTCACGTTGTCCAACAGGCCACCTAGCATTTTCTACTGCAGAGTAGGACCGGCTGCACAGCTACCAAGCATTGCTCTTCTTCCTCCTTCAACCAGGGCTTTGGTGCTGATGTAGGCTACACAGCCTGTTCAAGCAGATGCCGGTTCACGGGAAGGCCCATAACCACCTGGACCTGTCTTGTGCATGATCTACAGCTCGGACTCTACTCTGTAATATAATCTCATCCAAGCACAGCAAGAACTGTGGGTGGCGACTGTTTGTTAGGGCTCGCTCCCTCACACACTGGACAATGTTTAAATCCCAATGAGGGCATTAGAATGGAATACTTCGCTAAATGCAACTAGCACTGATCTAACTAGTACTCAGGTACTACTAACAATATACATCTAGAAAAACCACTGAACTATTAACAAAATGCAAGGTTAACACCAGAGAGAGCTCATCCTCCAGCCATGGGCAGTAAGAAGGAAGTGGGTTGGGGCAAAGTCACCTTACAGAGAGAGGGGAGGAGTTATGGTCACACAGCATGAATGCCACCCCTCTGCAGATACTGACAGACTCCGGCTGCGTCTACATTTGCATTCCTCTTTTGAAAGAGCTATGCAAATGAGGTGAATCAAAAATGCAAATGAGGTGTCAGATATGCAAATTTGTGCCTCGTTTGCATATTATTTCAAAATAGCTTCTTTTGAAAGAAGAAAACCAGTGTACCCACTGCTCTTTTGAAAGTAAACCCCATCTTCGAAAGTATCCTTCTTCTCATAAAAAATGGAAGGATTCTTTCAAAGATGGGGTTTACTTTCAAAAGAGCAGTGTCTACACTGGTTTTCTTCTTTCAAAAGAAGCTATTTTGAAATAAGAATATGCAAATGAGGTGTCATATATGCAAATTTTGCCTCATTTGCATACCTCTTTTGAAAGAGGAATGCAAGTGTAGACACAGCCTCCCTGTTTATGTTGCCTGTGGGTGTTCTCATCAGCTTCTCCCCCTCCAACCAGCAGCGCTCCCTCTATCTCCCTCCCAGTACTTCTCACCCATCATGGTTCAGCCATCATGCTCAGTGCCAGGCAGGAGGTGCTGGGAAGAGGGAGGCTTGAGGGCAGTGAAGATAAAGTATGCTCAGGGGAGGGACAAATAAGGAGGGAAGAGGCAGGAGATGGGTGGGTCTTTGGGGAAAGGGGTGGAGTGGAGGAAGGACCTGGGCAGAGTCATTATTTTGTATACTTTTAAAATGACCCCACTGATAAATCTCTTCTCAAAAGCAACTAGTCTCAAATCTTTTCATATGGTAGTTTTCCACATGCCTAATCACTCTTACTGCTCATCTTTGAACCCTCTGCCTTACCCTTTCAAGCCAGTGTACCCAGAACTGAACATGGAGTTCTGAGTGAGGATGCATCACAATATATTTTCGATATTATTTGCCATCCTGTTGTCAGTGAAGGTTCTGAAAGACTATCAGTGGGTCCTGAACACTAAACTGAATTATTTTCAGACAAGGTAAATTCCATCTAACCTTTGCATAAAGAACAACAAATGTCTTCTGTAAAGCAATTTAAATAAGCATTTTATATTTTTCCACTATGTAGCGGTAGGACAGTGCGTGCAGGCTAGGCTATTAGTAGTCAGAAAGATCTTTTTTGCAGACCTCTTTCTTTCTAGCTGTGAAGTTACTATTATCCCACATTCCATGTAATAATGGGCTTAACATCAAGTGAAACTGGAAAGGGAAAGGAACAGTGAAAGATGACAGACATGAAGGGATTTTATTGGGACTATAGGTTACTCCTAAGGTCAGAATCAGTAAGTATAATTAGATTCCTGGCCTTTACAACAAATGTAAAGCAACCCTGAGATTTCTTTTGTGTGCCTGTAATTAAACATGCACTTTTACTGCCCTCTGCAGTACTGTACAGTTACTTTGATTCCAGCACATGAAAGCTCATTTAGAGAGCAGGTGCAACTCTTCCATTTCTGTAACACATTCTTATTTCTGAAAACAACATAAATTGAATAGTGCCTTTTCACAGAACACAAAAGAGCACTTGTTTTTACTAATAATGAGTGGTTTTTAAGTACCTTGCACAAATTCATTTCCATACTCTTACAGAACATATAAAATGCCCAATACATGCCACTGAACCTCAATTAACCCACAGAGAAAGCTCACATTTTTGGCATAAAGCTAAGCTGTACCTTGAACATCCATGTGACAGATATTTGGACAAATTAGCTACCAATTGTATTTAAATATCATTCAAGTGACACAAATGAAAAGGTTCAAAAGGAACCCAGCATTAGTAATGTGTGATCCAAATATATGACGGTGGGCAGAAATGACAGTTACTGTAGCTGGATTATTTAAATACATTTCATATTTAGATACCAGATGACTAAATGCTGGATGACTCAGACGGGGGCTTCCCACAAACACTACCAGTTCTTTCATACAATTATCATTTATATGGCACTCAAAGCGTCCTCAGTTCCATAAAGAAAACAAAATGGATTCAGTCCCTCCCTGCTCCAAGAGGTTACAATCTCTCATACACAACTGTTACTGTGATTTTAGTTTGTCCCCCACCCCACCCTCAAACTATGAATGTTTATTTCAGGCTGAATTCAGAGGCAAAGACATAAGAATCATTAATTCGTGCTGAAAATTTCAAAGCAAAAGTGTATCACTATAAAAAGAAAATCCAAACAAAAGGAACCTTTCTGTATGTATAGACAGCTATCAGATGAGCTCTATCTGGACTAGAAATGCAATGTTTAGAAGTACTTTGATAAAAATATTTTGTCATTTCCCAAAAGGGCACAGACACCTGGTTCAAGAATAATTAGCTCAAGCCTTGGTTCTTCATGTCAAGAGATATCTTCTATTTATAATAGCAGTGTGGGAAAGCAGGTGGTGATGCTGACTCTTGCACAGGTAAAATCCTTTTTACTAAATATTTGTATAAGATACAATCTCTTGGTTGATTTGTCAAGCATTTTGATTTCATAAATAGATTAACTGAACAAAAATATTGTTTCAATTTTCTATTGTATTATTATAATAGGTCTTAAATTGAGCGTAGATCTTGGCAGCCCTGCCCACAGAAGTAAATTTCACTCCAAATAGCTACTTGGCAAACAGAGAAACATGAACACAGCTATTACTGGCATTCATTTAAATAGCCTCAGTTATACAATGGTTCTCCAGCAGAGGGCTTTCCAGATTGAACAGAGTAAAATCTTTAACCCAGTTTCTATTGCAAAGTGTTTAAATATTTAGTTTCAAGCAAAAAATCAAACTTTTTTCTGCCAACAGGTCATGATCAGTACTTGTTTTAACTAAATGAACCATCAAAGCAATTTTTTTAAACCACACAGAAGCTGTAAACCAGAAAATTTATATTCAAGAGAACAAGCCAGATATTGTTAAATTATAGGGAGGAAGATAGTGTAGTTTGTATCTTGAACACAACTGCCTAATTACAAACTTACGATCAGAAGCATCCACTGATTTCAGGTGGCTTCATTTTTAGAGCTCCAACTTGGAACACACTGGTTCTGAATTTAAGAACTACCAAGCTCTTTCAACTCTAATTGACCTCCGTGGATGTTCTCGGTGTTCATCAGCTACAGAAATTGAGCACACAAAAATTGAGCCACATGATATCAAAAGACAATTTTGAAAATGTTAGGCTCAGAGCACAGACAATCAGTGTAGTAGAGAAGTTACATACCAGTAAAAAGCTCAGTTTATTGCCTCCACACAGCTGCCCCACCGAGATGAGTGTGTAATGCTGCACAATCTCAGGCTTGGTCTGTACTAGATTAGGTTAAATTTTGGTAACAGGTCAAATTTCTAAGATGTCCCCCTACAAGGTCCATCCTGTCAAGTTTAAGGTTTCCTATGGTCAGTTTTTGTACTCCTGCTTTTTCACAAGTAACACCAAATTCAACCTTTCATGGTTTACCTTAGGGTATTACAGTGTTGTGAAATTCAACATTTCTTGGCCTACTGGAGATGTCCCTCAATGCCCCAATGTGACCATTCTGGCTACCACTTTCAGCTCCACTGCTTTCCAGGTGTGCATGAAGCAGCCTGGGGAAAATTGGAATTTCATTTCCTGTTTGGCCAGCGTGCTGAGCAGAGCAGGTAGCACATCTAAGCAGCACATCTGGCCAGGAATTCCCATGGCCACAGAAACAAGTTCCAGCACGGAACTTGCAGGAGATCCAGGACCTCATTGCTGGGGCAGGGGAGAAGGGAAGTGGAAATTTATCTTTACTGGGAAAACTATGAAGCAGCAAAAGAAATGCAAACATCTGTGCCAAGATACACACCTCTCACAGAGCTGGAAGGGACTTTGGGAGGTTGAATCCAATCCCCTGCCCTTTTGGTAGGGCTAAGCACTATCCCTTTTTTAACCTATATGCCCCAGATCCCAAAAAAGCCCCCTTAAGGGCTGAACTAACAACGCTGGGTTTACCAGGCCAATGCTCAAACCACTGAGCTATCCCTCTCTCTGCTAGCTCACCTGGCATGGAGCAAAAAGGATAAGCCTAGCAGCACCATGTGACAATAAAGGGACTTAGGCAGGTATACCAAAAAACAAAGGAAGCAAATAGACATTCTGGGTCATCGCCACAAACATGCTGCTTCTATGAGCAGTTGCATGGAATTCTAGGGAGCAATACAACTTCTGAATTCCTCAGGTAGCCTCTGGCAACAGAAGGGAGGACATAGTGGAAAAGGACAAAGCTGACAGTGGTCAGCAAGTGAATGGAGCAGCTAATCTTGCTGACAGTAAGGAACTTCTTGTAATGCTCGATCTCATGCCCTCCTCCCAGGATATTTTGCAGACAGGCTCTGGTGGCAGGGAGGGCACCTCTGGTGAGTTCTCATTTTCAATCAGACTGTAAGTGAGAAGGAAATTGGATGTGATCTGAGGCAGCCACTGTACCTACAGCCTGGGGCCCACCAGCACAACTTGTTAATGTGTCTGGGGACGGAAACTGATCCTCCTTGCATATCTCCATAAAGCTCTTCAGACACGTAGTCTAATTTTTCTCATGAGGCTTTGGGGAATGCCTGACTTATTCTGACCTCCTCAATAGGACGCCTTTCCATGCCAAGCCACCAGTAAGTAATCTGGTATCATGGCATCAGAGAGCAGTGCAGCCTTGAGCCCACATTCACTCAGCATATGTTCCTCAACATTTTTTAGTTTAAGGAAACTACTCTCTTTTTGCATCCTAAAAGAAGCTGGGGAAGGAGCATTAAACTACTGTAGGAAAGCACAAGCTGCTTCACTATGCTTGGACCACCCCCAGTACTCTCCCCAGGCTGCTGGGGGAAGGAAAACTTTCACTGTCCCAGCCAAGTGAGTGTGGGAGAGACCAGACAGTGACCAAGAAAGCCAGGCACAAACCGTGACCTCCAATGCCACAGCCCTCAGCTCTCTCCCGGATACCAAATCTGATTCCAGCATGGACAGCTACGCAAACTGCTTTTACAAGCACAAGCTTGAAAGCACGATCCCAAAGCTGCGGCTTGTCCTGGCTGGAAGCAAATCATTGCAAGCAGGTGCCTTAAGATCTCTGTGTAGTACGTGGTGTATCTCCATTGTCTTTCACAGAGGTTCATCCATGAGATTCCTTTCTGTGTTAAACTTATTTACAGTAAATTTATCTCCTTAATATCTGGCCTTCTTGTGTTTTGTTGCAGTGTGTCCAAGAGTGGGCTGTTTGACCACCATTTGCCTTTGCCCTCCCCAGCTGTTAGACTGGCACAGATGCACAGGAAAAAAAAAAAATGAATGCAGGAAGATATGTTCATGGAGCACAGAGAAGCTACCTGCACGGAGAGGACACACTTCAATGTGTGGAGGAGAACCACACTGGAGGAGAGGTGGGCTGATCAGGAAGAAAGGAGAGAGGACTGTGAACTGAAGACCCAGGAGATGTTGCAGCTGATGACACAGCAAATAGCTTGTGGGGTGCCTAGTACAGGAACACAGAGCCCCACTACAGCCCACGATGAACCACATGCCCTCACCATGTTCCCTAAACTCACCCCCCAGCACTCCATAATGCAGAGTGTAAAGTCAAGGGCAACCCTGAATCCCACCTGTAATGGTAAAATGCCCTTGCTTACCCACTGACCAAGCCCCTGCTAAGAACTCATTTAGTGTTCCTCAAATAAAAATGATTAAGCTAAAAAAAAATCCAGGGTCTTTATTGCTTGTGGTGCACAGGAGAAGTAAGGGAGAGGTTTACAGGCAAGCACACAACATTCACAGGGGACATCCTTAAGAGCAACAGATGTGACTGTCATGCTGCTGTCTGGGTATTCATTAGTTTATTTTTCAAAGCCTCCCTGATTAGCAGAGCCCCTTGCTCTGCTCTCTATTAACCTGGTATTTGGCTCCTCATAATTACCCACCAGGTGACTGCCTCTGCCCTCTAGTCCAGCATGAAATCTTCCCCTTCTCTCACAAATTATAACACACACAGCAGGCTTCTGCCAGAAAGCGGATGCTGCCTTCACTGAGGTCTAACTAAGGCAGAAAGCTCCTGAACCTGGCTTTTAAATGGCTAAAGGCATATTCTACCACCATTCTGCACTTGCTTAGCCTGTAGTTGAACTGCTCCTTATTGCAGTTCAAACTGCCTGTGTATAGCTTCATGAGCCAAGGGAGCGAGTGAATCACACAGCATCATTATTGGCATTTCTGCATCTCCAATGGTGATTTTCTGGTCTGGGAAGACAGTCTCATTCTTCAGCTTTCTAAACAGATGGGTGTTCCTAAAAATGGGCATGTCCTACACCTCTCCTAAACATCCCACAGTGATGTCAGTGAACCAACTCATGATCCACCAACATGTGCAAGACCATGGAGAAGTAGCCTTTGCAGTTTATGTACTTTGTGGCAAGGTAGACCAAAGACAAGACTCACAGAACACACATCCCTATCACCCTGCCACAGTTACGAAATCCCCTTGGAGCAAAACCGTCCACTATGTCCTGCACATGTCCCGGTGTCACTGCCTTTGTAACAGAAGGTATTGATTGCCTTGCCTATCTGGATCACAGCAGCCACCGCTGTAGATCTGCCACGTCTGAACTGACTGGCAACTGAACGGTAGCTGTTTGACACAAGCTTCCAAAAGCTAAAAAGCTATTGCCACTCACTCCTGAATCATCAGAGGTCTCATTTTGGTATTGCAGTGCTTCAGAACAGGAGAAAGCAATTCAAAGAGTTCCATGGAAGTGGCCTTACGCATGCAGTAGTTTAGTAGCCACCGCTGATCAGCCCATATCTGGAGAACAATGTAATACCACCAGTTTGAGCTTGTTTCACAGAACCAGAACGGGTGCACCTCTCTGTGCAAAGCATCTAGTGCAGACAGCATCGCCCTGTTCCTTCTCTCCAGTGTCTCACATTCATATATGTCCACGTCCACCTCAAAGTCTTCACTGGTCTCACAGCTACTTCGGTTCTGCACATATCGCATCACAATATTTGCCACAACAGTTTTAAGCTGTATGGGTTCCATACTAGACTTGCAGTGGCGTCTTCACACATATGAAAAAAAAGTACTTGTTGATATTGCTTTCCGCAGGGAGGAGAGAGGTGCACTACAGGATGCTGAGAACACACACCTGCAATAACCCATAGCATGTTTTTGTCCTGTCAGACACTGGGTCAGAAACCCACAATGCAACAGGGCAGCAGGAGCTATGGGATAAGTGCTCACAGTACCTTGCTGACAAAGTCAAAGCTAGCAACACTAATGGGGACACACGACTTTGTGCGCCAGTGTGGACACGCACCCTCAACTTTGTAAAATCGGGTGCTAGAAAAATCAACCTTAAATTCAACCTAGTATAGACACACACAGAATTGTCTCCAAAGCAAAGATCATTACAGCCTCATGTTCACCACCTTTAGCCAGGCTGTCAGACGTAGTGACCTGACTGCTGTTCTGTTAACAAAGCTGGCTGAACAGGGCCGTGTTGAAAGGTTCACAGGATCAGAGTACTGGAACTGGCTAGCCATTCTCAACCTTTTATGATCACCACTCTGCCTCCTCAGGATCCTTGGTATCATAGGGATCAGTGGGAAACAATACCATAAGCCTCACTGTCCAACCAGTGAGAAAGGCAGCTGAAAGCAAGCCTGGCCTGGACCCCTTGGTCTAATAAGATTTTGCCAGATGCTCTTGGTAGTTAGCAATGCACAGTTAGAGACTGGCAGTACCGTTTTTTGTAAGCAGACTTTTCCTGAACAGCCACTATGATAAGAAAGCCTGATACTAGCTATGAATAAAACTACTCAGAACTCTATAAATTTCAATCCTTGCAGCACATCCCTTGAAATAGGAATTTCCATTTTCCAGAAGAGTAAAAGTCCCATTCCATCCTCCTCCCTCTCCACTATCATAAACAAATGGATGGCCGAGTGAGGGAGGGAATTGTGTCATATGCTCTGCTCTCTAGACCACCTCCTTCACTAGCATATCTAGCTGGCACGCTATTCTCAGGCACAATATGCACCCAAGACTTCATTAGATTGTTGCTTTTAGGAATGCTTTTGCAAGAAAAATGATTAAATGTGAAACATTTACAAATCAAGACACATGTATTTTTATTTTTAGCAACACTGTCCCATACAAAAGCAATAGAAACATTAACTGCTTTCAGCAGAATATCTGTACAAAGTTATCATTTACTTTACAACAGTTTTACATTAAAATCAGTGAATACAAATCAAGCACTTTCCCTACATATAGTTTATTTTTCACTAAGAGTTATGCAAATTATGTCTACCCATGACTATATACAGGTACCAAATTTAGGCTCCAGTTTCTTAATGCATCACTGCCACACTTCAGGATTATTTTAATATGAAAGCCCATTTAACTTACATACTTCCCACTGCTACAAAATAAGCTTTTGCAGATGAAAGGAATTTACTTTAAATCAGACAAAACGAAAACACTGTCATGAGGAAAAAAAAATGTTTACACCAGTAACTTTGCCAATAAGGGAAATCAAAGGAAAAAAAAATCAGAGATCTGGTGATTCTGGAAACAAAGAGAGGCCTCCACACTGCCAGAACAATAGTTCAAGTATCTGGTCCAGACCACTAATAAACTGAAATTTAATTTAACAACTTTCATTTTATCAGTTGAAAAAACAAAGACTCAGATGGCAATACATTTTGATTACCCTCATCCCATTGAGGCAGGGCTTGCAGGACAGCTGGTTCCTGAAGCAGGAGAGCAGGGTGCAAAACCTCAAACCACACCTGCTTATCTTGTTCTGTGGATAAACTGCTCTGTGGACTATGAAGAGTACTTAAGTAATAAAGTCACTTATGGGGAAATGAATGAGAACCTGAAGTTTTACAGAACTAAGTTTGCTGAAAGGTAGTAGTGTTGCCATTGGCTGGGTATTCTATGACTAGTTCCACTATAATTTTGAATAATTATAAAAAGTAGTCTTGCAAAACAATCTGATATACATAAATTAGAAGTCAAAGAGGAAGTCACACAACTTAAATTCTAGTCGTTACACAATTTCGGTCCAGAAAATACATAGACCACAAATTAGGGAACAGCCCTCTAACTTGCTTAAACTTCTGCACTATTGACAGGATGGGAATAACATCCAGTTTGAGAATATCAAACTATTAGTCACAATTTTTTAAAAGAATGGTTCCCTTAAAAAAGCCTGCACAGAGCACCATTTAGCTCACAGTACTGAAGTCTTTAAGTGGCTCATTCAAACATGCCTCCAAGTCAAATTCACCTTCCACCTGATAGTCAACATGTCTAACCTTGGTGGGAGTGCCAGAAAAGGTATCCTGCAACAGAAAATTACAATAGTGAGTAAGAAATGAAGATAATTATTCAATATTTCAACTTCATATTCCATTATTTCTGATCATCATTAAGACCTTTGTATTTTCACTGAAGTACCATATGGGATGTATTAAAAGCAGATCCAAACCAATTTCAGTAACTCAGTATTAGTGAAGGCTTGAACATCATACCACCTTTTAAAAACTGTCCTTGGGACAACTGTCCATCCCTGTAGATGATCCATCCCAAGGTAAGATCATCTAAGGTCCATACCAGTGGTTCTCAAAGTGTGGTCCACGACCCATAACAATCTTGGAAGTGGGCCGTGGGCTTAGCCTCGCCCCTTGCAGCTGGGAGCCTGTGCTGATGCTCTGGCCCACCCTCATCCCATCCCACACACACCCCCAGCTGGGGAAAGGCAATGCAGGAATCCATTCCCAGCTGCTCCCACTGGCTGTAATTGTGGGCAAAGGCAGTGGGGAGCCACACAAGCAATCCACCTTTCTTCTCATGCTAAATCCCACGGGCCCAGCCCTCTACTCCACATTCCCTGTCTGCCATACTCCCATCCCCATCTACAACCCACCTCCCAACTAGATCCCACAAAACCCATACCTACCCAGCTCCTTGGCAGCTCCCCTCCCCACACACTTTGAACCCACAATTTTTGGCACCACCCAAGAGCCCCACAAAAACCTAATAACCCCAGAAGAGTTAATCTGGCCTGTGCAAAGCCCTGAAACCTCATTCTGCCCCTCCATACAGCTTTAGCGGGAAGGCTCTGAGGTGTCTCAGTTGTGAAGCCTCATCAGTGAGGGGTTTTTGTTTTTTTTGCTTCTCACTTGTGGCCCCCGACTGATTTTTCTGTGCATCAGTGGCCACCAATTCAAAAAAAAGACTCTCTTCCCTGCCATAAACAAACACTATGTTGAAATCTTTTGTTCTGGACATAAATTAATATTTTACTTTATTTAAAAGGAAGTTTGGTAAACTAATATGATATACACAATAAGATATAAATACACACCCTTACACTTATATTATAGTTGGGTAATTACATTGTTATGCTCCAATAGTTTAATATGAACAATTTAATATTTAAGGTATTTAGAGATAAACAAATGCATCTAGTCATCCCAGGTGGTTGGCTGGTGGTCCACACAAAGGTTTGCACTACGTGAGGTGGGCTGTGGGCCAAACATTTTTAGAACTACTGCTCTAAACCAGTAGGGGCCAACTTGTAAGAGACCAAGAGCTGAAAAGTACCCATGAGTGCTGCAAAGAGCCAGGTGTGTATAACATTTATTATAAACAATCTTAATGGTGTGTATTTTATACAACTTTAATGTGTATTAAACTTTACAGTAATAACTTATTTAAAAGATCAGTGAGACAAAAGTGTTTTCTTCTTTACCTTGAAAAACGCACTCTACCCCCCTCAGTGGCACTTCCAAAGAGGATTGCTGACAAAAAGGTTTGCCAGATCTGGTTTGTATTGAGGCTGGTAGAAGTAATTCCTTCACGTGTGTCAGAACAGATTGATGCCTTGATTTCATGTTTCAGTGTTGAAAAAAATCAAACATATGTTGAACTGAACATTGACAGCAGCTGATGCGCAGCATGTTTGATGTTGGGATATTTATCCATTGGTATAGTTTTCCTGAATGCAAGGGTGCCCTTTTAGAAAAAACTCCAGTCTGTCAACCTGAGCAAGTTCAATTGTCTCAAGACCCATGGTTGCTTCATATGTGACCAAAGGGGACTTCAAACACACAGACTCAGCAGAAAAAGAGTTGAAAAAGGAGTTGTTTGTGAGAAGGGTACCTGAAGAGAGACAGGGAAGAGGGAGCTGGGAAGGAAGGGTGGTGAAAAACTCAAAGATATAGACCTAAGATACTGTGTCCAGTACCTAGGAGTCTGACGTGACCAATTACCAACCCAAACAATAGGGACAAAGTGCAAGAAAGAATAAAGTGAATCCAGAAGAATGACCGGGGCATTGCTCTCGAGCACATTCTCAAAACAAATGCTTCTGGCCTCCTGAATGCTTGGCCAGGCTGGGATGCGTGAGCAGGAGAAACGGCAGCTATAATCAAAACAAGCATCTCTGTCCATCCTCCATGCAGCCCCTTGATGAGTTTGCCAAGGCATTGGCAGTGCGGGGCAGCTAGCACTAGTTATGCACAGACTAATGTATGTGTGGCCAACAAGTGAAGGGTGGCTCTGGTGTTCTTTAGCCCATGCAGCTTCACATCTGTCTTATCTGAACAGACCATTCCCATGGAATGGGAGGTCCTGAATGAAAGACTGCATTTCTTAGGAGACTCCCACATGTCCCACGCCGTATGGAAGGTGCACCTGGCTACCACGATGTCCTCCTCTACCAGGGTACCAAACCCCACAAGAGTGATTACTGGAACTTACAAGGGTGTCCCACAAGTGAAGTGTATCAGCCTACAAGGGGCTGATAGTTTGCCACCCAAAACTGCAAACTGGCTGTGGAATAAATTTTCCTTCCAAACAAGTTGAGTCATTTCACTTCTACTTTTTGGGAACAGAACTGAAATGCTCAAGTTGCGGGCTTTTTTTTTTTTCCCTGGGTTGGTTGCTGAAACAACCAGCATAAGGATGGGTATAAATGTACTCAAACCCTTTGGCCAAAACAAAGTATTTCTTTTCTTGTTTTGAAGTGGGAAGAAAAGAAGAAGAAGAAGAAGAAGAAGAAGTTTGCCAGATGGCCTTGACAATCCTGAGGACAATGTCATGCACTAGTAGCGTAGCATAAGTTGGGGCAGAGGCTAATAAAGCATAAGGCTGTAAATCTGCTCTGCTATTTCCTTCACTTTCATGACCAAGTCCTTGGTAACCTAATGAAGCAGGGATGGTAGTCCTTGAAATTTCCTGGTGGGCTTATGAGTTCCAGGTCCTCTTCATCAGTGGTCAAAGATAAGGACAATACCACTGGTGGAAGGCCCAGGCCCTTTTGCGCCATGTGGTGGAGGGAGAGCAGGAGAGGACGGCGTAGGAGCGAGTGCAGCCTCCTAGGCGTCTCTGGCTTGGTGCGCACATCTCACATCAAACTTAGTGAGGTCTGCATCAGCAACAGTTGTTTTGAGGCTGTGGCAGACGAACAGAGTGAAGAGGGCAACATTGGCTACATCTACACGTGTAGCAACATCGAAATAGGCTATTTCGATGAATAACGTCTACACGTCCTCCAGGGCTGGCAACGTCAATGTTCAACTTCAATGTTGCGCGGCACCACATCGAAATAGGCGCTGCGAGGGAACGTCTACACGCCAAAGTAGCACACATCGAAATAAGGGTGCCAGGCACTGCTGCAGACAGGGTCACAGGGCGCACTCAACAGCAAGCCGCTCCCTTAAAGGGCCCCTCCCAGACACAGTTGCACTAAACAACACAAGATACACAGAGCCTACAACTGGTTGCAGACCCTGTGCCTGCAGCATGGATCCCCAGCTGCCGCAGCAGCAGCCAGAAGCCCTGGGCTAAGGGCTGCTGCCCACGGTGACCATAGAGCCCCGCAGGGGCTGGAGAGAGAGCATCTCTCAACCCCTCAGCTGATGGCCGCCATGGCGGACCCCGCTATTTCGAAGTTGCGGGACGCGCAACGACTACACGGTCCCTACTTCGACGTTGAACATCGAAGTAGGGCGCTATTCCTATCCCCTCATGGGGTTAGCGACTTCGACGTCTCGCCGCCTAACGTCGAAGTTAACTTCAAAATAGCGCCCGGCGCGTGTAGCCGTGACGGGCGCTATTTCGAAGTTAGTGCCGCTACTTCGAAGTAGCGTGCACGTGTAGACACGGCTATCATGACCAGTACTCCCCACATGTTCCAATAAGACCACTACACTAGCCACTGGCCAGGCTGCCATTGTGCCAATGCTACTGATGTGACCTTGGGTTCCCTTTCATTCCATTGGGGTCTAGGCGAGGGACTGAACTTCTCTTCCAGGCTACAGGAGTTCCTTCTGGAGACCAAAGTGAGGTTTGTCAATACTTAAGTCTGTTTAGAGACCACAGTCATCAGAAACCAGTACCCAGAGTGGGGTACCTGATCCTCAGCAAAGTCCCTCCACAGTGTCAGTAACTAGGACCAGAATCAAGAAGGTGACTGGTGGGAAGGTAAGCAGTACTGGTAATATGGAGACTGGTATCACTCCCTCACCTGATCCACATCAAGGTGGTGGGGACCACGGACTGCAATGCCAGCGATCAAAGGCAAGCCCCAGTGATCTGCAGTGTTGAAAGTGTGTCATTGTCTTAGAGGATTGGCAGTGCTCCACAGTTCCCTGAGGATTCTTAGTGGCTCACTTGTCCCTCTTCAGGAAACTGCTGAAACCTGCAGCACATGCTGTGCTGTCAGTGCACTGAGAAGCCATTGCGCTCTGCACTGGGGGAGCATACAAAGGGATAAGTACTATGAGGGACTTCAGTCCCATATTGCTCTCTCAGGAGAATGGCAATAACCCCCAGAGGAGCACAACTGCAAGGTCAGAAGGGCAATAAGAAGCAGGTCCTTTGTCCAATAATCCTCCTCCTCTGGTGCTGGGGAGCTGTGCTTCTTCGCCTTTGTAAGCACTGGTGATGGGGAATGGTGCTGAGTAGATACAAGTGCCAGAGGCACACTTCAAATTAATGCCAAAGTTCTCAGTGAATCCAACTGGGATGACTTGGAAAGCAGAATCCGCAAGGAGAGCTAATAAAGCAATATCCTGCTCTTTTCTGCATGAAGGGGGCCAAAATTCTATAGCGCATGAGCACAGCACTCAATGGGGCACCATGGCTGATCCTACAGATACCGTTAAGGCAAAAATCTCCTATGACCACACATGAGCACATGCACACACAGAATGAAACAGATGTGAACAAGTGCTCAAAGAATCTCCTCACCTTTATGAAATGTTAACTTTAAAGTGGAAAAAAGTTGATCATTAATAGAGCTTTCAGTTAATCACCATTAAAGCATGTGATTAATACAAATCAAATTAGAGTAATAAATGTGATTAATAGTTGTTTTAATCACACTTAATAGAATAACAATTTAAATGTATAATGAATAGCTTTGGATGTTTGTCTACATTTACATATATATTGACTTCAGTTAAAGAATAGAAAAAGTGTACAGAGCTCACTTTATTACAAATATATATGCACTATAAAAGAGATATTTTTCAATTCATCTCATACAAGTTCATTTGGTCCTACTTTCTGGTTCTATCATACACAAACAACTTTGTTTACATTTATTTATGGCAGGTAGTGCTGCCCACTACTTATTTACACTGTTACCTAAAAGAATAGGTGTTCTTATGATCATATTACAGCCAGAACAGCAAGGTATTTATGTGCCAGATACGCTAAAAATTCATATATTCCTCATTGCCTCAACTTATAGGAACTACAATTTTACATTTCACTCAAAAACAAAACAGTTAAGTAAAAAAATTCTACATATTTAAGTTTTACTTTCATAATAAAGAGATTGTACTACAGGGTTCCCTCTAATATTTTCCACCCATGTGCAAAATAAATTTTGTTATGTCCACCATCAGCAGAAACACATGCTGCTGGCCATGGGTGCTCTACTAATCAGGTAGGTGACATTTAACTCGCTCCTGGATAGCCGCCCAAGAGCTCAGTATACAGGGAATACCAGCACTTTAGTACTTGTATAAGATGGTCTGAAAAATACTATTGATCTTTATTGCAGTACAAATATTTGCACATCAAAAATATAAAGTGAGGACCATACACTTTGTATTCTGTGCTGTAATTAAAAATCAATATATTTATAAATGTAGACAAACATCTGAAATAAGTTAAAATTGGTATTCTATGGCTTAACAAGGAGATTAAAACTGTGATTAATTTTTTTTAATCTTGCACTTATGACTTTTTAAAAAATCGTAACAGCCCTAATTTGAAATATAATTTATCTGAATAGTTACGGCAAATATTACTCACATAATTGTCTTGAGAGCTTGCTTGAGATTCAGTAGAATTACCTCCTATGGATTCTGTTTCCATCTCACCAAGATCAACAGTACTATAAATTAAAACAATTCAGTGATTCAGAGCAAGTTAAAGTCTCCCAATCATGCAGTCTATTAAATTGTTATACAGTTTAAGGAAGCAGTGTGATGCCAGCAGCTGCAGCAGTTAGGGAGCACACTGAATGCAATGCTCAATCAATTTGAAAAAATCCTACACTGTTTGCAAAAGGACTTTGTGCATCACTTTAGGAATTCATAATCTTGTGTGTTCCCTTCAATTAAGGGGATCAATTGTTTTGTAAATTTAACAACTTGAAATGGCAACATGAATCCTATTAAAGAAAATCTCAATCACAGAAGTCACATTAAAGATAGGAAAAACTCTAATCTAAATCTCTATTTATTAACAGATGCTAGAATCAATGAGAAGAGCAAGAAGTCCTATGGCACCTTATAGACTAACGGATATTTTGGAGCATAAGATTTCATGGGCAAAGACCAGCTTCATCAGATGCATGAGATGACTCATGCTCAAGCATCTGATGAAGCAGGTCTTTGCCCACAAAAGCTTATGCTCCAAAATATCCGTTAGTCTATAAGGTGCCACAGGACTTCTTGTTGTTCTTGAAGATACAGACTAACACGGCTACCTCTCTGATAGAATCAACCAGTGTGCTTTTACTATGATTAGAGCAAGAAATCAAAGCAAGGCTCTATCAATTAACATGGTCAGTTGCAGCTCTTCTTCTAGAAACTCATCTAACTTTGGTGTGAGTGCCTGGCTAAGGGGATAACTATCAACTCTGAAGGCATTCAATATGAAGTAACAAACTAGCCAAAAAGCTCGTAGCACCCTGGAAAGAGGAGACACTTTTACCAGCAGTCTGCATCTCTCTCCCAGGAAGCCACAGAAAGTAGAAAAGTTCAAGGAGTTTAGTGAACAAAGACATCTCTCCTCTCCTTCTCTTCTAGTTGCATCCTTTACTTTTTTGCTATTGTTAGACATTCCCCTATTTGTTCAGTGGGCAGCTTCTTAATGTTCCCATTGTAGCTACAAATAGTAGGAAAGCTAGCTTTGACTGTCTTTTTGGATTTTAATGGGTGCCACACAATGACGGCATGCTAGAAGAATCTGTAATTTGATCTGATCCCCCTCTCACCAAATTCATTGTCCTCTCAAGCCCAACAGATGGTTCCAGCTCTTTCTCCCAGGGATTATATTTGGTGATATCAGAAGAAAATTATCACACTTGTATTTTACTGGACTACTGTGCACAGAGTTCAGCATTCAAAACCTGCCAGCTGTGCTTGATAGGGTTGTTACAATCCAGTACTTTAGTCAGGAAATGCTACAAATGTAGGCTGCACAGGCATCTTCAATTCAAACCCCAAATGTAAACATTAAATCTTTAGTAACATGATCACACTATTTTTTCCACAGGATTCAGCCTCAACCAGTGTACAGGATGGTACTGAGGGAATTAATAAGTGTTGTGTAATGAACGAGGCTGTTTGTAGAATCCTTGTCTCATTCACTTGAGAAGTAGAAACAAAGACTTCAAGATAGGGGCTTGCAGGAAGGGAAAAAGAGGGGCTTTGTGCTTAAGGCAGGCAAATGGCATGGGAGAACTCAGTCCTATCCCCACTTCTCCAAGTCTTCCTGTGTGATACTGAGCAAGTCACTTACATCCAGATTTTGGGACCTTTTAATTGCATTAGGAACCCATAACTGAGTTTCATGACTTATTTAAATTGTATTGTCCCTCACAATGTACTTCAGGTTTTAACAGTCAATTTTAACTATCAGTTGTTTGGACTGAGAACATCTTCCTGCCTTATTTGATACTTACTTAAGCTTGCACAAAGCGAGCAAACACTACTAATTATGGAAACTGCATTTTCTAAAATATTTGGAAAAATTAGTTTTGCCTGATAAAACTAAAGATTCAGATATCTCATTAGTATAGTTTTGCAAATTTGAGAAAGACATTCACCTTTCTTCTAAGATAATCTTGTGTATTTCATTCTCTTGGGTTAAGCTGTTTTATTCTCCTATTTGTATAGCTAAAGACTACCTGCAAAGTACACCTGCAACCACTAAAATAGTGAGCTATATAATCATTTGGATTACTGATCCATACTGCCAATGTTCAACAGAGTCAAATGAGCAGGAATCTAGCCCATTTAAGTGTTGCTGTCAAAGTTCTGTTGCTTTGTCTGAAGCAAACAGAACAAGAAAGAACAGAATGTTATTTTGGCTACGTATACACAACAACATAAAGTCGATTATAAAGGCACTTAGGTCGATTTTACAATGCGAGTGTCTTCACTGCAAATACTATTAGGTTGATTTTAAGGGGCGCTAAGGTCAACTTTCTCACCTCAACACCCCGATGCACAGTGATTCAAAGTTCAAATTTAAAGGGCCAAATTAATGTTAATGTGGAAACAGTGTTACTTTAAATCGATTTTATGGGTGTTCAGCGTGTGTCACAGATATTGAACAATGTCCCAGGAGTACCTATTCTGACTACTTTACCCTCCACTGCTCTCCAGGAGTATAGGAAGTAGTAGGAGGAAGTCCCGGAATTTGAATTCATTTTCTGACCAGCATGGATAACACAACTCAAGAGCCATTCATAGCAATGCATCTAGCCCTCATGACTATGCAGGGTCACAAAAGAGCTCCAGCAGGGAGCCATAATGAGATCCTGGATCTCATTTCTGTTTTGGGAAAAGAATCTGTGCTCAGCAGACTGAGAGTTAGGAAGAGAAATGAACATATTTATGAGAAGATTTCGTAGGGCATGATCAAGAAAGGCTATGCCTGGGATGCTCAGCAATGCCAGGTTAAAATAAAGGAGCACAGGCAGAATTATCATGAAGTCAGAGAAGCCAACAAGTCATCTTCCAAGAAATGTTGCTACTACAAGCATCTAGACACAATTCTGATGAGGGACCCAAGGCTAACAGTGACTCTTCAGAAGACTGCCCTTAGGACTTCAAGAGGAGCACAGAGAGGGATCAGGAGGTAGAGGCCGATGAAGAGAACACTGAAAGTCAGCAGGTGCCTCAGGAAACTGATCCTGACAGTCTGGAGCTCTTCACCACCCTGAAGCCAGTCCCTTCAGCAATACGTGATGCTCCAGGAGCCAGCAATGGTGAAGAGGGCTCTTCTGGTGAGTATATTTTTTATAATGCTACAAGCAGGTTGCAGGTGGGTTGGGGTACAGGTTTACTTCTGTGGAGCACTTGTTTTTTAAACTGTTACAAGCAGGTTGTGGCTCAAGCATGGAGGACCTATGTCCCTTACAACAGTTTGTTAACATTTCTGGGGATGGAGTGCTTCTCCTTTTTGGAGATTTCTATTATCGGCCTCGCCAGGTACTGATTTTTCTCAAGATTTTTGGGGAGGCCTGATTTATTGCAGCTTCCACAATAGCACACCTTGCCATGCCAGGCAACCAGTAAGTTATCTGAACTGATTTCCCACTGATCATTAGCTGTTGGGCATTGCAAACTTCCACAGAACAACTGACACTCGCTCGTGAACTGTCAAAGCAGGTCTGATTCTGGTATCACTGCGCTTTAGGGAAGAAAACAGCAAATCACAAATTTCCAGGAAAGTGGCCTTGCGCAAGCAGAAGTTCTGCAGCCACTGCTGGTCATCCAAGACCTCCAGAACGATGTTGTTGCACCAGCATGTGCTGGTTTAACATCTCCAGAACTAGCACTCCACTGTAAGCAATGCATTCAGGGCAGCCAGCAGCTCTGCATTCCTTGTTATCATCTGAATCATCCTTATCCACCTCATCCCCCCACCGCCTTTGTCTAAATAAATACTGCATGACACTTCAGAAAGTAGCTATAATACACTGTGCAATGGCTATAAGCTGTTCAGGATCCATGCTAGTTCTGTGCTAACCCCTGCTGCCAAGAGCCAAAGGGCAGGCTTTGGGAAACCAGCCCAAAAAATGGTGCATTGTTCCTCAGGCCAGCCATTTGTTTTCCAATAGCAGAGGATTGGGTGCTTTCCACTCTGGGATGATGACAGACACCCACCCACAAGCACTGCAGGACATTTCTTCCAATAAGCCACTGGCACAAAATCCCAGAATACAATGGGACAACGGGCACTGTGGGATAGATACCCACAATACATTGCTGACACAGTTAAATGTAGGTAAGACATTGGGGATATGCTATGCCAACTTTAAAAACAGCAAGGAGTTCTGTAGCGCCTTATAAACCTTCATCGGATGACAAAGATCTGACGAAGGGGGTATTTGCCCACGAAAGCTTATGCACCAATAAAGCTGTTCATCTGTAAGGTGTCACATGACTCCTCGTTGCTTTGGCAGATACAGACTCACAGTTATCCCTCTGATACTACGTCAACGTTCTGAACATTTGTGGACACTCATCTTTGACTTCATAAAATCTAGTGGTAAAATGTCAACTTCAATAAATGTAACTATTTTGCAGTGCAGATGTAGCCTTATACGTGAGGTGGTCACAAGAACAGCAGAAAGGCAACCACTCAGCACAAGGAGGCAATAGCAAGTGGACAACAGAACAATGGTGAAGAGTTGCTGGGACCACCTGAGGTGATAAACTACTGAGATAGAATGGAGTAAGTGGTAAGGACGAAGTTAAAATCCTGAGACTGAAGAGCAATAAAATTGTCAAGATAGCAATACTGATACTAGAAGAATCTCGCATTACAGAATTAACTGCAACTGGCTGCCCTATCGATTAAATTTGATTAATAACTTAGTAAAAGTCTCATGTATCAATTACTAAATTACTTGTTTTAATAACACCGGCTGCAAAGATCCATGCAAACTGAGGCTCTTGAGCTGCAAATATCACTGATTCTGAACATGGGCAATCTAGTAACATGAGAGATCACTCATGCTGAACATGAGAGATCTGGCAGCTTCTGCAATTTGTTGTGCTAGAACACTAGTTCAGAGATGAAATAATGGTGACACAGTGGGGCTTGTTTAATCTATTGATGAGAATGTGCTTTAGGTGCTGATAGGCAGAGTCTTTAATAGTAGCTTCTTGGGTTTACTAAGCCATATCACTCAAATTTGGCAAAAGGAAGCAAGAAAGACATGGAGCAGAAGTTACCCTTCGTAACAATGCACATGGAAACAACAGGCTTGCCACATATGGACAGACAGGTGACTGATTACATGTTCTGACTGAACATGAACTGGAACTTCAGCTAAAAATGGAAAAAATGTTTATATGGTGTGAACATTTAATACTGCTTTAATCACTTTGAAAAACTGTAGATAAATTAGAACATTCAGTAAATGAGTCAGAAGACCATATAGTCATATTTTCTGAAGAAACAGTAACACATTAGAAAGAAAAACTGTGATCAATACATACATTGCTTGCAAGTCACTTCCTTCTTCCGCTGGAGGGTCCCAAGAATGCAGAGCAACCTTCCACAGTCTGATCTGCTGGTCCCAGGACCTACGGCTATACTTCTTAAATTTATTTGGAGTCCTAGGATGGACCCCTGGTACTCGATGACACCTATATATTCAAAAAATATACAGAAAATTCCACTATCGTTTTTCAGATATTTAAAGTGACTGAATTTGTGTAACACTGGAAGACTATTAAATCCCATTCTCTGAATATTCTGAGTTGGTTTTAAACCCATGCAGGTATTCAAGCCAGTTAAACAGTTTGACTATTGTGCAGCTCAGGTTTCTCTCTTTTCAACCTCAGGAAGTTTGGTCTATAAACAAATTTAATAAGTAACCAAATGTGAAGAACTAGAGATGCACCTTTTTTTGTATTTATAATACACTAATGAAACTTACCTTGGAACTTCTTTAATGTATCTGTCATACGCAATTGTGTTTTTTCCATAATTTATCTGTTTTTGCCGTCTCATCAGAACCACTTCATCTGTCTCAAGTTCTACTGATACAGTGGATTCCTTTGAATCAGAACTAAAGAAAAATATTTAGATTTGAATTGTATTAAGTACTTGTGAGTACCAAAACACATAAGCCAACAAAGCTACAGAAATCCTTAGTTAAACTTACTACACTAATTAGGTTTATTTCTTAAATGGCTGCTCAGGATTTTGTTGAATTAGCATGTTATGAAGTGAACTTGTTAAAACAAATTACTTACAGTTGATTATTTACAAAAAGGAGATCACAGATATGTAAGGAGTTTAATGGTAACTATTGCAGGATTTTTTTCTATTAATCTCCAAAGATAAATTTACACTTACCTTCCAGAAGAGGACTTCCTTTGTCTTCCAAATTCATTTATCAAGAGCTTTCTCTTGTATCTATAGAAGATAATTTATTCACTATAAATATTTGTTTAAAATAAGGGAAAATATGCTATTTTCATAAACTGTTGCCATTGTATAATTAATACAACTTCTATTAATATTCATCTTTACTGAAACACTGCCAGGCTGATTGGTCTTGCCAACATACACAGGGTGAAAATGATCACCATATTTGGTGTTGGGAAGGAATCGTCCACAAGTCAGATTGGCTGACACCCTGTTTTGTTTTGTTTTTTTAAAACCTGTTTTACCTGTTGTTTCCATGTGCACTGTTACCAAGGGTAACTTCTGTTCCATGTCTTTCTAGCTTCCTTTTGCCAAATTTGAGTGCTATAGCTTAGTAAACCCAAGAAGCTACTATTAAAGACTCTACCTCTGCAACATAGGGCATTGGGTCATTTTACAGGTTTCAAGTAGTGTAAATGGTAGAGTCTCCGTAAACTGAAGTCTTTAAGTCATAATTTGAGGACTTCAGTAACTCAGCCAAATATTGGAGGGGTATTTCAGGAGTAAGTGGGTGAGGAGGGTCTCTGACCTGCAACGTGTAGATCAGACTAGATGATCACAATAGTGATCTCTTCGTGACTTTAATCATCTGTGAAGTTCAAATCATAGGTACACAGTAAACATTTTTCCATCATGGAACTTGGTCCTTCATCTATCTTTCTTTCAGAATCTGAAGATTCAAATTTCAAAACCGCCCATCAAGTCTTATTACAGTAATTACCATGCAAAAAGATGAGGAGTGGATGGGATGACATTCAGTGTCCACTTCACAGCAAGCCTATCCTGAATCTGCTAAACTGCAGGCAGTTCAGAGATGTTGGTCACCTCCTTCCAAAGGACTATATCACATCATTTGTATGGTAATCCTATTTCTAAACTGGCCTGAGAATAGAAATCAGAACTTGTTCCTCCTAACAGCCATAAGTGATTACTCATTATTGTGCTGCTGCAATACTGAACGTAAAAAAGCAGCTATGATTCTACAAGAACAGGGCTTTTTGGTAATACCAATGATATGTAACATACAATACCTTGCAATTTCTTTATTAACGTTGGTCCTCATTTCATCTTCTTCAACTACAGATCCCCAATCTGAACATCTTGAAAGGGGCCCAAGAGCTTCTGGTGTTGTAAAGCTGAAAAACAAAATTGCTGCTTAAAAAACTAATTTTTTCCCAATTTCCGCACCTTCTACAGCTTGTGATTCTGGCTGACTAGGTCATACTGGAGTGTATTCAGATGAATTTACCTGTGTACACCATAGCAATGGTTAGATGTATAAACCTGCTGTCAGATATTTAAACAATGAAAACTAGAAGAGTGTTACTGGTACTGTTTTCATTTATCTACTCCTGTCATAATGAAGTAACAAATACACAGTAAGCAGCCTGATAACTAAATTGCCTTAACAGAAATCTTGTGAAAAGTTAACAAAGGGCTTAATGATTTTAACAGAAAACACTAATTTCAAATCTAGTGGTCCTTATGCACGTGGGTAAAGCGTACATGGATTTCTTGAGCATGGCCATCAAGGGAAAAGCCTACGTAGGTAGACACTGTGAGCTTCCTTTTCGGTAAAGGAACTACAAATATGGATTAATGAAATGATCATCATCTCTGGACTGGATGGATTCTAACAGAGTAGAATAAAGAGAAGAGGGTGAACCACAGAATTAGTCTGGGTAGCACAGGAATGCTTTTGGACAAGTCGAAGTTTTTTACACCACTGACACCATTTGGAATTACAAATGGTGATTTACTGGTTGTTATATTTTACCTGCTTTAACCTCTGTACAATTCATTCTTTTTTCATACCTAATAAACCTATAGTTAATTTACTATAAAACTGGCTGCTAGTGTCATCTCTGGTGTAAAATCTGGATTATCTGTAGATCTGGTGTAAGTGGGCTCCTGGGACTGGATGGGTCCCTGAGTTAGAGTGACTGTGGTCAGGTGTATAGTTGCTGGTTAGGATTTGCTTCAGGTTGGCAGATTGTCTGTGGGCAAGGACTGGTCTGCCTCCCAAGGCCTGTGAAAGTGGGGGATCATTGTCCAGGATGGGTTGTAAATCCCTGATGATGCCCTGTAGAGATTTAAGCTGAGGACTGTAGGTGATGGCTAGTGGTTTCTGTTGGTTTCTCGCTTGGGCTTGTCCTGCATTAGTCCTTGCCCACAGACAACCTGCCAACCTGAAGCAAATCCTAACCAGCAACTATACACCGGACCACAGTCACTCTAACTCAGGGACCCATCCATGCAACAAACCTCGTTGCCAGCTCTGCCCACATATCTGCACCAGCAACACCATTACAGGACCTAACCAGATCAGCCACACCATCGTGGGTTCATTCAGCTGAACATCTACCAATATAATTTATGCCATCATGTGCCAGCAATGTCCCTCTGCTATATACATCGGACAAACTGGACAGTCTCTACGTAAAAGAATAAACGCACACAAATCAGACATCAGAAATGGCAATATACAAAAACCCGTAGGAGACCACTTCAGTCTCCCAGGCCACAGTAGCAGACTTAAAAATAGCTATCCTACAGCAAAGAAATTTCAGGACCAGACTCCAAAGAGAAATTTCTGAGCTACAATTCATCTGCAAATTCGATGCCCTCAGCTCTGCCTTAAACAAAGACTGCGAATGGCTGGCTAAATACAGAAGCAGCTTCCCCTCCCTTGGTGTTCACACCTCCAGATCAACTGCTGGTAGTGAGCCTCACACCCTTGCTGACTGAGCTAACCTTGTTATCCCCACCCTTGCTCTGGCTTATTTACACCTGGCCCTGCAGATATCCAAGACCAGCATCTGGTGAAGTGAGTCTGTGCTCACGAAAGCTCATGCTCAAAACTTTTCTGTTAGTCTATAAGGTGCCACAGGACCCTTCGCTGCTGTTACAGATCTAGACTAACACGGCTACCCCTCCAATACTTAAAGCTGATAAAGGGACTGTAGAAGCGTAATTGAAAGCAATGGGGATGTATAGGAGAGAGAATATGGCCTGCCAACAACAGACAGTTCACAGCCAAAGCTTGACTTTCAGCTGCTACATTGAGTTTGCAAGGTCATGTAAAAAGAAACATTTTTCTTGTAAAATGGAGCATAGCTGAGGCTCTGAAATGGAAGTGGGACATAAATACTAAACTTAATCATAATTCACAGCTCAAAATAATACCACATTTCAGTAGTTTACCTTTTCATTTGTAATGCTGGCACATTGTAAGGTAGGAAAGGGAAAAACAGCACTCTTTACATTACATTAAAATACTACAAACATATCTGGTCTTCTATCTAAACTCTAAGTATATGGATTTGTTTTCTAGTTATTGCTAAGTAGGAAGCTATATAGTCTGTCTTTCCTCTAATGTGTTGTCCAAAATTGCACACAGAACTCCAAGAGTGGTCTTTGGTAAAAATCAGAGATGGGAAAGTCCTTTTAGGCCAGGGGTAGGGAGTCAATTTTTGGACAGGAGCCAATAACGCACAAGAAAAAAAAATCAGTTGAGGGATGCACACAAGTGAAAGTTTATTTATTTATTTTTAAAAAGGGAAAAAGACACTTCATCACATCACCCAGAGGGGTGCCAAGACTCTGCTTATGCTCCTGCCCTTCTAGGGATCACTGAAGCTCAGACACTTGGTGCAAGATTGGAGCATGAGCTCCAGCTCATAGTGCTGCAGGCAGGGCCAGATTAACTCTTCTCAGGGATCCTGAGGCTATTGGGTAGAGCTAAAAGGAGGGACTCAGTGGGCAGACTGCAGGTTGAGGCAGGAGAATGGGTGCCTGAGCAGGTAAGGTCTCTGACTGTGCTCTGGGGCGAGACTAGAGATGAGGTGTTTGGGGTACAGGAGGTGATTCCAGGATTGGGCCAAGGTGACTGGACTCAGGACAGGAGGCTGGGATGGGGATCTGGGGAGGAGGTACGGTACAATGGGGGCCCAGAGCTGGTGCAGGGTGTGGGGATGCGGGGCTCTTTCCAGGGGCAGCTCCTGCTTGGTGGAGAGGGGAGACAAGTGGCTCAGCAAGGCCCAGTGCTCATCTGCAGGCATCACCCCTTGCAACTTCCATTGGCCACAATTCCTGCCCAATTTGAGCAAAGAGGTGGTGCCTGAGGGAAGGGCAGCACAGGGGACAGAGCTGTCTCCCCTCCCCTAAGTGCTTACAGCAACACAGCTCCAGCCCGGAAAGGCGGAGGGAAGGGAAGGAATAGCGACATGCAGCTGCTTCTCTCCCAGTGAGGAAGCACTGGCCTGAACACAGGGGCTTTAGTCTGGGACCCTGGGCTGCAGCCACTAAAGCCCCTTTCTTAATCCAGCCTGGGTGGTGGGACAAATCTAAATGAGCTGAGAGCCAGATCCAGCACGCAGACTGTAGGTTCTCCACCCTTGTTTTAGACACTATAGGTCATCATTCTGCTGATGCAAGACTACTTCTTAAAGTGCCAATTCTTACTGTGGCCCAGGAGTGGGGCTTATTTATTTACTTACTTACTTATTTAAATTCACAGCAATCTTACGGGGACACCACAGAGCTGTCTCCTCACCCTTATGAGCCCACTGGGGCAGCAGACCCTCACATATGTGCTTGTCCCCCAAGCAATAGTGGATAGTGTGCTGGCTATGGTGGGATGTGTGGATCCACCCAGTTCCACATAACACAACACTTTGGTGTCCCAGTGAACCTGTGTGGGTCAACAGGGGTTGTTGTAGGCCAGGACTCCTAATCGTCACCTTGTCATCCCTGCCAGCCAAATAACTGCAGCCTGGACCTTGTCCATTGGCAAAGAAACTCTCCCCACCCCCTAGAATAGGACCAGCCTGCCATCCCCGAGCCTCTCCAGGATGAGCCTGACCTATTAGTCTCTCAACCAGAGATATGTCTCTAGTGGGAAGGCAAAATCAGGGATACATGCTTCCACATCCCAGCAGTTGGGGAAAAAAAGATTAATTTTGCAGTTTCCATGCAGTCCGTGGTAAGCAATTGGCAGACCGCAGAGTACCCCAGTTGAC
This sequence comes from Carettochelys insculpta, assembly GCF_033958435.1. NCBI lineage: Eukaryota > Metazoa > Chordata > Testudines > Carettochelyidae > Carettochelys > Carettochelys insculpta. Next base: position 17,036,439 of record NC_134140.1, read on the forward strand.
CTACAGAAACAAAGAATGACAAGCATTCCATTATCTTTCCAAGGGCTTTTTCAGGCACCTGAATTCATACCTATATAACCATGTTTGGAGACTAACAAAATAATTTATTAGGTGACCTTTCGTGGGACAGACCCACTTCTTCAGACCACACAGCTCACCTAATAAATTATTTTATTAGTCTTTAAAGCGCTACTTTACTGCTTCTTTGTTTTGATAGTATATAGACTAGCACGGCTTTCTCTCGGTTACTATTCAACATGTTTGCAGAGTGTATCATGCATGTTGGATTTTTATTATTTTTAAATGACAGAATCATAGGACTGGAAGAGACCTCAAGAGGTGTTCAGCTCCAGTCCCCAACACTGGTGGCAAGATAATCTTGACCATCCCTAACAGCTGTGTCTAACTTGATCTTAATCTCGTATGATGGAGGTTGAACAACCTCCTAGGCAATTTATTCCAGTGCTTAACCATCCTGACAGGAAGTTTTCCCTAATGTCCAACCTAAACTGCCATTTTTGCAATTTAAGCATATTGCTTCTTGTCTCTGCAAGAGCATTTAATTGACTATTAATTCAACAACACAGATTACAAAAAAATGAGGATCATTTAAACATCGCAGAAATGCATTATCAGTAAGGTGTATTTTCCCTACTTTTATTTAATTAATACTTACTTTTTCATGCAACCAACCTCTAGAGCTGCTGCAGAACTCTCAGAACTGCACTACAATATTAAACTTTGCCTCTATGGCATTACGTATGTTGTCCAGTGCTGTATTACACCAATCTTAAACATTTTAACCAATGAAGCCAAACTCCTTTTCGACTACTGTAAAAGCTAGCATGCCTCACCATGAAGATGTTTTACAATATGCTGCTCACATTTACCGTTTCAAATTTTATCCCAGTCTTACTAGTTACTAGACCTATTCTGCAACTCAACTGATGTCTCCCATGCTTCTGCATCAGGGCAAAAAGGCAAACAGAACAGAGAACAACATGACCTCAAATAGGCCCCCAATGCATATTCTTCCAAAGCTAAAAGTAGCTCCTTGGAAAGCCATACACTCAACTTCCCTACTCCAGCAGTAGCCCAAAAGCAGCCAGTGCTGGCAATGGCTCTCACTAAATCCATGGGCCGTGTCTACACATGCACTATCTTCCAGAAGAGGATCCCCTTCCAGAAGATAGTGTCCACACACAAAACGTGGTTCAAAAAAGCCGCCCCTTTTTCCAGAAGTTTGCATCTACACATGCAGATGCTCTTCTGGAAGAACGGCGCAGGGAATGCTGCAGACAGGACCACATGGTGGGGGAGCTCTTCCGGAGCAGCCAACCGCAGTGCATTAAAAGGCCCCTCCCCAACAACCCCTCTCTACATGAGGGGCTGAGGCCTGCTGTGCTGCTCGCAATAAGGCTGAGCCTTTCCCTTGTCCTGACTTCCCCAACCACCAGTCATAGACCCTCAGCAGCTGCAGACCCGCAGGGTTGTCCTGACTCGGATGCTGGCCAGTCTCCTGGCCCCACTCCTTGGCCTCCTGTGGTGAAGTAGACCCAGGTCCATGGGTCCTGATCCACCACCTCCCCTGCTGGCCCCGCCCCCCCCAGGCACTCCCACATACCTGGCCCCACACCACCAGCACCGACTGGTGGGATAGGGTGGTCATGGGCAAGTGGGACAACACACACTAGCTGCAGAATCTCCAGATGAAGGAGACAACCTTTCTGGAGATCTGCAGCTGCCTCACCACCATCCTTCGATGGCAGGACACCTGGATGCAGCCAGCCCTGTCTGATGAGAAGCACATGGTCATCATCATATGGAAGCTGTCCACCCCAGATAGCTACTGGTCTGTTGGGCAAATCCAATGTCAGGGCTATCATCGAGGCAAGCCATGCTCTGGGCTCTGGCCCAGTTTGGGGAGGGGGATGTAGGGCAAGGGGGACTCTTGGGGACCAGGGGGTTGAGGGCTTGGACCCGGGGGGAGGCCGAGCCCCAGGGGGACCCACACATGCCCCCTGTCCTAGGGGCGAAGGGGCCTACAGGGAGGGAGGGGGCCAGGACCATGGGGAGGTAATTGTGGTTGGCCACAGGCTTGGCCTCAGCAAGGGCCAGGGGAAGGGTTTGCAGGATGGGGAGCCCTCCACAGGGCCCACTGTGGCCATGAGCCAGGCTCCAAGGCTCCTAAGGGCAGCCGCAAAAAGGCCTGGGGGGAAGTAGGGAGGGTAAGGCCTCAGGAGCATCGGCTGGGGCAGGAGGCTGTGAAGGCAGGACCACAAGGGCCCCACACACTGTGAGGAGCATCCCTACAACCTTGCCCCATGTGTCCTGCCGCCAGTTAAGTTCAGCCTTGCCCAGGGCCAGAGTGTATTCTGGTGCCAGAGGGTGGCTGTGTAGGCTGCGGCCTCCTCACCATGGCCGCTGGGCCACAGGTGCTAGTCTGGGCCTGGCTGCAGGACTGGTGGGCCCCAGGCTCCTCGTCCAGCTCTCCCGGCCCTCGGATGGAGCTGCTGTAAGGTGGGGCAGTGCTCAGACCCCATCCTGGCCCTGGGTGCCATGCCCCCTGCACCCCCATGGACAGCTACCCTCAACTCAGATGCAAGAGATGGCCATATCTTGGGCATGCCCCCAGACCGGTGTCCCATGTTCCCCACACGCTGGCCCATGTGGCGCATCGCCTTGGCGATGGTGCTGCCTATGGTCCCCCCACCCGAGAACAGGTTAGCAGGCGGGGGGGCATGTTCGGACACAGGGGAATCCCTGCTCAGGAAGCAGGTGGGATGGGCACAGCCATGTGCCCTGAAGTCCCCCCAGTACACATGTAGTTTTCAGGGCTCTCCATAGAGGGGGTTGCCAAGTGTCACCTTCAGGCATGGCTGTGGCCCTAGGACACATTTTGGGGTGGGACATCTGGGGTTGGGTCATCACATGGAGACTTGGGTGTGCTCCACACCTGAGGGAAGTGCCACAGCACATGCTTACCTGAGGCTGCCTTGAAAAGGTCAGGTGATGCCTGGCTGCTGGAGATGGAGGGCAGCTTGATTACAAGATAGCCCTCCGAAAACTTGTCCCCGGGCAGGACCCTGACATCCTGGGCACCGGTTCCTCTGGCAGGTTCAGGCTGGTCTTCAGCTGGACCTGCCTCTCCCTCTGGTGCAGCAGGGGGCACCAGCGCAGACGTGCCAACGATGGTGCGGGGTGGGGAAATGTCACCCCGTCAGGGGATCCTACAGGTCCCTAAAGTAACAACAGATGGCTGGGGCCTGGCAGACCATCACATGCTGTCTCAGGCACTCATGTAGCCCTGCCTCAACTCTTTAACCTTACACCAGACCTGCTCTGAGGTCCAGAATGGGTAGCCATGGGCAGCCAAATTTGCGAAGCACACGAAGGCAGGGGCATTCCTATGGTGCACCATTGTGTCCCGCAGCACTTCTTCAGCCCTCCACAGCCCCAGGAAATCCTGGCGCTCTGGCTCCATCCATGACAGGGCCCTCCTTTTTGGGGCCCAGTTGGGGTCCTGGCTGCCCCTGCCTCCCTGGGGGCCACCTCCTGCCTCCCAGAGAGGCACAGGGTGGCTTGCTGCAGGCCATCTGCCAGGCTCTGGTCACTGCAGGAGTGGCTGTGAAGTGAGAGCTGCAGCCCTGCAGGGGCTGCCTGTTTCTACGCTTGCAGCTTCCTGCCACAAGGTCTCTGGGTTCTTGCAGCTCTAAAAGCAGTCAGAGCGAGAGAGCATAGAGCCCCACTGGGGCTGCTTGAAGTAACTCTGCACTCCTGCTGACTGCCACCATGGCGGACTGCTCTTTCGGAAGAAGGGGTCAGGAAGCATCTTTCTTGCTTTGTTCCTGAAGAAGGCGCTCTTCCTGATTTGGGAGAAGAATACAGAATCTGGAAAACACGGCATGTTCTTACAGATTCCTTCTGGAAGAGCGCCTTTAATGCGTAGATGCTCCACTGATCTTCTGAAAGAAGCCAGCACTCCTCCAGAAGATTATGCATGTGTAGACATGGTCGTGGTAGCCAACCCATTCTGAAGCAGCAGCCATTATAGTGGCTCTAACTACAGTCAATTAGCCACATTATTCAAAAAATACATTTATTGTTCAAGTTGAGTAGCCACATTCAACTAGCCAAACAGCCTTATGTGGCTAGCAGTATGACAGACATCACCACACTATATCAAGACCTTTTCCTCTGCTCTCTCATTTCAACCACAAGATTACATAAGCCCCAGACCCACAAAATAGATTATCTACAAGCTAAGTTGATTCAGGCCTTCTAGCAAGCAAGGCCACTGTGAATAAAATACAATAGGGCAAAAGAGTTCCCTCTCCATTTATATATCACAGGAAATAGCTCCACAAAAAGAAAACAAGTTACTAAGCAACATTCTTCACCCATTGTTTCCACACCCTGCTGATACCTTAATAGCAGTCATCCCTCCAACTCACTAAAATTACTAGATGATAAACCACGTGGGGATTGGAAAGAGAATATATACCGGCTGGTTTCACTTTTTTTCTCATGCAGGAGCAATGCTGGCCTGTTTGAGCTGCCTATTACACATACCTATCCAACCTGTTGTCAGAAGAGCCATACTTGTTTTCATCATCAAAACCAGAGGAATCAGAACCATTGGGTTTTCTGCATTTCCCATCTGCACCACGTTTCCTTCCTTGAGACCAACGAGGTGGATGTTGCGGGCTGTGGAGAAATAAGTGCTTCTTTAACCAGTGATATTTGTGTGCTGCCTTTGTAACCTTTTACAGTCAGGATGCAATTATGAGTACAATAACACACACCACTTTTACCCGGGAAGCAGCACGGACCCAGCAGTTGTTTTTTTTGTGTGTGTGTTCGCGCGCCCCTGAACGATTTCGAACCCCGCCTCCGGGCAGAAACCGTAAGAGATCCAACAACCTGGGTGTTTTCTCTTTCCAGCCTACTCCCGCCCCGGCAATTCTCCCCTGCCGGGAGTCCACCTCCCACTCAGGGCCCACCCTCACCTCACTTCACCTCAGCCGAGACAGGACACCCGCCCCCAGTAAGAGGGGCGCTTCGGTTCACGAGCCATGATGCCGCAGCCCGGCCCGCGTCCACCAACCCGGGCGGGGAACTGCCCTGACCCTCTACGCCCTCGACCACCGGCGCTGGGGGTAGGGTTCGGGGCCGCGCTGCCCCTCAGCTGGAAGTTTCCCGCCGCTCTGAGGAAAAAAGGGATGCGCCCCCTCCTCCCTGCTTCCGTGACACGGCCCCCGCACCGCGGGCAGCGACCGGCCGGAGACACCTGTTCCCGCCACCGCCCACCTGCTCTCGCTCCCGCCGCAGCCGCCACCGTGGGGGCTCCTCTGGCGGAAGGACATGGCTCAGGCCCGCGGCTGGTCGGGAACGGAGAGAGGCTGCGCTGGCACCACAGACGGGTGGGGGAAGGGAGGAGAGCGTTGCGGTGGCAGCTCCTCAACTCGGCCGCTCCCGCCCTCACAGACTGACCGGAAAGCTGAGCTCCCGCGCGACGCACGCCTCGGGTTAGAGCGCATGCGCGAGAGTCTGGGGCTCGACCATGGAGGAGAGGGGCTTGAGCTTGTAAGGAGGAAGAATCTCCTGTCTCAAGCCGGGAAAGCACTCTCCCCCTCACTACCCCCAACACATAGTTATGTTCGTGCCAGGAAGTGATCTCGCCCTTTCAGTGCCTGAGGGGAAATAGAGGTTTGGAACAAATTCATATTCCTATTCCCCCCACAAGTGCAATCGTGGACTCTCCCCGCAGCTGGCACAGCGCGCCCTCTTCTTCCTTCCCCTGCGACGGGCTCCGCCCTCGGGAGCGTGTTGGCGGGAGAATCTGAACCTGCACGGGGAAGGGGGTGTAGTACTGCAATGGGTGCGTTGTACCAGGCTGTGTTGTGGCCGCTGCCGCATTGCAAGAGACTTGTCCATACATGCTTGTTTCATGGTAGCGATTGCACTTTACCGTCACACCCTAACTCAGTCTGAACTGTTTTTCAAGGTTGGACATGCCCGAATAGATTGTATGCTGAGTTACACTGCAGTGTGTTGCGAAGTGTATTGTGCCTGAAGGGTGACACATGCCAGCATGTTATACACCTATCCTGTATGTGCAATGTGCATCTGTGGATTATATTGTAGTGGATTTGTTAGATTACAGTACATGACACTGCAACACAAGAAAGGGGCATAATATATATCTAGCTACATACAATATGCATGTTGTTTTATAGGGGGTTGTGTAACAAAACAAAAAAAAGGCCAAGTAGCACTTTAAAGACTAACAAAGTTATTTATTAGTTGATGAGCTTTCGGGGCGGGGGGTGGGGCAGAGCCACTTCAGATCTAGAGATAGTGCTCTACTGGAAAAGGTGGTGAAAGTGAATTGGCGTGGTAATTTTCTCACAGAGATACAAACAAAAAGTTTGAAACAAAAACTGATAAATCAGATACATAGGACAGAAAGGGGGGACAGGTGGGAGGGGGTGAAAACTAACAACTGGATCGAGTAGTATGCCCTGGATGGAAGCTGGAGGCGTGTAGATAAGCATAGCAGTCCATGGGTTTTCGGTATAGGGTGATATTTATGCGACAGTCGCTTATCTGCACAGTAGTGTCCAGGAAGTTAATCTCTTGTGTGGAATGGTCCAGGCTAAGGTTGATGGTGGGGTGGAAACTGTTGATTTCAACCCGTGATTTCAACCCAGCCACTACAAATCACAAACCAGGGGCTCTAGGCCTGGAACCAGCCCCTGCAGCGGTCCTCGATGCCAACTCTGCTCACATATCTACACCAGTGACATCATCACAGGACCTAACATCAACCAAACCATCAGGGGCTCCTTTGCCTGCACATCTACTAATATAATATATGCCATCATGTGCCAGCAATGCCCCACTGCAATTTACATTGGCCTAACTGGACAGTCTCTATGTAAAAGAATAAATGGACATAAACCAGACATCAAGAACAGTAATGTACAGAAGCCTGTGGGAGAACACTTCAGTCTCCCCAGACACTGAGTGGCAGATTTAAGGGTGGCAGTCCTGAAACAAATTTCAAAAATCAAATGGAGAGAGAAATCTCTGAGCTGCAATTTATTTGCAAATTTGACTCCATTGACCAAGGATTAAACAGAGAATGGAAGTGGCTCACAGTTTACAAAGGCAGCTTCTCCACCCTGGGTGTTAAGATCTCCCCATTAGACTCTGATAATGGCTCATATCTCCCTGTCTGATCTGACTTGTTTCTTCCTCTTTTGATACCTACTATTGATAATGGGCCATTTCCACCTTGCTGAATAGACCTTGTCAGCTCTGGCCCTCCCCTTTTTTGGACCCCTATTCTTTAAATACCCCTCTAAAACTAACCCCGCCCCCGCTCATGCATCTGATGAAGCGGGTCTTTGCCCACAAAAGCTTATGCTCCAAAATATCTGTTAGTCTATAAGGTGTAACAAGACTTCTTGTTGTTCTCGAAGTTCCGTATAGCATTACCCATAAAAAGTCAACAAGAAGTCCTATGGCACCTTCTAGACTAACAGATATGTTTGATCATAAGCTTTCGTGGCCAAAGATGCATGTGACAAAGCAGGTCTTTATCCATTAAAGCTTATGCTCCAAAATATCTGTTAGTCTAGAAGGTGCCACAGGATGACTTATTGTTTTTGAAGATACAGACTAACTCAGCTACCTCTCTGATACTTGTCACCATAAAAAGTCCTATCTCTTAAGATTCGTTTAATCAATAAGACCTAGTATATGCCAAAATTTATTGCATAAGTGGCAAAGTAGTTTGGGGGATTGCTGTGGAATCCATCCCATTACAGAATTTAAGCTTTTGTTAAAAATAGCATTATAAACTCATAACTCTGAAAAAGCTGTCCAGTGTAAACAGAACATAATGAGACACCATATTGTGTTTTTGGCCTTGTTACTACTGGGAAAGTTAGGAGCTAGAATTTATTCTTTTTGTAGCTCCATCAGTGGTAAAAAATAGTGACAGTTTTAGGGGAAGAGCTCTCTCAGGAGAGCAAATATCTTGGAAGTTCTGGAATCCTGGCGGAAAAGGTGAGGTCTTATGCAACCTTAATCTGTAGAAAGTGATGGATGGAAAGGGAACGTATTTCTTTCCTTATTTTCAAAGTCTTAGCTACCTCCCATGTCCCCAAGACTCCTCCCATACCTGGCCTGTGTCCGAAAGACAAGCACAGTACATCTGTTTTTAAGCAATTCATATTCCCTCTTACCTGTACGGGTCCCACAGAAACATTGTAAAACCCTCACAGATCTACTGTGGCTCATCACTTTCCCCACCACTCTGTGTTTTTTAAGGGACTGTAATAACCTTTTTCAGCAGTCACAAAAGTGTTCCCTCACAACCAGCATGGAGCCTGCTGGTTCAACAGTGTTCTAAGCAGAAGAAGAAGTAAACAGGTTTTACCCACAACATCCTGTCTGCTGTCAGAATAGGAAGGTGAGGAGAATTATTTCATGGTGTACATCAGAGTACCTGCAGTATTTTCTTCTGCTTCTGCAGTCTTTAAAGTGACCTATCTGGTGCTGTAATTGTGGTTAGAGGTGGGCAACTACTATGAGCCGAATTTCCACCCTCATCTTTTAGCGGGTGACTCTTGAGAGCACTGTCAAATTACTACTGCCTGCAGAAAGGCACAGAACAACCAGCTTCAACTAACTGAGGCCATAATGTACATTAGGAACACACTGCAGCATGTGGACTTTTCAAGGCAACATTCTCCACAATTCCTCACCTGAGATTCCACATGCAGCTTCTTATCTCCATGCCCCTTTGTTTACACCTCAGGATTTATTTACATGTAAAAGGCTACAACACCTCAGCAGTAACATTGTAGTGCCTCAATATAGACACTGTGGCTACCATGTCTACATGAGAAACATTTGTTGAGAGAAGTGACTTTCGGAAGGGATTCCCGAGGTAAGGAACGTGCTGGCAGGAACTCAATGATGCTGAAGGCTGGGAGGAATGCATCTCCCAGAGATCATTAGCAGGAGAATGCAAAGGTGTGCATATGTGATACCTTGCAAACAAAGCCTGATGAGTAGCAAGGAAGCGATGAGGTGATGGGTAGCAAGGAAGCAAGGAAGCAATGAGGTTTTTGTCTATTGTAAACACATTGTAAAAATCACAATTTATGCTAACACTCAGTATAAGAATTGTGAAATCTCACCAATGCTCCAAGTTGTTGTGGGGGACAGGGCAGTCATCATAACTGCATAAGACATGGATTACACAGGGCTCCCCGGTTTAAAGCATTGTAAAGCAGAAGGGAAGGGAGATGGGTTAGATCAGCTAGCTAAGTGCCTTGTTCTTGCTTAAATCTTGGCTATGTAACTATAAGCCTGGTTTAATTAGCCCTCCCCACCTGTAAAAAGGTAGAGCTGGATATTAGTGTTTGTATCTTGTATAAGACTCTGCTTTGGTAGATGCTGTGAGCTGAAATCACAGGGTTTTGCCACAGGCCAAACCCACAGCAGACAGCTGGTAGGAAGAGCAGTGGGAGGACAGTGTGGCTGCTTGCAAGGAGCAAGCAAAATGCCAGACAAGTGCAAAGGTGGCATTGTCTCAGGTTCCATGAGGGAATGCATCAGACTCTGTGCTTGCGAGTGGGGAAGCATTGCCTCTCTGAGACACACAAGGGTGTGGTCAAGAACAAGAAGAAGTCCTGTGGCAGCCTATAGACTAACAGATATTTTGGAGCATAAGCTTTTGTGGGCAAAAACCCACTTCATCAGCCTTAAGATGCATCTGATGAAGTGGGTCTTTGCCCATGAAAGCTTATGCTCCAAAATATCTGTTTGTCTAGAAGGTACCACAGGACTTCTTGCTGTTCTCGAAGATACAGACTAACTCGGCCACCTCTCTGATACTTGTCACCATGCAGGGGTGTGTGAATTTCCCAGGCTACTGGGTTGGGGCTTGAGCCAGTTCTGTGTGAGATGGATGAAAAGGAACCCCTCGATGTTGAACCCAGCCCTGGCTGCTGCCAACTCCTTCCGGCAGAAGGGTTACACTGGCAAAACTTCTGTCGACAGACAGCATCTATGCATAAAAGCAGTTTGCTTGACCCGCTCTGTCAACAGAGAGCAGTCAGACTGCCCTGCCCTCTCTCAATGGCATGACTGACGGGAAGCAAACGGGCTGTCCAGTTAACTGGAAGCCTTGTCTGTCGAATAAGGGGACTTCGAAATGGGGGGGGGGGTTCCTTTCGAAAAGGAGCCCCATCGGGACGAGCCACGCGGCGGCGAGGCACGTCAATTTCGAAGTGCCGCGGCCACCCGCGTGCTAGTGAAGCGCTGAATATGCATTTCAGCGCTTCATTAGTAAACTTCGAAATGGCCATTTGCGTGGCCATTTCGAAGTTTGAGGCTAGTGTAGACGTAGCCTCTGTGTGTGTGTAAATAATCGAAACCTCAGAAGTTACTTATGTTAGTAAGTATTTATATCAATTAGTATTTATGATATCACAAAAACATTTTACTTGGTAAATATTAGTGCTTCTAAGGCACTGGTTCTCGCAACCAATTTTGATGGCCACAGAGTGCAGCTAGCTAAGCAGCTCTTGCTGGTAGCTATTCTAACAAGTTTTCCTAAAATATTAAATTAGCTTTAGGAAGAACAAATAAATAAGCACATATATATCCAAATCATTATATTTATGTAGGTTTTTTTCCAACTCAGTAATAAAAACAACATACAGTTGTATTTTGGTGCCTCAGATCCTGCTCCTTCCTCCGCTTCTGCTTTTCTCCCTTCTCCATCTTGGCCCAGGATGTTGTCATGGCCACAGGAAAGTCCCCTGGTGACCACATGCAGCCATAGTGGCTACATTTGAGAAACATGTTGATACAGCACTATCCTTAAAAGATGCATGACTATTAACTGCATTTGGAATATTACAACATTATAAAGTGTAACTAAGCTCTATTCTTATGACACAACGATCCACTGAAATTAAAACCTTCAATCACCTCAAAATGAAGATTTTTTGTAATGAAAAGAATAAAGAAATATACAGTGAGTTTACTGGGCATGCTGCTCAGTCAGGAAAGATTGTTAAAGCTTATTAAAAAGAAATTTTGGCAGTCATCTTATTCTTACTTTATTAAAAATATTCTGCAATTCTATAGTGCTTTTCATTCAAAGATTTCAAATCCCTTATGAATTAAGGTTCACAACACCTCTGTAGTAATTATTTCAAATGGGAAAACAGACATAGAAACTCAGTGGCTGTCAGTGGGAGAGCCACGTTCAGACTCCTCTTTCCCTGCTGCACCTACTTCATCTTAGCCCATACCTTCTTACAAGGGTGTTGGACAAACTTGATTGAAGTAAATAATATGTTATACTTATAAATGCACAGGCTTACCTGAGAGCAGAATTCAATCCAGTAAGACTGTTATAGGTTGAAAGAATACTGTCAATGCTACTTCAAAGAACCTCCCCACAAACTACTGGGTGGTATTTTAAATTATTAGTGTCTTGATTTTTTAAATTAATTTTAGACTTAGCACAAACCTGTCTGAAGCTAAGGACTTCAATTTGATTCTAGTAAAAAATACCGTTGTCAGTTAGCAATACTTTGTGAAAGAGATTCAGATCCATCTGGCCAGCCCCCATGTGATCTGAAACAGCTGAGATATGAAACCCAGGAAAATCATCATTATTAATTAACATACAGTATAAAAGTAGTCAATATTTCATAGTAAAGCATATATGCCTAACAGCCGATATATGCTCATGTGATTATTTTCCTCAAACACAAGAAGTTGGGCAGTTTGCAAACAATATTAAACAAAAAAGAAGCCTATGTATCATTTCTAAGAGTCCTTACTGCTATCCACAATACAAGTTTAACCATGTTTGAAACCTGTTCTTGACATACCTTGTTTGTGTCTATACACCACACGGTCTGTAGCACGCCAAAGTTTAAATGAAATCTCCCAGTGTTGTAGCTCACTGCTTGTTTTATGACTGTACTTGGAAGAACTGATATACAAGACTGATGGATTCTGGTCATCAGCAAATGGCTACGCCTAGATCACAGGGATCTGTCAACAGAAGTTTTTGTTGGAAGATACACCTATCTCATAGAGCTAAAAGACACCTTCAGAGGTTATCAAGTCCAGTTTCCTTCACTCACAGCAGGACCTATCCCCAGCCCTGGCTGTTTTTTTTTTTTTTTAATCTATTTGCCCCAGATCTATAAATGGCCCCCTCAGGGACAGGGCTCACAACTCTGGGTTTAGTAGGCCAATGCTCAAACCCCTGAGCTATAGATATCTGGTGACAGACTGCTGCCAAACTGCCATGTGATTGCAAGAGTGATCCATTCTGTCAAAAGAGAAGAGCCGGCCTGCTATATTGGCCAAGCAGTCAACTGGTAGCACAGCAGACAGGGCTGCCCAGAGTCCCAGAAGCCCTGTCGACTGAGGGCCCACTGGAACATCCAGAGCAGCTTTCTGTTGACAGAATTGTTGACAGAGGCGTTATTCCTCATGAGGAGTGGGGTACAGCTGTCAACAAAAGTGCTGTGCTCTGTCAACTTACTGTTGACAAAATGCCCTTGGGAATCTGGACGCTCTGTGGGTTTTGTCCCAAAATGACCATTTTGCCAACAAAACCCTCTAGTGTAAACATAGCCAGTGGGACTGAACCTGAAACCTTAGGGGCTAAAGCCATGTGTCTCTTCAACATGAGCTAAAAGCTAACTGGCTCTCAGCTAAGGCAGTAAAACAGACGTTAAGCATTTTTTTAGATTTGCGGTTAAATTTTCACCCTTGCAGGAAATTGTGTGCATGGCCCCAACAGTAATTATTTAATGACAGTAGATATTGAGATTCAAAAAGTTAGCTACCTAATGGCATCCCTGTTTCAGCCCTGCCAAAGTCAGCTTTACAGCACATTTTACACGCACAGAGGTGAGAGTCTAATAGGTTCTCAGGGAAAATGAGAAAAATGCTGCTTATCTATAAATTTCAGTCAGTATTGCTGCAAATATTTTTCATCCTTTTGTGCATGTATGGTGAAATCATGGTTTATTGACATTTACCAATAAAAATTAAATCCTTCAGCGCACAATCATTACCAAAAATGAGAGCTACAGAGTGGCTGCTATCATTTTTTACACTATGCCATCTGTTTCTGCTCAGAGTGGTCTTATGTGACCTACAACGATTCAAATGCTGGCCATTACTAGCATCTTGTGTATACTGCCACACTACTACCCTTTGTGGAGCTGCATCAGTGGGAGATTTTAAGAAAAGTCCCAGAGTAGATGAGGCTGCACATGTTGAATCTCTGTGCTTTCCTGCATGGGTGCAGGAAAGCAAAGACATTTTTACCACTGCTGTCTAACCCACACTATCTCCATACTACAGCTTCAACCATGGCTACCCTCCATCTGAAATCTGGTGACAAATTAGGACACATGCTAAATTTTCCTATTAATATTAAAGCAGTGATAAATGTTTAACTATCAGGGTTCAAAACAAAACCCCTTTCACTAACACTGGACATACATGAAATAGCCAGCATGGCTGCATGCACACATCAAGTCCTGACATCCTATTCATTTGGCTAGGCAGTGGCCTAGGAAAAAGCTACAGGTTTTGATACAGCTGAACATTCTTTTGGATTACTTAGATAATGAAATTCTCTCTTTCCAAATATGGGTAAAGGCATGTCTTTGCTACCTGATGGATCAACAGGCAACAATCAGTCTAGTGGGGTTTGATTTATCGCATCACCGGACAGATGTAATAAATCTATCATCGAGTGCTCTCCTGGCAACTCCAATACTCCATCAAAATGAGAAGAGTAGGCCAAGTCTATGGGAGAATATCAGCTGTCCACTTTCCACTGTGAAGATACCCCGGTAAGCAAACCTATATACATGGCCTTCAGTAATGTGAATAACAAAGCTTAAGTGTGATTAACATAGATTGACGATTGCAGTAGTATACACAAGGCCTTGGAGTCATGCATAACAGTAACATCAACTATAGAGTGTGGAGCTTCCAAATTGTGCAGTTTGAGGAATAGAACAGCTTTCACTATGGGGTGCTCTACACAGCACCAACCATGCTTCAGGTTAATGAACTAAATTAATGACACATTTTGAATGGCCTTTGTATACTGAATATAAACAAATTATTTTATATTTTCTATGCTTCAGTGTACTAAGCTCCATACAGACGTTATGCAACTTTGGGAGCATAATTCCACAGAAGTCAGTAGCAGGTGATCTGTGGGCCTGTTTTGGTGGAAAGGAGAATCACAGCACTAAGGCATCTGTTTGGGAGAAAGCCCACAAAGGTTACAAAACTGATTCACGATGAAGAAAGGCAGGTCGCAATTTGAGCCGACTGTCCTTAACAATAGCAACTTGCTTAGTACATCTTATTATAAAAGAAAATTAGCCCTTGACTGAAGGATCATTAAATACTGTGCTTAATCTTGTAACTAGAATGGCATTTAAAATATATATAGTTCAACAGTATTTCAGCTATAAGTGAAACAAATGGGCCACTGATATTGATTTAAAGTGCATTCAAGAGTTTGGAAATGAAAAACAATAAAATCCCAAAAAATCAACAATCTAACAGCTTAACTATGCTGTTAAAACGGAGAATATATGTTGAGGATTGGGAAGAAAATGACAAGAAAATGTTGGGTTGTTGTTTTCAGGGTTTTGAAGAAAACTCCAGAGCTTTTACTTCAGAAGAAGAGCAAGAAACAAATCTAATGGAGCTTGCATCCAATCCCGCTGTGAATTCAGATTTCAAAAGGTAGATTGTATCACGATATTCATTGTATTAGGCAAACGTCTAAAATGCAAAACTTGGCTCGGCATGTGGGACAAGGCACTTGGCTTGACAGCCAGGTCTCTGGGTGCTGCTGATCCTGTCGGCTGGCAAACCATTTCCCCATGCAAGTCAGGCACCACATAGGACGACAGTAGCATTGCTGGCATTCTCCTTCATTTCGCTCTTGACAATTTTTAACAAGCTTGATGTTTGCATTAGTTTGCATACATCCTATACATGGCTCCAGCTCCTACAGAAAGAGACAATTGTAAAAAACAAAAACCAAACAAACAAAAAAAAACCTCCACACAACCTGAAGCCAATTATCATTTTTATTGCTCTTCAAAAACTTTTATGAAGCTACCTGAAATGTAATGTTTGTTATGTAATCTCCTTCCCTAAAACAAGAGAACACATATTGGGTGAAATCCAGACTCCTGTTATTAATGGTTGTTTTTCAAGATGGTCAGGATTTAACCTACTAGGAGTTTTCCAGAAAACTTTAAGTAATTGAAATGGACAGACTGTCTCAGCATTTATCCAATGCCAGTCATGCTAGGGGTTCACCTAAAATCTCCTGGCAGAAGGTGCAAGCCGGAAGAACAATCATAATTTTCATTGCCATTGGACTTTCCAGCTGATGCCCTCAAAGTATACACTTGGCCCAAGAGATCAGGCACAAAACTCAGTAAGAAGTAGATGAGTTCTATTCTCAGCTCATTCAGTGTATGCTCTGGCCAAGGGAAAGTCACTTAACCACTCTATGCCTCACTTTGATTTCTAAACTGGCCTTTATCACTCTTATCATATCATATACAACACTTTAATCTATAAATTAAAAGAGCCAATTATTATTTATATTCAAATTAGGGAGGTACTAAATTTATTTTACAGATGGAGAAAACAAACAAGGATTGAGTACCTTGCTCAAAGTCAATCTAAAAATAAGTCTCAAAGCTCAGGAGATACCCTAGATCTCCCAATTACCATATCTATGTTTTAACCCCCAAATCATCTCCTCTTTTTTTTTTCAAATTTAAACCAGTACTTAGGGTATTAGTATCAAACAAAAACCCAGAAGCCCAGATACTTTACATTTAAAGGCAGCACAAGCTAAAAGGATTGAAATTAAGTGACTCTTAACCCAGTAGTTTTACATTTCTGAGCCGGAAGGTTTGTCTTCCTTGATATCTGATCTCTATCATTATGAAGAAGCATTAAAAATATTACAAATAATTTCATGCATTAAAGGATAATAGTCCAAATCCACAAAAATATTTAGGCTAATTTAGTAGCTAAAACCTTTTAAGGATCTGGGCCCAGATCTAAAGTAACTTAGCTCTTCAGAAATGCAAGATACAAGGTGTGAGACCAGCTAAAGCAAGCCGTCAAGACTTTTAGTTATTAATAGGAGTTATGCCATCAATTTTAGTTATTAATAGGAGTTATGCCTCCAGCTCTTTGGACAGTACATGGAAATATAACACCATCATTTCCAAGTTCTCCACGTCAACCCCTAGTACTGACATCTAACAAAATAAAACTCCATATGATGATATTTCCTATATTTCCCAAAAAAATAATCAATGGCTTCTCTTGAAGCAAATAGCAGAAGAAGCAGACGGATTTATTTTACTTAATATTTATTGAACTATAAGATAACCACGATGCAAACACAGTAATGGTAGATTTGACGACGCCAGAAACTACAATTATTATGTCATGTGATTAAAAACTCCCACCTGATTGCTGGGAACAGGATATGTCTGATTAATTTCCACCAATGACGTAAAGGTTTCCAGAAACAAGTCACTGAGGCTTTGATGGATCACAACGTTAGCAGCATTACGGATGGGAGCACGAAGTTTCTCTCGTAGTTCCCCATATTCTGCGGAGTTCAGCCTAAAGAAGAGAACAGAATGTCGTCTCACCATCCATTTAAATAAAACAGAATTTATCTTGTTTGCTACTTTGAAGCATAACATCACAGTGAATGCCCAGAAAAGTTGTGATGCCATCTCATATCTAGTCAGAATAAACACATTTATGGCATTATCATTAGTAATAGTAAAGACTTTGTTTTCCTTTTTCACAGGTTAAGCCAAACCCTGAACCCTAAACTTGTTCACTACCTTAGGGGCCTCATGCCACAAGCTGTGGTCTGCACCACAGCAGCGATCCCCTCCCCAAAGCCATTGGCAGCCTGGCCCCCGGAACACTGTCTCAATCATTACAGCCTGCCTGGTGGCTGTGCTGGTTATCTGAGAGGATCAGTTTATTGAATATCGGTTAAAAGAGAAACAGAGAGGGAGCGGTGCTAGTCTATATACCATCAAAACAAAAAGCTGTCAAGTAGCACTTTAAAGACTAGCAAAATAATTTATGAGGTGAGCTTTGGTGGGACAGACCCACTTCTTCAGACCATAGCCATAGTCTGTTCTGCTATGGCTATGGTCTAGTGGGGCTGTCCCATGAAAGCTCACCTCATAAATTATTTTGCTAGTCTTTAAAGTGCTACTTGACTGCTTTTTGTTTTGACGGTTAAAAGAGAGTTTACTGTAGCCTTAAATACACTCTTAGAAGCATGACTAAAACCAAACAAAGGGGCTTTGTTTACTCCTTTGTGAGACAGCATTAGTCAGGATGTCAGCACCACTAAAAATAGCATTTGTTAACCACATGGCTGCAGAACTGTAGGTTTTTCTAGCTCCTACCTAAACAGTGACTTGTAAAACAAAAACAGCAATAGAGAGGGACAGTGTAGGAAACAAAATCGATACAGGCTGGACGTCTGCAGTCTGGACTTCCAACATCTGTCAAATCCGTGCTCCAGCCTGCCCATGGGTGCTTCTGGGCTGGAGTACTCACGGGAAAAAACTGGGCTCCGTGTTTGCCAACCCCTCTCCCAGCCTGCTACTGCTTCCAGAAAAAACACTCAAGCTCAGGCAGGGAAGTGAAGGAGCAAGGACAAGGGGGACATTGAGGAAAGCGGCAGGTTGGTCGTAGAGCCCTGCAGCCCCAGATGGTAGCAGGAGACCAGAACACAGCCCTGTGGCAGTGGGGCTCTATGAGCCAGCACAGGCCTCCTCTCCTGGGACCCAAATGTGAGGCTCTGCAGCCGCCCTGCCTCTTCCCACAGGCACCTGCCCGCAGTTCCTGCTGCCACCTCAGAGGAGCCCCAGAGCTGGCAGAAACAGAGGGGCCAGCAGTGATTTCCTCTGGTCTGGGACCAGTCAAGTGCCCAGAGCGCCACACCAGGAAGTTACACTCTGGATTTACAATCCAGAGGACATAAAATCCACTGAGAACAAAAGAGTGACCATGCAGGGTCAGACAAATGGTCCATCTAGGCCAGGATCTTGTCTTTGGATAATGGCCAATGCCAAGTGCTTCAGAAGGAATGAACAGAAGAGGTTGGGGCGATTGTTGAAGAGGGACACGTGACTGACCCCCCGCAGTCCCCATGACTTCTCTCAACGTCACCCCTCACCTGGGGGAAGGACAGAATAATCCCCCTTTTGCCTCAGGCCCTGTTCCACTCCACCTCTTCCCTGCTTCTGCAACATGAGTGCAAGGGTCCAATGCCTCTGAGCAGCCTGGGGGGCTAGTAGGGGTCTGGTGCCAGCAGCAGGAGTTGGGCCCCCCAAAACCCCAATGGCAGTGGTGAAGGGAAGCTGAGCAATACAGCCAGGAATTGGGGGTATTGAGTAGGCTAGGGCTGTATCGCTCCGTTTCCGGATGCTGCTGTCAGTGAGCGTGGGGGAACCCAACCCCTGATGCCTGTGCCAAGCCCCTATGAGTCGCACAGGCCACCAAGGCCGTGTCTACACTAGCCCCAAACTTTGAAAGGGCCACGCAAATGGCCATTTTGAAGTTTACTAATGAAGCGCTGAAATGCATATTCAGCACCTCATTAGCATGCGGGCGGCCGCGGCGCTTCGAAATTGACGTGGCTCGCCGCCGCGCGGCTCGTCCCAACGGGGCTCCTTTTCGAAAGGACCCTGCCTACTTCGAAGTCCCCTTATTCCCACCTGCTCATAGGAATAAGGGGACTTCGAAGTAGGTGGGTCCTTTCAAAAAGGAGCCCTGTCGGGATGAGCCGCACGGCGGCGAGCCGCATCAATTTCGAAGCTCCGCGGCCGCCCGCATGCTAATAAGGCACTGAATATGCATTTCAGCGCTTCATTAGTAAACTTCAAAATGGCCATTTGCGTGGCCATTTCGAAGTTTGGGGCTAGTATAGACATAGCCCAAGAGTCTCTGGGGCCTTCTCCCTCCTGCCCACAGCATGAGGAGGCATATGCCCCCTCCTACATATCACCCCTAAGGCCAGGTAATTATCAACTGATCCCTCCTTGTCCCCTTTCCCAGCTTCTCACAAACAGACACTAGGGACACCATTCCTGCCCATCCTGGCTAAAAGCCATTGATGGATCTACTGTCTATGAACTTAACACAATTCTCACAGAGGAAATTTTCCCTTGTTCCCATCCTTCCCTAAATGATTTCTTTTTTCTTGGCACACTTAACAGTTCTGGAAACAACTTTCTCTGGAGGTGAAAAAGAGGAGATAGCAAACCTTAAAAGTTTTCGGATCTGTCACAGCAACACAGATCTGACACATGCACTTCCCTAGCCACCATCAAATGGCATATGCTATACACGGCATGATACTGCAAGATTAATTTGTTTTACCGGATGTCAAAAGCTTTCACGTAGGGATTAATACTGGCAACGTGGATGGTGAGGAACTGCACAGGCATGTTTGAATCGGGCGAGAGGTCATGTTGTCTGGAATCTGTCACTGTCAGATGAATGTCCTGCTGCTGGGCGACATGTAAGCTGTATGTTGTCACTTTAATCACCCAGGTGTCTGTAACAATCACCCTTGCGCCTGGTGCTCCAGTAGCAAACTTGTCAATCCTTCTGAACTCTGTATTGATGGAAGAAGCCACCGCCTGCCAACCCGACTGTGGAAGAGCATGAAATGCAAGTGTCCGAGCTAGTGGATGGTTACGCCAGCCGTTCCGTGACCAGTAATACGCAAGGATGCCAGTGACCGTTGGAGCAAGAGCAGCCAGCAAGAAGAATATTTTCCAGCCTTCTGAGGCCTGGTAGAAATAGAAAAGCTGTTTCTCGGGTGCTGCAAAACACATGCCAATGTAATAACCTGCAAAGAAAGATATCTGCTCTCAGAAGATAGTAGAATATACATTCACATGCCACCAACTGATTTTACAGTTCATCTGGCAGGTGTGCTCCACTGTAGGTGTCTTGTTTTATTTTAAGTTGGTCACTCCAATTCCATCCTGCACTTTCTAGCCAGAGTCATTACAAGGTACTTTATTTTTTTTTAAATTATAGTTAGTCAAGGGAAGTCTTTGCAGTTTGCTGGGTAAATAAAACCACATCCCAATATAACCTATACTCAACCATAACCGAGTCACCAGGCGTAAAATTCAAATGGTACGTACAGAAAACACAGGCCCCAGAGATGGAATTAATCCCATTATTCTCAATTTGACAGGTTTTTTTTAACTTTAGTGGTGCTGATTGTTTCAGTTTCACAATTCACGTGCAGATGTGATTTCTAAGGTGGGAGTTACAAGAGCTGTCCCTCCCCACAGCTCCCAGGGTGTCTCCCCCACCATACAGGCTACAGCCAACTCTCCCTCCCCACCTAGCCGCTGTCCCCCCATAAACTCCCCCCACTCTCCTCTACCCCACCTTACAGGCCCTTGTCTCTTCTCCCTCGCCACCTACACCGTAATGCCCTCGGCCCTTCCCCACTTTCATCTACCCTTCCCCGTCTTACAGCCCCTCGGCTGTTCTCCCCGCCACCTCCCGCAACCCTTTCCCACAGCTCCCCCCTCCGCTACACCCCCCTCCCAGCTCCCTGGCTGGTGCTCTCCCCCCGGCCCAGCCCCTCACCGAGCGGCAGCAGGCCGTGGGCCAGCATCGTGCCGGTGCTCCTCCGAAGGTGGTAGTGGACGAAGGCCACGTCCTCGCTGCCCAGCCAGCCGGCCAGCAGGTTCTGCACGGTGAGGCCGGCCGAGCGGAACTCGTTGGGGGTGAACACGAAGCAGACGGCGAACACCAGGTAGGCCAGAGTGAAGGTTAAGGCGGGGCTCTCCATGGCTCCCCGGCCCGGCCCGGCCCGCGCCACTCGCGGTTCCCGGCCCTGCTGGTCCCAGGGACAGGAAGTTGGGCGGACGTGCCCGGCTTCCCCGGCTGCGCAAGGCGGTGTCCCTGGCCTGGCCTCCGCCCAGCGCGCTGCAAAGCGGGGAGACGCCCAGCGGACCCGGGCGCACGTGCTCGCCCCGCCAGCAGCCCAGACCCCGCCGCCCGGGATGCGGGGGACCGGAGGCAGTCCCGGTTGTCACGTACCACTCCTGCCCTGCCAGCCGGCGCGATCCCAGCCTTGAACACGAAACCGCCGCAAACAACTCCCGAGCCCAGTTCTTCACAGTCCCCCCGCCAGCCCCGGAGCCGGGCTTGGAGCGCCGAAAGCCTCGGTACGAGAGGGGCTCACTGTTTAGGAAGCGCCACGGCATACGCCACGCTAGGGGGCCGCCCCGCCCGGCCCTGGTTACTAGCTGTTGGAAACTCCCCTGCTAACTAAGGGTTGGTGTTTCGGGCCCATGCAAGGACAGAAGCCGCTCAATGTGAGTGCTTTTCACAGAGGTTAACTCTGGCCACTGCGTGTGACTGAGTTGGCTCTCATAAGACGCCACATGAGGCTCTGCTCACAACAGCCATGCTAGGAATGGACAGAACGGGCTCAGTCTCCAATCTGAAGCTGACTCCGGGGTCTTGGGCAAGGTATGCAAAGCAGCACTTCCCAGCTTGGGCATCTCAGCCAAACCCAGAGGTGCTGAGTCTTCCTTCTAGCTGCAGACTTGCAGGTGAGCCTCACGTGGCCCCCAACGTGCTCTACCAGCCACCCCTCCTGTTTCCTGTTCCCATGTCCCTGTTTGGGACAGGCAGACTGGGGAATACACCACATCCTCTGCCAGGCTCTGGGGCCATTCTGGCTTCCCAGCACTAGGGGACTAGGAACCCACCAGCTGTATTGCCTGCCTGGTGCTGGGGCTGCCAGCTTGGCTGCAGGGTGGAGGAGAGGGGGCTTCATGGATGGTGGGGGTTCAGGCCAGAAGGTGTAGCTTGGGGAGACTGGGGCAGTGCTCAAGTCTCCTCTCTTTTGCTCCAGGATCAGGGGAGGCTGCAGCCATGCAGCTCAACTTTCCAGGTTCAAGGGAGACTGAAGCCACACTGTTGGGGATGCTACCCTGGGGTAGGGACCATCACCATATGGAGAGCTGACCAGTGGCCAGCAACAGTCACAGTGAGGAGGGGAATGAGCTTTGGTAGACACGGAAGAGACAGGACCTCAGGTTCAAGGGGCAGGGCTGAGTGGCTTGCTTCCTCAAGCTGAGAATTCACCCACTGCTAATGATTCTGGCAGAGGTTTAGGGACACCTGGAGTGGGGGGTTGCATCCCTGACAATCTTGGCTAGTAACCATGGGTGGACTTGTGCTCCATGCATTTACCTAATTCTTTCTGAACCCTGTTACAAAGAGACAAGAAGAGTATTCTTTTTTTTCCCCATAGTCATGTGTTTTGTTTTGTTAACCATTGGCTTAGTGCTTAATAATAATACCCGAAGTCTTTATCCTGCAAAAGGGACACACTTCTGCAGGCCCCTTGCTCACACACAGGCCTTTGCAAGTCCAGAGACTGAATCCTGAAGTGAGGTAAACACAAGTTCAGTGATCCACTTGTGATTCTTATGCTCCACCTAAGATTCTTATGTTCAGGTAGTCATGACTGTCATAATAGATAATCTTATTCTAGCAGTTTCCTCTACGTGAACATAAGAATTCTTGCACCTTTGCAACTTGAAATTAGATAATTGCACGTTTACAGTGTCATAAGATTTGTAAATAATTTTCCTGTAAAATTAAAGTAATATTCTGCCCAGTTGAAATGTTGTTGCAATACAGGCCGTTGTGGGGCTGTTTCTATGTTCATTATTACTGAATATTACAGCACTTTCCTTGTCGGTGGCATTCATTTGACATAGCCTATATTTTGGTTTCTCTTTGGCTTTCATGAGGTTCCCAACGTCAGCCGCTGATTCTGCAACCCCTGAAGTTAGTGGGAAAATTTGGTATTTCCCCGCAGCGGCAGCATGTCAAAACGTCTAATTACGTCTCTGCCCTGAGAAAACTACATTTCCCAAAATGCCTCACGCCGCAACGCTTAATTCTCGCGACCTGTGGCCTTGGGGAGGGGCTGCTCCCCGTTTCCGAGCCCGCTCTCTGATTGGTCTGTTCATATCGAGGCCATCTCCGAGTTGAACAGCCCCTAACCTGTTATTGGTAGAGCGGCGCTAACGTTGATATTTGAAATCCTGAGGCGGGGGGGCGCGGTTGCGGTGGTGGTTTGGCCGGCGAGCGGCTCGGGGTGAAGAGGGAATCGGCCTTGGTAGTGGATCGCACAGGCAGGGCCTCAGGCCTGGAACTCGCCGGCAGGTAAGACTAACCCTCTCCCGCTGCTGGGAACCAGGCGGGGGCGCTGAGGTGTTGGGGAGCGGATAATTTGTGGGGTCTCCGCTGAGGGAGGTCGGGGGCGGCGCTGCGGTGACCGACCGAGCTCCGAGGGGTGGGAGACCTTCGTCTATCGGCCTCTGTCAGCCTCGCCGTCCCTTGTCGCCTCCTCTTCTCTATAGACCGTCCAGCGCCGGGGCTGCCGGGTGTGGCAGGCGCTGCTCCATTGTTGGCTCGGGTGGTGACCGAGAGGGCTGGTGACTCACGCGCACAGCCTATCCATTGCTCCTGTGAAAAGAGGGGCCCGGGAGGGATAATCGGCTAACTCGGCCGGGGTGTGACGGGGAATCTCCGCTCGCTGTTGGAGCGGGGTCGCTGTTAAGTCTGTTCCTTTAAGTCCTGCTTTACCTTTGCTGACTTGCCTTGAGGGGGGGAAGAGAACTTACGAGACATAATGAATCTTAGTAGTAGGGAAGTCTGAGTAAATCAGCTTGGCTATCATGTCTTGTTGACTTAAAAACCAAAAAAAACCCCACCATGGTTAATTACTAACTTACTTTTTTTTTTACATTGTGTGGTCATAACAGTGACTCTGTTCTTGCCCTACTCTTTACCCCTCTGAAACAACCCCTCCACTCATGCATCTGATGAAGTGGGTCTTTGCCCACGAAAGCTTGTGCTCCAAAACATGTTAGTCTATAAGGTGCCACAAGACGTCTTGTTATTTTTGAAGCTACGGACTAACATGGCTACCTCTCTGATACTTTGTCACCGATTACTTAAATTTAAGAGCTACATATTTCAGGAAAGCACTAGTTTAAAAAAAGAACTTGTGGCATTCTTTCCATATGTGCTCAAAGTAACTTTAAATATTGATGTTGTTTTGACAGTGATCGTCAACCTACTCTTGTTTGTGGGCTGCATTTGTAGCCCTCTGTGTTGTGTGTGCTACCTGAGTGGCCCTGACAATGTCATATGTGCTATAGCTGTGTGCTGATTGGGCCTCAAGCAGTTTTCTGGTTGAGACCCACTGTTCCATGAATTGTATGTAGATAATTGCACATACCAATACATAGTAAACTCTTTGGTATCTGGTAGCCCTGGGACTGGGAGGTTGCCGGATATTCAGGTATCTCAGGGTAGTGACAGAGAGATCACCATGTTGGTATGTATTCTATCAAAACAAAAAAGCAGTCATGTAGCACTTTAAAGAGTAACAAAATAATTTATTAGGTGATGAGCTTTCATAGGACAGACCCACTTCATGAACCGGGGACCAGAGCTGCTCTGGCCCAGCTGGAGCCTCCTTGCTTGCACTGCTGCTGTGAATGGGAGGTGCTCCAGCCCTCCTCTCCCTGCCACCTGCTCCAGAGGGGCTGGAGCAATGCCCCCTGCCCAGGCCAGTTAACTGTAACTAGTACAGCATAAGGCTTACTAGTTAACCTATAACATCCCTATGTTAATTGGTTGAGATTTTATATATGCCAAGCAGAAAACTCAGTGATGGCTTTCATACACCAGCCACATTTATTCACAGTTTCATGAGAACTGTTATATCTTATAGTGTAATGAAATTTATGCAAATAGATCAAGGTATAGTTTTCACAGCAATTAACAAACTTGTGTAGGTAAGAACTTTTTATATTATCTGAAACACTACTTTGGATATCCAGTATTTAGTATGACTTTGTTTTTAGAATGTAGAAGTGGTTGCTAATGTATGGAAATCTGTATGCAGTATATGTAGTGTGCATGATGTATATAATATCCTTAACTTTAGTGCTAGATCCATATTCTGAATGTCATGTGTCTTTAGTGGCCTTTTAGTAACTGTTCCAGAACAAGCATGGGCAGCTAAATTGAAGAAGTAAACAAGCTTCTGAATGGTCCTTATTGTGTAAAGTGATCTTGTGAATGTAAATCTTAAGCTTTCTATTTTGTACATCGACTACTTTAAAGTTGTAATTGTAATATTAAAATATTCAGCTCACTGCTGTTCATTGATTTGTTTCTCCATCCCGTCCCTCTGCTTGGATAAAAAAGCCAGTGAAATTAATTTGCTTGAGGGTTCTCAGAGCTGTAATAACAAAAATTAAAATTAATTTTTGGCCAAAGATTGAGTAGACAATGTCCTTTTAAAACAAGATGAGTCTTGGAGAATAGGAAAAATTATTTAAATCATGCCAAACTTTTTTTGTGTACCCTATCTGTCTTTTAAAAAAAAAAAAAGTCTGTCCTTAAACATGCAAGATTAATACTAGGTATCTGTAACTGTTATCACAATGTTACCCACAGAAAGGTTTACAAATGAAAACTGTCAGAAATCTCCAGCATTAGAGTCCAGTGCTGGATTAAAAAGACTAGCATGTACCTAAATATTTATTATAATATATAGTAAACACCTGAAATGCATGACTTTTGAGTTGCACTTAACTTGTGTTAATGTGAATTAAGCGCAACTCGAAGCCGCTCTGTGGCTGTCTGACCACCTGGTTACCCTATCTGGGGAAAGTGGGGTGGACAGGCAGCTACCCTGCCGCAGCTCTTTGTCTCTCAGCTTCCCCAAGATGGAAGAAGCTGGGTGGGCAAGCCACAGTGGCGCAGCTTCTCTCTGGCTTCTTCCTGCTGGGAGAACCCAAACGACTGCAGCTGTCTGCCCGGTGCATCTTCTCCCAGCTGGGAGAAGTTGGGGATAAAGACAGCTGCAGTTCTGCAGCTTCTCCCTGGCTTCCCCCAGCTGGGAGAAGCCGTGCCTGGATCCCACAGTGGTGGAGAGCTAGGAAGCATTCACATCTCCTGGCTAGCTGGAGCCAGGAAACTGACCAGCATTGTGATAGTCAGTTTCCCAGCTCCCTTAAGCAGAGGGGAGCTGGGAGCCAAGCTGCCACCTGGTCCTTGGCTCCCCTCCGCTCTCTGGATCCCTGGTCTCTTTCCTGCTCCTGCACATTAAGCTGGAAATTTGACTTATGTGGGGGTTGTGAGGACGCTTTTCATTGTGCCCTAAACTTATTTGTCTTTTATACTTGATATAAAACCCACTGAAAAGTAAACATATAAATTGTGCTCACATTGCATACAAAAATTATATTCCCTCTAAAAGTCTCCTGGTTCTTATGTTAAAATGTTATACACAATATTTATGTAAATAGAACCATTGGATTCTATGGGTCTTACTGTATGTGCTTGAACTGTGGAGTTACAGTTTATATTTGAAGGGGATGAAAAACTGGCATGCTGAGAAAGTGGGAGGAAATGCATGTTACAACTGTAAGCCCTCCTATGCCATTATAAAATATTGCCTTAATAAGAGCTGTGCTCATATAAGGAGTTTTTAAAAGATTAATCCATGACACATTAATAAAATGTTGCAATTTTGCTGGCATACTGTTCACCTTACAAAAAATACGGCTATGCCTAGCTTGAATGTTGTGACAACTGTGTAGCTGCAGGTTTCTGTCCCGTTTTGGGTGAGGGGAAGGAAAAGAGAACTGTAGTAACCATGTTGTGTTTACCACTGTCAAAGGGAGAATTGCTGATGTACATATCTGCTTTTTCAATGTATTGTAATATACCTTAACATACACATTTTGAACATCAGTAAAACTCATTTTTGTACCTGTTACACTTGGCATAGCAAAGAAAAAGTGTTATCTGAAAGCACAGCTGTCTGACCTCATCCTCTCATTCATGTTATGGGCATGTAAATGTGTTTATTTTCTAGAATGAGTCTGCAGATTTTAAATGGTGAAAACATCAGTGACGATCTAATGGCAGAAGGCTGTTCCTTCCTTTTTCCACCACCGGAGTCCACAGGGAGACCTTCTATCCTTCGTCCATCACAGAAAGAAAATCTGCCACCAAAAAACATAACAAAAGCTATGAAGGTATGTTAGCCTCTTTTTCACCCTTCCAGAACCTCATTGTTGTGAGAATGTTGGGGTCTTAAATATACTCAATCAGAAACTATTTTTTTCACCTCCAAGGTAACTTTTCAAACTCCTATGAGAGATCCTCAGACTCACAGAATCCTGAGTCCTAGTACAGCAAACAAACTTGAGTCTGCTTTTACGTTAGATGATTGTACTGAAGCTTTAGGAGACGTTCATCTGTCTGGATCCTGTGATGCTGTGTGAGTAACAAACTATTCTTGCAAATTATTAGGGGTGACTAGTCTATGAACGCAATATATGTTGAAGATAACTATCTCCTGGTGGAAACTTGTCCACATAATCAACTTGAACACTTTCATACTTGTCAATAAGTTCTTGAAGCAATTTGGTGCTATAATTAAAAATGATACAGGGGAGCCTACATTACTGGAGCAAAAATACCCTAGTAATAAGCAATACTAATGCAATGGTTTGCAATAGAAATACCTGCAATTTGTTCCCATCCCTTCCACTGATACTGGTCAAAGGAGTCTGATTATAAGCAATGCGTGAGTTATTCTTGCATATCCATGTGAAGGCAAGCCCCTTGGACTCCACCTTTGTAATGTACATGACTAAGATTTCTTCAGTGATACTTGCAATATCTGAAAGAACAAAATATCAGTCTTAAAGTTGGTTAAAAAAGAACTGCATAATGTAGTGGTCAAATTCTGGTCTCAAACGGATGCAGCCACTCTGAACTGAACAGTAGTATTTGGATCTAGATACCTAGGCATGACATCTAATTTTTTTTAGTTTTAATTCATTTGCCAGCTGAACATCAGACATTTAGAGGTATAGGAGCAAAGATCTGACATTCAGGGACCAAGTGACTATTACAATGGCAAAGTGGAACAGTTTATCGATGGTGTACAGTTGTGATTCAGGCACATGTACCAGCATCTCAGGAGCTATTACTTTGGTTGTATGTCTCTCTCTCCCTTTCCGCTGGCTACAATGAGAATCCTTGTATTGCTCCACATTCTAGTCTTATGCTGTGGTAAGGAGCATAAGGACTTCTTCTCAGTTCCAAAAATATTACAGGTAGAAACATTTCCAAGAAGGCACTATAGTGCTTGGTTCTCAAGCTCTTGTTGCACTGAACAGTGAAAGGTGGGAGGGGTCTGATGTAATTAGACAATCTGCAAGTTTCTTTCCTGGAAGACAGGGTAGGCAGGCAGAAGCTATGGCTATACAGACATAGCAGCTGACTGCTGATATGCAATTTTAGCTATGCCATTGCATAGCTAAAGCCAGCTTATCGGTGGTCAACTTTAACATCTCTTTGTGTGTAAGAAGGTTAACAGGGGTGTTTCTCCCGTTGACCATCCTTAATCCTCGCTGCTTGCAAGGAGTTCTGATTTGACTTAGACTCCAGAAAGTGCCGTTTCATGGATGCACAAAACAAACCCCTGGAAGGTTGACCCTAAGCAGGTCGATCCTTCATGACAGTATAGACCTATCCATAGCTGAACCATAACTCTTCTCGCTTCCAACTTCACTAAGATATAATTTTTAACTAGTTGGCTTTTAGTTGTGTTTTGCTGTATAGCTTTCCTGTGTGCAGCATTCATATATTTATACTTTCAGAAAAAAATGAAAAAACAATGGGAGGAAATACTTTTCTGGGAAGTGATGTCTTAACACTCAATAGTGTCTAGGTATTTTAATTGTTACCTTAAAATGACTGACTATAAATTAATACTGACTTTATTTCTGTGCAACAGAAATCAACAAATAACCGAATCTGAGACTAAACGTAGTAGAGAAGATATAGAAATGGAGGCGAATGCCATTGTTCCTTATCCAGATGATGAGATGCCAGTAAAAAGCTGTGGTAGTTACAGAATTGATTTTGATAACTTAAACAACATCAGCCCATTCCAGAGTTCTTCTCAGATGCAGAATTCTCCAGAGAGCTTAAAAAAGTCTCCTATATTAATAGCTGGCAACTCTGAAAAGGCATCTGAAAAAAATGATAGAAATTTTCTGTCACTGGGTGATACGCTTCCTGTTACTTCACTACCAACTGCTGCAATCCCAGAGATAACAAATCTAAATGAAAATACCCTTGTAGGCCTCATAAAAGAGACAGTTTCTGTGGATGTATTGGTATCTGATAATGAATCCAAACAAATTCCTGATGATGTTGAACAAGATATAAAGCCCTTTTCTGGTGAAGTCATCAAAAACAATTCTCCCCAGGGATCACCAGCACAAACACAGAAATCTCCACCTTCTGTACAAGGATCCTACAACTTGGATCCTAACTGCTGCGATGTAACACATCCTTTCAAAACTGGGGGATCAAAGCTACTGAATTCTCCAGGAGTGGAAAGAACTTCAACAAAAGAGTCAAAACTTGTAGAAGAGGCTGGCTTCTCCAAGGCTGAATCTGTAAAACTAGAATTTGACTTCAGTGATGCAACAACTAGTAAAAAGCCACCTCCTAGGAAACTAGGCAAAAGACCTGGAATTAAGCCTCCTTCCAAGAAAACTGCTGTAGTTCAAGGGAAGACACTGGAGACCTCTGAGGCGAAAAGCAAGAGTGAAGTAGAAAATGAAATTCCTGTTTCTAAGGGATCTTATAACTTTGACTGGGACAAATTTGATGATCCAAACTTCAATCCATTTGGAGGAGGTTCCAAAGTTTCTAGCTCGCCACAATGCCCTAAAACAAACACTGAAAAAGCTAATCAGGAAGAGGAACAGGATAGTACCTTAACAAAAGCAGAATCACTTCCAGCAGAGCAGATTAGCAGAATTGTGGCAGATGACACTGCTGAAGAAACAGTGCCTGAAACTCAGTAAGTAAATCTTGGTGATTGAACTTGTAAAAACGCTCAGACTTTTCAGGGCAAGATGAAGACAACAATTAATGGGTGCAGATGTCTATGTTGGTACTTGTGAACAGATTTGTGTTGAGATGGTTTGAAAATACCTTTCTCCCAAGACAAAAGAGCATGAGAGCTGCGTGCCTGCTCTTTCTCATCCTTTCTCTCCCTCACCCTCTACTTCAATATAAAAACTGAGTGGGAAATGGGATCACTATACTGATCTGCCAGACTCCTTCCCCTGAACTTTAAATCTTAGAGCTGCTAAATAATAGCTGGTTCAGTAGCAGGGATTACAAAAACTGAACAATTGTTCTGTTTCACACTCTTAGCTTAAAATTAATTTCTTAGTGAGACCAGAACTTCATCTCTGGTACCTAACCCTAATGTTCTTGGTGTGCAGGACAAGAGCTAGCATGGAAGAAATGAGCCTCTTGTTCATTCTCTTATCCTATAGTATGAAGTTAACTTTGCTTTGTGATTGTGATTGCTATCTTCAATATAAATGCTTCTGTCTGGAGCTGGAGGAGAAAGTAGTAATGTGAAGAGACTGGGACTTTCTTCCTCTCTAGTTTGTGTTATGTATTCTGGTCAAATATACAGAGCCATCTATTACTGTTAAATCTAGGGTAAGTATTAAATCTACACTGCCATCACCTAAATATTGGATGTCTATAAACACTTTATGGAATGCATATAAAACTTTCTGAGGGCAGGCCTAAACTGTAGCGGAAGGTCAAATTAAGATGTGGAATTTTAGCTATGTTAATTACGTAGCTAGTCACCCTACCTTAATTCAGGCTTCTGTGCCATTTCCACTAAGGGAAATTGGATCCTGTGCTCGTGTTAATTTCCCATACTTCTACTGGAGGGGCAGGGGTACAGCTGCCCTGTAAATTTTGATTTAGCTTGTCCTACTAGACATGGCGAAGCAAACTCTGGAAGACTGACTGTGGCAAGATCCATCTTCCCTATAGTGAAGATATACCCTAATTGATGTCTAACTTGTTTTGGTGGGAGTGAGTAGGAAGCTCTTCTGTGTCCTGGGTTTTAACTCCAAGCCATTTTCCTAGAAATGTTGCAGGTTTTAAACCAGAGACTTTTTTTTAAGTCTAATCTCGCTGGTCAAACAGTTTTTTCCATTAATAAAGTACATTCTGTGGCAGGCATGACTTGCTATAAATCCATGATAGTATTATGGTTTTCATGGAAGAGGTATGTAAATTCTTACCTACTGATAGTTTGTTTGAATGGTGACAAGCTCTCCCTTTAACGGAGACTACTATGTCAATAGTGGGATGGGAATTAGGGCAAGCTCTTAAACCTCACATGCTTAAATATCTTTTAGCTGGGTCTAGGAAACTTTTTGAATCTTAGAACAGGCTAGATTTTGCTGACTTTAATCCTTTATTTGGTAGCTTGTCTGATGAAAAACCAAGGGATGGTGAAGACAAATCTGTAGTTCAAGCAGAAATGGAAGAGAACTCTTCAAGAGAACTAACTATGGTAATGTGTGTATGTTTAAAATTTACAGTACTTGGTAAAAATGTTGTTTAAAGCAATTTTCTATTTCTAACTGTCATGAATGAGTGCAGGGCAGGGGTTCTCTCTCCTGATATAACTTGAGTACAGGTGAGCCAATGGGAGTGAAGTAGCTTTGTTTAAACTGAGAACAATTGCAGCTTTCGGGAGCTTTTTGTCTGTGGAATAGCAGAGAGAAAGTCTGGAGGGAGAAGATGTCTCCCAGGTAATTTTGGAATGAAAATCAGAAATATCCTGACTGTCATAAAACCAGCTATCAAGGTGTAAGTAAAAGGGAAATGTATGTATTATTGTTACTTTGAATTTGGTTGGACTGGCTGCTCTGTTTTTTGTGGTGTTTGACTTGAGATTTTTTTTTTTTTTCCCTGTAACTTTTTAAGCTGAATCCAGGGAAATATTTTTCTCTGTGTGCAATCTGATTTACTACTTTTGTTTTGTGAATAAATCACTGTTTTTAAGTAACTGATCTGATCCTCTGTTAGAAGGGTCTGCATACATTCATGCCTTAAACTGAAAGGTCAGCTACTAAATTACAGTTCGTGTGTCTAAGCTCTCTCCTGAGGGGAGGGTTAAGATTTTGAGGTATCCCACAGGAAGAAGTCCTGAGTATATCTTCCTGGGTTGGGGGGAAGAAGTATTTTCCCACTCACTGGGACCGCACTTTCTGTACTCAGCATGCAAGAGTGGGGAAGGATCGATCCCTGACACTAACAAAGTTGCTTTTGTCCCTTGCATGTCCTTCCCTTTAAACCTGTGAACTTTGCAGATTCTCATAGATGTCTGCAGTGAAAACAAAAGTGATTTTAAAATATAATGAAGTCTGTGCCAAACCCAGAAACTCAATCCGACATACCCAAAGGGATCAAATCAGTATACTGAGCCACAGCTATCTAAAATATCTTGATTTTTGTTGACAGCATAAAGTGCACAGGACTGAAAACTTACCAGGTGTAGAGAACCTGATGCCTGATATGTGGATTAACACTATTAGTCTTTTCTGTGAACTCTGTTTGGGCTAACTCTTTGAACTGTTGAGTAACAAACTGAATTAATTATCTCTAATATGTTTAAGTTCTATAGATACGCTGCCAGTCATACCTCCAGTATTCCATATTATAAACTAAAGTATATGTCTCCCTACCAGGAGAAAAAAACAAGCTCAAATACTTCACCAGTTGATGATGCTCACAGCCAAGGTAACCAGACTTCGATTGACAATGGAACATCTCCTGTGGCTGATCGAGAACATGAAGCTGATTGCAAGAAAACTGAAATGTCAGTTGATATAAATGATCCAACAGCAGACAGTGAATGTGCTGAGTACTTCAGACCCTCAACAGAAGGTATGAAAAGAGTGGCTCTGCAAAAGAACTTGGGCACACATGCTGTTAAAACTTCTCTCCTGCTTTTTCTCTGCTTCAGTTAGAGGAGCATCTCATTACCAGTTTATTTCATCCTGTGTGCCTTAAAGGAACGATCCTTAAACTCAGTAACTTTTTCTCGGAGTATTGTAACTGACAAGTCTAAAGAAGATTTTCTTACGCTTAACACTTGAAAGCGCTGTTTAGATCAGTTTTCCTCTAATAGTTTACTTCAACTGTTTACTTACTGCCAGTATCGCACACAAGCTATTTTTAAAGGGTGTGTGTGAGGGTAATCTTAAAGCCACCAAAACTGGGAAGGTTTTTTGGAGGGGGAGAGGGGTGTGTGTGTGTGTGTGTGTGTGTGTGTGTGGAGTATTGGAAGTGGGTGGACGGGGGTGTAACTGATTGATTATGTTCGTCTAGTTCTTGACACTAAACCAGGTGACACGTATCGTTATAAGCCAAACAATACAACTGCACCTCTTTAATGACTATAATACTATTTCCTATGGGTTTCACTTGGCAGGCTGTAATATTAGAAAAGTGCTTATATTGACACTTCTTTCCAGTTTATGGAACATAAGAACGGCCATACTGGGTCAGACCAAAGGTCCATCCAGCCCAGTATCCTGTCTGCTGACAGTGGCCAGTGCCAGGTGCCCCAGAGGAGGTGAACCGAAGACAATGATCAAGCGACTTGTCTCCTGCCATCTGTCTCCAGCCTTTGACTAAAGGCTAGGGGCACCATACTTTACCCTTGGCTAATAGCCATTTATGGACCTAACCTCCAAAAATTTATCAAGCTCTATTTTAAACTCTGTTAGAGTGCTGGCCTTCACAGCCTCCTCCGGCAAGGAGTTCCACAGGTTGACTGTGCGCTGTGTGAAGAAAAATTCTTTTATTAGTTTGAACCTACTACCCATCAATTTCATTTGGTGTCCTCTAGTTCTTATATTATGGGAACAAGTAAATAACTTCTTTTTTCAATATTCACTTTCTCCACACCATTCATGATTTTATATACCTCTATCTTATCGCCCCTCAATCTCCGCTTTTCTAGACTGAAAAGTCCCAGTCTCTAGCCTCTCCTCCTATGGGACCCTTTCTAAACCCTTAATCATTTTAGTTGCCCTTTTCTGAACTTTTTCTAACACCAGTATATCTTTTTTGAGGTGAGGAGACCACATCTGCACGCAGCACTCAAGATGTGGGTGTACCATAGTTTTATATAGGGGAAGTATGATATTCTTCATCTTATTCTCTGCCCCTTTTTTAATAATTTCTAACATCCTATTTGCTTTACTGACTGCCGCTGCACACTGCGTGGATGTTTTCAGAGAACTATCCACTATAATTCCAAGATCCCTTTCCTGATCGGTTGTAGCTAAATTTGCCCTCATCACATTGTATGTATAATTGGGGTTTTTTCCCAATGTGCATTACCCTACACTTTAAATTCATTTGCCATTTTGCTGCCCAGTCACTCAGTTTGTTGATCTTTTTGAAGTTCTTCACAATCTAGTTTGGCTTTGACCTATCCTGAACAGCTTGGTATCATCTGCAAACTTTGCCACCTCACTGCTTACCCCTTTCTCTAGATCATTGATGAATAAGTTGAACAGGATTGGTCCCAGGACTGACCCTTGGGGAACACCACTAGTTACCCCGCTCCATTGTAAAAATTTACCATTTATTCCAACCCTTTGTTTCCTGTCTTTTTAACCAGCTTCCAATCCATGAAAGGATTTTTCCTCCTATCCCATGACCACCTAATTTACATAAGAGCCTTTGGTGAGGGACCTTGTCAAAGGCTTTCTGGAAATCTAACTATATTATGTCCACTGGATTCCCCCCTGTCTGCATGTTTGTTAACCCCTTCAAAGAACTCTAGTAAGACATGACTTCCCTCTACAGAAACCATGCTGACTTGCCTAACAAATCATGTTCTTCTACGTGTCTAACAATTTTATTCTTTACTATTGTTTCTACTAATTTGCCTGGTACTGACGTTAGACTTACTGGCCTGTAATTGCCAGGGTCTCCTCTAGAGCCATTTTTAAATATTGGCATTATATTAGCTGTTTTCCAGTCATTGGGTACCGAAGCTGATTTAAAGGCTAGGTTACAAACCACCATTAATAGCTCTGCAATTTCACATTTGAGTTCTTTCGGAACCCTTGGGTGAATGCCATCTGGTTCTGGAGACTTGTTACTGTTAGCTTATCAATTAGTTCCAAAACCTCTTCTACTGACACTTCAATCTGGGACAGTTCCTCAGATTTGTCACCTACAAAGGATGGCTCAGATTTGGGAACCGCTGTAATATCCTCAGCCGTGAAGACTGAAGCAAAGAAATCATTTAGTTTCTCTGCAATGGCATAATCTTCCTTGATTGCTCCTTTTTATATCTCTATCATCCAGGGGTCCCACTGCTTTTTTAGCGGGCTTCCTGCTTCTAATGTACTCAAACATTTTACTATTGTTTTTTGAATTTATGGCTAACTGTTCCTCAATCTTCTTTGGGTTTTCTTATAACATTTTTACACTTAATTTGGCAGTGTTTATGTTCCTTTCTATTTTCCTCACGAGGATTTGACTTCCACTTTTTAAAGGATGCCTTTTTATCTCTCACTGCCTCTTTTACACGGTTGTTAAGCCATGGTGGCTCTTTTTTAGGTCTCTTACTGTGTTTTTTAATTTGGGGTATACATTTAATTTAGGCCTCTGATATGGTGTCCTTGAAAAGTTTCCATGCAGCCTGTAGGGATTTTACTTCAGTTACTTTACTTTTTGTTCAGCGATGCCGGAGTACCTATCCGGGCGCGAGCCTGGGCACTTATTATGGAGACTCTGGGCTGCCCATACACCAGTGTCCCCCTCTCGGCTTTACTGATATAGTCCAAAGGAGAGGATAACCTCCACGTCTGGTACCAGCTCAGCTGCAGGAGTTGCCAGGATGGTGCCAGAAGTTGACACCGAACCGCCTTTGGACTCCACTCTGGATTTTCTGTCAGGGTTAACTCCCTTAGCCTTGCTCCTTCCCAGGATAACCCACAAGGCAGTGGGTTTTTTTTTACTTTCAGAATCAGGAGCAGCATCAAACAAGGATGTGTGCTTGCTCTGACATTGTTCAGGATCTTCTTCGCACTCCTCCTGAAGCATGCCTTTGGATCTTCAACAGAGGGCATCTTGCTGCACACAAGATCTGATGGAAAACTGCTTAACATTGCAAGGCTGAAAGCTAAGTCTAAGGTGCAGGCAGTCCTCATCAGAGACATGCTGTTAGCAGACGATGCTGCTGTAGTGTCTCTCACAGAAGACCAGCTTCAAAAACTGCTGGATCAGTTCTCCAAAGCGTGCAAGGACTTTGGGCTTACCATCAGCCTAAAGAAGACAAACGTACTCGGTCAGGATGTTGCTGAATCCCCATCAATCAGCATTGACAACTATACATTAGAGGTTGTCCACGAGTTCGTTTACCTCTGGTCCACCATCACTGACACCCTGTCGTTGGACACTGAGCTAAATAGAAGGATCGGAAAAGCGGCCACAACTCTGTCCAGACTCTACAGGAGAGTGTGGAACAACAACAAGCTGTACACTCACACCAAAATGCAAGTCTACAGAGCCTGTATCCTCAGCACCCTCCTTTATGGCAGCGAGACTTGGACCCTGTATGCCCGCCAGGCAAAGAAGCTGAACATCTTCCACTTGCACCGCCTCAGGCGCATCCTTGGAATATCATGGAAGGACAGAGTGACCAACACCGCTGTCCTCAAGCAAGCTGGAATCCAACCATGCACACCCTCCTCAGGCAGCATCAGCTCCACTGGCTTGGCCATGTTGGCAGGATGAATGACAGAAGGATTCCAAAAGACATCCTGTATGGTGAGTTCGCCTCTGGCAAAAGACCTCCCGGACACCCCCAGTTGCGCTACAAAGATGTCTGCAAGAGAGACCTCAGAAGCAGACATCGAGCTGGACAACTCTGAAGAACTAGCAGACGACCGCAGCAGATGGAGGCAGGGGTTACACAAGGGCCTTCAGAAGGGCGAGATGAGGATCAGACAGCTAGCAGAGGAGAAGCGAGCGCACAGAAAGCACACTAAGGACTTGCCAGACACCCACTACATCTGCAAGAGATGCAGCAAGGACTGTCACTCTCGTGTGGGTCTTCATAGTCACGGTAGACACTGTAAATGAAGTCCTTAATTGAAACTATAAAGGGCACAATCCATAGTCTATGCAGACTGAAGAATGCCTACTACTACTACTACTCCTACTACTCTACCTTTTAATTTCTGTTTAACTAACCTCCTCATTTTTTGTATAATTCCCCTTTTTGAAATTAAATGCCAGAGTGTTGGACTGCTGCGGTATTCTTCCCAACACAGGAATATTAAACGTTATTATATTTTGTTCAGTATTTCCAAGCAGTGCTGTAATAGTTACTACTTGGACCAGATCCTGCATTCCAGTCAGTACTAGATCGAGAATTGCCTCTCCCCTTGTGGGTTCCTGTATCGGCTGCTCCAAGGAGCAGTCATTTAAGGCATTGAGAAATTTTAATCTCTGAATCCCATCCTGAGGTGATATGTACCCAGTCAATATGGGGATAATTGAAATCCCCTATTACTGAATTTTTTATTTTGATAGCTTCTCTCATCTCCCTTAACATCTCAGCATCACTATCACTGTCCTGGGTAGGTAGTCAATAATATATTCCTAGTGCCATAGTCCTATTAGAGGAAGGAATTGCTATCCATAATGATTCTATGGAGCAATTTGATTCATTTAGGATTTTTACTTCATATAGTACCACTCCACCACCTGCACGACCAGTTCTGTCTTTCCAATATATTTTATATCCCAGTATGATTGTGTCCCACTGATTGTCCTCATTCCACCAGGTTTCTGTGATGCCTAGTATGTCAATCTCCTCCTTTGATATGAGGTACTCTAGTTCACCCATCTTATTAGATTTCTAGCATTTGTGTAAAAACACTTTAAAAAACTACCACAATCTATATGTCTGCCCTTCACTGATGCGTTGGATTTTTTTTATATGTGACTGTTTCTCATCTGATCTGGCCCATACTTTACCATCTCCCATCTTCTCTTTCTGACTGAGTTCTAGGGAATCCCTATCAATGGAGTCTCATCTAAGAGAAGTCTCTGTCCGATCCATGTGCTCCCCTGCACCAATCGGCTTTCCCCGTCTCTTAGTTTAAAAACTGCTATACAACCTTTTTAATGTTTAATGCCAGCAGTCTGGATCCACCTTGTTTTAGGTGGAGCCCATCGTTCCTGTATAGGCTCCCCCTACCCCAAAAGTGTCCCCAGTTCCTAATAAATCTAAACCCTTCCTCCCTACACCATTGTCTCATCCACACATTGAAACTTTGAAGCTCTGCCTGTCTTCCTGGCCCTGTGTGTGGAACTGGAAGCATTTTTGAGAATGCCACCATAGAGGTCCTGGATTTCAGTCTCCTTCCTAGCAACCTAAATTTGTCTTCCAGGACATCTCTCCTACCCTTCCCTATGTCATTGGTACCTACATGTACCACGACCACCGGCTCCTCCCCAGCACTGCATATAAGTCTATCTAGATGCCTCAAAAGGTCCGCAACCTTCGTACCAGGCAGGCAGGTCACCATACGGTTCTCCCGGTCATCACAAACCCAACTATCTATATTTCTAATGATCGAATCCCCCACGACTAGCACCTGCCTCTTCCTGACAACTGGCATTTCCTCCCCCGGAGAGGTATCTTCGGCGCGAGAGGATAACATAGCACCCTCTGGAAGGAGGGTCCCAACTATGGGATGGTTTCCCTCTGCTCCCATTGACTGCTCTCCTTCCCCGAGTCTTTCAACCTCCTTAACAGCGTCAGGCTGGAGGCGGGACAGCCCTACTATGTCCCGGAAAGACTCATCAGCATAGCTCTCTGCCTCCGTTAGCTTCTCCAGTTCAGCCACCCTGGCCTCCAAAGCCTGCACTCGGTCTCTGAGGGCTAGGAGCTCCTTGCATCGAGTGCACACATACACTACCTGCCCACAGGGCAGGTAGTCATACATATTACACTCGACACAATAAACAGGATAGCCCCCGCTGTGCTGCTGGGCTTCTGCCTCCATTGCCTGCTCTGATTTGATTTTAATTTAATTATATATGGGCATTTTAAGTAAATGCTTCAGATGGGGATTATTATAAAGACTTATGTTTAAGGGCAATAGAATAACTAACTAGCCCCCTCTAAGCTCCTTCCTGTTAGCAATCACCCTGTTCGCAAGCACCAGGTCGCAGGCTCCCTGGTCGCCCGCCACCAGGGTTTATATGCTCTGGCCTTCCTGATAGCCCCTCCGTCTGACTACATTACTGAAGTGTCAGCTGTTTGAAACACAAATCTATTGAACAGTCTTGGCAATGCATGTTCTTCATACAAAACCATATGACTCTCCTTTCCCTCAGTCTTTGTTATGGTGCAAATGACCCCCTCCTGCATTTTCATACCTTAAGGAGAGCTGAAATACAGAACTGCAATTTTATTTCAAAAATACCCCCTCTACAGAACATTGCATACAGCTCACAATTAAAGGGCTAGGTACATCAAGTTTACTTGTTCCTCTTTTTTACAGTCTGTCACAGATCTTTTAATACATAGGTGGATGGATCATGCACCGGTCCTGGAAGATTTTTTACCTTGACTGGTTCCCTATGGGTACTGCCCTGGCACAGTATAAGGATTGTTGCTGGCTCCTGCTACCAGTGATAGTGCATGGACAGTCTGCTGCTCTCTCTAGCATTCTTTAGTCTTTGTTCTTGTGAGCTAGTAGATTCTGTAACTTAGTTGTACATAGTTACCCTTTGCAGTAGTTTACTTAATCACAACTGGCTGGGAGAAGATTCATGGCCCTGTCTGAGCCCTGCTGCAGATGGCCTATACCCATCAGTGGTGGGCATAATAGCTGTCTTAGGTGCTTGGGAGAAGGGCATCTAAGCAACAAACGTGACATCTGCAAGTCCCTGAAGCATAGGACTAAAGTGTGATATTTGTCTTAGAATGCTCCAGATGGAGTCAGTGCTCACCCTAGCTCTGGAGCAGTGTCCCAACTTGTTACCCAGCACTTTGGCATAGGTACACGATGCCCTGCTGGCATCCTTCAGCCAGTGCTGATCCCCTTTTACAGCCCTGGCCACTAAGCCGAAGAAGGTCATTAAAGGATGGTCTCCCACGTCCTGTGATGGGAAGGACAAGGCTGAGTGCAAGCCAAGACTCACATCTGGCAGCTTATCTCCTGCTACAGGTACTCGGGCCTCAACTCATATTGCGTAATACAGCTCTTCAGTACATCATCTGGGAGTCCAGATAGTGATGTGGTCCTCCATCAAATCCAGGTGCCTTTGATACCCAAAGTCCTCCCAGCTACCCAGGAGATTGAGGCTCCTGTTGCTACCCAGCTCAGCCCTAACAGTACCCAGATCTTGGGGTTCATTCAGTCTTTGTAACATGTCTGCTTAGTATTTGGAGCCTCAGACAAGTTAGCCTTGATTTCCCAACTCCTTCTGGTGTTTGAGGCTTCAGTGACACCCACTGGTGCTCCATCAGGCTGGTCTGTGTGGACTTGCAAGATCGTTTCTCCTGAACTATGGTACCAGTGTTGTCCTTGTCACTGCCAGGCAAGGCGGGGGGGAGGGAGGCTCACCTGGTTCCTCAGGATGGTGCTGAGGTGCCCCAGGAACTTTTAAAGTGTCACCTTTCAACCTTGGCTTTCAAGCTAAGGAGTTAGAAGAGCCATTGAACTCCCTGTTCAATGTCTTCTCCTCCAAGGCCCTTACTAGAGTAACCTTACCCCTTCATGAAGGTGTATTGAAAATTACCACTGCCCTGGGGCAATCTCCTTCCTCATGGTTCCCCCATCTTTAAGAGGACAGAGCATAAATACTTTGCCCTAACAGAGGGGTGTGAGTTCTTGTATTATCACCTGACTACTAATTCTGTGGTGGTTTGAGGCAGTTAATCGTAGAGAGCATTGAGACAACCTGGCACTACCCGAAGAGTAAGTCAAAGAGGCCAGATGGAAAACACATCTTCCAGTTTATTTCTAACTGCTGTGCCCCCTCCCCCATTCCTCTCAAGGTCCTTTCTCTCAAATTTCCTCTGGCAGGAAGTTCAAAGGTTACTATACCTGGATGTGGTGGTGAAGGTTTCTTTTATATACAGAAACAGAGGGTTCTATACGTGATACTTTATAATCCCAAGGGCAGTTTGTGTTCCATCATGGTCTGGTGAGGTCTCAACAGGTACTTAAAAGCTTAAGTTGCACATGATCTCTCTGGTTTCCATTATTCCCTCCCAGCATCTGGGAGACTGGTATGTTACCTTCAATCTGAAGGATGCATACTTTCATGTAGTGATCTCTCCAGGTTACAGATGCTTCCTCTGTTTTATGGTGGACTCTGCCAACTACCAATTTGCAGTCCTCCCATTTGGCCTGGCCACCTCACCAAGGGTGTTTTACCAAATGCATGGCAATGGTGGTTGCTTACTTCAGGTGCGTAGGTATTCAGATCTGTCAGTGCCTCAAGAATTGGTCCAAAGGCAGCTGCAAAACTTGGGTCCAATGAGATTTCTTCATTCTACAAGTCATGCCACTCTTTGGGGCCACTGGTCAATGACAATCTGTTAGTTCCAGTTCAAAAGAGACCAAGTGATGCTTGACTCAACCTGTGCAAGAGTGTTCCAGCCACTGCACAAGTTCTAGGCCCTCACAGACCTCATTGTGAAGCTATCCATGTTTTCCCTGATAACAGCTAGGGTGTGATTGCACCTATTGGGCTATGGGGTGGCCCGCACATATGTGGTCTGCCATGCCACTCTTTGTCTGCAGCCCTGGCAGCAGTGGGTGATACTGGCCTTTTTCCAGTGTAGCGATCATCTTGACAAGATTATGAGCGCCCAGGGGATACTGAACTTGCTGCAATGGCAGATGCTTTGTGGGGAAAATCCTAGTCTGAGTTCTGTTCTCTATCAAACTGGTACTGGAGTGAAGGGGTTGGACATCTTGAACCTCAGCAGTGGTATGCACCTTGGAGGTCTCTCAACCCAAAGTGTGTCGTCCCAGAAGAGATGATGCTACACATAAATGTCAAAGATTTGAGAGCA
The DNA here is from genome assembly GCF_033958435.1 of Carettochelys insculpta. Classification (NCBI taxonomy): domain Eukaryota; kingdom Metazoa; phylum Chordata; order Testudines; family Carettochelyidae; genus Carettochelys; species Carettochelys insculpta. Next base: position 17,078,677 of record NC_134140.1, read on the forward strand.
TTTGGCATGCAGAGTCTTTCTCCCTCATTCGTTGTGCTGAGAGTTGACAGACAACACTGCCTCTCGTTTACATCAGCAGGCAAGTGGGAGCATGCTTGTTGGCTCTCCGCAAAGAGGCGCTATCGTTAGGACTTGTGCATAGAATCATAGCATTGGAAGAGAGCTCAGGATTTCATCAAGTCCAACCCCCTGCTAAAAGTAGGGCCAGTCCCAACTAAATCATCCTAGCCAGGGCTTTGTCAAGCCATTACTTAACAGCCTCTAGGGATGGAGATTCCGTCACCTCTCTAGGAAACCAATTCCAGTGCTTCCCCACTCTCCTGCTGAAATAATTTTCCTAATATCCAACCTAGACCTCTCTCACTGCAACTTGAGACCATTGCTCCTTGTCTGTCATCAGTCACTACTGAAAACACTCTCTTCATCAGCCATGACATCCACCTGGAAGTGTGTCAGATCTTTGGCATCAGAAATACACTAGTGAATCATTTCAGCAAGGACTTCTTTCACTGCGAGTTTGTGCTGTACCTGAGGGTGGACTGTATGAGGTGCAGTCTCCAAGTACACTGTTTTGTCTGGGGGCAAAAATTGTTGGTGGTCTTTCTTCCGGTGGTACTTCCTCTCCAAGCATTACCAGGGAAGACATTGGGAACCCCAAAATAAGTGTTCCCTACAATCCCTCTCATCAGGATCCTAGCAAAGATCAACCAGGCAGAGCCCAGGTTCCTGTGATTGCCCCAGGGTGGCCTTGTCAGCACTGGTTCGGCATGCTCATTAACATGGTAAGGACCCCTCCTTGGCCCCTACCCAATCAACCAGATCTTCTGCTGCAGAATCCTTGCATCTCTCCACCTCTTGGTGTGGATACTCCAGGGCTGAGCCTGGAGGAACAGACCTGGTTGGTGGAAGTCCAGCAGTTCCTTCTGCAAAGTGGAAAGCTCTCAACCACCTTGACTTACCTAGACAAGTTTTTGCCACAGGACACCTGAGTGGGGCATCTTCCCCTTCATGCTCCTTGGAGCAATCCATTTATACTGCCTGCTGCATCTCGGCAACTGCAGTCTGGCACATACTACCACTAGAACTGTGCCTTGTGGCCATTTCCATTTTCCACCTGCTTATCCCGGGTCAGACAGTGTTTTCTCATGACATGAGTCAGGCATTTGAGAGGTCTTGAGCCTCTTTGTCACACCACTATGGAATAGTGATCTGCAACTGTGGAAAGTCCTGTGCAACTCCTCATGGGTCCTGTGCTTTATGGTGGTCACATACCTCAGAGGCTCACTATGTTGCTCTTACTCTGCCTTCTGGTTCCTGGGGTGGGAACAGCCTATTGAGCCATTATTGTTGCGCATTCAATAACGAGGAAGACTTCACTAGGATGCTGCGTCAACTCCTGCTCCCTCCAAGCTGCCACTGGGAGTGCGGGGCTGTCTGGAGGGAAATGGGTCCCCTCCTATTCGTTCCGGGCTCTGTTCCAGGGACCCTCCTTAGCTGCTAGAGGGGCTGTCTTCCTCTGCTCTATGTGCAGCAGCATGTCACTGGGCCACTTCCCCAGATGTCCTCCCCCAGTACCTTCTCTAGGTAGCTGTAGCAACCCTTCCATCTGGCAGGCTCTCCATTGAAGACCTTTTTTCCTTCTGGGTCCGTCCCTATTCACCTTACCTGAGGGAAACCCTTTAAGGGTTCTGCAGGCCTTAATTGGTTTCAGGTGCCAGATTAGCCTGCTGCTGTGGCCTGATCCTTGATAAGCTTCAGTCCCTGGGAAACATAGACACAGCTCCCAACTGCCCACATATTTTCCCTCCACAAAGCTACTATATTCTGCTATGGCCTATCACAGTGTGATCTAACTTCTTTCTCTAGGCTGACCTGGTCTGCTCTTTTGAGCTGGCAGGCTCCTGCTCCCTTTCATGGAATGTCACTTTCCTGTGACATTGGCAAGATGAGTCTGAGATTGCAATATTGGCCTCAGAACCACTGTGCTCATCTTCTATAAAGATAAGTTCCAGCTGCAGTTCTGCCTTGCCTTCCTGCCAAAGATGGTGCTAACCTTCTGTATGAAATAAGACTTTCTTCCTGGTGTTTTGTCTCAATCCACATGAGATTTGTGAGGAGAGGTCTTCACTTACTAGATGTCTGGAGGGGCCTTACCTTTTTACCCAAGCCTTTCTGTAAATCAACCTGACTCTCTCTCACTATAGAGGATAGGATGAAGGGCCTTCAGGTTTCCTCATGGAAGACTTCTAACTGGATTACCTCTTGTAGAAGGACCTGTCCTGAGCTAGTGAGGGGTCCCACTATTGCTCATCATGAGAGCCCAGTCAACTATAGCTATCCAGGACATCTGTGTAGAACTTACAACATGGTCCTTGGTCCACACATTCACAGCACACTTTGCCAAAGAGCTCTGCCCAAGCCAGTGTCATATAGTATAATCTACACACTTGTGAACTCCAACCTCCCCCTGTTGGTACTGCTTGGACTTGCCTAATGTAGAATGGACATGAGGAAGCACTTGACAAGACAGTTACCTCTTTCTGTAGCTGGTGCTCTTTGAGACTTGTTGCTCACATCCATTCCCCATTTTCAGAGTTCCTGGAGAGAAGGGAGTGTGGAGTCAGCAGCAGCCCTTTTATACTGTGCCATGTGGGTACCACTCCAGAACCACTCCCCTAAAGATACTGCTGAGGGTAAAATCTCCAGCACCAATGCATATGGGAATCATACATGCTTAATATGGAATGGATGTGAGCAGCAAACACACCTTGAACACCAGTTCCAAAAAGAGGTAACCTCTTTAAGAGGAGATTTCGGAGGGGCAATGTGGGAGAGCAGGTGGAGTGTGGTTTGGTTTTTGTTTTTTAAATTGCCATGCTTTTGTTTTGGTTTCCCTTTCAGGCTAAAGTTCAAAATTCTCTTCCTCCCACTAACAACTTAATCTAACTTGGACTGGAGTGTCCCTCTGCTTTCCCATCAGTTTCATGTAAATGACTCCATCCTGATCTATTAAATACTGTACGATAGCATTAAGTTGTCATTTCTATTAATACATTGTCCTCTTCAGTTCTAGGAATGGGCATAGAAATAGACTACCTGGAACAATTTGGCTCATCCTCAGTAAGTATCTGCTGTTTAAAAAGTTAAACTAGCTGGCTTAAGAGTAAGGGACCATGACAGAACAGTAAGATATATACCTTCATTTGCTAGGTTGCAGTTCACATGTATCCCAGTTGGGAGTAGCAGTGAACAGACAATCTGATGGATAGCTGGACAATGGTTTGAGCTCAATCTTCCTCATGTTCCCTACAATTAGCTGCTATTTTTTGTTATTAGTCTAGCCAAGCTTGAGGTTCAAACAAGCATATGGACTGAACTACCATATTTCCCTTTAATATAGGGCCTTCTGAAACAGTGATAAGAAATTGGCAGAAGTGTGGGGAAGCTTCCCCTGCTGTCTGTCCTGTTCAGCGATCAGAAGACTTCAGGCTGTCTGGTTGTCTGTTAATTAAGCACTCCTGACTTGCCCACCAGTCAATAAATGTTTTATACTGTAAGCGTAGTATTTCTACCACAAAGCAATAGCCCACTGGTGTGGAGGGAACACCCCACTAGGCCAGGTCTATATTAGCAAGTTCTTTTACAAGTTTTTTCGAAAGGGGGTCTCTTTCTAAATATCCATCTACAAACAAAAAACATTCTTTCAAAAGTAATTCTGAAAGAATGCGGCGTTCATTTCAAAAGTGCTCTTTCATTCCTGTTTCAGGAAGAGAGCCTTCTTTCAAAAGAAAATGTGTTTGGATGACCCCTGCCGCCCCCCCCCCCCCCCAAAAAGCAGTCCTCATGGTGCTTTAATTTCCCCCTTTCCCGGCCCCCCCCCCCCAATCCCTGGCCCATTCTTTCAGAAGAGTGGATGGCTGTGTGGATGCTCTCTCTTGAAAGAGCACATCACTCTTTTGATCTGCTTTTTTTTTGTGTGTGGACACACTGTCTTTTGAAAGAACATCTTTCGAAAGATCTTCCAGAAGGATGACTTTTGAATGAGTGCTGTAGTGTAGATGTAGCCCAGGAGTGTCTTGAGTTGGCAGTGTTCCAAAGTAATCGCTTTCACTGTGAGTAACATTGCACTCATCTTTTTCCAGTTTAAAGAGTCTGCTTTGAGGAAACAGTCCTTGTATTTGAAGTTTGACCCTCTGCTGAGAGACAGTCCCAAAAAGCGGGCTTCTGATACAGCTGAAACAATAGGCACATGTGTGATTAATACACCCTTTCAGAGTGGGTAGGTATTGATTTTTATCTAAATTACAGGACAAACTTGGTTTTGAACACACTCTGATTTTTAATTGTCTGTCTGTCTTTTAGTCCTCTTTCTGACTTAAGTAAACTGTCTTTGGAAACCACAAAACCTGCAGTGAAATCCCTTCAAAATGAAGAAAAACCTAAAGGATTGGATCTTCTGGGAACTTTCCCAGCTCCAGTAAGTAAATCACAAACATGTCCTCTTTCATGTTAGTGGGTTTTTGGATGACTTCTTTCAGTGGGGGAAGTATAAATAACCTTTATCAATTTCTTGCCTGATTTAATGTCCAAGAATTGCTGTGGGTTAGAGTGTTAGCATTACAATTGTCATTATTCTCAAATAAGGATAATTTTGAGTCTGTTCTGGTATACCTGTGGTCTGAAGAAGTGGGTCTGTTCCACGAAAGCTCACCTAATAAATTATTTTGTTAGTCTTTAAAGTGCTATTTTACTGCTTTCTTGCATTTTGTATATAGGCATTTAAGATATTTGATTTGATCTTGCCTCCCAGTTTTGTCCTGACCCTTTTTTTTTTTTTTCCTCTCTGCCGTTATGGCCTGTGCTCCCTCCCATTTCTGACCTGTCTCCATCTTCTCTACTTACCTGTGGGCTTTGATCCCCTGTCCCCGTCAAACCTAGTTTAAAGTCCTCCTCACTAGGTTAGCCAGTCTGTGTCCAAACAAGGTCTTCCTTCCTTCTTCTCGAAAGATGAATGCCATCTCTGCCTAGCAGTCCTTTCTGGAATAACATCCCGTGGTCAAGGAAGGTAAAGCCCTCCTGGTGACACCATTTATGCAGCCAGGCATTCACCTCCAGGATGCACCTGTCTGCTTGGTCCCCTACCTTTGACAGGAAGGAGTGAAGAGAATATCACCTGTGCCCCAAACTCCTTCACCCGTACTCCCAGAGCCCTGTAGTCACTCTTGATCTGCTCAGTGTCGCATCTTGCAGTATCATTAGTGCCCATGTGGATGAGAAGCATGGGGTAGTAGTCAGAGTACCGGATAATCCTCAACAACACCTCTGTAACATCTCAGATACGGGCCCTCGGCAGGCAGCATACCTCCTGAGATTAAATGTCAGGGCGACAGATGAGCGCCTCTGTCCCCCTCAAGAGAATCGCCAACCACCACCTCTGTTTCCCCCTCACAGTGGTGGAAGCTGATCTCCCAGCCTTGAGGGTATGAGGCTTCTCCTCTGCTATACAGGGTGATTCCTTGTCTCCTGTATCAAGTACAGCATAACGGTTTCCTAGTACCACGGTGGGAGGGTTTGGCGCAGGGGTGGAACACTGCCTGCTACCAGAGGTAACTAGCTGCCAGTGGCCACCCTGAGCTATTTCCTCCTCCACCAGTGGTGTGTCAGCAGTCCTGTGTACAGGGACAGCTACCTCAGCTGTCTCCACATGAATACTGTCCAGGAATTGTTCATGGATTCGGATACTCCTGAACCTAGCCACCTCCTCCTGTAGCGCTCCCACCTGGTGCCTCACATTTCACTGGCAGGCACCTTTCACATTGGATGGTGTCCTGTTCCTCTCCTCCCCCCACATCTGGATATCAGTACTGGCAATTGCAAGCCACAGTCCTTGCAAAACCACAGTAGGATCTGGGTAGAGGCATCCGTGGTCAGGCAGTCTGTCTGGCTACGGGCACGGGCAGAGGAGACCAAAGCAGTGCTGGCACAGGTGTTGCAGGTCTTCCTGGCGGTAGTAGGCCTCCCTCTTAAACTTCCCTGTCTGCAGCCCCCTGTCCACTTTGCTCCCCTGGTAACTCTGCCTCTGGCTTTTTGAAAGTCTGCTGGCCTAGGTCAGGCCTAACCCCTCGTTTAGTCACACAGGGGAAGGCTGATCCTGAGGCTCTTGCATATTAAAACTAATTTAATTATTAAGTTTGTTTAATGATTAAGTGAATTCTTAATGCCAAAACAAGCTTTACAGAAGGATCTTCATTACAATTACTGTCCTATTAATAATACTATATAATTGGATCTTTTGTTGTACTACGACGAAACAAAATCCGCAAGACTGTCTTCCCCAACCTGGATTTCTAATGTTGAGGTCATCTCTCCATAGAGAGCAGTTAAATGTTACTATCTCAACAATATTTCATTTTTTTAGCTTCAATAACCCAAATCCCCATTTTGATTAACAATTTTTCCTGGGCTTCCCTAAGCTGGCTGATTTTTTTCCACAGGCTTACTCAGCCCCAGAGTTTGTCCCCACTCATCCACCTGACACACCTCTCATCTCCTGCAGGCTTCTAAATAGCTGTTCTGTAGCATCCAGGAGGTACTGAGAGTGGGGGGGAGGAGTTGGTTAATGGGGCTGGTGTCACTGGAGACTGCTCATTCACTCCCTGAAGTACCCTCTGGCACCTAGGGGTCTGCAGATCCCTATTTCGGAACTGCTGTATTAAGCAGAATACAGCAGCTCAGGATAACGAGGAAAGTGCAGCACTAAGGCCATGTCTACATATGCCGCTCCCAATTTGTTTTGGGAATAAGGGAACTTGGAAGCCTGGGGTTTATTTTGAAGTGCCCACGTCTCCACAGCTTGTTAATGTTTTGAAACCAGCATTTTTGAAGCATGACTGCCAGTCATTATGCTAATGAGGTGCTGAATATTCATATCAGTGCCTTATTAACCACTTTCAATCCATGCTATTTAAATGCCCCCTCCCTTTCAGAACGGGCATTGTGTAGACACCACCTAAGTGTGGTGCCAGTGCAGGAGGTGGGGGCGGGAAGGAAGGCTGCTTCCTTACTATCACCTTAAGCTAAATTTTTACAAAATCTTGTGTGATGAAGTAATTGTACATGATCTTTTAAGCTAAACTTGATTACATTGTTCTCTGTTCCCTAATAGTATTGATAGAATCTGAAAATTGGTGCTATTGATGTAAAACACCAAAACAGACTTTCTTTTGGAAAGTAGGCTCCTAGACTGATGATGCGTGGTGTTGTCTTTCAGTTCATAGAAACAGCTCAAATCTCATTTCAGTTGTAACTTGCTTTAGTATACAGCTGAGGTCATGTAAGATGAGAAATGGGTTTTCATTGCAATTCTTCTGCTTCTTGAATAAGCAGCACTCTGTGCCAAATTCTCAATTAAATATAAAGTTTCAAACTTGACAGTTCTTGTACAAGCCACATAAAGGAGTTTGTGTCTGTATGTAAGTCAGTTCACCTACTACTAATGTTTAGCTTGATGGGTGAGGCGGAAGGAAATTGCTATTTTTTTCTACTGTTCCTGAATAGACAAATAATGCAGTGCATTGCATCTCATTGTAGCTGTAGTACTACCATGTCTCCTTGTCGTGATAAAAAAAGACTAAGCACCTTATGGGGATTGCTTTAGGGCCAATTTAAGATAACTTAAAATAATCTGAATAGATTCTAGTGTAGCTAATACGGTAGCCACTCAAACTTTTTTCTTTCTTCCACAAAGGATACAGTTCTGCTAATTCCAGATATCGCAACCAGTAATGCATCACCACTCTCTCCTTTTGCTGTGCCCACCAACACTGCAGTCGATGCTATTATTGAAGTTCTGAAATATAGCCAAAAAGATATGGATGCAGCTATTGAAACAGTTAAACGAGAGGTAAGAGAGCTTTAAAAGCAGTGATTCCCAAGCTATGGGTCACCATTAGATTTGCTAAGAGTCACTGGCTGGATGGCTCCGAGCCACATGTGGCTCTTTTAAGGTGCTAGTTGCAGCTCAGGCCGTTGGCACATTGACTCCTCCTCTGGTTCCCAGTCTTTGCCCTGTTGTGCTGAAGGGAATTCAGTTTAATTGGTTTAATGGCTGGTAGGAGGGATTGGGCTGTTAAACAAGTAAAATTGAGTCCCATTTCAGCAGCGCGGGGAACTGTCCATGCTGCAGGTGGAAGAAGGAGGTTTGAGGGCTAGAGGGGAGCAGTGCAGAGGAAGCAGCAGCAGTAGTGTGTGGAGCATATGTGAGATGGGGGGGTGGTTTGGGGCTAAGAGGGGTTTAAGTGCCACTTCCAAACACCATATTAATTGTTTTTATTTACTTTCAACTATATAAATTTTATATTTAATTCATGTTACAGGGTCAGATCTAGATGTAATTTTCCACAGGGTATAGAAATATTCAAGGAGTGTAAACCAAAATTTATGTGGTGGTGATGGTGATGATGATTATTCCCAGGGGACAACCTTTCTTTTCTCTCACTTCTTCCCTCCCACCCTCCTTTTGAATTGCCTTGGGTCACAAAGTCTTACTGAATTGTCAGAATGGGACAACGTCCTGAAGGTTGGGAACCACTGTTTACAATCCTTTTAGGAATGTGGCACTCACTTTGAAATACATGTCATTAGGACAAGTCAACATGCCCTCTGAGTTCTCAGCACATATTGGGCATCTTTCAGCACTTAGGGAGGAGAGAGAGTAGATACTGTTTCAGCAGTTATAGTATTGAACCCATTCCTAATGAGTTATTTTTTGTATGAGCGGGACAGCTTGCACCAGCATGCACCAGAGTTGGAGACAGACTTGCCGGTGCCATGTGTCAAATCTCCTAGACTTGTTACCTTTTTTAGGTAGGCTCCCACCCAGCTCATCAGTGGTAGAAGAGACTCTACTGGCAAGATGTCTCTTGCCTTGCTTGGAGCTGTCCAAAAAAAAAAAAACCAACCAAACCTGCAAACTCCCACATAAAGGGACTAATGTAATTTCATTTCAAAATAAGCTTTAATAAACCATGAGAGGATATTTGCATCAGCAACTTGATCCTGAGCAAGGAGTCTGAAGAAGAAGAAAAGGAACACTGTGCCAGCTGTGCTGAACTACAGGTAGTGGGGACCATATTTCACAGGGGCACGTTAACCATGGTGAAAGATCCTTTAAAGGGAGCCAGGCTACTCTGTCATAATTGCCGAGTGTGGCTTCATCTGCCATAACCTGTCCCTCTCACTTTTTTTTTTTTTCTTTGACGGGGCAAGGAGTACTATTAATGCAACCACTGCTCTCCATGCTCCAAAAGGTGTTTGTCATGAAACAGGGATTTATTGCTAATTTATGAACAATGTAGCCATCCCTACATTTTGCTGCAGGTTTTAAAATATAGAATAAACTCTAGAATTTAAATATCCAACTTAAAAAGGATGCTTTGTCAAGGAGTGGTAATTTCTAACATGACTTTTGTCCAAAATATCTATGTTCAGGCATTGTCTAGTTACACAAAGAGGTGAAAGTATGCTTTGTAGGTGGATAGCTTTTTGTAAAGAGAAATTCCTGATTTAATTGTTCCTTTTCCCTGCTGTTCTTCCTCAAAGGTTTTGAAATTGGTGAGTCTCTGAGAGCAATCGGGCTAGGATCACAGAATTTGCCCTTAGTAAAGATGGCCAGTACTGCAGTTCATCTGCTCTTCTTGCGATTTCCCCTATCTTTCTGGGATGCTTAATCTTTTCTAAGGCAGTTTCTTCTTTCTCTTTTCTCTCTTTGCTCCCCCCTTCCCCCCCACTGTGGGAGTGACTCTAGTGAGAGACAGAGCTCATATTTGCTAGGAGCAATATTTGTGTCAAGAACCAGGAATGAGGGCCACCTTGAAAAGACAATTTTCAGTGAGTTTCTCTGAAGGAGGACTTCTTTTAATGTCCTCTAGTGACAATGTGTGTGAGACAAATCTTTATAAATCAGTTTCTTCTAATCTGGAGCTACAACACTAACTGCATGATTTCTTCAAGGCTTCACTACAAGACAGTGTGGGCCTTAGCTCTGCATTTCATAATTTAAAGCCAACCATTTTAAACTATATGTGAATTTCCTGGGCTTTACAATACTTGCTGCTAGGATGGTTCCTACATAGCTATCGCATGTCTTTTTCTCAGCTGTAATTCTAGCTTTATAAAAACAAAAAAAGCAGCCAAGTAGCACTTTTAAGGCTAAAATGATTGTTAGGTGGTGAGCTTTCGTGGGACAGACCCACTTCTTCAGACCATAGCCATACCAGAACAGACTCAGTATTTAAGGCACAGAGAACCAAAAAAGTAATCAAGGTTGACAAATCAGAAAAAAATTGTAAAGGTGAGCAAATCAGAGTGTGGGTGGGGGAGTCAAGAATTAAATTAAGCAGAGTATAAAAGAGCCCCTAAAATGACCCAGAAAATTCACATCTCTGTTCAAACCACGTGTTCATGTGTTGAATTTGAATATAAAAGAGTACACAAGTCTATCTTTGCAGACTGTTGTGAAAATTCCTCTTCATTAAAATGCAAACTTAAGTCATTAATGAAATGTCCCACTCCATTAAATGAACTCCATCTTAATGAAGAGGAATTTTCACAACAGTCTGCAAAGAGGCTTCTGAACTCTTATATTCAAATTTGACACATGAACACGTGGTTTGAACCGAGATGTGAATTTTGTGGGTCATTTTAGGGTCTCTTTTGCATACTTGGCTTAATTTAATTCTTGACACCCCCGCCCCTCTACTCTCTGATTTGCTCACCTTGATTTTTTTTCTGACTTGTGAAACTTGATTGCTTTTTTTTTTTTTTGGGTTAAATATTGAGTCTGTGGTATGGCTATGGTCTGAAGAAGTGGGTCTGTCCCACGAAAGCTCATCACCTAATAAATTAATTTGTTAGTCTTTAAAGTGCTACTTGGCTGCTCTTTTTTTGTTTTGATAGTATATAGACTAGCATGGCTTTCTCTCTGTTTCTATTACTTCAGGAATGCAAGAGTATCCTTGTTGCCTCCAAATTTGTATGAATGTTTCAACCTGCAAATTGCCATTGACCTGAAAAGATTAAAAGAATTGGCTACATGTTGTGAGAGTTAATAGTGTAAAACCTCTGATAGTGAGAAAAAAAGATGCCTATATCCCAAATTAGGGGAAGTTTACTTGGGTTTTTTTCCTCCATGTAAGAAGAAATAGTAAACTTAGTCTTGCTGTGTGATGCAACAAACAGCAATGCTGTGCGTACAGGGATATCATGGGGAGGTAACTTGTAATGTGCTTTTAAAGTAATTTTTGTGTGGAAATTTTTTTTATTTTAAAAGTGTTGAATTGTACAAAAGATTGGGTAATTGTTGTGTTTATAGCTAGTCGACTGGTATGCCTCTGACTCTGGCTACATCTACATGACAAAATTAAGTCACATTTATTAAAGTTTGACTTTGTAAAACTGGGTTTGTAAAGTTGAGACTGTGTTTGTGCACCTGCCCACAAAATCAACTTAATGCATCCCACTAAATCGCCAATGTTCAGCTGTTGCAGCAGTACGTTATGGGAATCTATCCCACAGATCCTCAGCCCTGTGGCATTCTGGATTTTCTTGCTGGTGCATTGCAGGATGGGGTGGGAAATGTCCCACAAGTGGTTGTGGGTGTGTGATGTCGCCTTCCCAGAATGCATTGCCCTCATTCCCCTCCTGTTGAATACAAATGGTCATTTTTCTGAAGTCTTTGCCCGATGAGAGAAATTGTTTTGTTGTCCGCATTACAGCCCTCCACCCCACCACCCCCAAACCATTTGTAAGTGTCTATTGCTGGGACTGTGCTTTATTCTGTCCCTATTTAAACAGCGACTTAAAAAAAAAAAACTTCTATGTCAACGGTTGCTCAGCTAATTTTCCTTCTCCTCCCCTTACCCTCCGCCTCCCATGATGCCCAAGTGAAACAAACTGGCTCCATGCAACTAGGGAAAGACTACATATTATTCTCAAGGCAAGAAGGAAAACATCTGCTGCCCTCTGAGGGTCCAGCTGAGTTCTGTTGACAAGGTTCAATCTCTGTGCCTGGGAGGGGCAGCCCCAAAAATATATTCTGCTGGAGGGGGCCAGCCCCCAGCGCATGTTGCCTTTCAGGTGCCACCCCCCAAAAATATTTGCTGCTGGGAGGGGCAGGTGCCCCCCTCCCCCAGCACTTGGTGACCTCTGGAAAATGTGAACTGCCTAAGCCTTCACCCTGCACAGGCCAGGGCATGCTGCTGTCTGGAAGCATGGTTCACACTGCACAGCTGGCATGTAGCAAGGGCGGGGTTGAGGCTAGATTACCAACCACGTGGCACCTTGTGTGGTGGTGGGGAAGGATGTTCCCCCATGCAAATGTGAAGTGCAAAAAAAGTTTATTGGCTTCTCTTGCTAAATCCTGTGCAGAGAGGAAGCCTTTACCCTGCACAGAGCAGGACAAATCACTGTCTGTCCCCCCCCAGCCAAGCCGTCGTGGGACCCAGTTGAAATGAGATCCTGGCTCTCCTGAAGCTCCATGCTGGAGCTTTCTTTTGTGTGATCACCATGCTGATCTGAAAGAAAATGAATTCAGATTGCTGGGTTCCTGTTTCTTACATCCTGTACACACCTGGAGAACACCAGAGGTGAAAGCAAACAATTCTGAGCATTGTGGGATACCCCTGGAAGCCAGTAAAATTTGATTTTTAAAGTAATGCTGTTTCCACACTAGCAATAATTCAAACTTGGAGTTATGCTGCATCAGAGGGTCAAGGCAAGGAAGTTTATCTTCATGCCTGTTAAAATTGACGTGAATTTAAATTGGCAGCGAAGAGTCACATTGTAAAATTGAGCCAAGTGTCCTAAAATAGACTTTATGCTTTGATTTGTACTAGCGTGTTTTTTTTTTGTGTTTTTTTTTTTTTTTTTTTTTTTAAATCCTCTACCAAGACCTCTTTAATATATCCTTCAGGTTGCTCCGAATGTCAGTTTATCTCAATTCCTGCTAACTACATTTAGAACCTTTTTTTCAGGTTCAAGAAAAGCAGATGGAAGTTTTGGAATGGAAAAAGAAATGCGACAGACTTTATATGGAATACCTAGAAATGGGGTATGTGCCTGCTTATTGTACAGCTTGACTTATGTTTTTGATTGCTTTCTCTAATGTATAATCAAATTTTTCTTTCAGAAAAATTGTTGCAGAGTTTGAAGGTACAATAACCCAAATGATGGGTAAGTTTTATACTGAATAAATTGAAAAGTGGTTGAGATGGACTTTTGTTTAGACCTAAGAGGTACACTACGTAGTTGGCGTGTGCATGCGCATACTCTTTCTCTCTGTACTTTTCTAGTTAGTACTTTGGTCATCTTGTCAATACTACATTACGGGTATGTCTACACTAGCCAAAAACTTCAAAATGGCCATGCAAACATTTCAGAGTTTGTTAATGAAGCGCTGAAATACATATTCAGTGCCTCATTAGCATGCAGGCGGCCATGGCGCTTCGAAATTGGGGCTCCTTATCGGAAGGACCCTGGCTACTTTGAAGTCCCTTTTATTCCTACGAGCAGATAGGAATAAGGGGACTTCGAAGTAGCCGGGGTCCTTTTGAAAAGGAGCCCCATCTGGATGAGCCGCGTGCGGCAAGCTGCATGAATTTCGAAGTGCCGTGGCCGCCCGCATGCTAATGAGGCGCTGAATATGTATTGCAGTGCTTCATTAGTAAACTTCCAAATGTCCATTTCGAAGTTTTTTGGCTAATGTAGACACAGCCTACATGTTATATGTGTGTGTTCTGCTGAATCTTGGGAACAGAGGCCAGAGCTGGGAAATTCAACGTGTTTAAGGACAGATTTCTAAAATAGTTTGCACAGTTGTATGCATCTTAATTGTACAATTAGGGTACGTCATGGTTTGTGTGTTTAACTTGTACAGATTCCTGTTTATAGCAAGGTAGGGACAAATCAGGCACATAACTGGTGCGTAGCTCTTCAGTTGTACATGGTCAGTTGAAAACTACAAGTTCCACTCGCTTACTAAGCAAAATCCACAGTTTGTTCTCATTTAGTATCAATCTGTTCCGCTTCCACCACACAAAGCCATATCATTTCTGACCAAATGTCAGTGTAACCCTTGTTGGAATGTTTTGGTTTCTGCTATAGCCTCTATGTATGCTTTATAGTTGTAAAGGCATAAATTAACTCCTGTCAGCTGAAAGCTTGTATCTTTGAGTCATGAGAATGGTCTGATGCAGTGTGGTCAATGGTCAGTCTAACCAGGTTTCCTGTCTTCTAAAGGACTGGTCATAGGCTACTGTTACAAGGAAGAGAACAGGGCAATGATCAAATGATCCAGTCGTGTTGTCTGCCAATCAGGTCTAAGAACAGCCAGAACATGGTCAGATCCCTGACCATCTATTGATATACCTATCTTCCATAAAAGTATCTTCTTTTTTTTTTTTTGACTTCAGTTGTTGTATCCCCTGGCAACAAGTTCCACTGTCTGACTCTGTATTGTGTGATGTATTTGTTCATATTCATCTTAACCTTCTATTTCAGTGGGTGACACCTGGTTCTTGTGTTATGTGAAGTGGTACATAACACTTTCTCCACATCATTCATGATTTCATACAACTCTGTTCTAATGTTCTCCTCCCTGCACCCATGCCCTCTCTCTCATAAAATGTTTGGTCCCAGTTTTTAATCTCTCTTAAGGGTATGAAACAGATTCCATATTCATTTTTGTTGTCTTTCCATTACAAATATCTTTTTTTGAGAAGGGACAGCCATAATTGCATGCACTATTCACAGTGTGGGTATACCAGGGATATTTTTTTCTTATTTACTGATAGTTCCTAACAGTGTTAGCCTTTTTGACTGCCACTTTTCATTGAATAGATGTTTTGAGAACTCCATAACAACTCCCAAGATCTTTCTTGAGTTGTAATGTCTCTAATATAGACCCCATGATTCTGTGTGTATATATAGTTGGGATTATGTTTTCCAGCGTACGATACTTTGCTTTTTATCTGTTTGTTTGAACTTCATATGTTTTTGTTTTAAGATATGTCTTTGTAACTTCTCACAATTAGCTTTGGACTTCAGTGTTGTGAGTACTGTAAACCCTCAAAATGAGCAATTTCCTCCCCCCCCGCCCCGCCAAGTTGCACTTAGTTCACATTAACGTGAGTTAAGTGCAACTTAAAATCATGCTCTTCTTCTTTCCCCCCTCTCCCTGGCTGTGGCTCACCACCCCCTCCTGCTGTACCCCAACTCCAGAACATACCTTTCAAAAGGAGTTCCAGGTGCTCCTGCTGCATCCCTGGCTGCAGAACGTGCATTCTGCCAGGGTTAAAGCTGCCCCCTGACTTACGCAAAATTCTATTTATGCATGAGTGTGTGGGAACGCAACCCTCCCATAACTTGAGGGATTACTGTAACTTTGTATCCTCTACAAATCTTGCCATCTCACTGTTCTCTCCATTTTTTTTTTTCCAAATATTTTCTGAATATATTAAACAGCACTGATCCCAGAACAGATCGTTGGGAAACACTGCTATATTTACTTCTCTCCATTCTGAAAACTGACCATTCATTCCTATCTGTTTTGTTTCCTGTCTCTTAACCAGTTACTGACCCATGAGAGTACCTGACCTCTTACCCCATGACTGCTTGCTTTACCTAAGAGCCTTTAGTCCAAGTACAATATCTCAAATGGACCACCCTTGTCAATAAGCTTGATGACCTTCCTTTCCACTCCAGATAGGGGTTGGTGAGGCAAGATTGTCCTTTCCTGAAAGGCAATCTTGCCTCTTCCCCCACAAAGCACGCTCATCCATGTCCAATATTTCTTTTTTTGAGGTTTTCAATCAATTTGTTTGGTACTAAAGGGAGACTTACCAGTCTATAATTGTGAGGATCCCAACTGGAGTCTTTTCTTTTAAAGTCTGTGTCCATGTTATCTATCCTCCAGTCATCTAGGGTGGAATGACAGATCACACAGTAGTTTTGCAACTTCATGATAGTCATTTCAAAACTGACATTGATCACACAGTATTGTGGTGTGGGGTTTTTTGTTTTTAAATCTGTTTCCAAACTGCTTCTGTTGGCTCTTCCATCTGAGACAGTTCTTCAGATTTATCCCTTAAAAGGAATGGCTCATGTGGAAATCACAATCACATCCTGTATAGTGAAGACTGCTGCAAAGAAGTTACTTCTCTTCTCCACAATGGCCTTATTGTCCCTGAAAGCTGCTTTAGCGCCTCAGTCATGCAGTGATATTACTGATGGGTAGTCTTCCTGCATATGTATGTACTTTATGTTGTGCTTTTCTATCAGATATTGAGGGGTGTACGGCTGTGTGTGTTCTCCCTGTGTGCTAGCCCAGCTCTCCGTGATGACAGCTGGTACAGCAGCCTTGAGCAAACTGTCAAATAAGACCACAAGACTTAGTTTAGAAGCAAAGGCACCCAGCCAAGTTTGTCTGATGAAACACAATTTCACAGACTCTACTGGACCACTAATGCTTGTATGGTTGTAATAATGGACACAGCTCAGTTGGGGGGTGAGCGGGGGAAGGGAGAGAACTTCCCATTGCCCCTACACTGGACAAGGACCATCCATCCTAGATGCATCTATACAAGTGTTATATCACTCCTGATTTATCTAGGTGCCAGGCTCTGACTTATTAGGGTGCTATTCTTATTTAGCAATGGTGGCTTTTCTTTCCTATTACTATTTGAGATATACATTTAGTCATCTTAAGAGCAGGCATGCTAAATCTATGCATAACTTGGATTAAATTCTTAATTAAGGAAGACTCATGTTTACAAGGCTGATAATTCTACAATGGTTGTCCTTTGGTCTTTTAAAAGAGTTCTGCAGGAAAGGTAATATGGCCTTAGTGTACTGATAAGAATTAAAGGTTTTAGGAAGATTCCCCTGTGTTACAGTAAAGGCAGTTACAGTTACTGTGTTACAGTAAAGGCCTTTAGTAACTGGAGGGGGAGTGCTTTACCAACAAGAACAAAACACTCAGCCCTCTTGTATTTTTCATTTGTAGAAGATGCCCAAAACCAGAAGGAGCTTTCTAAAAAGGAAAACCAGAAGATACTGGAGGAGAAGCAGCAAGTTCTGTCAGATCTGAACTCCATGGAGAAATCTTTCTCTGAACTCTTCAAACGATTTGAAAAACAGAAAGAGGCTTTAGAAGGCTATCGAAAAGTAAGATGATGGAATGACACTGGTATTGTCCTTCCAAATCACAAACCAGACTAAAGGCTGTGGTAAGACAGGGAGAATAGGCAGTATTCTAAAACACCTCCCTTTATAATGGATGTTGACTGCCAAAATTAGATTTCCCCTTCAAATGTGGCTGGCTAACATCTCAAAGATATTTAACTTTTGTCTACCTAAGTAGTAAAGCATGTTTTAAAATGCAGTGAGTGTGGCTTTCAAAAATCCACTGGAAGTGCTCTGCATCTTCCTGGCAGTCTTGAGTTGTATCAATGTGACTAGCTCAATGATATGTCCTGTGTGTGTGTGGGGTTTTTTTTTTTTTTGTTTTTTTTTTTAATCCTTAACAATTGAATGAGTGACAGTAGGGAGGAGATTAGATGTGTATCCAAAGTCTGCCTGTTTTTGGACTATACCTAGGCTCCAAGGCCACAGGAGAATATAGCTCAGGAAGGATGGGGTAACCCACAGTGGAGAAAAGATGTAAGAGAAGGACTGGGGAAAACCGAAGGAAATTTGGCAACACTATTGTAACTGGAGAACTGCCTGTAAAATGAAAAGAGGGAAAGGCAAACCTACTTTTTATTAAATATTTAATACCGGGTTCACCTTCAGCATAGGTCCAAGTCATGAATCTTCCCATAACCGTCCACCTTTCCTGGAAGAGGGTGGATTTAGCCTTTGTTTGAGCCAACCAAAGGAACATGTGTATTGAGTGACTAGAAGTGATACAGAATGACAATGTGGAAAACCTGGTGGCTGTAGGTAAGGGAAGAAACACAATGAGATGAAGTTGAAGATGGAAACTAGAATGACTTTCTCCTTGTCAGCATTTGAAGATGTGAGCCTAAAACAGATGTAGGAGAGAACAAATGTCTGCATGCTTAACATCCATTATTTTCTCACCTCTGCCATTAACCTATTTATGTTCTTAAATAGACCTTGTTTAAAACTGCAGTAGTAGAGTCTTACCTGCCTCATGGGGTAATGAGGCTAAATGTAAACAACTGCACAGACACTAACTGAACTCTCTCCTTACTTTGGAACAGAACGAAGAGGCTCTGAAGAAATGTGTTGAGGATTATCTTGCAAGGATTAAGAAGGAGGAGCAGAGATATCAAGCGCTGAAGGCGCATGCTGAAGAAAAGCTGCGTCAGTGAGTACTTAGTCATTCCCCATCCCTGATAATCCCCTTATGTAGAGTGAAATTCTGGCTCTGCTGAACTCGATAGCAAAGCTGCTCTCGATTTCAGCTGGGCCTGGATTTCACTTCAGTGTCTTATTTTTGAGAGATTTGAAATTATTGTAACCACTTCTAAAGTGGAAGACCCTAGTTTGACTTTCGTCAGATTTAAACATTAGCTCATTTTCATTACAGAGCAAATGAAGAGATTGCCCAGGTACGGGGCAAAGCTAAGGCAGAGTCTGTAGCACTACAGGCTGCTCTGCGTAAAGAACAAATGAGAGTACAGTCTCTGGAAAGAAGCCTTGAACAAAAGGTCAGTATCAAAAGTGTGGCTTCAACCCTCAATAAGCTGAGCTCTAAACTAGCATGAGAACTGGTGGTATTGAATACCACTGTGAAATAGAAGTCCTTGTGGCTTTTTTTTTTTTTTTTTTTAAAGCTCTCAAATTTTGGTATGGCAGAATCATTTGATATTGAGAGAGAGAATCCATCTATCCTTGCAGAGGGATATATTCAAATAATGGGCTTATTTGCTTAGATGAGCCTCAGAAGCCACTAACAGTATATTGACTTCCAAAACAGGATACTAGTTGAACTGTTGAAAAGACACAACTAATCTAAAATGTAGATTCAGGTTAAAAGTGAATGGAATACCTTGTCCTAGGAATAAGGCTTAAATAGGATTGCAATACAACAGTTGTAGACTTGACTGTTCATGCTCCTATATGTAAATTTGTAGGCTACTAACCTCTGCTAAACAGTATTGTTGGCCGAATTCTTATTAATGGCCTGAATAGTCGGGTATAAAAATCTAGAATTCTGCAAGTGCTTGGTTTTGTATTCTCATGTACATTGTAATTGTCTAGTCCAGTGGCACAGCTGGGTTTACCAAAGACTGGGGGCTTTTTGAAGGTTCTTTAAATATTCATTTACACAAAGGGTCCACCCCCCAATTCTTGGTATGTCAGTAAAACAAATGCTTGTGACTAGCATCCTGCTCCTATATTTAACTGGTATTACAGGTTGAACCTCCTTGGTTTGGAACCCTCAGCAGCTTAACCAGTCCTGAACCAGTGAATTAGCTACAGCTGCCCTGCCTTTTTACCTGAGCACTCTCCCTCCTGCCCCCCACTCTTTCCCATCCCTCCCCCAGCTCTAATGTCATGAACGATCTATTTGAGGTACTCGGGAAGGGGAGAAGTTGCTGAGCCTAGGGCCCCCAAGATTCCCCATGAGCTCTCCTGCCCTGGAACACTCACGGATGTCTCTCCATGGATGTTGCTGGATGAAGGATGTCGGACTACAGACTGTATAATGCTATTGAAAGGAACAGTTGCAACTAATTTTGTGATGCTACAGAGGTTGATGTCTCTTTCCCAGCTGCCATGGATGGAAGTCCCACATCTAACCTACTTCCTCCAAATTAACTTTTTAAAATTCAGCATAACAGGCTCACAGTTTCCACCTGTTACCATAAGACTCATCTACCACCACAGAAGAATTTTAAATATACCTTCCTTTAGGAGAATGAAAGCATTGAAAATCAGCATCATTCATGCTGTAAACATAGTTTATATGATGAATTGCATCAGTTAATTAGGAAGTGGAAAACCAGGTACAAGTAATAGGTATGTTTAAGGTAGTACAGGTTGAACATCTCATCCTGTAACATCCATAATCTTGCATGATTTTTAGAGTGTGGGCAAGTTTCTCATGGTCCGATACCAATTGTTTCCAACCATCAGTCCTGGATCTGTTCTGTGGTTTTTTTATTTATTTTATTTATTTTTTATTTAGCTGTAACTTGCCCCTAAATGTCTTCTAAGTTACCAGTAAGCAGTGGAAATGTTGGTAGTGCTGCTAGACAATATTGACCTCCCATGGTCCAGCAAATTCTCTCTTGGTACTTGTGAGACCCAGAGGGTGCTGGACTAGAGAGGTTCAATCTCTACCTTCTATTTAGTTACAAGAGACAAGACTGTGCATCTGAACAATAAGTGTCCTTAAGAGAAATTATAATCTAAAATTTAGTCACTCACTCCCTGGAAAGTTAAGGAAGCAATGTAATGTAGACGTCCCTTCAAAATCTAATCAAGATATGCCTCCTTAGGATGCCTTGTTCCAAGACATTGACGGCATTCATGAGAATTTGCAATGGAATTCCTATTCCACACAGCACCACAGATGCCATGATTCCTGTGACTGCCATTTCATGATATGAATGTGTTGCAGTTTGCAGTTTAAGTTCTTGACTCACTCATTCTTTGTCTTCTTAACAGGCAAAAGAAAACGATGAACTAACAAAAATCTGTGATGACTTGATTTTAAAGATGGAAAAAATCTAACAGTTGGACTGGCTTTTTTTGTACATATATTCACTCAGATTCATTCTGTCCTTTTTTTGTGGTTTTTTTTTTTTTTTTTTCTTCAGTGACTGTTTAATTATGTGTGTGGAAAGTAATAAATGTCATTTGCACTTGTTCTTTCACATAATGTTGGCTGTATATTGGCTCTGACCTGAGACATGTCTCTGCCTAATTTAGAAAAATGCTCATTTTATTGAATTGACTTTTCACTAGATATATGGGGAATCTAGCGTTGTTCATCTCAAATTTTGTAAATAAAATAACTGGACAATTCATGACTCTTAATCCCTTAGCTTTGGCAATCTGCTCAGGGACTTTGAACTAAATCTGTGTGTCCCAGTGGCTGCACCAGCCCTCTGTTTGCCTTGCAAGTTAACAAGATGTACACCCCAAAAATCCTTGAATTGAATTACTACCCTATAATATTTGGCCCCTGACACTGATTACTCATTAAAATCCCAGCTACTTTGCCCCCAAAAGACTAGCATAGCCCAGTTTTAACCTTAAATTTCCACTTCTGTCTTATAGTAGCACTTCTAATAAAACCAAGGGCTTATTTAAAAAAAAAAATTCCCTAGAAATCAGTGCCAGAAAAATGACACAAACCACTCTTCAAATCCCAAACTAGGGCCTGAACTTACTAATAGGAAAAGTAACTACACAGGCTTCTGTCCCTTCTCTGTATACAACTCTTCCCCTCCTGCCCAAAAAAAATTCTGTAGAGTTGACTAGTTTAACAGGACCCAGGATCCAACATTTCATGGACAAACAGCCCAGATCAACAAGATGCCTCCTTATTGGGTTTAGAGTACTTTTCTACATGCCATGTTACAATGTCTCTTTGCCTCTAGTCATAAGGTTATCCCCAGTCTGTTTGAATGTTTTCAAGGGAGTTTATTTGTTTCTTTGGTGGCTTCCCCGTTGATGGAACAATGGTACAGACAGCTGAATGCTGCAGTACATCACTGGCTAAATTGTGCCAGCTCCCTGTGGTATAAATAGGCCATTATTGGGACTTGACTTACTCCTTTTAACCTTAAGGACATTAAATGTAACTTTTTTTTTTTCCCTTAAATGATCACTTCCTGTCATGTCAGGATAATTAAACATGAAGTTGTAAGTTTCCCAGTGGAGACCTTCTATTTTATAGACACTGTAAGCAAGGTATTGGACATGAGTTTGTCAGGTCTGAGAGGAAAGTTGTTTGCAAAGAACAAGGTGGACTTGGTCAAGTAACCTGTGTCACAGCCTAAAGGGCATTTGAATTCTCTAAAATCATAGCTCCTGTTCTGAAATGTGGCTCAAGGCCCTGTGAGGTTTCTTATTATATTCAGTGCTGGAGGGAGGAATTTGCCACTCCATATGCAACTTTGTGTACAACCTAGGGCTTCAGACTGCTGGGACAAGCACTAAACAGTCCATGGTAAGACACGTTACCTCTTTACCTTCCTGCAGCCCTGTACTTATCTCCCCTGTTCGTAGTGCTTTACTACCCAGTTGTTTTTTTGTACTTAATTTTAGTGTTCATGAAAGTGACTGTGATTATAAAGTAATTCATAGAACGGATACCTCAGATGCACAAAAATTTCCCATTCTTACACAGGCCTGTTTCAGATCTCTGTCCTGGCAAAAGTTAAAGGAAATGAACTTTTGGTCTGACTTGCAATGTATTTAGCACATAAGGCTTTCCATTACAAGCCTATCAGTGGTTCTAAAAGCTAGAAGTCTGCTGGAAATCTTTTTTAAAATCCCAGGAACGTTCTCTGGAAACTAGTTACTGTGGTGAATCTTCGTGAATTTCATAATTTTCTCAGAATGAGATGGCAGTGCCAGATATTTCCTCAAGATGTAGCTGCTGTCCTTTAAAATTGGTTCGCTTTCTCTCTTCAGACACTCAAGTGAATTAAAGATTCAAAGGTCTAATGAAGGTTCTTTTACATCTTGGGCAAACAACTGCAAAGGGAAATGTACGTACTGATTGATTGTATGTTGATTCAGGGTACCCTCTGTTATGTTTAGGGTGGAAGAATTAGATTTTTATCAGAAAAGTCACTCATGATACAAAGTGATAAATATTTCTGATAGAAATTTAGATATGCAGTGTAAGAAAAATGCTGCTTGAGAAGTTAGTTTTATTTAAGAATATGTATTCAGTACGTTTTGACGTGCTGACAGTTTGTGTTTTTAACAATTATACAGCTCTTAAGTTTTTGAATCTAAACATTTACTGACCCACTAAATTGCCTGCTGCCATGATTTCTCATAATGGACACTTAAATTTTCATTTGCAAATTGTGGAATTTAAGTCAAACCTTAAAGATTGCTTAAAATTATCTGTCATAACTGGACTTAGAATTATCTTCCCACAAGCATATGTTTATAATACCTATGTATAGAGAAAGAACTAGGAAATTTAGAAAATGCCACTTTTGGGAAGTGATTGAGAGGATAATACAATATTTACAGAAGAAAATACAATGCAGTATTCAGGCTTTGTCTTAGTGTGTGTGGTGTGCGTTTTTTTTTTTTTTTTTTTTTTTAATTCTTGAGCCCCCCAGGCAATGGAAAATATAGTACAAAAGTTATACTGAACATAACCTGTGCCTGTGTCACTTTGCAGTGTTCTGTCAGCTCCAGTATGGGATTTATAATGGTGCTGCTGGTGTTACAGGGCCAGCCCTACACTCAAAAGTGGCTTCCTGACCCTTTTGCTGCAGCTTGATTTCGCTCCATTCCTCTAACAGACTAACACGGCTACCCTGCCGATACTTGACTCCATTCCTCTTTCTTCTCACTTGCCCTGCCCCTGCCTGCCAGCTGCTCCCCACCCTTCACCAAAGTTCCTGCTAAGCTGTGCAACCAAGCAGCTTCCCATTAAACCCCTCATGGGCTTAGAGCTGCAGCAGGGCAAGGTACCTCTCTAAGTCCCAATGGCCCCACCCCACCAGCTCCAACAGAGGAGCTGAAATGCCACCTCTGCTATGAGCACCAGTACTAGGGCTAAGTAGGGTGAGGTAGGGCTCTGCTGCATCAAGGCAAGCTGTGGGCTGTAGGTTCCACAGCCCTGGCCTAAAGGATTCCTTCAGAGACCTGAAGGTCTTAGTGCTGTACATCTGCCTCAACCCCCAAGCAGTTTAAACTGCTACAGTCCCTGAGCCTGGCCCAGCAGGAACTGCCTCCCAAGAAGAGCAAGGGCTACAAATGCCGCCTGAGTCATCCTCCCTTACCCTCACCCAGGCTTGATCCACACAGCAGGGGGTCAAATGATTGTTTTGAGGATATGCCCAAGGATGACCTACAGGACCATTCTCTAGATCACTCTTCCATATTTTTTCCAACGGCCATCTCCCTGCATGGTCCCGCATAACCTCAGACTGAGGGGTCTTCCACATAGTGGCATGGGGCTACACATTTCAATTTATTTTTACCTCTCCCTCCACTTCCTCCCCACTTCCTTGTCCCTCTTCAGGGATTCCTCTCACAGGAGCTTCCTGTTGCAGGAGGCAGAAATGTTTCCAGAGATTGGACTGGAGAGGGTAGAAGAGGTTATTCACTAGTACTGGAAGAAAGGTTCTGCTTCGAGTGTCCCCGTGGGTGCTCCACATTAGGTGTTGGGCTCGCCTGGCGCCGCAGATTGGATCTTCCAAGCAGTTTCTGCCAGACCGCGCATGTGCCGGTGCGCACTGCTCCCTTGCGTGCTCCTGGCCACGTGCGAGATCCGGTCCCCGCCAGTTCCTCTTAACCGCCATCGGCTGCAGACGGAATCCGACTAGCCTATGGCCAAGTTAGCGTATTCAATGGTTTTAGCTGTTTTCTTTAAAGTTTTCAAGTTCTTAGTCTATTAAGTTAGCCAGTTGTTATTTTCAAAAAAAAAAAAAAAAAAAAGAAACCAACAAGCGGGACGGAATTCAATCCAGTCCTAGAAACAAGCGGAGCACTGGAGGCCAGGAGCCTAGGGCCATTAGCCCTCCTGCTGCAGCAGGCTATCCGAGAGGGGGAAAACAGCACAGAGAAGGTGCTAAGTACCCCATTAACAACTAAAAGACTCACCAACAACGTCCTCTTCAGGATTCAAGAAATGAGTCTTGCCGAGAGGCAATGTCAGCATCTGATGGACACAGTCACTGTATAAGGTGCCTTGGGGAGTCCCATGTCACGCAGAAATGCTCCTTCTGTGCAAAATTAACAGCCAGAGCAAGGAAGGACAGGGAGATGCAGCTTAAAATGCTGCTATTCAATGAGGCCCTCCAACCAGACGTGCTGGAGCGGCCGCAGCAGGAGGGACCCTCCGGGGCCCATAAAAGGAAAGCTGCCTCCTTCACTGCATCAGCGCAAAAACGGAGGAAAGTCTCCCCAGCCCGATCCCTGCCGGCAGCAACAGCGAGCGGGACGGGAGGAGCGCACAGCCCCCAGCCGCAGCAACAGCTGATCGGCGGCAGCATGGAGAGCCACGTGGAGGCAGCTCAGCCTTGGATGATCAAACAGCCACCCTGCACCGCAGGCAGGGCGGCGGCTAAACAAGCGCTGGTACCGGTGGCACCGCAGGCAGCGGCACCGACCCCCGGGGAACCGGCGGTGCAGAGCGCGCAGGCACGCAGCCTGCAGGCACCGGAGGACACCGCCTGTGCGGTACTACCCATGAGTGTGCTGAGCACGGCGCGGACGGGGCCGAGATCCCCTGCATGTCAGGGGGCGGAGCCACCCCCTCAAGGGAGGGGGAAGGCTGCACAGAAAACAAGGCACCGCAGCCCCTCTCCAGACAGGGCTGCAGAGTTGCTTTCTCTCAGCCCTCTGCTCATGCTGCAGACTCCAACCAGAAGATGGGGTCCCCCCTAGCCTACCCGGAGCCCCCGTCTCCATTTTTACAACCAGCCTCGTCCTGGCTGGGACCACCTTCACCCTTCTTGGGGTTTGAGCCGCTGGAGTACTATCACAAATCGCTCTCTCCAGTGTCCCAGGTCTCTCGACGATCTCGCTCCCCCAGACGCAGGGGGTATGCACCAAGGGAGTGGTCCAGGTCACCTTCCCAAGAACAGTGCCCATGCTGCCATGGTCGTCCCTGTCACGCGGGGCATAGACACCACCGGCAGTCTACCAGGGAAAGATCCCCACAGACGGTCCCGTATCCCCGAGGGCAATCGCGAACAGGGATAGAGACTCAAGTATCTCAGGGGGAACTGGTTATGGAACCCCGAGATTTTCCCTTGCAAGCTTCCAGCGAGCGGATGTACCATCACCAACAGGAACCGGAAGGGTCCAGAGAGGCATATCCTAGTGGTTCCTCGCTCTCCTCCCCGGACAAGGCTACGGCCCCGGGGAACGTCCATCCTCCGGATGATCTCAAACAGTTTCAAGAGCTGTTTAAAAGGGTGGCCTTCACGCAAGGCATCCAGACAGCAGAGGTGCAAGAGAAACACCATAAGCTCCTCAAAAATCTGAGACCTCCGGCCTCCTCCAAAATAGCAATACCGCTTGACGAAGCAATCTTGGAGTCCGCCACTATGATATGGCAGACCCCTGCGACTATTCTGCCTGTCCACAAGAGAGCGGACAAGAAATACTTCGTGCCGGCGAAGGGCATGGAGTTCCTGTTCAGCCACCCACAACCAAATTCCTTGGTGGTGGAGTCGTCGCAACAAAGATCAAAGACATCTCAATTCAAGACAGGGGGAACAGATAAAGATGCCAAGAAGCTAGAGCTGTTCACCAGAAAGGTCTACTCCTCCTCCACACTACTGTTGTGAATGGCAAATTACGCAGCGCATCTAGCGAACCACAATTTCGACAACTACACTAGGTTAACCTCCCTCATGGACTCGCTTCCAGAGGACAAGAAACCGGTGCTCAAGGCCATCGTGTAAGAAGGCTACGCGGCCTCGAGGACGGGAGTTCAGATCGCCCTGGATGTTGCGGACACAGCAGCACGCTCCACAGCTACGGCAGTGGTGATGCGAAGGGAGTCCTGGCTCCAGACTTCGGGTATACTGAGGGATCTGCAGGCAAAGATCGTCGATCTTCCCTTCGACTCACAGAAGCTGTTTGCTGAATCAACTGACTAGGTCCTTCATTCCAGTAAAGATTCAAGAGCCACACTTAGGACCCTGGGGATTTACACCCCTCCATACAGAAAGAAAAAGTACTACCCTCAACAAAGACGGTACCAGTACCAGCAACAGCATCCCCAGTACCACAGGGGTTACGAGCAAGGGCGACATCAACAGCACCAGCAGTACAGAACTCCCAGGCGACGTTCCCAACAGAGCCGTGCGTCCTCGGGGCAGGGCCAAAGGCCACAAGTTTGACACACAGATCCAGGGCTGCGCCATCACTACCATCGCACAAGGTCATCCGAAGCGGTTGTTCCACCATTGCCTCCGACCATTCTACGACCAGTGGCAAAGGATCACCACAGACAAATGGGTGCTGGAGATCATAGCCACGGGGTACGCCATCCCCTTCCAGTCGCTCCCACTGCCACGACCTCCACCCAGACCCCACCTCCAGGAGGCCTCCCACGTAGCGAGGCTCAAGCAGGAGGTAGACCATCTCATGCTCATAGGGGCAGTGGAAAGAGTGCCGGAGCAACTGCAAGGGAAAGGGTTCTACTCGAGGTACTTCCTCACGGAGAAAAAGACAGGAGGCTGGAGGCCCATCTTAGATCTTCGAGGCCTCAACCGGTACCCGCGCAAGCAACGCTTTCGGATGATCACAATCGCCTCCATCCTTACGGCACTAGACGATGGAGATTGGTTCGCAGCCCTCGACTTACAAGACGTGTATTTTCACATAACTATCCATCCGGCTCACCAACAATTCCTCCGGTTCATGGTAGGCAAAGAACATTTTCAATACAAGGTCCTACCGTATGGCCTCTCCTCAGCCCCCAGAGTCTTCACCAAGACCTTGGCAGTGGTGTCAGCCTACCTGCACAGAGGGGGTATTTATATTCCCATATCTGGACGACTGCCTACTCAAAGGGGCCTCGAAGGAGGAGGTACTACGCATGATACGCGTCACAGCAGGCACGTTCTCTTCGCACGGCCTGGTTATCAATCTGGCAAAATCAAAGAGAGTTCATAGGGGCACACACAAATTCTATTACAGCGAGAGTGTATCTACCAGAGACTCGCTTTCGGGCCATCGGCTCCCTCGTGCAAGTCATCACCTTCAGCCCTACGGTGCCAGTTCTGACGTGCTTACAGCTGCTGGGCCACATGGCAGCAGCGACGTTCGTAGTACAGAACGCCAGGTTACACATGCGCAGCATGCAGCACTGGCTGGCGAGCGTATACAAACCAGCAGCACACACCGTTCACAGGGTGGTGTCGCCCACAACAGAGGTGCGCAAATCCCTGCAATGGTGGGTAAACCCCAAGAACTTGCTAACAGGGGTACCCTTCCACCAACCACAAATATCGGTTTTTCTTACTACAGATGCCTCCCTCATAGGGTGGGGAGCACACATGGGTGAAGAGGTGATGCAAGGGCCGTGGTCCTCCACGGAGCAGTCACTGCACATAAATATACTGGAGCTCAGAGCAGTGTTCAACGCCTGCAGACACTTTCGAGACCATATACAAGGCAAAGTAGTCGGGATCAGTACAGACAATACTTCCACCATGTTTTATATAAATCGGCAAGGAGGAGCTCGGTCCCGTGCCTTATGTGCGGAAACAGTCCGGTTGTGGAACTGGTGCATCGCCAACAATATAACCTTGAAAGCCTCGTACTTATCAGGCGCTCACAATGTGAAGGCAGACCAGCTGAGCAGGCGTTTCGCACTCACGCACGAGTGGCAGATCCATCCCGATCTGCTACGACCAATTTTTTACGCATGGGGTTTTCCCCAGATAGACCTGTTTGCTACTCAACACAAAAAGAAGTGCCCACGATTCTGCTCCAGGGCAGGACTGGGACGGGGGTCCCTGGGGGACGCATTCGCGATCTCGTGGAGGGGCCCCCTGCTTTACGCTTTTCCTCCCACAGTGCTGATCCACAAAGTCTTGCAGAAAGCCAGGAGGGAAGGAGCCCAAATGATCCTGATAGTCCCAACGTGGGATCGACAGCAATGGTTCCCCCTACTCCTGCGCATGTCGGACCGTCCACCCATGCCCCTTCCGGTGGCGCTGGATCTGCTCACGCAAGCCCAGGGGTCCATAGTGCATCCACACCCCCAAGGCCTGCGACTACAAGCGTGGTTAATCCAGGGCTCAGCTCCCTAGAGAGCACATGTACGGAGGAAGTGCAACAAGTCCTAGAAAGTAGCAAGAGGACTTCTACCAGGAAGACCTACAAGCAGAAATGGACTCGCTTCACGGCATGGTGTTCTACCAAACAGCTGGCCCCCCTTTCGGTGCCTATACCTGTAACATTAGAGTATTTACTGGACCTCAAGAGAGGAGGACTCTCACTATCCTCGTTAAAGGTCCACCTTGCCGCCATTTTGGCGTTCAGACACGAAGAGGAAGGGCACACGGTGTTCGCCCATCCCATGGTTACCAGGTTCCTCAAAGGGTTGGTTAACCTATACCCCCCTCGGAAACTGCTTCCACCTTCGTGGAACTTGGACCTGGTGCTTAATGCGCTAACAGGACCACCATTCGAGCCTTTGGCCACGGTTTCCCTCCATCTCCTTACGATAAAGACGACCTTTCTTCTCGCAATCACGTCAGCTCGCAGGGTGAGCGAGCTTGCGGCAGTTATGGCAACGCCACCCTGCACTGTTTTTTCCAAGGAGGCGGTAACCATACGGCTGCATCCAGCCTTTGTTCCTAAAGTTTCTTCTGAGTTTCATATTAACGAACCTATTGTTTTACCCTCATTTTATCCAAAGCCTCATAACTCTAACAAACAGGCGCGCCTACACCTCCTGGACGTGAGGAGGGCGCTAGCCTTCTATATAGACAGGACCAAGTCCTTCCGGAAAACGGATAGACTCCTAGTCTCTCTCGCTCCCAAATCGAAAGGAGAAGGTCTCTCTTCGCCGAGAATCTCGAAGCGCATCGTATCCTGCATAAAAATGTGCTACGAACTCAAAGACTCCTTTACTGGCCACGCCCAGGGCTCATTCCACTAGGGCGGTGGTGGCATCAACAGCCTTTTTCAAGGGCGTTGCGCTAAAAGACATTTGCAGAGCGGCGACCTGGTCATCCTATGACACCTTCGCCAAACATTACGCCCTTCACAGGGTATTCCAAGAGGATACCCGTCTCTCGACAGCGGTCCTCTCGGGGACAAGCTGCACATAATCCGATTACCCACCTCCTATCTTGGGTTACTGCTGGGTAGTCACCTAATGTGGAGCACCCACGGGGACACTCGAAGAAGAAAGAAAGGTTACTCACCGTAGTAACGGTGGTTCTTCGAGATGTGTCCCCGTGGGTGCTCCACTACCCGCCCATCCTCCCCGCTTCGGATCTCTGTTTAGTGTTTTGCAGAAGCATCCGAGGCGGTTGGTCAAGGAACTGGGGGGGACCAGATCGCGCACGTGGCCAGGAGCGCGCAAGGGAGCGGCGCGCACTGGCGTATACGCGGTCCAGCAGAAACTGCTTGGAAGATCCGATCTGCGACGCTGGGCGGGCCCGACACCTAATGTGGAGCACCCATGGGGACACATCTCGAAGAACCACCGTTACTATGGTGAGTAACCTTTCTATTCTATTTCCAGTATGTTTTATTTCTAAAGTCCAAGGGCAGTCTATGTTCCATTCTGCATCTGTGACACCTCCGCAAATAGCTACAGAAATTTGAAGTTTTGCGTGGTCTCCCTGGCCTCCATCATTTCCCTCCCTGAATCTGGGAGACTGGTATGTCACCCTCAACTTGAAGGAGGCATAGTGATCTTCTCAGGCCACCACCATTTCCTTAGATTTATAGTAGGCCTGGGCTATTATGGGCCTCCTGTTCCCCCTGGCAACAGCACTGTGGGTGTTCACCAAGTGCCTGTAGGTGGTAAGCACATACGTGAGATGCCGAGGAGTCCAAATACAGCTCCAAAAGTGGCTCATTAAGGCCCACTCCAGGCTTTATGTTCAGAGGGATGCTGTGGTGCTAAAGGCCATGTGCTGATTTCCCAGGTGAATGACTCCCCATGTGTCTTGTGAATGACAAAAAGTCCATATTTGTTCCCGTACAAAGGATAGTGTATTTGAACAGTACAAGACTCAACCTGTGCAAGAGCTTTCCTGCTACTGGACGGGTTCCAAGCCCTGCTAGCCTCATCCCAAAAGTATCTTCAGCAGACCTGTGCTATAATCTTCATGGATGCAAACTCCTTCCCACATCCAAGGGTATTGCTTGGAGTCACCTAATGTGGAATGGATATCAGCAATCACTCAAAGAAGAAAAGACCATTACCTAGTTTTGTAACATGTTCTTTGAAATGTGTTGGTCGTGTCCATTCCACAACCCACCTTCCTTCGCCACTGCTGGAGTTTCCAGCAAGAAGGAAATGAGGGAGGAAGGAGCTAGCAATGCACCATGAGGGCACCGCTCCAGAGCTGTTTCCCTACAGATACTGGTAAGGGAAGCACTGGTGCATGGGGCAAGTGCACACACCTCCTGTGGAATGGACATGAGGAACACATCTTAATGAATGCCAGCTCTGAAAACAGTTAACCACCTTTCTTCTTCAAGTGATTGCTCATGTCTATGCCACATTAGGGGACTCCAAACAGTACACTTGGAGATATGTAGGAGTTCACTTCCATGAGGATTGTAGCACAGCTCTACCAAACCCAGCACCATCTCTAGGCTGCTGCGTAATGGCATCTTTTTCTCCATCCACTTCCAGGAACCCTTCTCAAGAGCAACTCCTTGTGTGTGCCTCCATGCACTGACACCTATTGTTAGAGGGGGTGAAAGAGAGTTCCTTCAGGAGCAGAAGGACAAGAGCTTCTATTCCCTGTATTTCTGAGTAGCAAAAGGACGGCGATAGGTTCTGCTGAAGGGGACTGGACTCAATGACCTCTAGAGGTCCTGTCCAGCTCCATTAAAAAAAAGACAAAATAATGGAAAAGTGCCTAGAATTGCCAGTGAAATGCAGAATGGTATTGATTAAAATGAGAAAAATGTACAACTTCCTTCTTAACTCAATTTAACACAGGGTCCTGTTTACTGTAACTTAAGTGTTTTTGAAGAAACACTGCTTGATGCCTACTGGGAGCATTAGAAATGTAATTTAATAGGTCACAGTTAATATTTAGAACATACATTCTCTTGCGGATGTTTCATATGCTTATTACGTGGCACTGTGCAGCTGGTATTTTACAGTAAACTAGCTCACTGCCATTCCCAGTTCTCAGACCTGACATTTCAATACCTTGAATTAATCAACATGAGCCCTGAATGTTGTTATTCTCTTTCTGCTACTTTATGTCCTGACGGTGACAATTGTTTAAGCAGGAACTAGGAGTTTGTTTGAAATCTGTACTTCATTCCTATATATTTTCATAAATTGTTTCTATTTTATAGCTTGTCCTATTTGGGACAGTCTGGGAAACTGCTTTGGCCAATTACATACCATACAGACCAAAGCAGCAGTATAACTAGCACCTTCTTTTGTGATCCAGTAATGGATGATGGAGAAAAGCATGGAACTGGTGATTAGCTGAGACCAGGTGTTATAAATGTACCATGAAATGCACTTATTTACTTCTGTAAGGACTTGAGAGGATTATGCTCAGACTCCAGCGAAAAGATTAGTATGTACCTACATGTGCTTGAAAAGAAATATTGCTAATAGGGGGCCAGATCCTGGAAGGTGCAGAGTTTCCTCATCTCCCACCAAAGTCACTGGGAGTTGGAACACAAAATTTTCAGCAAACCCAGTCCAAAACTGGCATATGAAATGAATGAAAAATCCATATTGGAAGAAAAATGTAGTCACAGATGTTGAGGTGTGTGGGTATGTGTCAATCTGGGCAGACCCACAGACGCTGTAATATCTTGCTAATGTTCTATATGGCATTCATATGGGTAAGGAGGATATGTATGTATGTATCTATTGACCGACAAATATGGAATAGGAATCGGAACAAACAAGCCTTTCAAGTATCTAAAAGATTTGTTACAAGGAGGAGGGAAAAAATATCCTCCTCAACCTCTGATGATAGGACAAGGAGCAATGGGCTTAAATTGCAACAAGAGAGGTTTAGGTTAGACTTTTGAAAAAACTTCCTAATTGTCAGGGAATACTGGAATAAATTGCCTGTGTGGAATCTCCATCATTGGAGATTTTTAAGAGTAGATTAAACAAACATCTGCTTGGTCCTGCCACGAGGACAGGAGATTGGACTTGATGACCTCTAAAAGTCCTGTCTGGTTCTAGTATACTATTATTCTATGACTACAGAATTGATTGATTGTTGCATGCAACTAATATGACAACTCACAGTGTCGGACACCATCAGGTAGCTGTGTGGGACATCTACCTGGAACACATCACCAGACATCAGCAATACCAGGAGGGATCAACTAGACTCTCAGTGAGAAGCGCAGTCAGGAAAGTAACTCACGGAGTTTCCCCATGGATTGTATTTTCTAACAGAAAAGCTGCCTTCAATTCTCAGTCACTGAGGAACAATCTTCACTCATTTATGTATTTGCTTCCACAACCAACTCACTATGTATCTTTTCATAAGTGGTGTAACTGAGTGTGTATGTTAATATCTAAAGTATTGTTTCATCCTGGAGTGGAGTAGTAGGCATCCTTCAGTCTACGTAAACTTGTTTCATCCATCCCCCTAAATTTGTGTCATTACTGATTTTGTACTTCATGCATCTTTGACTTTAAAAATAAACTTTGTGGATACTTAAAGCACTATACCCAGAGATGCAGACATTCTTATCTTAACCTGTGTTTTATGTTAGTTGTTAACATTGGCTTTCATAAAATATGCAACTAAACAGCATGAACACAAATAGGTCTTTTCCACTGCTGATGTCCAGCATTGTTGTTTGATGTATTTGTATGACAAACCAAATCAGGGTGGACTTGGAGATGACGGTAACTGTAAAATAAATGTTAGCAAGAAAGCAGAAGTCTCCGTGACCCTCTTGCTTAACCAGTGCCAGAAAATGATGAATTCTGACGGAATTTTTCTCATGCTAAGGGGAGTATATAAAATTACATTGATCTTTAGTCAAACAATGGATATTTGAAGACCCACAGCTGGGTTCTAAAATGCTCTCTATCTGGCCTCACATTGCCACAAGACAGAGATCCAAGAAATGGATTTTGGTTCCTTTCTAACCCTGAGAAATCTCTCTGGACCAACTGCTGCAAAGAAGTTTGGGTTGTTGGGTTCTTTTTTTTGTTTTGCAGTGCAGAAAGGAAACAAGAAGCTTTTTAATCCCCTCTTTTGGCTGTCAAGTCCTTTCTGTTTTCAGAGGTTCTTTTCTCATGTGTATTGTAAGATCCTACTACCAGAAGCTGACAGATCCTGCATAGTAAATTTAGGTGACCTGAAAAAGTATAAACTGTATATTCTTGGGAGTTCACAAACATGCTACAAAATCTCTTAGTCTGTTTATTGTGACTTATTTTCATTTGCCAAGGAACAGCATGTACACTTTTGGTTTTTCAAAGGATATTGTGTATGCTATTGACAAGGTACAGCTTGGCTCCAAGGCCCTGCCAAGTATCATTACTCCACAGAGACAGAAATTGTCTTTCTTTCTTTCTTCCTGCTATTCTTCCTTTAGTACTGACTACACAAGGATGTGACTGCAAGAGTAATAATTATAACAGCACAGACCGGGTGCAAAGACTGATGACACAGATACTACTGGAGCTATAATTTGGGCAGTTTCTTACTTGTTTACTTCTTATTGTTGTCTTTCCCTGGTGACTTGTTTCCCACATATATTTTAACCATGTTCTGGTGTAGCTGTCAACGCTTGTTTTTTATTTGTGTAGCTGGCATACTTGCTGTTGGGAGGAGCACTGTCATTTGGCTCATTTTTAAACCCTGGATTATATGAAGCTGCCCTATATTTTTCAGCCTTCCATGAAAGCCACCTTATTTTTCAAGAATGGGAATGGAATGTCTACAATGGAAAGATGAATGGGATCTGGGAAGAGAGAAACCTTATTCTTGTAAGAGTGGTGACTATCACCATCACTTGTAGCTGTCTTGGAATGCAGTCAAGTTTAATGTCCTCCTCGCTAATTTTGTCTATGCAGCAGGATACCTCAGGGACGATGGAGCTGCCACAGGAAGAGTTGTACAGTTGTTATCAACATTTTGGTGGCACCTGAGGCAGCGGTGTTTTGTGATCTCTCTGAATGGTTGTTGTGGATTAAAAGAGAATGAGGGAGCATATTGACTCTTGTGGGACTCCTGATGGAAGGGACCTGTATGATAAACATAACATGTCCTTATGCCCCTTAGACTCTTTCCAATAGGATTGAGTGGTTCCAGCATAGGATTGTTGTATGTAATTTTTGTATTCACTTTCTTTAGATAAATTAGACCTTCACTGTGCAAACAGTTGTTATTGAGGAAGACAAGGAGCTAAAGTCATTATTCTGGCCTGTTACATTTACAACAAAATACAAACACTGGCAGCCTCATGTCACCTAATCATGCACCCATGATTGTAATATGTTGGTCCAGAAAACCCTATTAATACTGGGCAATGCACTTGGGTGGCTTTTGTAAGTGGCAGACAATGAATTCCAAAGTACTCCGAATGAAGCCCTTATAAAGGAAGCAAATAATTGTAAATTGTTTTTCTGTCTATTTGCTTCCAAGAAGCCTTAAATAGGCTTTCTTTGCTTGTCCACACTGGAGCAATATAAGCTTGGCAGAAAAAAAACCAAACTGACAGAAATTACTACCAAAAGTTCATAGAGGAAGTAAACCAACAAACAAAGTCACAGATTAGCATTTTTTAACTTTGGGCGAGTTGCGCTGAATCATTCCCAGGGTTTATGGCCACTGTGTTACATGAAGGACATATATCTTCTTTGAGTTACTTTACACTGAAAATATAGCTTTCCCACTGCTGGGGAAACCACTTCCTTTGTCCCAGGTCTGTCTCACATGGAGCCTAGCCAGGAGACAAGGGAGAAAGACTGGCACAACAGGAACAAAACAAAAACTGAATTCTATGAGGTACATAATATACAGTAGTGGTTGTGTAAGATAAAGCTAAGTATGTCTGAAAGTGTCTTTGCTTGGGCTGCCTCAGGTCAGTGGTTTCCAACCTTTCAAACACAAGATTGCTTTATGAATTTAAGTCAAACCAGGATCTGCTCAAACCTAACTACTCTTATCTTGCCTCCTTTCCTATCTTTCCTCCGAGTCACTGCCCTGCTCACTCTGTGGAGATGGCAGACAGGGTTGGGGAGAAGGGGACACCCTAACATCAGCACTGCCTTCCTCTGCCTCCCACCTCCTGTAGAGCAAGCAGTAGTCTCCTGGGGGGGCGTAGCTTGAAGGTAGAAGGTTGGACCAGGTCAGCAGCGGGGAGAGAAGCAGCTGAAGTGCCAGCATTTGATAGCTTCTTGACCAAACTGGTCAGGATCACCTGTCAGCAGCTGCAGTATTTGCCAAGTCCTGATCTCCTGGCTGGTGGCCTCTGCCTTAGCTATTCCAAAACAGGGAATCCATTCACTTCTCAATGCACATTCTACCTACTCTGGTAGAACTGATCAAAACTTTTCTAGTGTAACAGTTTTTTCTGGGAAAATTCCGATTCAACAAAATTGCAAAGTTTTAGTGAATTTTTCAATAGGAAATTATTTAAAGTTCTTTTGTTAAGGGCAGCAACATTTTCATTTCAATATTATTTCAATTTTATAATTGTTTTATAAATGTTTCACTCAAGTAGTTCTGAAGTTTCCAAAACATTTTGCAGGAAGTTTCAAAGTTTTGACTTTGACAATTCCAGTCAAAAGAAAATTTCCAGAGGTCAGCACTTCCAGCAGAACAGAAATTCCTTTTCCAGGCTCCTCTAATCTTGAGTGCTGGCCTATCTCTCACACACTGTCTGACTGATCAGTGGTGATATGCTGCTTCTAGAAAGCATCAGTAAGCAACATGTCAGTGGTGGGCAACCTGTGGCTTGCGAGCCACATGTGGCTTCTCAGGGTAAACTGCTGGTGGGCTGCCAGACAAGTTGTTTATCTTGTGTCTGGAGGTATGACTGCCTGCAGCTCCCATTGGCCATAGTTTGCCATTCCCAGCCCATGGGAGCTGCACGAAGCAGCATCCAGCAAGCCTCTGTGGCCTGTACTGCGTCATGCTGCTCCCATTGACTGAAAACAGAGAGCCACATAACTGCAGCCACAAGGTAACTAACCTGTCTGGCAGTCCACCAGTTGCTCACCGCTGCAATATATCAATTGAAAGAAGGAGATAAAGGCTGAACACCTGAAAGCACCTCTGGGACATTAATTTGTGCATCACTTCATAAGATCATAAAGCTGTATGTGCAAAATCTGACAAGACCTAGCTTGCCATTCTGCTCCTGGAAGCAGCAGCTTTGTAACAGTTCACTGGAGGATGGTGTCCACCTCCCCACAATAATACACGTACGCGACTTGTGCAAAGCTGCAGCAGGTGGGGAGGCCCGGGTGAGAACAAATAATTGAAAGTTGTTTTTCTATTTGCTTCCAAGAAGCTTTAAATAGACCTTCTTTGCTTGTCCACAATGGAGCAATGTAAGTGGAGATTTTGGCAGAAAACCACATACTGGCAGAAATCACCAAGAGAAGCTCATGGAGTGAATGTTGAGGTTTGAATGAGAGCTGGGCCTGACTCAAAAGCCTTAAATCCAAAAACTGCTGAATTTGGAGGCGTACTGAATCCAGATCCTGACTCAACGTATCTTTAGCTATTGGTTTTCATCTGGGGGTCCATGACCCCTGGGGGACTGGGAGCAAGTTGGGGAGGGGGTCTTCTAAAATAAACCAGGCTTCACCCTGGGCAGTGGGGCTCAGGTATCAAGCTGTGCATGGCAGAATTCAGGCAGGGAGCATCACCTCCACCCCCTAATTCACCTCAGCAGGCTACCCAGTCTTTCTGCATTGGGAAGGAGGAGACAACACAAAGGTACAGTCTCACTGCAGAAGGGAGATTTTCCACCACCCCACGAGCAGGTAGCAGCTAACTGAGGAGACACACTACTGCTCTGCCCTGCTACAGGGTAGCAGGGCCAAATGAAAGGCAGATACCTGGGTGAGGCTTATGCCTATGACTTTGTCGTCCCCCCCCAGTGTGTTGTCTCTGGATGGGGCTAAGCTAGGGTTCACCATAGTTGACCTTTCAAAAAAAGAGGACCCACCCCCGAGAGGGAGTGTATCTATCTACCAATTCCCCTTGTATTAATGTACTAGAGATCCTATAACACATTAATACAATGTGAGTTGGTAGCTACTGATACAGATACAATCCCTCTCAGGGTGGCCTGGTTTTTGAAAGGTCAGTTATGCTAACCCTTGGCTTAGCAGGTCTGTGTATTTAAATGTAGGGCCCCATCGGTTAAAAAAAAAAGGTTGAGCACCACTGTGTCTTAGAATCACCACCCTTTGTTCAGGCGCCTGACCCCGCAGGGCCAAAGAGCACTTTACAAGGTATGGGCTGGCTCCCGCTCTCCCAGCTATCCAAAGAAGCGGCTGCACCTCACACCGTCACGCTCTTAAAGGCAGCCGTGCAGCACACAGCCCCTCTCACTGAGCAACATGGGGCGCTGCAGGGGGCTGAAAAATCTACAGCCATGTCAGGTGGCAAAATGGGAGCAGAGCAGCTCCTGGAAACCTGTCCCACGTGCAGGGTGAATGGCACAGGAATCAGAACGGTGCATTGAATAAGCTTGTGTTTGGACCCGTCCCTCCCCTTCCACTGCACCAGGCAAGCAACTCTGCCAGCTAGCGGCTGCCCTGCAGAATGCATACGGAGCCACTCCTGGAAACACTCCACAGTGTGTTTGTCCACCTCCGGTGGTAAGTGACGTAGGGTCATAACAGCTGGGTGGTTAGTCTCTACTCCCCATGTATGTGCATTAGTTATATAGGAACTATATCTATCTGCTTTGCTGCGCCTGCTCTGCCCAGGCTTTACCCGTTCTGTGGAGAGGTAATTTCCAAATATCCAAAGGGTGGCAATAGCACCAAAGGGTCCCTGATGACAAAAGAAGCACTTATGTGTGGCCAGCCCCCTTCCCTGATGCAGTTGCCCAGGGACAGCTTTCACAGACACCCGTCCATTTTGCCTGTCTTTTAAACTCACAGAAAACATTGATCAAGCAAACTTGCAGGCTGGAGCTCCGGGAGCTCTGCTTTGTTGTAACATAATATATGAATCCTGGCTGCCAGGACTGGGTTTAGGCTATGGTGGAACAAATGGTACATTGTTTCCCCTGGCCTTTCTCTGACCTGGCTGGCATGCTGCCTGTTGTATCAGCACTGGCTGGTACTTTTAATGGCTTTCTTCTTTCTTTCCCATCCTTTAGGTGGCTTATCACCCAGCCTTTGAATCTGTGAGGTGTGCATAGACTTGATTCTATTAAGTTAATGACAAAATAGGCATATTTCCACACGCTGCAAGGCCACTAGTCTGAAACTGCAAACACAAGGGGTCAGATCCTCAGCCGGTGTAAACTGATGACGCTACATGGAAGTGAATGTGACAGACCAGCCACTGTGGTCAATGGAATTATGTTGATCTACAGCAGCTGATGATTTGGCTAAATATTCTCATTGACTGTTAAAGGATAACAGATCTCGCTCTACAGGACATGAGCATTTGAAGGGCTATCAGAAATGTTATTGCTGAAGGTCTTCTCTAAGCAGACACCTGTTCTCCTGCCTTTTGTGTTAAATTGGTGGACTAGCACCAGGCCAAAGGAAATTCCAATTTCATAGGGAATTCCAATATTTTGACGTGTCCTTTCTTTTCGAATCAGAACACAATGTTAGCATTTTCCATGAAATGCAAAATTCAGGAAAATATAATTTTGACAAGGTTAAAGCACTTTGTTTAGATGAATATAATACAGTCAACTTCTTACCACTTCAACCTTAATGAAATGAGGCACTTTGTTAAATTTGTTGTCAAAAACTTCCATGAAGTTGATGTGTGCCTGTGGAGCACTTCAATATGCTCTGAACAGCATTTTTCCAGTAGAAAACTATTTTTTCACCAGCTCAGCTATGGACATATAATTTGGTGTTTTTCCCCTACAGGCAATGTATACAAACCTATCGCTTTTACTGATAAAATCCATCAGTAAAAATCAGTCTATCACTTTCACTGAACTTCTCTTCCTGACATTTTTTTATTGGTTAAAAATGCTAAACAACTTCACAAGAAGAGTGAGTGTAAGTAAGCAGAAGCTGACTAAACATATAGTCTACATCTGAACTAGAAGTTTCTGTCTACAGAAGTTACTGTTGGAAGAGGTATTCCAACAAAATTTCCATCAGCAGATCGCATCTGCACGTAAAAGCGGATCGATCTTTTGATCTGCTTTGTCAACAAAAGGACCCCTGGAGCATCTACATGGCTTTGTGTTGACAAGTTATGTCAAACAAAATGCCTTTTGTATGTAGATACTCCACTAGTTTTGTTGACCAAACCCTAGTTTTGTCTACAAAACTCTCTAGTGCAGAGGTAGCCTAAGAGGTGTTGAAATCAAACTGCATTCTCTTGCCTGAAGTTCAGTTACTCTGCTCTATTGCTATCTAGCACTTATTGTCTATATCCCAAAGCACTTTATAATGGTAACTAAGTGGTTTTATGGCCAACTGATAGATGGAGAAATTAATTTGCGCTGCAGTCCTGCCACTTATTGCTATGTGAATTTTGACAAGACATGTAAGTCAACATGTGCAATCTTTGGATGGTATGGGGGGGTCCCCTTTATACATCAAGGATAGGGACCGTGAAGTCACAATGTAAAGCAAAACAACATATAACGGGGAATGTCCCCCCATAAGAATGCATGTATATTCAGGGGGAGAAGGACCACACATGCAGTAACAGTGCCATTGCCCCAGTGTCAGTGTCTGAGCCCCCTGGGCTACCCCACATGCCCAGTGAGCTGCACTGTGCAGGGTGCCACTGAGGCTGCCCTCAGATGCACCGGGTGTCTTGTTGGCCTTGCTGGGCAGTGGTGGGGACTCCAGCAGCTCCCCATGCAGCGAGGTGCTGAGCAGGCACTGGGAGCAGTTGGGCAGGTGGCTGGTCACCTCCAGGCTGGCTGCAAGCTTGGCCTTGTTGCCTCTGGTGAGCTGCTTGAGGTGGACCAGCAGGTCAGGGTGGTCATGGGGGAAGTGTGGGCTTTGGAAGTGGTGCAGCGGCCTAGTGGTGTGCACGGCCAAGGCGCCACCCAGTGAGCCCAGCACCACCTTGCGGAAGCCGTATAAGTTGAGCTGCTGAATGAAGCTGGTGAAGTTGCGGGTCTTGAAGAGCTCGGCTGAAGCGGCTACGGCCCCTTTGCCTCCTTGCCCCATGGCCCGGCCTGACACCCAGCAGCTCAGCCTCAAAGAGCACAGTGGGTGGAAGAAGCATATGTGATGATGTAAGAGTGGGGAATTTTTACATCTTCACCTTCATTATGTCCACAATGTAAGTGCAAAACAATGTACATCAGGGCGAGGTATAAAGGAGACCCCTTGTACCTTGGTTCCTATTTAGGCACCTGACTAGCTATGTAGGCACTTAACAAGTATGAGCCAGATCAGCTAGGATGAAGATTTTAATGAGGAAAAATGATACACACAGATCTCCTACAACTGGAAGGGACCTTGAGGTGTTGTCTAGTCCAGTTCCCTGCCCTCTTGGCAGGACCAAGCAACATCCTTGACATTTATTTGCCCCAATCCCTAAGTGGCCTCCTCAAGGATTGAGCTCAGAATCTTGGGTTTAGGCAGCCAAAGCTCAAGCCACTGAGCTATTCTTCCCCCCACCAAGGGGTTGAGGACTGTTTTATGAAGACTTTCTTAGCTACTCCACAAAACCCAAAGAAGTTTTCAAATGGTTCAACTTTGCATCACTGCATTGTACAACTGAGGAGCAGTAAACATTTTAAAGAACTTTTATGCTATTTTTTGTAATGGCAAATATGTATTTGATGTAAAAAACATCAGAAAAGTAGCAGTTGTAGCTCTGCAGGCTGACTCCACAGCCACTGTATTCCTGATAGAGGTGAACAGCTTAGAAGAAATGGTGGAGCTGATTCAAGACTGCAAAACTAGAATCTATTCTTATGGCTCACCGTTGTTACAGCACTCCCTTTAACAGAGAAGCTTAGCACTCCATTTAACAGCCCTTTATATGCCAACAGAGCATAAATTAAACAAACGAGAGAGGCATGTGCATGCATACATGCTCCTTCAGACTTTTCATTAGGTTAGGCTGGGGGGGATTTTGCTCCATGTTTTCTCTCCAGTGTCTGAGCAGCCTGGACCTTGCCATCATGAAATCAACCCTAAGATTAAGACACGACTTGAGATGGAAGCTACGGCACTTATTCTGGCTTCCTTTAGTCACACCACAGAAAGAAGAGAAAAGAAAAGGTGGAAGCACTATGCTAAATTGTTTCCTAGGCTGAGCTGGGCTGTTCTAGCTTTCTTTATCAGGAATGTGGAAAATCTATCCCTTCTCAGGAAGGTGGATTACCTTCATCAACAGGAGCATCTCTCTCCCACCCACCCCAACATCACGAGCGGTGTTAGTTTACATCTACACTGCAGCAGAAAGTCCACTTAAGTGATGCAAATCCAGCTATGTGAATAATGTAGCTGGAGTTGATGTACCTTAAGTTAGGTTGCCACAAAGTCTACGCTGCAGGGATGGACCAGAGAGTGATCTGCAGTTGAATGGACAGGTCTTCACTTGACTTGCTAAACCAGCCATCTGTGGCTTGATCTCAGCGCATTGATTCAGGCTGCAGTGCAGCTGTACTGTATTATTACTACAGCAGTATACTGTTGCCGGCACACCGTTTTAAGCACAGACAAGCCCTTCAAGAGACAAGAGTGGCAAAGTAATGTTGCTTATTGCACCAACTTCTGACGATGAGACAGACACGTTTGTGAGTCATACAAAGCTCTTTAGCTTTTGGCCCAGAGCTGAAGCTGTAGTTCTAAAACTTGTTTCTTTCACCAACAAAAGTTGGTCCAATATGAGCTATTCTCTCACCTTCCTTGTCCCTCTAACATCCTGGTACCAACATGGCTACAGCAACAGGTTACACAAGACAATTGTTTGAGTGTGAGCACAATCACAAAATGGCTGCAGAAAATCCAAAGTCTACATTAAAGGCATCTAAATTTATTGTGCATAACACTTGAGGGCACGTTCTTAATGGCTTTGTACCACTGTTGTTCTGGAGTAACCTCAGTGAGTCACTGTGGCTTTCCTTTGGGGCAGCTGAGTTCAGAATCTGGCCCATGAGCTACAATTTCAGATAGTAAAAGGTGGCAAAGTGGAGGCTTGTGGCTATCCTTGGAGTTATAACTGGATATAATGGAATTAAATTTATGGAAAGGCAAATGTAAATTGATTCTCTGGAATCTACTCTGCGCTGGTTAGGCCTCAGTTGCAGTATTGTGTCCAGTTCTGGGCACTGCATTTCAAGAAAGATGTGGAGAAATTGGAGAGGGTCCAGAAAAGAGCAACGAGAATGATCAAAGGTCTAGAGAACATGACCTATGAAGAAAGGCTGAAAGAATTGGGCTTGTTTAGTTTGGAAAAAAAGAAGATTGAGGGGGGACATGACAGCACTTTTCAGGTATCTAAAAGGGTGTCACAAGGTAGAGGGAGATAACGTCTTCTTCTTGACCTTTGAGGATAGTACAAGAAGCAATGGGCTTAAACTGCAGCAAGGGAGTTTTAGGTTGGACATTAGGAAAAAGTTCCTAAGTGTCAGGGTGGTCGAACACTGCAATAAATTGCCTATGGAGGTTGTGGAATCTCTGGAGATACTTAAGAACAGGTTAGATAAATGTCTATCAGGGATGGTCTAAACAGTATTTGGTTCTGCCATGAGGGCAGGGAGCTGGACTTGATGACCTTTCAAGATCCCTTCCAGTCCTAGTATTCTATGATTCTATGAATATATTTCCTAACAATTTATTAGACTG
The DNA here is from genome assembly GCF_033958435.1 of Carettochelys insculpta. Classification (NCBI taxonomy): domain Eukaryota; kingdom Metazoa; phylum Chordata; order Testudines; family Carettochelyidae; genus Carettochelys; species Carettochelys insculpta. Next base: position 17,122,556 of record NC_134140.1, read on the forward strand.
TGGAATATTTTCCCAAGGGACACAGCAGCTTCTCAATGGCTGGAGACATTTCAAATGGTGAAATAGCACCTGGAGTGCACACACTAGAAGGTTTCTTCCCTGTCAGATGGGAACACAAGTGATTAAGGGATCTTTTCCATCCCTGCCATTCACAGTGTGACTGCAGGAGTTTCCTGTAACTACAGCAAGTGTGTAAACCTACCATAAGGAGGCTAAGTAATAAATGTGAGAAGGCAGATGGGACATATCCCTGCTTTCTTCTAGAACCAAAACAAGGGGACACTTGATGGCAGCACTTTTAAAATAAAGGGGAAAAAATTATGACAGGATGCACAAATAGTCTGTGGATCTTACCATGCTAGGATATCACTAAAGCCAAGAACATAGCCAAAGTCAGAAAATGGACAAGAGCCAGACACACAAGTCTTGGGATGAAAAGACACCGCCCCCTCCCCCCCGGCAGTTCATAAAAAAGCCAAACAAACAAAAAACCTGAACAGCCTTCCCGCCAAAATAAAAACAAGCACCCTCTAGCACTCTGGCATGGCTCTATCCCCCAGGCTTCAGTATATCAGCCCATCTGTAACTAAAGGGACAGATACCCATATGGGCAGGTTATTCAGGGTTCCCATACCTTGCCCTGAAACATCAGGCAGTTAGTGACAGGACACTGAGTTAGACGGATTAAGGGTCTGAGTCAATATGGTGATCCTTATCAGAGCGGTAGCCGAGTTAGTCTGTATCTTCAAAAACAACAAGAAGTCCTGTGGCACCTTCTAGACTAACAGATATTTTGGAGCATAAGTTTTCATGGGCAAAGACGTGAAAGCTTGTGCTCCAAAACATCTGTTAGTCTGGAAGGTGCCACAGGACTTCTTGCTGTTTGTGGTGATTCTTATGTTTCCAATTATCTCTATTAGGTAGACTCAACTAGTTCTTTGTAGTAAGAGAGCGGGGTAGGCTGTGGACACAAGCCCAGGTAAAACAATGTAAATCTGAAGTAGCTGCTGATGCTACAATGTGTGTTTACAGGGGCACAGTACAGATGAGCATCTGGCTGTGTAGTGTATCAGTCTGGGTGAGAAGGGGTGTTTCAGTTCTTGCAAGTCTCAACAAGGAACTTGAAAGCAGGGCAGAGGGTGGGGGTGGAAATAATGAAACCGTCCCTGTATTCTTTTTCAGATAAATACATACAGACACATCCATGCAATCAGTCAATAGGGAAAAAGCCAGGCCACATTACCAGAACATTTATAGCACCCACATCCTTCCTGCTCTGCTTCAGCTTTGTAAGGAATGTAAAAGCTGGCCCATGTGCTAAGCAAACAGTGTTTTCCCCCTTTAAATTCAGGGCTGCTTTACACAGGAATCTCTTGTAATAAGCCAGGCATTCAGTGGAAGTGTCTTCTGCACAGTATATCCTTTGTGAAAGCATAAGTGCCTTAGATGGAAAGGATATGGATTGATTTGCCTTTAGAATGAAAATGATAAGCTCTCCTGGACAGCTTTGACATACAGCACTGTCACTTTGCAAGGGAAGCTGTCACTGGAGACAAATGGTTTTCTTTCACTTCTGGCTACTCATTGCAGTAAGCACTATAAGTTGTTTGATTCTGATCATGGTTTTTCCTTTAGCTTTCCTCTTCTCCTGTGACTGTGCACATTGCTTAGGGATTGGTTTTAAGCAGAAGGCCCCTCTCCAGTTGGCTGAGGAGCATTGTACACAAAGCACAAGGCATAACGAAGCCTCTGGGCCTCAACAAGCTTAACTGAAAACTGGGGATAAATATACCCATCTACCTCACCAAGCTGTTGACGGTGAAGAGCCTGATTCTCCATTACTCTGTATCATATGCTGCATACAGTCCCAGTCATTGCAATGGGGCTATTCAGTGAGCAGGGTACAACTCCATGTGAATATGTGCAGCACAGTCCAACTCAGTCATTTACATTAGTGCCACTGATTCTTGGAGCGCTGGAGATTCAGGTTCAGTTCCTAGCTTAGCCACTAATTTCATTTGGGACCTTGGTCACATCTTTTAATCTGCCCGATGCTACTTGTTGAATGGGGAACCATGGCTGGGAAGCAGTGTTTCCTCTCATTTTTTCCATCTGTGGGTGGAATACATTTTGTTATTTGCACCAAGGCATGTATGGATGTGCACCACCAGCAGAAACACATGCTGTCAGCTGTGGGTGCTCTGCCAATCAGCTGGGTGGCACCTGAATCACTCCTGGGTGACTGCCTAAGAGCTCAGCTTGCAGGGAACACTGATGGGCGGTATTGTGAGACTGTGAGTGACCATGAGGGAGTTCAGATAAAATAGGGAGGAGGTGCAGATGCATATCTAAACAGATGCGGGAAATCCTGGCTTCCCTGAAGTCATAGGCAGTTCTTCTTTGAGTGTCCCCATGGGTGCTCCACCTTAGGTGTCAGACTCGCCCTGGTGCCGCAGATCAGAGATCTGGATAGGTGTTTCTGCCGGACCATGCATGCGCGGCTCTTCTTCACACTCTTTTCATCATGTGCGTGGGCCGGCTTGATCCAGTTCCTTTCAACCGCCAATGGCAACAGATGGAGCTTCCAACTGCTCTCTCCTTGGCTCCAATTCTTCGAATTTTCCTTCTTTACATCTTCAACATTCATAAAGTTTTTCTAGTTTAAATACTTTTATTGCTTAATTGACTGTTTAGCATTTAGCCACCGTTGGGCTGATGCTTAGTTTCCGAGAGTTGTTTAAATCCGTTATCGGAGCAAGGACTCCTTATCTATTGACTTGCTAATCTGTTTAGCACTTGCTAACATGCCTGGACTTAAGAAATGTGAGCCTTGCCGGGAGGCAATGCCTGCTTCTGATGGCCACTCATACTGTATTCAGTGCTTGGGTGAAGGGCATGTACCTGCAAAGTGCCCCCATTGTTCAGAGTTAACTGTGAGGGCTGGCAGACACAGGGAGATGCGTTTGAGAAGGTGCTGCAACCGGCTCCGCTGGAAAGTGGTGAGCCGTCTCAGGAGGGCCACCCTAAGCGTAGAGCGTCGTCTACTGAGGAGGTAGCACATAAGCGCCCAAGAGTCTCCCCCATTCGATTGCTACCCAGTGTGTCTGTGGTGCGACGAGCGACACTGAAACAACTCAGCTCACGTCCCTGGTGCTCAAAAGGAGGCCAGGTCCAAGAGGAAGTCTTCCTGTTGCAGGGGATAGAGCCTGGCACCACCAGAGTCCCCGACTGCCCCTGCAGCAACACCGGAGGCCTCAGTCCCAGCAACGGCAATGGTGAAATCTACAGTGCCGCCGGCACCGACAGCATCAGCACTGACGAAGTCTAGAGCACCATCAACAGCACCGGCACTGACAACCCCAGCACTTAGACGCTCGACCACGGCACCAACAACCACGGCACTGAGACATTCGACCTTGGCACTGACAACTACGGCACCGATGCTCCTGGCACCAACGGGTTCTCTGCTGCATGTTAAAGACCTGCGTCCTCCATGCGCCACACCGAACTCATCGGTGCCGACGCAAACAACGGAGCATGGAAAGGTGAGGAGTAAATCTGCCCACACCCATTGCAGGGATTCCCCGAGCCAGCGTTCTGTATCACCAATTTCTGTCCTGTCACAGATTTCTTGGGGATGCTACTCCAGGTCTCCTTACCACGCTGTGAGGTCACCATCCCCAGTATTGGGCCACAATCCCCCCACTGGTGCAAAGTCTGGACCAGAGGGCGATGGAGTAGTGACAGACCTAGGCCACTGCCTCAGTGCAGCAGGAGCTCTCATTCCCGCTCATTGCAGAGAGGTGACTATGAACGCTACTCCCCTGCTCGTCAAGTCTACTATTCTCCATGCTGTGCAAGGCTTCGGGACTATGAGCGGCATCAGTCTTCCACGTGCCATGTGTATGAGCAGACGGAATACCCAGCAGAGAGGCTTCCAGCGGTGTCCTGGTCTCCTAGCCCCTCTCCAGTGCCTCCACCTCCACTGACCACCCAACCATTCTCTCCGCTGTCTGGAGAGGAAGATGCCCAGTTTTCGGAGGTTGACTTCCCTCCGGGCCCTGCTTCACCACACGACCCATCCTCATCGTTGCCAGATGAGGCAGTCATTCCGGGTGACATCTCTTCCCCTGATGACCTCCGTGAATTCCAGGACTTGTTTCAGAGGGTGGCAAAATCCCAGGGGATTCAGCTAGCAGAGTTGCCTGAGAAGAGACAGGGGATGTTGAAGAACTTACGCCTCCCCTCCCCATCTTCACCAAAATCGCCATCCCGCTGGGTGAAGCTATCATACAGGTGGCCGACAATATCCGCTTCAGATTCTTCTTTGTGCTTTATGTTTCAGATCCAGAGCAGTTTCAAGGAACTGGATCAAGCCGTACCGCACATGTGATGAAAAGCACTTGAAGAGGAGCCGCATGTGTGTGGTCCGGCAGAAACAGCTATCAAGATCTCTGATCTGCACCGCCAAGGTGAGCCTGACACCTAAGGTGGAGCACCCATGGGGACACCTCTTGAAGAACCATCATTACTGCATGAAGGTGAGTAACTTCTCTTTTTGGCACTGATGCCAGTGGGGATGGGATTTTGCCCTCAGTTTGCATGGGTACAAATGACTTCACTCGGTGCAAGGTAAAGAGGAACTAGGCCTGAGAAGTATAGAATATTACTAAGAGGCCAAGATTTGACAGTAGGAATCCTCCAAGCCCAGCTGGCTTTCCAGGCTGGTAACAGACTAGCAGGGCCACAGTGGTCTGGGAAATCCATAGGAGCTCCTATCTCAGGGGAGTGATCAGTCTGAAAAATTTCAGGGACCAGAGTCTTGTTTCTTCAAGGTTTGTAGCTGAGTGTGGCTCAATTGATTAATACACGGCTCTGCGGGATGTGTGACTGCCTGCACACCACAGGCTGAGCGTGGCACAGGAAATCATATGGTTCTCAGCATTTGTAATGAAAAAAGATTTAATTCCACTCAGGACTATAAATAAAGGTGTCAAAATGCCATAAGAAAAAAAACAGGGCCTGACTCACCTCTCCCTTGGGCCTGTCACTCCCTTCCATCCCCCAGCACTGATGTAAAGCTGCACCCACTGGGCCTGGCTCCCTTCACCCACCCCAGGTTGCCACCTGCTGAGGTTGTCCCATCGTCATCCTATTTTTGAGCTCACTGCCCTGACTGAGATGATTTTCACATCCCAGTGTTTTGTAACTCTGAGGGGGAAACACTCCCTGACACCAATGGAACACCAACATTGGACCTGACCCTCCCTGTTCTACCACCATCAGTGTAAGCTGCCCCACCCTGAACTTTTCCTCCCTTTCCCCTGTGCCCAATCATCTGCCCCACAGGGCCTAAGTCTCTGCTTCTCCCCAGTTATGTAAGCCTTCCTCCCAGCCCTCCTCACCCCTCATTAGCACCACGGCCCTGCCCCTGCCCCACATTGTTCCTTCATCAACTCTGTGCCCCTGCACAGGGAGAGCTCCTGCTGGAGACCTCTGGCTGGATCAAGGCCTGTTGTGCAGCTCAAAAGGCCCCGCCAGCCTGGAGAATCCAGCCCATAGAGGGTATGCCAATTCATCCTGACTCTCACGTAGCCATATTTTGGGGTGCAGCTCAGCGGCTCCCTCTGCAGGAGCGATGGTAAAAAAGAAGGTGTGTATGGAGGCACAGGCTCACCTCAGAAGCTGTCATGAACCGCTGCACTTCACTGGGGTTGTGGGGAGAGGGGAATGATACAAGGCAGGTGGTGGAGCCTCTATTTCCATCTCATCTGCCTGTGCCTCTTTCTGGATCGGGGGAAATGGAGGCAGAGGGGACAATTCGATCCCCGAATGCTTCATGTTTGCTCGTCTCTGCCTCTCAGCCTCCTGAGCTGACATGATGTACATTCATCAATTCCCACTGGTCGCACTCCCCTTTCCCATCCCATCCAGGAGAACTTATCTTTTATCCTGATCATTTTGCTCAGGAAGGACCAGAATGTCCCTCCACTGTGATGCCATCAAATACTTTTACAGAAACTCTCGTAATGGTGGGGTATTTTTTAAAAAAAAAAAATCTCTGCTTGCAGCAGTTCAGCCACTTATGGAGGTTAGCAAGTCTGTGTTCCAACACAGTCAACTTGCTGCTCACCGGCACGTGATTGTAGGGGCAGAACTGCCAGCATACATAATGACACCAGGCAAAACCAGAAAGCCAGCTACCTGGTATTGTGTATTTCCAGAGAAAGGCAATCATAAACTCACACTGAAATATTCTGAGTTGCAGTCAAGAGAAAGTGCAAAAATATAATGTTGCTATGAGCAAGCTTAAGACTCAAAAGAGGATGTTATTTCCTCTGGAAAAAAAACTCCACTGCATTCACTCTGTAGCTGCCCACATAGAGGCAAGTACTGCTGTAGGCAGAAACAAAATCATAACAGCAACAAAATCCACGTGCACAAGCTACAGCTCGGTGGAGGAGAGACTTTGTTTATAGGTTTTTGCCCTGCTAGATTATGTAAGTGTCTGCGCACAGACATTCAAATGCCAATTACTGCATAGTTTCATGATGCACAGTCAAGAAGAAATGGAAATAGAAACAAATTTTTGCCTTTATTATTTAAAACCAGCACTTGCAAATACAGGGCCATATTTTGATCTCTATAACTCCACTGTAAATTAAAAATAACTCCAGTGATGACAAAAATGTTACTTTGTATTTACATCAGGACATGAAAGATCAGAATCCAGCCCTTAGTTTTTTCTTATTTCTCACTGAAATTCCAAAACTATTGAAATGAGTATAGATTGGAAAAGAAGGCTGGTCGATCTTTAAGACAACAGTTGTTCTAGTGAAATTTTGCAAGTTGGCTTAAATTAGGCTGTAGAAAAAAGGAAGGTGCAAATTTTAGTCTGTTTTGGTTTCAGCTGCAATTAACATCCTCATTACTATGCTGATTTATTCCTCTACAGACTCCCATTACTAAAAGAGAGAGACGATGTGAAGGAGATAAAAGAGTCCAAGTACTACAATATTTCCTAGGAAATCTTTGCTCTTTTCTCCTGGAAATACTTGCTATTGCTTCTCAGTGAATGGGCCAGCATCTGCCATCAGTTAGGCCAGTGGAAGAGAACACAATGTATCTCATTGCAAACAGCATCTTTTAGCAAACAGCTCCAGTCTCTTTCCCAGTCCTAATTATTATCATTCATTAATATTTATCAGGGATCAGGGCCCCATTGTGCTACAAATTGCACTGACATGTAACGAGGAAAAAAATCCACGTCCCAAACAGCTTCATTCTAACCACTGGCATAGTTCTCTCATTTATACCAGTGCAAGTCCATCCATGGCCTTTGATGGAGCCATTACTGCTTTTCATCGCTTAAAGCACGAGGAAAGTCAGGCAGAAAGGCATATCATGATCCTAACTGCTCAGGCACCCAATGACTGCTGTAGAAATTATGCATCAGTACTTGCGGTCAGGACTAAAATCTCATACTGCCTCTTTTAGGAAGGTAAGAAGCTCTTTGGAGCCCGAGCTGCTTTCGCTCTATTTTGTACAGTACAATGCAATATCAGGCCTAGTTTGTTATCATGGCACTTAATCTGCTACCTTAATACTACTAATACAGTAGCGTCTCCATGGTGCAGATGGATGATCTGAAGTAAAGAGGGGTAAGTGAGTTGCCCAAGGTCCCACAGTAAGTCCCAGGCAGACCAGACAGTTAAATCCAGGAGTTCTGATCTCAGCTCCTTTTCCTGAGTCTGCAAGCAGAGGGGAGCTGGGAACCAAGTGGCGGCCTGGTTCCCATCTCTCCCCCCGCCAACTTGCACAAAAATTTGAGTTATGGGGGGTTGCCAGAACAAAAGCCCCGTATAACTCGAGGGTTTACTGTAGTCCCTCGAGTTATGTGAGGGTTGCACACCCATGTACCTTCGCACAACTTGAATTTTGCGCAGTCAGCAGGGGCTTGTTTCTCTGGCGGAACGCATGCTCTGCAGCCAGGGAAGTAGCAGAAAGGTAAGTCCTGGGGTTGGGTGGGGGCAGTTGGGGAGGGTTAAGCCTGGCAGTGGTAGGGGCCATGGGAAGGGGGCAGGGGGGTTAAGCCTGAGCTGTGTTAGGTCCGTGGGAGACAGGGATGGGGGCGTGGAATTGAATCGGGGCCATGAGGCCCTGAGGGAGGTTGAGCTGGAGCCCTGCGGGCAGGGGAGGGAAGTGGAGCCACATGCAGGGGTTGTGAGTCGGAGCCACGTGCGGGGGGGGTAGGTTAGCCGGAGCCATGGGAGGGGTTTGAACTGGGGCCATGCAGGGCTGGGGGGGAGCGTGATTTTGAGTTGCTTGTAACTCACACTATTGCAAATTAAGTGCAACTCGAAATTGTGTTGTTGCATTGTGTAGATGCTCGCAAAGTTATTTTGGTATAGCGGCTGTTACTCCAAAATAGCTTTGCTGTGTAGACACACCCTAAGTGCAGTTCCTTTAGCTTGAGCTAAGAGGTTATTTAATGTTGTTAAGTGTTGATGTCATAGAGAGGTTGGTCTGTCAAGAGAGGATTATGCTATCAATGAGAAAGGCAGAGCATTATGTTATGAACTTAAATATTGTTAAGGGTGAGGATGAAAAATGTTACCTTTCAGAGAGGCAGTGAGACCTAGTGGCTAGGCCAGAGCATCACAACGGCTAGGTTCTGTTTCAGCATTTGCATGTGACTAGCTCGTTGGGTGACCTCGTGCAAGCCCCTTCATTCTTCTCTGCTTCAGTGTCTCATTCAGAAAATGGAAATAATTTTGATCTCCATTTAAAAGCACGCGGAGGTGTACAGGTACAGAGTGCTATCTCACAGCAAATAATCTGTTTGGCTTTGAACAGCGCGTGGGTCCTGCTCTCTTGCTCTGAATTATATGACAATCGCACAATCATAGATGTCCACTTTTTCAAACTCGTCATTAACCCAGAAAGTCCTGTGCTGACTGACAATTTTAAAACACCTAGAGCAATTTTGTGTCATGTTTTCTGCGTTGTCGCTGCCAGAGAAGGTATTTTCACAGGCAGAATGGAGCTGCAAGTAAAATAATAGACTCGAGGGGGCACTGTTGTTAAAGAGAAAGAAAACCTCAGTTGGATCTCTGCTGAGAATGGAGACCAAGAAAAACAATATTAATTTACCAACTCACAGCTGATAAAGAGGACTGGGATCCCTGACAAAGAGAACTGGAATGTTCAGAACACCTTGACAGTAAATCTAAGAATCTGCTACGAGCTCAGCCGCACTGTATTCTGGTGAGGCAAGGTGTTGGGAGCTTGTGTTTTTCATGTCTTATTTCTGGCTGCAGAACACAGAGACTCTTGGGGGCATCTCAGCTAACAGCCCACAAAACATGAAGAAATCACATAATCAGTTCATGTTTAAGCAATGCTTTGAACAGGTAAAATGCCAGGCAGATGCTAAGGGCTGTGGACATTTATGGCATATAATGAAGAACTGCTCTATAGTGCTGGGTTTGGGTGAGGGGGTTAGGTCTGGTGCATGGAGGTGTATTTAAAAAAAAAAGCAGTAAAGTAGCCCTTTAAACACTAACAAAATAATTTATTAGGTGAGCTTTCATGGGATAGACTCGCTTCTTCAGACCATAGCCAGACCAGAACAGACTCAGTATTTAAGGCATAGAGAACCAAAAATAGGAATCAAGGTTGACAAATGAGAAAAAAATTATCAAGATGAGCAAATCAGAAAGTACAGGGGCGGGGGCGGGGGGGAGTCAAGAATTAGATTAAGCCATGTATGCAAAAGAGCCCCTATAATGACCCAGAAAATTCACGTCCCAGTTCAAACCATGTGTTAATGTGTCGAATTTGAATATAAAAGAGAGCTCAGCAACCTTTCTTTCCAAAGTAGTGTGAAAAATCCTCTTCAGTAAGACACAAGCTCTTAAGTCATTAACAGAATGGCCCACTCCATTAAAATGTTGGCTGACTGGTTTGTGGATCAGGAGTGTTTTTATGTCTGTTTTGTGCCCATTAACTCTTTGTCTAAGAGAGTTTGAAATCTGTCCAATATCCAAAGCATCTGGGCATTGTTGGCGCATGATGGCATATATGATGTTAGTTGTTGAGGAACATGGGAATGTGCCTGTGATTCTGTGACTAACCTGGTCAGGTCCAGTGATGGTATCCCCAGAATAGATATGTGGACAAAGCTGGCAGCGGGCTTTGTTGCAAGGAAAAGTCCCAGGACTGGTGTTCCTGCGGTATAGACTGTGGCTGTTGGTGAGAATCCTCATAAGGTTGGGAGGTTGTTTGTAGGAGAGAACAGGCCTGTCACCTAGGGCCTTCTGGAGTGTGGCATCCTGATTAAGGATAGGTTGTAGGTCTTTAATAATGCGTTGCAGTGGTTTGAGTTGAGGGCTGTAGGTAATGACCAGTGATGTTCTGTTCTTGGCTTTTTTGGGCCTATCTTGGAGTAGCTGGTCTCTGGGTATTCGTCTGGCCCTGTCGATTTGGTTTGTTATTTCTCCTGGAAGGTAATTCAGGTTTATGAATATTTGGTAACGATCGTGTAGTTTTTGGTCTCTGTCAGTAGGATCAGAGCAAATGTGATTATACCTAAGGGCTTGACTGTAAACAATGGATCTAGTTACGTGTGCAGGATGGAAGCTAGAAGCACGTAGGGAAGTATAGTGATCAGTGGGTTTCCAGTAGAGTGTGGTACTGCTCAGGCCATCCTTGATTTGTACTGTAATGTCCAGGAAATGTATCTCTTACACGGAGTAATCGAGGCATAAGTTGATGGTGGGGTGCGGATTGTTAAAGTCTCTGTGGAATTCTTCTAGAGTCTCTATACCATGGGTCCAAATCATAAAGATGTCATCAGTGTATCTTAAGTAGAGGAGGGGTGATAGGGGATGAGAGCTTAGGAATCGTTGTTCCAGGTCAGCCATAAATATATTAGCATAGACGTTCTCAGAAGATGATTATTTTCATGTTTTTTTTCTACGTCTGCATTTGTACCATTGTGACAACATTTTGGGAAGGATTCAATTGGTTTACCCATCTCACGTGGTGGATGAGCACTAGGCAATGTGGACATTCCTGGGAAAAGACTTTTTTTTAAACAGTTGGCAGATCTCTGTGCACCCTGAATGAGCACCTTCATCTGTCTTTTAAGTGAATTAAGAAACACCGATCTACTTGAGAAATGTCCTAGACTTTTGTAGTTGTAAAGTCTTTTATTTTTTTTCCACCCGATTTCTGGCCCAATTTACATCAGGAGAACACTGCTGAACTTCAGCATCTGTTTTCGAAAAATGAAGGCACAAAAGAGCCATTAAAGACACTGAACATGCAAATAATTGAATGTTTTCATATGCAGAAAAACGGCTGCTTTTAGTAAGTCATCACAGAGCACGACAGCATTAGAGGTTATGGAATGAGAGCCTCCCAACAACATCAATAAAGGGAAAAGATCCAAGAATTAAGTTAAACAAGGCTGCTGCTGCAAAGCTAACTTGAATGTAGCCTTTCATTCAGCCTTCCTCATGCAGTTTGAGATTGATTTTCCGTTTTTTGATAAATGATGGTGTTTGTAGTTTTTGGCTTCCCTGTCAAGAGTTTATATTTTTGTTTTATAATTTCCTTAAATATCTAATTTCCTACATTAGTTGACGGCCACTTGGATTTGCCGGAAAATTAGTTGTAATGCTGCTGTATCTGGGTTTGCTTTCTTTTTTCTTTTCTGGCACCATTATACAGAGAGGATGGTGGGATCCATCCAGGGGCACATTCCGTGTAGAAATGCAACACTGCAGCTTTATAGGAAATGCAGGCAGACAGATTGCATAGCAAAGGGGGCAGACTCAAAGTGCTTGAGAATTGCCGATGCTCTATGCTATTCTCATGCTCATCACCAGGGTATTTGAGCTCCGTACACCTGAAAGTGTGGAGGACGTAAAGGCAGCTGTAAGCCACCTTCCCCCAAGCCCACATTCTGTAGGTGGTCTTGAGGCTGCTCTAACTTCTGCCAGCTTGTAACGATCCCCTCCAGAAAGTGATGCCAGTGCATTCCTCCATCTAACCCTCAAACCTCTCCCTCCTGCCGCTGACACCCTTCTCTGTCAGGACGCCAGGAGGAAGAGTTGGCAATGCTGGTTTTAAAGCAGCAAATAACACCCTGATTCTGGGGGGACCCTCATCTGCTCCTTAAGTGCAGCTTTAAGATCAAATGGCAGCTGTGCAAAGAGGCTGTAAGGTAGAGCAGGATCTGGCCCCAGTTATATAAGTTATAATTTAAAGTTCCTTAACCAAGTGTCTGATAAGTGATTCTCAGTTGCATTTTGGCCCTGTCTCATTTGAGCAGGTCAAAAAAACGAGCATGTGATGAATATCTTGTGGAATTCGGCCCATGTGTTGTCACTGCTCAAAACAAAAGGAAGGTAGAATCCCTGGCCCAGGGACCGTGCAGTATGAACAGACAGACAAAACAATGAAGACCAGTGGTGGGCAACCTGCGGCCCACATGTGACCCAATAGGGCTCCACCTCTGGACCAAGGACCCCCTGTCTGCTCCTTTCCACCACATGCCTTTTGCGCACTGGGGCACCAGAGCCTTGAACTTCCTATTCCATCACCTCCCTCCAAGCACTTCCAAAGCAACACGAAGCCGCTGATTCGCACTCCTGCCCAGGCCTCCCTCCCCCTCCCAGAGCATGAACAGCTGCAAACAGATGATTGGCAGAGCTCCTAACGGGCTGGGCGAGAGGGGGAGGAGTAGGACATGCAGTGTCGGTGCCTGGGAGGTACAAAGGGGAGGCAGGGCAGATGGGGTCTTTGGTACTGCAGGTGGAGGCCCAGTCGGCTGCAGGTTCCTGCAACCCACTGAGGTCAAGAAGAGCCACTTATGTGGCCAACTCACTATTTTTTGGTTCCCTATCACTGATGAGGACACTTAGCAAACAGAATTTATCCTAGGGCAGAATCAGAGCATTTCTAGCCTCAGGACCCAGGCCTTCAATTTATCCACAGGAGCTGGTTGCTAATGTACAGAGCTCCTTAATGGTCAGAGTCTGCTGCCACAGTGTTAAAACTCCCATTGACAGCAGTAGCACACAATCAGGCATTCACAGGATGCTACATCAAGTTCACAGGTAAAATCTGATCCACAACTGTCATGAGTTAGCATAGCTCCTTTGGAAACAATGGAGCTATACTAATGGACAGCCTCTGAGACCTGGGCATTGCAAGCCCAATCCTATATATCTTATCTAGTCATTACTCAGGCAAACCTGCCATTGATTGGGCCTGGAAATTTAATGGTAGTACTGGAAAAAATTAGCTTTCTCCAGTCACATGGCATTTCCATATGCACTGTAGTTGTAGCCATGCTGGTCCCAGAATATTAGTGCTTGGAGTTTACAGTTGAACCTCTCCAGTCCAGCACCCTTAGGGCATGACTGGTGCCAATGAGAAAAGTTGCCGGACCACATGAGGTCAGTATTGTCTAGCAGCATTACGAACACTTCCACTGCTCACTGGGCTCTTACAAGATGTTTATGGGTAAATTAGCGCTAAATAACAGCACAGAACACTGAAAGCCATGACTGGTGGCTGTAGACAAACTTTGTGGAACTGTGGGAAACTTGGTCACACCCGTGATAAGTAGACTTCTGGCTCACTAAAATCATGCTGGACCATGGATGTTGCCGCACTGCAGGGGTTGCTGGACAAGAGAGTGTCAGACTAAAGAGTTTCAAACTCTACTGGAATCCTTTCTGTGTTGGTAAATCCACAGGAATAAGACAACTGCTTATCTCCAGCCTAGTTCTTCCTCAGGGGGAGCCTCTCTCCCCAAATCTATCTATCTATCTAGGAGGTGGTAAAGCCTACAGGGGTTTGGTCACATGTGCAGCCCTGCCCCCTGCATCCTCTCTCATCATCTTGGGCTTGCCCCATCTCCACCCTCTACCCCAATGCAAACTTTGGACTCACAGAGAGGCCTCTGAGGAGACGATGCAGTTGGGAGCAGCTACAGCCACGCTCCCACACAGAGGGAAGAGGGATCCATGTCTGGAGGCATCACCACCAGATGTAGTTCAGTGCTGGGGGAAACTGGACCTGTGTCCTTACTCCAGCAGCTCATTCAGTGCCATTGTGGCCTGAGTAAAGACATTGGGATTTAGCCTTTGTTAGCTGTGCCTGGATTTCATCTCCTTTCTATACAAAGTGCCACTTGGAGCTCTAGGCAGGGATGTTAGAAGAGCTGCTGGTGCTCTGCACCACTCTAGATCCAAGATTGCTCCTGGAGGACTTGACGTTTGAAGGCAATGGAGGGTGGGCGACTAGCATGGGGCTGATAGCATTTTCCCACGGCCAAAGATGTCCAAAAGAGCATAGGTCAGCAGTCCTTGTGAAAATCACACACCTGTGCCCTCTGCCCCTGAGCTTAAAGAAAAGGAATGGTTGGAGGAAAAAAAAAAACCAGTGTGGAAGATAATGATGGGTGTGGGACTTGCCTGCAGTTATCCACAGCCTAAAAATTACTACTGGCCAATGACTGAAAAAACTGAAGATGAGAAAATTTGTTGGAGGAGTATAAACCTGCTCAGCTGCTGTGGCTTTTGGAAACCATCCCTAGGACAGACCCTTGCAAGTTTTACTATCCACTTCAAGAAGTGACTCATTGAATTAGCGGCCTGGAATGCTAGGCTTATTGTACCACTGCAATTCCATGGCACATCTGTTCATTAAGGATCCGCTCATTCCCATACCCTTACTCTCACTGAGGGCTTGCCTGGACTTACCGGAAGATCGACATGCTGGCAGTTGACCTTCCAGAGTTTGATTTTGCGTGTCTGATGAAGAAGGCAAAAATCAACCTCTGGGCTCAGCCATTGACCTCCATACTCCACGCTATTGCGTGGAGTAAGGGACACCGACACAAGGCTATCAAGGCTTGGTCTTCACTAGGGAAATAAGTCAATTCTGATACATTGATTCTTGTTATGCAAATGCCATAGCTAGAATTGCATATCTGAAATTGACTTATTTCCCTAGTATAGACAAGCCCTGAGTATTTTCTGTTGGCCTCACAATATATTTCTCAGCTGGTGTAAATCAGTGCTGGTTGATTGACATCAATGATACTTCACTGACATACATCAGCTTCAGATCTGGTTCATTTAAATCAGAATAGATCAGGAGCCATTCCACAGGGCTCAAACTGATGTAAATTATCACAAAATTGAATCCATTTTTATCTAATAAAAGCACAAGATGGAATTTAGCTGGAAAAAAGTACTGGCAACCTGATGCCCAGTGACAGAAGTTCTGACTGGTGATTCAACACCTATCCTGTACGACTGTGCAGTAGCAGTTGTCAGGTCTATAATTAGTTATGGCTGAAGAACAGGGCATTTCTTCGGGCAACCTGAATTGCTAAAAGGAATTGATTTGCTGAGGGGCAAAACTATTAGCAGGTCATTTAGCCTGCACCAAACTAAACATCCTCCTTATCCTACACCTCCCCATGCCCCATCTGCAATTGCTAGTGGCAAAGCTGCAGGGATGACCCTAAAGCTCCATCCATTCCTTATCTCCAATGAGGAAGCTGCCACAAGGCCCAGCTCTTTAAAGGGGGCCCCCCCACTTGGAGGGAGCTTCCACCACTCCTGTGTTAAAACAACAAAGCAGTCAAGTAGCACTTTAAAGACTAACAACACAATTTATTAGTAATAGAGAGGGAGCCGTGCTAATCTATACACTATCAAAACCAAAAGCAGTCAAGCTGCACTTTAAAGACTAGCAAAATAGTTTATTAGGTGAGCTTTCATGGGACAGACCCACTTCTTCAGGCCATAGCCAGACCAGAACAGACTCAATATTTAAGGCACAGAGAACGAAAAACAGTAAGCAAGGAGGACAAATCAGAAAAAAATGATCAAGGTGAGCAAATCAGAGAGTGGAGAGGTAGTGGGGGAGGTCAAGAATTAGATTAAGCCACGTATGCAGACGAGCCCCGACAGTGACTCAGAAAGTTCCCATCCCAGTTTAAACCACGTGTTTATGTGCCGAATTTGAATACAAAAGCCAGCTCGGCTGTTTCTCTTTGAAGAACAGTGCGAAAGTTTTTTTCAGTAACACACATACCTTCCCCCCGACCCCTCCACTCTCTGATTTGCTCACCTTGATCATTTTTTTCTGATTTGTCCTCCTTGATTACTGTTTTTGGTTCTCTGTGCCTTAAATATTGAGTCTGTTCTGGTATGGCTATGGTCTGAAGAAGTGGGTCTGTCCCACGAAAGCTCACCTAATAAATTATTTTGTTAGTCTTTAGAGTTCTACTTGACTGCTTTGTTGTTTTGATAGTATATAGACTAGCACAGCTTTCTTTCTGTTACCACTTCTGTGTTGTGTCTAACACAACAGGGTCCTAATCTTGGGTGGGCTCTACTGTGCCACAAATAACACTAATTTTAATGCTAAGTAATGGTCCAGGGATTAGAAACACATCCCATTACAGAAGGTACAGTTTGAGATGACCAATCACAGACAGAAAATATTAGCTGCATCCCATTTTGGAAAGCTTTATGGAGGCATCTGGAATTTCAAATGTACCTGCCAGATACAAAAGTAGGAAGCTGTTTAAGCACCAGAACAATACACCCACTCCAACAGTAGCAGGAATGAAAGGGTGATCTTTAAACCAGGTGGAAGTTGTAAAACACTGGCATACAAGAAGTCTGGTATGCCAAATATGAAAAGCACCTCAGCAAAGAGTTTCACTGGGGTGAAGGCTCCTGCCAAGACAGACTTGGGAATGTACTTAAATAGATTAATCAGAAGAGACTTGCCAGAAACAGTAAAAGAAAACAAAGTACTAACGGTATTAGCTGTCTGCAGGATTTTCCTAGGGAAATAATAGTTTAGCTCATTGTCGGTAGATGAATAGACAGTCTCATGTTCACTCGTGACTGTCACATGGATCGGTGCAGAGCACCAGAGTGAGAGGTGCAAGGATTTTTGTGCTGCCAATAAAGCTGTGAGTGAGGGATATGAAAGAGAAAATCAGAGCGTGTTAAGGATCAGAAACAAGCATTGTTTTAATCCCTCTGTAGAGCATGGGCCTCATTTTCTCCTATTTTGTTAATTATTAATCATCATAGTGCCTAGAAGATCCAGCCTAGGACCAGGACCCCCATTGCGCTAGGCACTGTACAAAGGCAGAACAAAGATAGCCTTCTGGCCTGGAAGCCTTTTACATGCCCCCCTGCTGCGATATACATGATGGCAATTGGCCCTCTTGATCCTGCGAATGCTTCTGACCAGGCACAGGACTTGTCTACCCTTACAGAGGTGCAGCAATGCAGGGACCTCACTGTCCGATTCGGTACTGTGCAAACACTACTTGTGCTGGAGCAGCAGCGGATGCAGTCTCCCACCACTGGAGGAGTACTAAAGACCCCATACAGGGACAGCAACGAAGGGTCCTGTGGCACCTTATAGACTAACAGAAAAGTTTTGAGCATGAGCTTTCGTGAGCACAGACTCACTTCACCAGATGCTGGTCTTGGAAATCTGCAGGGCCAGGTATAAATAAGCCAGAGCAAGGCTGGGGATAACAAGGTTAGCTCAGTCAGCAAGGGTGAGGCTTACTACCAGCAGTTGATCTGGAGGTGTGGGACAGTCTATCCCTGAGTACTCCAGGTCCACTGGGAGGGTAGAGAGCCATCTGCTGCATCCAGAGCAGACCAGGCAAATGACTTCTTGTTGGAATAGCCGCTACTTGCGCTGACAGAAGAGCTTCTGCTGTCGGCGTGGAACTCCAGTGCCCTGTAAGGTGGCAGCTACTTTAAAAGGAGTAGCCCTCCTGTCGGCAGAGCACTATCTGCCCTTCTCCCAAGCACACCCTCATGGCCTTGGGACAGCCTTTCACCTCACTTTCCCTTCTTGGCTCCTTATATCCACTCTGCTTAGGCTTGTTTTGTCCTATAACCCCCCTTCTGCAGGGTCTAAGTCACTGACATAGAACAGAAACCAAAACTTGTTCCTTAGGCTTCTGTTCTCCAACAAACCCACTCTCACTCCACCCTGGCTGGAGTCTTTTCTTTCTTCTGCCCTGTCTGCTCTCTCTGTCCAAAGAGCTCAAAATACAACCTCTTGAGTTTACCTCTTACAGCAGAGCTCTGCAAATCCGTGGCTGTCCCCTTTACATTCATGGATGTGAATGGCTGCGCCTCATTTTTACAGCTTTGGCTGCAGATGCAAATTTTGTGTCTAGAACCGTGCAAATTTGCCAATATCCTTTTTACATCTGTGGGTATTCACGGCTGCAGATGTCGACTCAGATATCCATGGATAATTTTTGCAGTTGCAGCTACATATAGAAATTTTGTATCTGCAGGGCTCTGTTTATCAGAGCTCCTCCTGGGCCTTTTCTGCTTGCAGGTTCTGTCTCAGGCTTTTGGAGCCCACTTATTCTGAGCAGAGTCTGATCTCCCTGAGCACTTACCCTGCAGCTTCCTGCTGCTCCTGACTGGGGGAACCAGGGAAACCATTGCCAGGTGTGTCTCCTTGATCAGGGTTGGCTGGTCCCACACTTAAAGGACAAGCCACTTTGTTACACCTACCAGTGTGGACCCAGAAATGGAATGCTTATTTATTATTTAAAGTGCAGAATCCTATAGGAGCCACAGTCATGGCCTAGGACTCCATTGTGCCAGGTGCCATACAAAGATCGAATGAAAAGATGGCCTCTGCCCCAAACAGTTTAAAGTCTAATTAATTGCAGGACACTGAACAGGAGGGCAAAGAAATTGCAGGACGCTGGAGGAACCAGCTACCTAGAGATGAATGGCCCTCTCTGTTTTGCCGTGATTTATATTTCCACTTGCTCACTGTTATTTTTGGGCCGGAGATCATGGACAGAATGGCAGGTGTCTGCAAAGCTACTTGCCTCTTGGATGAAGATCTTTTATGTACAAGAAAGTATAACTGATAAGCACAGTGCTCACCCAGGCGTCTTTTAATCTGAGCTCCAGATCAATCACTGTGCATGAAATGTGCTTGCTCACTGCATTCACTGTCTCCTCCTTTGCCCCGGGCTCTTGTCGCTATGCTGTCATACTTGATGGCTGAAATCTGTTTGTGATGAAGGAGAAAATGCGAGGCAGATTGCTGAATCAAAAGGTGCAGCTTGTGCTGTCTAACCCTGCTGACCAGGGAGATTGATGGCAAAATACCATAAGTGAGCAGCCAGTGCAGAGGAACACAGCTCTGAAATGTAGCATACTCATAAATCAGCAACAGATGGGATGGGGATGAGGAGTGAAGTCATTGTGCCAGGAAAAGTGAACATTTCTGATATTCTCGCTACTCAAGCTTGGTTCCTTAAAGCCCATCAAATCAGCAGTAATTTTGATTGCTACCAAACTAGGGCCCAGTTCACCAGCGGCTTAAGCCTAACTTCAAACACTCTCTAGGCAGTCACTCGATAACAAGTAGGATGTCTTCATGTCACCCTCCTGTTTGTGAGTCCATTGATGGCTGACCAGCCCAATTCCGGAGCCACAGGCCTCATCACAGACGAGGCAGGTGTTGCTAGCTGTTGGAGGGGTGCAGGGCAGTTTTTTCCCACTCTTGTCTTCTCTGCCGCCTCTCCTCATGTGCACTGTGGCGGGACCTCTCAAATTGCGCCATCTTCCCACCTCATGGATAACTGCTGTCCACTGGGGACAGTCCTGGGCAAGGTTCTCCCATGTGTCAACACCGATGCTGCGCTTTCTCATGTGTGCCTTCAGCACATCCTTATATTGCTTCCTCTGGCCCCCAAGGCTCTTCCATCCTTCCCTCAACTAGGAAAACAGAATCTGTTTTGGGAGGTGCTGATCAGGCATTCAAACCATGTAACCAGTCCAAATGATAATGGCTTCAGTGCTGGTCATGTTTGACTCTTCCAGGGTAATAGTGCTCATGCACCTATCCTCACAAGAGATATTTAGTGTTCTCCTGAGGCAGCGTTGATGACATTGTTCAAGTGCCTTCAAACGATGCCTTTATGTTGTCCAGGTTCTTTAAACACTGAAGCCCATGAAGCTACCTCCATACTTCCAATTAGTCATGTGCTTAATTCACAGAATCACAGAATCACAGGGCTGGAAGGGACCTCAGGAGGTCATCTAGTCCAGCCCCCTGCTTCAAGCAGGATCAACCCCTACTAAGTCATCCCAGCCAGGACCTTGTCCAGCCAGGACTTAAAAACCTCAAGGGATGGAGAATCCACCACCTAGGCAATGCATTCCAATGCTTCACCACCCGCCTGGTGAAGTAGTTTTTCCTAATATCTAACCTACACCTTTCCCTCTTCAACTTCTGACCATTACTCCTTGTTCTGCCATCTGACACAACTGAGAACAGTTTCTCACCCTCCTTTTTAGAGCTCCCCTTCAGGAAGTTGAAGGCTGCTATTAA
Source organism: Carettochelys insculpta (assembly GCF_033958435.1). Classification (NCBI taxonomy): domain Eukaryota; kingdom Metazoa; phylum Chordata; order Testudines; family Carettochelyidae; genus Carettochelys; species Carettochelys insculpta. Next base: position 17,143,001 of record NC_134140.1, read on the forward strand.
ATCACCCCTCAGTCTTCTCTTCTGTAAACTAAACAAGCCCAAATCCCTCAGCCTATCCTCATAGGTCTTGTGCTCCAGAACCTTAATCATTTTTTTGCCCTTTGCTGAACCTGCTCCAGCAAATCCACATCCTTTTTATACTGGGGGTGACGCAAAACTGGACACAATATTCCAGATGTGGCCTCACCAGTGCCAAATAAAGAGGAATAACTACTTCTCTAGATCTGCTCGAAATGCTCCTCCTAATGCACCCCAGTATGCTGTTAGCTTTCTTGGCAACAAGGGCATGCTGTTTACTCATATCCAGCTTTTCATCCACCATAACCCCTAGGTCCCTTTCCATCGTACTGCTGCTGAGCCAGTTGGTCCCCAACCTGTAACAATGTTTGGGATTCTTCCGCTCCAGGTGCAGGACTCTACACTTCTCCTTATTGGACCGCATCAGATTTCTTTTGGCCCAGTCCTCCAATTTATCCAGGTCCCTCTGGATTCTCTCTCTACCCTCCAACGTATCTACCTCTCCCACTAGTTTTGTGTCATCTGCAAACTTGCTGAGGGTGCAACCCAGTCCCTCATCCAGCTCATTAATAAAGATGTTGAATAACACTGGCCCCAGAACCGAGCCTTGCAGTACTCCGCTTGAAACCGACCACCATCCAGATATTGAGCCATTGACCACTACCCGTTGGGCCCGAACATCAAGCCAGCTTTCTATCCATCTTATAGTCCAAGGATCCAATCCATATTTCGTTAACTTATGGACAAGAATGTTGTGGGAGACCACATCAAAAGCCTTGCTGAAGTCAAGGTATATCACATCCACTGACTTCCCCATGTACACAGAGCTTGTTACCTCGTCATAATTCACATGCTGAAGGTCCATAGTCGTATTCCACTGGCTGTTAGGTGGGACTTCTACTCTTACTGAGCTCAATGGCAACCTCTCAAGAAGTTCAATAGAAGGTCCAAGCTTTCTATAAGTGGCTCTCCAGCCCACTTGTCACAAGGAGCCATCCAGTGAGAGGGTATCACATCAGCTTGTTTTCTTCACACGGACAACATGCTAGTGAAATGCAGGAGTTTGCATGGGAGCTGGCACTGGACTGGTGAGTTGACTTAAATCCTTGTACTCCAAGGCTGTGTCTAGACTAGCCCCCAACTTTGGTAATTACAATGGTGGGAGATTACTAATGAAGTGCTGTGGTGCATATGCAGCACTTCATTAGGCTAAATCTCCCCCACAGCAACCTCTAAGTGCAAATTTTGAAGTGCCGGCTTGCGTGTAGCGGCGGGTCAAAATTTTGAGGCATACAGGGACTTGGAAGTAGCGGGGGCACTTGGAAGCACCCATGGCTACACGCAAGATGGCACTTCGAAGTTTCACACTTCAAAGTTTCACAATTCGAAGTTTCACACTTCAAATTTGCCGCGGGGGACATTTAACCTAATGAAGTGCTGCATACGCACCGCAGCACTTCATTAGTAATCTCCCGACACCCTAAGTACCATGCCCCCTTCGAGTTGTGGGCTAGTCTAGACACAGCCCAAGTGGAGCTTAGGTCATCTACAAATCTCCTTCACTTCATTCTGTCTGGGGACAAAACTTCTAGCTGACTACAGGAGTATACTAGTTGTTGTCCTTTGATCTCAGTAGATCTTCTCTATGTTGTCCTAGGTCTTCCTTTTTTGTGTTTTTCTTGTGGGTTCCATTTGAGAGCTTGACAGACTACGCTGGATGATGATTTTCTGAGAGTGTGGCCTAGCCATCCCCACTTTCTTTTCTTGATTTGAACATTGAGTAGTTCTGGACTGGTACCTCTATGTAAATCAATGGTATACTCGCACTTGAATACTGTGTGCAGATGTGGTCACCTCATCTCAAAAAAAGATCTTGTCTGTGAAAAAAGTTGAGACAAGGGCAACAAAAATGATAAAGGGTATGGAACAGTTGCCATATGAGATGAGATTAATAAGACTGGGACTTTTCAGCTAGGAAAAGTGTTGACTAAGGGGGGATATGACAATGGTCTATAACATCATGATTGGCGTGTAAAAAGTGAATACAGAAGAGTTATTTACTCCTTCCAATAACACAAGAAATAAGAGTCACCCAATGAAATGAATAGGCAGCAGGCTTCAACAAACAAAAGGACATACTTCTGCATACAACACACGGTCAACTTGTGGAGCTTCTTGCCAGAGGATGTTGTGAAGTCCAAGAGCTGGATAAATTCCTGGAGGATAGGCCCACTAAAAGCAATTGGTCATGATGCGCAGGAACGGTGTCCCTAGCCTCTGTCAGAAGATGGGAATGAGTGACAGGAGTCAGATCACTTGATTTCCTGTTCTGTTCATTCCCTCTGGGGCGCTTGTCTTTGGCCACTGTCAGAAGACAGAAGACTGGGCTAGATGGACCTTTGGCCTCATTCAAGATGGCTGTTTTTATGTGCCTCTTCCTTGTTCATGATGGAAGGAGAGCACCTTACAGACAGCTCCAAGGGCACTTACAGGCTTCTTCTAACCACATCACCAACGTCAAGGCATTACCTTGGTGGCCTATTGTGCAAAAGGCTGCACTATCTTGTCCCACAATTGGTGAATTTTAGGTCCCTTTAGAGCTCAGTGGATTGTTCTACCAGTGATCCTTTTTCTTTGCTAGGCTGGACAGAACGTGGCCTAGTCAAGTGAGCATGGGCATGTGACCTGTGGCTTTTCAGGTCTAACACCACAGCTCACTCTAGTGCCTCAGCTTCTGTGTCTCAGGCCTTGGCTACACTCATGGGCATCCCAGATTCAGTGGGTTGTAGTTGCATTGGGGCTGAATCCTCATGCAGGAAAGGAAAAAAAAAACCCTCCGGTTTGCTTTAATGGGGATTCACTAGTGCATGAAATTGGAGCTAGTCCTGAGCATCAACAAAACTGCAGTTTTCTCTATGTTAAAACTGGAGTGATACTTACCTCCCCACAGCACTGTAGAGGGTTATTTAGCAAATCTTCATGCAACATTTTGAAGATGTAAAGCCCTACATTAGGGCTAAGCATTTATTGGAAGGATTCATTCTTTCAATTCCATACTTGCACACGGACACTTAGTTACATAGACAATGCTTTATCAAAGTGCAGTGTATGCACTAAACAGTCGGACAGAAAACAGAATCCATTTACCGTAACTCTCGAGCAGTGCTTTTTTTGTGCCAGTACTTGCCAGTACTGAGTACTGGCACTTCAGCAGCCCCAGCCATGGGATTGGCTGGGGTGGGGAGCCGGCTGATTACTGGCTCCTTTTTTGTTTTTTCTTTTAAACTAAAAACCACTGCTCATATGTATGTCTAAATATCCACTAGTGGGGAGATTGGCCGGCTATGCTTTCCCCTGTGCCTGTTATAAGAGGAAGCATTTGCAAGCACGTGACTCCGTGTAATGAGACAGGAGGGATGCTCGTAACAAATAGCAGTGCAAATGAAAAGAACGTGACTTAACATGGAACTCACAGGATTGGTGGCCTTACTTTCTTGAGGCTCTGGTCTCTCAAAAAGATGAAAGTCCAACCCTAGTGAAGGCGGAAAGGAGGTATGCTGTGGCAGGTAATATGGGAGGAGGAAATCAGAAGGAACATGGAATCTGAGAAGAAAATATCCATAGATATAGAAACAAATGAGTAATGGTTGAAGTATAATTGAACCAGGAAATCTGTCAGAACTGGTGTGTCTATTGGGATAAAGGGGACAGTAAAGGAGGATAAGGACATTGCAGAGGTGTTAAAGATTTCTTTCAGCTCGTTCCTCTGAGGATATTGGGGATATGGCTACTCTTTTCAGATAACAAAGATGAGATGCCGTCCAAAATTAAGGTGTTAGAGGAGAGGATGACTCAAACTGATAAAATAAGAGCAACAAGTCAAGGGATCAGATAGTATGCACCCTAGAATCCACACAGCACTTTAGAATGAAGTGGCAAAGTGGTTAATAAAAACATGCGTTCTTTTATTGACATCAGTTACACTACCAGGGCAACATGATGTTTTTAAAATCAGCAGTAGGGTGATTGGCTAGTGACAGGCTGGTAAGTTCTAATTTGTACATACCATGTGCACCGGTTTGCAAAGAAGCCTTACAGTACCAGTCAGAGCCACAGCATTCTCTATCTGCTCCAAAAGCTTCCTCCTTTGATTTAGTTGTTCAATGTTTTGGCTGCATGGAGATCAGATATTCACTTTTGAGACAGATGACTTTAAAACAAGAGCCAAGCAAATCTGCACCATCTCACTGCTTCAGTCTCTTTGGCTTCAGGGACGTTCATAGCTGTTTCTAGTTTTACCACATTTCTGAAGGAGCCAATGTCTACAGCTTTCAGGATTATGTGAAGGATAAAATACAAGAGGTGAGGAGATGGGGAGTTTGGATTGAATAAGCAAAGTGAACCCTTGGCTTGATTCTTCTGTTAGGCATCTATTGCCAAAACAGATGAATATTGTTATTGCATGAATTAGAAATACAGCAAATCCTTGAAACAACATGTCTGTTTCTGTTGATTTACTTAATATCTTCTCAGCTGCTGACAGCCTGGTACAAGAAGACTATGTGTTTTTTGTAATGGGTGAATGCTGCATATATGTACAGCTCTAAGCCAGTTAAAAAATTGCTACAAAACCTTCCCTGACATGCAGCAACTTGCATTCAGGCAGCACAATGGTAGTTCTTGTCTCAGTTAAAATAACTGAATGTCATTGTGATACAGGGTGCTTTTTTTTTTTTTTGGGCTAAGCACATTCTACTGCAATGTTTTTATGGATTGTCGGAAGCCCACAGCCTAGAAGATTCTACGGTGAGGGTCAGACGGGCACTTCATTCGAGTCAGGAGATGAAGTGGTGAGAAATGATTCAGAGGATTAGCTCCTGCTCTGAACAGGTATGCTGGACCAGCCAAAAGCTCGCTAGATCAGAAATAATATGCACTAGTACCTTCGCTTTCTTTTGTGTTGTCTCACTGGGATTTCATAATTCAAGAATTCCAAGTTCACAAAGGCGAGTGAAATGTCAAATGCTTACATTTCCTTGCCAGCCACTCATAGGAGAATAAAATAATGCAAACCATCAAAATGTCACTAACACCTATTAATGTGCAATGGGCAAATTCTGACCCTAAATTTGAACTGATCAACCCAGTGCTCTGGGAGTGTCCCCACCCCACAGGGTCCCACAGCTCCATCCATAGCACGCCCAGAACATCTACATTGCAATTCCAAAGCCCTGCAAACCTGGCTCAGCTGACCTGAGACTGCCCTGGGTGCTGAACTGCTGTATAGACACACCCTAAGGAAGCCTGATCCCAAGCAATTTCCAGTACAGTTTTGCACTCAAGGGCTACAGTTACACTAGGAGCATCTATTGAGATGTTTGTGTTGGAAGAGATTTTCCGACAAAACACCTGTCGACAGAGTGCGGCCATAAACTAAAGAAGATTGAAAGAGTGATCCACTGTGTTGACAAAGCGGCCAGACTGCCCGGCTGCCCGCTCAACAAAACAGCCAACTGGAAGCACAGCAGATAGGACTGCCCAGTGTTCTGGAAGCCCTGTCTATTGACAGAAGGCCCCCACAGTGCATCCATGCAGCTTTTTTGTTGACAGAATCTGTCAACAAAGGTGCTCTTCCTCATCTGGGAGAGGCAGAGGGTTGTTGATGGAACTGCAGAGTTTTGCCGACAGACTGTGGACAAAATGTGCTTTGTGTGTGGATGTGCGGCGAGCTGTTGCCCAAGCTCCGGTTTTGTTGAAAAGCTCGCTAGTGTACCCGCAGCCAAGGTGTTTGAATAATTTGGGGAAGCAGAATTCAGAATCCACACTCTATCTAGGTTTTACTACACTGACACATTGACTATGGGTAAAATCCTAATTCCATTGTCATCAGTGGGAGTTTTGCCATTGACAACACTGTGGCCAGGATTTTAACTCTCCATGTCCACTCTAAATTGTGTATGTTGTACAAAGCATCTCAAAACCTTACTAGTTAAGAGTAGTGCAAGAAGGGCTTCCATCAGTCAGAAATTTCCCCAGATTTGTCATGTATTAGCTTGGGTCTAACTGTGCTGCAGGGAAACAGAGCAACTCATTAATATTATTATTGCCTTAAACTGCTGGGGCAACAGCAGTGTGCCAGGGATGTTTCAGCCTTGGTCCCCACTCTAGCTAGGTGAGCAAACAGTTTAGGAGGACAGACAGGTGAAGTAGGGGAGGCAAGAGATACATTATTCAAGCATTCTTGATTAGTTACCAATAGACCTAGTAGAAAAATTATGGAGAATATGTTATTTTTTGCTAAAAACAAACAAACAAAAAGATATCTTCTGAAATCAAAACATTGTGCAGGAACATATCCAGTCTGATTAATTTGCATTCTGAAAAATAATTGCAACGAAGAGTTCTGGTACGGTTAAAATGTTCTCTTCCAATATTTTCAGAATGCGAGTATTTTAATTTTTAAGTGGCTTTCTATTTCAAAATTCTATTTCACCTTACATTATAAATGATAATAGACATGTGAAAAAACCAGAATCTTAATGAATGAGTTGAAATGACTTTTTTTAAAAAATATTGTTTTTCCAGCTTTTTCTCAGTTTGACGTTTCGACCCCATATGGAACAAAAACAAAAATTGAAATCACTGAATATGCCCCCTCGCAACTCCATGTGAAGTATGCTTTGTTTGTCAACCTAAATTGGTTGCTTTTGATTCCTCACACTATTATTCTGGTTTTATGCTACTCTCACTCCTTTGGACCATACTCTCAACTGCTGTAAATGGCTATATCCATACACTTCAGTAGAGCTAAGTTGGTTTACTCCATCTGAGAAGCAGGGCCCATTGTCTTCAAGGAAATATTACTAGTGTAATACTGGAGCAAGGAAGGGGTGAGTCAGAGTCACTAAATTCTCCTTTACCACTTTCCCTCTGTCATTCAATGTCTTCTAGTCCCTCCCCATCTTAAATCAACAGTCCTCAGTCTTGGTTCCAGTGCTTGACCTGTCACAGATCTGACCCTGCCACTTATTTTGGCACAACCCCCACTGAAATTAGGTTGTGCGGGAGCAGTATAGCTGCAGTATCTTTCATATGAGGCCTATAGGCATTGATCTTCACAGTTACCGCTGCACTCGCCATCAGAGCAGGTAGGAGTGGGTGAGAGTTCACCCCAGAGCCCTAGAACAAATCCAGTTTGCCTAACTGGGTCATAGTTCCTAAATTTATTTGGAATTCCCACAAGCTCATCTGGGGATGGTCAAATCCAAGGTTTTAGTTCAGCCCACAAAAGAAACAAGGGTAGTTGCAGCAGACCCAGTTCCAGAGACTGAGCCACCCCAAAATTCGAAGATCCAGTGTTGGGTTATGCCCTTTGCTAGATTACACACTGTCTTCCTCAGTTTCCACTTCCGTTTCAGTTGGATACAGACTTCTTCACTTTCTGTCCTACGATTTCAGTAATTTTGTTATGCTCTCTTGTACCTGCCATGCCCCACTCCAGAAGTGGCTGCCTTTTAGAGGCTGGGGAAATAAGACTCTATATGTAAAACAGTAAAGTTACTGGATTCCTTTAGGATAACAGGGGCTACAGAAATATACGTGATTATTTATTATCTGATCCTAAAAAATATAGCACAGTGTGCATGTATTCTGTACATAAATTATCCATTGTGTTCTTCACTGCCGCTTTTTAAGACACTTATTCAGTGCCCATCTGCCACTTGTTGATAAAAAAACTTGTTGGGTCTAGGTCTGAAATCACAAAATTTCAAGGCTAGTGGTGTGTGCCTGCATCTTCATACAATTCCCTGTTCATCACAGACTTCAGATGGCTTTACTTTGGTCTTGTATTTATTTCACTAACACAAATAAAACCTATTTTGTACTCTTTTAAGTGCACTAAATATTAATGAAGAGTAAAGGCAACAAACTGAGCTAAATAAAGGAGCACAGAGAGTGTAAGGAAATACGTCTTGCTGATTTGCCAGGATTCCTGTGTGTTTTCTTATTGAAGCTCTGTTTATTTGAACTTAAGACCAACACACCAATTCTGGTGGAACTGAAGACTTGATAGTCACTCAAGGCAAATTTTTCCAGGTGGCTCATAATTCTTGAAACAGCTGTCACAGACCTCAGGGCTCAAAAATGCTGATTAGTCCAAACCTGGCCAATACAGGATTGTTCCTAACAATAGATTTTACAGCTCTTTGGGGGCAGGGACAATCTTTTCTCATATGTTTGTACATTTGGGTCTCGGTCCTGATCTGGGCCCTTTAGCTCCAATACTAACAATAACAATCATACAGCTAGAATTTTAACTATAGCATGGCACCCTCTTTTTGTTTGTGATGGTACAATGCCTAGGACAGTGAGGTCATGGTCTGCGACTGGGGCTGCCTGGCATGACAGCACAAGAAGTAAGGGGTAGGGTGTAGTATGGATCCATCCCATGATACTGAGTGACCCAGTTATCTCTGTGGTGACCACTTTACCACAGGAAGCCTCTATCTTTCCATCCATTATAGCACATAGAATGCATTACAAAAATTAAGTCCTCTGATGGACAACAGAACTGTATTCACCAAGAATAATACCCTCTAGCACACCCACAAGTCAATGGTTTGATATAGGAAGTGCTGGGTGTGATTCTGCGGTCTCTGTTATGCAGAAGGTCAGACTGGATGAATTTAAAGGTGCATCTGGACCTTAAGACTATGAATAGATAGTCACAAAACACTGATTAGATGTTGGATATGGTTTCAAACTCCATGCTCTGCTACTGACGCTCATGAGACCTTGGGCAGGTCACTTAGCCTTTCTGTGACTCTGTTTTCCTTCTGTGCAATGGGGATAACACCAGTTCTCTGGGACACAGGAATGTTGTGAGGCTAAATACACCAAAGACTGTGAAGCACGCAGACATTAGGGTAATGAGACCTATATAAAATCCTAAAATGAGCAGATCAGCTTTGGGTCATCACACAGTAATTTATTTTTATGTCTTTCTTATTCTCCAAGATGTGTCTCTTTTGCATCATGGCTCCCACTCCAGCAACACACTGATACATGTACATAACTGTAAGCGCACAACTATTCCTGCTGAGGTGCAATGAATACTAAAGAAGCTTCAAGTTCCTCCACTGCTCTCTGCCAACAGAGTACAACTGAGTCCTTTAGGGCTTGAGCAGGTTAAGCAAGTGCCAAAACTCCCATTGATTTCCGTGGTGGAGGAGGAATTTGCCCATAGCCTACACAACTGTACCATTTAAAATCCCAATGCAGTATAACGCTGCTGCCTAAAGGCCATAGGTGACTGACTCAGGGGTAGTCCTCAGGAGGTGCACTGCTCCCTTATGCTCCTGCAAATATTTAAATGCTAAACAGGGCACCTCCACATCCTCCCTTCCTGCCCCTCTGGGTGGCCCTCCCTGCCTCCCCGCCCTCCGCAAGCACCAGCTGCCCATGCTAACATTCTAATCCTTCAGGCAAGAAGCTTTGTGCACCAAAATTGTTAAGGGTGTTGAATCCAGCTGGAGCTGCGAGCCTGTGAGTCAGAGGCACTAATCGTTTGGATCCATCTTCTTCTCATTGTTTTTGTGGATACAGACTAACACAGCCTCCCCTCTGATACTAGATAATATTGACTTCCTGTAATCCGGCAAACTCTCTTGGTCAGGTCCCAAGGTGCTGGGCGAGAAAAATTCAACCTGTACTGCCTTTCTGGGTACCCAGAGTAGTGTATGTATGGCTGGGAACAACAACAATTCTGAGAAAAATAAGAGAGAGATAGCCGTGCTAGTCTCTATTTATATATAACAATTCTGAGATGTAGTGCCAAAATTTGATCTTTTGACCTCTACATAAAGTCCACATGCTGGTGATACTTTTTGAAATCTCCGATAGTCCCACTTACAACAGCTTCATTAATAAATAATTTAATATGAAGAGTTTTACCATTTAGGTGGTGGCTGGTAGCATTAGCTGATCTTCTGTTAATCCACAGCAGCATGGCTTTTAGCATGCTCCCAGTTGCATGGGGGACAAAGGGCAGAGCTGAGCTCCTGCCTGACAAGTCGCTCTTGGCACCCGTGCTGAGGTATGCTGACTCCTGATATGGGGCATATTTGGCATAGATTTATTGACTTTTTACTGTCCCACAGTTATTTTATCCCCCCCCTCAACTATATTGATTTTAATAAAAATGCCACAAGCCATCACATAACCCTCAAATGCAAACCAGGCCTGGCCCATTCAGTTAATTCCTCTTGCTCTCCAACAGACAGCAGCAGGGAACTCCATTGCCCAGGGAGCCCTGCCCACTCCCACTTTTTAAGCAGCACTGGGCTCTTCTTCTTTCCTCCCCAAAAGCTGACAATAGTGAACCCTCTTATCTCTAATGTTTCAAGTCACAGAACTTACACAAGCAAGCCATCCAAACCAAAGCAGAAAACTCCCAGAGATCCCAGGGAGACTATTTCAGAGTCTTAACAGACCTCCCTATTTCTACTGCTAATCACCTAATATTATCTATTGCTCGATTTCTTTTCTGCAATTATCTACCCCTTGGTTCACTCTGGGTGATTCAAAATATATGCAGACCCATTCACTGGATGATTTTTTTGAATTTCTCTGGATGCAGAGATTTGAGTCTCTAGAATTAAGAGCAGCCTGAGAAATATACAAGGAAAGACAAATATTGCAACTGGAGAACTATATAGAGCTCTTACCCCATGCTGGGGCTTGTCTCAGAGCCTCCATGCAACCTAAGGGTTCTTATGGGAATTTTTCAAATGTTATGAGTTCATGGGCCCTAGCTCTTGGGTGGGTGAGTGTGAAGTACATGGGGCTAGGCACTGGTGGAATTTAGATATTGGCCTAGATAGATGTCTGCTTTGATCCAGTTTGATAGTTCCTAAGATTTGTGCTAAATTAACTAAAATATAGTGACAGTTTGTTTTTTTCTGTATGAATTCTGACCACCTCATTGCTTCACGTGCTCCTGGATGTTACATTCTGCTTGGCATTAATTGCTTGTTTCCCATGTGGATGTTTCTATTTTCCGTGCTCCTAATCTGCGGCTTGGAGGGTGCAGTCAAAAGGTTTGGAAATTGACATCCCTTTGCAGATGGCCTGTCTGTAGCAAAGTCACTTTTTTTGCAGTCTTTATGCTCAGTGACAGACACTGCTCACTGGACCATTGTGATTCTAATCTGTTTTATACCATGTGAGGAGCAATGTACTTTAAAAACAATATCCTATTCTCTGGCTAGGGGAGCCACCTGAATTTAGGCTTGTCCTTACCACCCACTAAGGACAGGCTTGACAGTTTAGTTGAAAAAAACCTTGCATTTATCACAGTGGTAATGTCCTTTATTGTTTCCATATTGTGCCTATTTCCATAGAAACCATCTGTTTATTGAGGTTTTTATTAGTCTTCTTGTTGCAGGCTTCAGGAAATGCCACGTTGCCAGGTGCCCTCTATATTTGCTACACAGTGCTGCAACAGCTACAGAAGCAGGTGCACTCTGTGGCATAATGATAGCTTTATGCCAGTCCATTGCAGCCATGGCTCATTCAGACTCTTGGATGTATTACTTTAGCTCGGCTCCATTGGAGACATGGGGACTTCATCTGAAGGGCCAAAGGCAGCTGAGATCTTGTTTTAATTTATGCTAACCTTAGAGCTGCTAGTAATTACATGCATGTTCCCACACGAGGGTGGGTTTATGCAAACAACCATGGCCCTGAGACTCCTTCATGCAGCAGTGTTAGAATTCATTGTGTTCTTAGAGGGATATCTCAGACACATTGGGCATATCAGACTACCCACTATTGTACTTCTTGCTGCTTTGCAGAGCATCATACCAGAAGTAGTAAGATGCAACGCTTACAACTACTGCACCACTTGTGTGCAATTTTGCTGACACCTCATCAGCCAAAATAATAAATTAGGGGCATTGTATTTTAAAACATGATTTTGCGGTTCAGAAAAAGACGTCCAATGGGCAGCCCTGCAGATGAATTGTTTCCATGTCTCCACAGAACATGTGGAGTGCAAGTATACACAACATAAGCTTTCCACTGCACCCCACCCTTGTGTCTCAACCCCAATCCTGCCTCCTCCTAATCTAAGGCTACATCTACACTATGAGATAAATTTGAATTTAAGGCAATTAGCTTGATATTACCATGTGACTGTCTTCACTTAAAATACCCTTAGCTTGATTTAGGGAGCAATAATATCGAGCTTACAATATCATCGTTACCTTATGGCTGCAGCATCAAGCTCGAATTCAAAAGTTTAATTAAAGACTAGTGGGAAAGCACCACATCTTAAAATCAAATTTATTAGCCTCCAGAGGTGTCCCGTATATACCCGCCAAATGCTCCTCAGTGCTCCGCTCTGGCTGCTGCTCTCCAGGTGTGCTGGAATTAGGTAACAGGAAGACCGTGAATTTCAAATTGTAACCAGGAAGCCTGTGGCTGTCAGATCTTGTTTTCAGGAGAGCCTGAGAAATGTCTTTCTTTCTTTGCTATTAGCACTGTGAGTGTATCTATTCATTACAAATAGCCCCTGCAGGGAGTTTGTGGTTCTGTCTTTATACTTTTTTTTTTTCTGCACTGCCTGGCACCAGCCACTTCCCTGCCACACCACAAGGCTGTTGTGGGCATTGTGCTTGCATACTCCCCCCATGCCCCTAGCATGGGACCACTGGGGCCTGCTGCTGCCAGGAGGAAGTCTTCTTTGACGGCTAAGATAGTCAGGTAGACTACTTCAACTACTTAAACATTTCAGCCAGCTCTTCAGCCACAGACCACAGCACCCCACCACATCCTGCCAAAATATTTTCAGGAGCTTGCTGTCCATTACAGACACCTGCTAGTTTGATATTATGTTATAAAATCTTTTCCCTAACATTTCCTATCTGTCTTCATGCTTTGACCACTCCAAAAAACATGTGGGGGAGGGCAAGTTGAGATTCCTGTTTCTTTTATTAGCTCAGTGCTTTCTGTGGGCTACACAGAAAGCACAGTAAGGACCTGTCAGACACCCACTACGCATGCAACAGATGCAGCAAGGACTGTCGCTCTCGTGTGGGTCTTCACAGTCACAGTTGATGCTGCAAATGATGATCCCAAATGGAACTATGAAGGGCGCAATCCATAGTCTACGTAGACTGAAGGATGCCTACTTATTAGCTCAGTGTATGATATTTCACTGCAATTCCCTGTGTTGGCAAAATCAAAAATCTTTTTCCTAGACTTTTCTATCCTCTTCCTTCTAACTTTGAGAATATAGTCTGTCTCTATTATTTTCAGTAATCAGATGCAGTCACAGGAGGGGCGGTGGCACTCAGTGGATGGCCAGTTGAGAACACAGCCTGTACGCAGATGCACTGTAGTACACCAGAAAGCCAAAGACCTTCACCTCAGCAACACTCTTTTTTTCAAAAACTGTCCTATCTTCTCTTTCTTCAGGCTTCTCAGGGTCTCTGTATTACTTTCAGGGATTGGCTGCAATCTTGGGAAGGGGAACACTCAGTGGATGTCCAGCTGAGAATTCAGCTACACAAGAAAGATTTCTGTAGGTTTTTGCCATCTCTGTGGATGCCCTACTTTTCCTCCCTTCCAACGGGAAAAATGGATGTCTGTTAACACAGGAGGGGAATGAGAAGAATGCAGTGTGGTCAGAAGACATCCAGGGAGCACACCCTGAATGCTACAGGAATGAGGATAGGTTCCCACAAAGCACTGCTGCAACAGTCGATGTTTGCCAACTGAGCATGGCAGCAATAAGTTGACTTTGTGAGTAGCATGTGGAGAGGTGAGGGTAGTCAACATCAAATTTATAAATTCCACAATTACATAATCAACATTTAGAAATTTGAGTTTATCTCATCATGTAGATGCAGCTTAAGAGTGAAAGCTTTGGTCAAATACCGGCCTATTCATTCCCTGGCGTTGCCACAAAGAAAACCCACCATGGTTGGTGGCTGTGTTAGTGATTTTGTGATCTCGATATCTGCCTGCTCTGATCTAGACTGTGACTAAACACTCACTTCATCTAGGCCACTCAGTAACCCCTACTTCCCACACCTGTGGCAATATATGTGAAACCCCAAAGCCTGTCATGGAGTGGAACATCCCTCCCAACAAGCACAAATACAGGCCAGATGACAGCCACAGCCTCATGGTTTCTTCAACCCATCAGCATTTTCTTCCCCTCATTTGTCACACTGAGTATAGCATTTCCACAGGCAAACTCACACCAGATTGCCCAGTAAAGGCCTCCTTTCGTTTAGCCTTGGGTCACTAAGGTAAGCAGTGAGTTCATGCTATGGGAGGCTGTCTGTGCTCTACGGCTCATATTAATCCAGTGTGACACAGCTGGAATCTGTAAGGTCACCTAATGTGGCGGCAGGATAATAATTTCCTCCAGGAGCCAACTCTATCACTGTCAAGAACATCCTTCCACTCCCTGCATTGGTGCCAGTTATGCTAGAAATCTGAGCACTATTATCAGCTGCTCCCCAAACCTTCTGAAATACACTCAGAATAAACAGACATGTAATCCCCCATCCTCAGCACCACCTGTCTCAATTAGCCTGTTGCCATTAACCTGGTAGTAGCCTATTTGGTTAATTAATGTAACCTATCAGCCTGGGCACCAGGTTTGCAGAATTTTTGGTGGAGCTCAGAACACATCAAAGCCCCACTCCCACTCCACACCTGCCTTGTAGGCCAATACATGCATTTTAAAAATAATGGACAGGAAACAGTCAGAGTAGGTGTCTCTACATTCCATTCCCCTGTCGGAGGAAGAATGCAAATGAGGGAGATCAAAAATGCAGATAAAGTGCTGATTTACAAATCTAACACTTAATTTGCATAATCTCATGTGATCACGTTTCCAGAAAAGGCTTTTCTGAAAACAAAAACACCCGTGTAGCCAGGGCTCCTTCGGAAAAAAAAACTGTTTTTAAAAGAACGCCTCTCTCTGAAACAGAATTGGATTACGCAAATGAAGTGTGAGATTTGTAAAGTAGCACTTTATTTGCATTTTTGATCTCCCTCATTTGCATTCCTCCTCCAAAAGGGGAATGCAGTGTAGATGTAGTCGGTATGTCCACACAGACCCTGAGGAATGGTGGTCTAGGGTGGATTTAAAGGGCCTGTGACTCTGGCCATCACCACTGCCACAGTAATAGTAGCAGCAGCAGCTGCCAGGAGGCCAAAGCCCCTTTCAATTGCTGGACCCCAAGGCAATTGCTCCTTTTACCCTCCCTTGGTGGTGGGCCTGGATGGCAGTGGAGCACCCTGCCTTTGCTCAGCTGCCTGTCATTCTTACGGAGGGAGGGTCAGGTGTAGGTTGTGTGCTTTAGTTTTGATGCCAGGCATTGTTTTGCTCCCACCAGAGTGGCTGGAGCCTTTCAGTTCATATCTCCAAGGTTGACAGAGTGCCAGCAAATCTACAGAACAACTGAGCAAATGAGGGGAAGGAAAGTCTTGTGGTGAAAGCATCCTTCAGGAGGCAGGAGATCGAGGTGTTATCCCTGACCCTGCTGGCCTTGGGGAGCTCTTCACACTCTCAGCATCTGTTTCTCCATCTGCAAATCATGGGTAATTCTTACCAACCCCTGACTGTCTGCAGGGGACTTCACAACAGGAATTTCTCCAAACAAGGGAGCAAAGTCCAGCCTGGATTTACTTTTGAGTGTCACAGGTCTCAGCAAAGTCTACACGAGTGTCAGAAGTCATATGTTAAGGTTTTTGCTCAGGAACGCTCTCTCTGAAATGAAATAACACACCAGCTCCTGCTCAGCAGGAAATTCTTTTGTGTTACTCCTCCACTGAAGACAGAAAGGAAGGGTTGCCACCCCTTAATTTGTAAGGGAGATTGTTCAAAAGATTCAGGGTGACTCTGCATAGCACACAAAATGACACAAGCTCTCTTTACACAAGGAAGGATTCCCTCAGCCAGCATCTTTCTTGTGAAGCATTCCCATTATCAATCTAATGTCAGTTGAGAGTCCCTCACCCAGGACATGACTTTCTTGCCTAAACAGACATTAGCTACTCCCTGGTGCAGAGGAGGACATGGCAAACTACTATGATTTCATTCCATGGTAAACAAAAGACCACAAAGCTATTGAGTTTAACTGGCATAACTTAAGGCTTTGGTTGGTTGGCCTTGGAATTGTTTAGCATGAAAACGGATTCTTCCAACCCTTAGAGAGGGTCTGATTTATGCTATTGAGCTGAGCAGTATGGAAAATATTGCAGTTCAGTTATTCTGTGGTCAAGATGAACAGCAGACTCCATTTACTGACTGAGAATCTCACATCCCCTTTGAACCACTGTACTTATCACACTCTGTATCCGAGGCAGCATTTTGAACATCAGCAGAGAAAATGCGGCCTGTAATATCTATCACAAAACTTGACTGCCACCTGGCTTCTCTCTATCTCTGTCCTTCTGTATTTTTACAGAGCAGCAAATGCTCAATGCAGGGTGTGTGCTTTAGTCAGAAAAGGGTGTGTTTTGGGACACAACAGGAAGTATTTTCACAAGCTCCTGGTGGCCCTGTAAGTTGTAATTTCTCCCTGCCTCCACTATTACAGTGCTAATGCTGACAGTGTTGGAAATTCATGATGGTTTCTGTCCCCACAATGGGTGAAACACCTATGGTTTCCTCTCACTTACACTGGGGTAACTCCACTATATCTGATCCTAGCTCCATTGAAACTCAGGGCAGGTCTACATTAGACCTGAAAGTCAATCTTAGCTATGCAATTCCAGGTACAATTGTGTAGCTGGAAACAACTTATCTAAGATCAGTAACAGAGAGGAAGCCGTGCTAGTCTATACACTATCAAAACAAAAAGCAGTCAGGTAGCACTTTAAAGACTAGCAAAATAATTTAGTAGCTGAGCTTTCGTGGGACAGACCCACTTCTTCAGATCATAGCCAGACCAGAACAGACTCAATATTTAACGCACAGAGAACCAAAAACAGTAAGCAAGGAGGACAAATCAGAAAAAGATAATCAAGGTGAGCAAATCAGAGAGTGGAGGGGTGGGGGGGAAGGTCAAGAATTAGACTGAGCCAAGTATGCAGACGAGCCCCTATAGTGACTCAGAAAGTTTCCATCATTATTTAAACCAACTCATGTTGTATTAATGTGTTCTACTATACCTAGTGCATTAAGGCAACTTGAGTTGGTAGTTACCGATACAGATGCACTCCCTCTCAGGGGTGTCCTCCTTTTTGTTTTTTTTGAAAGGTCAGATATGGTAAACCTATGAGTATGCCAATGAAATAAATTCTTCCCTGGGCCATGTGGATGGGAAGGAACCTAAGGTGGGATAAACCTTCCAGGGACTACTTGTGGAGTTAGGTTCTACTCAAGAGCACAGGTGGCAAAATCTGGCCCTGAGACAGCCTGTTTACAGAGGGAGTGTAGACGCTCCTAACCACAGGTGTAATAGAGACACTGCACCCCATTCTTTAACATTCTAAAAGTGAGCGTGAAACTTGCCACTCGGCTTGTGTTTGCCGTCAATGCTTTGCTGATGAAGCTGTACCAGCACAGCTGTGCCAAGGGAGCCCCCTGGTGGAGATGCAGCATAAACCAGCAGAAGGAGTTCTGCTGCTGCCATCCTGAAATATATCAGAGGGGTAGCCGTGTTAGTCTGATCTTCAAGAACAACAAGAAGTCCTGTGGCACCTTCTAGACTAACAGATGTTTTGGAGCATAAGCTTCTGTGGGCAAAGACCTGCTTCATCAGATGTGAGTCATCTTCCTGAAAGATGTTAGTTATGTCAGCAGAACAGTTCCTCTCTTGGCATATTAGCTGCATCTACACAGAGGGTTTTACAGGCATAGCTATGTTGGTGATGGTGTGTGTGTGTGTGATTCCACACTCCTAGTTGACATAGCTATACTGGTATAACTTTGTAGTGTAGACTAAGCCTCAGACTGCAGGAAAAGCTGGTAAGTGAAGGTCTGTTCATTAGTACATAGGTACTGCATTATAGCTTCTCAGTTTGACTCCCAGAAGAAAGGACTGGAATGTAAGGGACTACAAGAAAAAAATGCAGCCTTATAACTGGTGTTGGGTATTTACTCAGATAACTCCCGCCTTTCTTCATTTACGAAGATTTGAGAGACCTTGATTTTATTTCTAGCTCTCCCAAGCCCTGTCTTCAGTAATGCATTGCACTATTACAGATCATGTTGGTTTGGATGAACTATTAGAACTTGTAATTGTGTATTGTTTTCCTTCTGGTTAATCTGAACCTGATCAGCCTGTTCACACACAGCACTTCCTCCATCTTTTGCAACAGCTCTGCACTGGAAGTAACTATTTCACCATTCCCTAAGGCAGGAGCTGGAGCAGCAGTCAATTAGTGCTGTACCAAAAAGTCACTTTAAATGTGACCTGTACAAACAGCAATTTTGCTCGATAAGAGAACATGGATTGTGTAAAATTATGAGGCATTGGTACGGCATATAACTGTTACTGAACCAGAAAAAGATTTAAGATATAGTGTACACTAAAATTTATAAAACAGAAAAGTCATGCGCTTTAAAGAGTGGACGTTGCCTCCTTCCCTTTTCATGCAGCACCTTAGATTAGGACAGTATCCTTTTGTGTGTTTGTAAAGCATACATCACAGCAAGGCCCTCAAAAAGACCTTTGTGTAACTTGTAAGCTTGTCTCCTTCACTTTCAGAAATTGGTCCAGTAAAAGATATCACCTTGCCAACCTGGCTGCCTGTGAGTGTGAGTGTGAATCACCTCCAGTCCTTCCATGTGGTGTTAAACCTGATGCCCAATGACGACAGTGTATGTGTCAGAATGAAGGATGCCAATGTTGATTACTTTTGCTGACAATGGGTGGGGCCTAGGACAGTGGGTGGAGCTAAAATACCACCACTTTTTTTATTTGGACTGCTGTCTGGAGATATCCCTTCTGAGAATTTATGAAAGGACAGGGCTGTAAAGCAGAGGAAACGCAAACAAATATAAACCTTGAAAAATCCAGGAAGATTTACATTTGGCTATCCAAGATAAATGGACAAAGACTAAGAAAATATCACAGCATACGACTGAAGGCTTAATGCTGCTTTGTGTTCATTTAAAAACTTTTAGGGCTATGCTCAGAGATTCAGCCTAAGAATTCCTGAGGTTGAAGTAAAATTTAGGTACTCCAAACAACTTTGTGTTTGAAGTTCAACGTTCTTCTGGCAAGGCATTTTGCAGCATGTATAGAAGTCCACGCAAGACATTTTGAAATCTTGTATTAGGAAAATGAAATCGTGGGGAGAGAAAACCAATCTCAAAACAAAAACAAGCTGGAGAATGTTACAAATTTTGAAAAAATGATGGGTAGTTTCTTTTATCCCAGAATACTCCTAGAGGCTTCACCTTTCACCCATCTGTAGCTGAATACCAAACACATGACAGACTGAAATATGATGGAGATATTTTCTGATCTAGAGGAAGGTCATTCAGACTAGCTCCAGAGACATTCCAACCTCAACTCCCTTGAAACCTCTTATGTAATTAACAATCCTTAGCATTTAGACAGCACTTTGTGTTTTAAAAAGCCCTGAAATTAATCTCCAACATAAATCGCTAATCAATCTTCACAGTGCCCTTGTGAGATGGAAATAAATTTTCATCGCTGTTTTAGAGATGGGGAAACTGAGGCATGGAACAGCTAAGACCTACCTATTCAAGAGGCACTAGCTTTGAGTATCAACAAATTTAACATTTGTGGATACTTTTGATAGGTTAGATCCAAGTGACTTGCACAGTGCTAGAGAGAGTCAAGGCTGGTCTGCATTTGAAGCTCTACAGGAGTACAGCTGCAGCACTTAACTACTCTGTTTGGGGGTGTCGACTCTTTACGCCCCCAAGAGACACTGCTGAGTTGACCAGACTTTCGTAGTGTAGGTCAGCCCTCAGTGTCAGAGTTAAGGGTAGAGTTCAGGCTCTCCTGCTTCCCACACTTATACTGTCTCCCAGACTATACTCCATGACACACCCAACAATACAACTGACCCTGTATTTATCTGTGACACTCCGAGGACCTCTCCCAGACCTGAGGAAGAGTTCTGTGTAGCTCAAAAGGTTCTCTCTCTCTCACAGGAGTTGGTCCAATAAAAGCTATTACTTCATCCACACAGCCATGGCCAACCAGCAGATCAGCTTACCATAAACCTTTCTATATAATTTCAGAGGGGTAGCTGGGTTAGTCTGTAGCTTCACAAAAAAAAATACAAAACAAAACTGAGCAGTCCTATAGCATCTTAATGAATAACTTATTCATTATGCAATGAGCTTTTGTGGGTAAGCCCAACGAAATCTGATGAGGTGGGTCTTACCTACAAAAGCTCATTACTTAATAAATAAAAATGTTAGTCATTAAGGTACTACAGGACTGCTTTCCCCCCGCTCTATATAATGTCATTTGAATCACCAGGTTTTACAACTGATTAGCTCTTAGTTGCAGGACTATGTGAGTAAGTTCCATTCATCTATGTGCTGAGATTTATTGTTCTCTTCTCGGAGGAAATATTGAGGCTTTTGGTAACTACATGTCTACTTGTACTAGAAATGTAAAGAATGCAAAGAAATATACCACAGATTGGTATTTCACACCTCTGCTCTCTTCCACAGCAGAAGGATGCTTTATAGTTCTACAGTCCTACGCAGCTGTGTGAAATATTACCCAGGTTAAACATTAGCCTACTAAGTTGGCAGGGGAGTGCTTTACAAATTCTTTGCCTCAAGGAATTTTTTTTTTTGTTGAACTTGGGAACTAGCAGCCACATCATCAGTCAGGCTATGTCTAGACTGCAGGGTTTTGTCGAAAGGAGCTTTTATCGGAAGATATCTTTGGACAAAACTTCTGTCGAAAGAGTGCATCCAGATGCCAAAGCGTATTGAACGAGCAATCCACTCTTCCGACAGAGAGCAGCCAGAAAGATGGGATGCTCTCTTGACAAAATGGCCAGTCAGAACCATGTCAGCCATGGTTGCAGGTCACCGGTTCCTTCTGAGTACTGGTGCCAGAGCCCTGCAGAGATTCACACTTAAAAGGACCCCTCCAGACTGCCATTCCCTGCCCCAGCCGTGGGCTTGCCTACCCCTGGGAGGGACAGCAAGAGCTCTTGCAATGCCCACCTTGTGTTTGCAAGTGACAGCTGGTCCCTGAGTGCCATGATGCCAGAGCTGCCCCTGGGCTTGCAATGGCCACATATGGACATGCTGCAGCTTGTGCTGCACTTTCTGTCAGCTGCCTTCCTATTCCTTAGGGAGGTTGACTGTAGTCCTGGTGCGGGAGCTACACACTTGAAACTGCACCCCATGATGCACAGGTGGTTCTGGAGGCACCACACCAGTTCGGATTGGTGGGACTGGCTGGTCATGGAGTGGGGGGATGACCAGCAGTGGCTCCAAAACTTCTGCATGCAGAAGGCCCCCTTCCTGGAGCTCTGTGCCTGGCTTGCCCTATCCTCCAGAATGTGCTTTGCAGGGTGTGTGGCAGTCAGGTCTCTGGAGGTGTGTAAATGGGCAATTGCGGGGAGAAACTGGGACCAGCTGGGTTTGTGGTGGTATCTGGAATCCTTAATGACCACAGGTATTCAGGGCCTCTGTATAACCCCTCAGCAGCAGTGATTTTTTTTGTGTGTCCTAACCAGTGTCACTCAGCCAAGAGCCATCCTGTTCTCATACACACAATACAGCATAAACAACCTCCCGCCAATTAGCTTGGCTGAAAGCGGGGAGCACAGCATGAGAAGAAGAGAATGGTTTTTATTGTCCTGTTTGCTCAGAGGAGACACAGGACAATAAATAAGTTCTGCGTCTGCTTTGTGGGAGGACACTAGCTGGGCCTGTCAGCACAGTCCTTCCCAGAGGCATGGATTTCTGCACGCAGCTAGCTCTGTTGTAGGAAATGGGTGTCTCACTGCACTCCAATGAGGCACAGCGCTGTGTATGATCACAGGGGCTGGGTTTGTTGCCACTCACACTGGTGCAAGTCAGGAATCCTCGCATGCCATGTGGGTAAATTGGTGAGTGAGATCCGGAATCGAGCCCAAGCTCTGCACAGAGACCACAAATGAGGAAGAACTATTGCTTCGGCTTTGGGACAGATTCTTTGCTTTGGCTGAGCTCCTCCAGCAGAGCAAAGGTGCTAGGGAGTAGTCAGGGAGCTGGTTATGTCACTCGAAATAACTGGCCATTTCTGCCCCAGCCTAGCTTGAAAGTAGGTTGTTTTAAGTCAGTCAGCAGATTATGACCCCTAAGGCACCATGTGCCAGTGTGAGGGTGTGAATATACAGCGAAGACGTTTTGAAATAACGACCACTATTTTGAAATAACTTTGTGAGCATCTCTACAATCCAACCTCTATTTCAAATAGCAGACTCCTTATTTTTTGTATTTGATAAACCTCAGTGTATGGGGAATAGTGCCTATATTTCAAAATAGGGGCTGTGTAGAAAGGGAATGGGGCTATTTCAAATTAAGCTATTTTTGAATAGCTTATTTTGAAATAAAACTGCTGTGCAGACATAGTATTTTGGATTAGAGCCCCTGGAAGCAGTTCTTCCAGAAACTCTAATCTGAAATAGGCTCTATTGTATGTGGACACACTATTTTGGAATAAGTTTTGCTTATTTTGGGAATTCTCTGTAGGGTAGATGCCTTATTCTGGACTACTTTATTTTGGAATAATAAGTACAGAATAACTCTGTAGTGTAACCATACTCTGACACAGCTGGGACAATCAGCCTGAGCACACCACTTCAGAAAAGAAAAGAAGGTTCTATGTGGACACCAGATGAGAGAGGAACCCAGAATAAGACAAATATTTTTAAATTCCAGATTTTTAAACAGATAGACGTGTCTAAAGAGGGGATTTAGGCCCCTTTTTAAAGAGTTGAGCTACCTAACAACCTTTAAAAGCACAGCTGTAAAGCAGCGTGTCCAAGCCTACATAGGTAATCAGGCAGAGGTCAGACTAGCACCTAGGATTCATAGCTCCCCAGAAGGATCACTGAAACAATTTGTGTAGTGTGGGGTGCTGAGAGCTATTGAACCAAGCTCTGAACGCTGTATATAATGGAAACCACTTCTAGTCTGCATCACCCCCTCTCCACTTGCATCCCTAGTTCCATCACCTATGTTCCCAGGCCTGATTTCTAGTTACTGTTCACAAGAGGAACAGACAGGAGATGTTAGCCTGTAAAAATCACAGAGATTTAAAGTTCTAACCCACACCTGAATAAAATACTCCAGTATTTTGTAGTAATCGTCCTAACCACTTACAGGTAGCAACGGTGTTTTCTGGGTGATGACTATAGAAAAAAAGTGATTCTCTTTGGTGTGTTGGCTTGCACCAAATCCACACAAAGCCTCCAGTCGCAGGGGAAAAAAGGGAAGCCTGGCTGTAGCCATGAAAAATAAGGCTCTAGGCATGAGTGAGGCGGGGGAGGCTTCCGAAGGCCTGTCTGGTAAGTTGAGTAACAGGAAATATTTAATCAATCTCCAAGAAAAGAAGGCCCTTTCTGCACAGCCAGGATGTTTGTGAAATTCCTGCTCCGTTTATTATGATGCTGAGTTTCAGATGTATGTTTTATTAAACACAGCTGGGACAGATTACTTGACCATTAACACTCAGCCAGCCTTCGCTTTAAAAACTCTCCCAGTGCTGTGAGCTTTTCCTAATGGATTCCTGCTGCTGCCAACACCATAATCTACACCAGCACCGCTGCACCATACTTCTTACTTCCAGCAAAGTGCCTAGTAAAAATAAGCATGGTGATCATTAACGGGATGGTTCCCTTCTTAGCTGACATGTGAATCTCAACCAGGGCGCTCCAAAGCCAGGACCCATCAATGCTTCTGCCAAGATGACATCAGTTTATGAAGCCAACCCTTAGCATTCGTAAGCAACTTTCTCTGTCCTACTTTGTAGGGACACAGTTGAGGTGTTTATTATGTGAACTATGTTTTACTACAGTACAAATCACAACCCTATAATAGAGGAGGTACAACCTATTGTAAAAGCAGGGAATGTAAAGCTGACATGCTGGATAGATTTGAGGGTTTTTCTTATAGTATTTAATTAGCTTCTCAGTGCAGCATCAGGCTCAGAACTCACACCTGCTCAGATTCTTCTCAAGATCCCTGAAATATTGCACAATATTTATAGAATCACAGAATCCCAGGGCTGGAAGAGACTTCAGGAGGTCATCGAGCCCAGCCCCCTGCCCAAAGAGGATCTACCATCCCAGCCAGGACTTTGTGAAGCTGGGACTTAAAAACCTCTAGGGATGGAGATTCCTCCATCTCCCTAGGAACCACATTCCAGTGATCCACCACCCTCCTGATGAAAGTTTTTCCTAATATCCAACCTCCTGCTCTGTAACTTGAGACCATTGCTCCTTGTTCTGCCATCTATCACCATTGAGAACAGCCTCTCTCCACTCTCTTTAGAGCCTCCTTCAAGAAGTTGAAGGCTGCTATCAAATCACCCTCAGTCTTCTCTTTTGTAGACTAAATAAGCATAAATCCCTCAGCCTCTCCTCATAACTCCAGCACCCAATCATTTTTATTGCCCTCCACTGGAAACTCTCCAGTCCTCATCTTTTCTCTTGTGGTGAGCCCAGAAGTGGAAGTAATACTCTAGACAGATATTCTCTTTAGTCTGCTGGGGCTATCTGTGCAGTTACCACAATGGGAGTTTTGTCCATGGGAGTGAGATTCCCAGAGGGCTGAAAAGTAAACAAAGTCCATCAACCCACTACAGTAGACTATTCATGGGCAATAGTTAGGAGACACAAATATGAAATACTTGGATCACACTTTGTAAAAGAACACAAAACAAAACAAAACAAGCTTCCTGAACTTTGTGTTTTACATTATTGAGCAAAGGGGTAAATTCTGATTTCAGTTACTGATGTAATTCTAGAATAATGCTATGGAAGTCAATGCAACTGGATCAGGTTTACATCAATACCAGTTGCTTCAGAAAGAGACACAAGAAACCTCATACTGGACAGTTATGGGATAAAATGTCCACAGGGGAAATTTCTTCCTAACCAACATTAGTTAGTGGTTGGTTTATGACGTGAAACGTGAGGGTTTTATAGCTCTAAAAATGCCCAGCAAACCAATCAACCACCTTTCTAACATCCCAGAGGATGGTTCCCATAGTCCATATGTCAAAGCTTTTTTTAAACTCCCCTATTATCTTGACCTCAGTGTGTTCCCCAGGTTAATGTATTGTGCAAAAACAGATATCAATTTTGTTTCCTTTTAATTCCATGGGCAGTTCCCCTATTTTAGCATCATGAGAAAAGATAAATGGTGGCAATCTGTTACCGTTCTCTGTTACACACATTATTTTGTACCACATCCCCTCTTCCCACTGTACACCACCAGAATTGTTAACCATTCTCTGCACCCATCTCAAAACTCCTACTTCTGCTGCACTCTTTCTGAGATTTCAGCCACTGTGACTATTTCTCAGTAACTATTGTTCGAGCCATCTTCAGGAAGGCGTCATTTAGGGATAGGCGCTAGGGTTGGCAGCCTTCCAATTTCTGGGCACTGGACACCCTTGCTCCATCCACTCTCCTGAAGCTCCATCCTCTGCCCTTTGTCCTCTCTGCCCCCAACCCCTGCTCTACACCCAGCCCAGGACTGCCACATTCTCCTCCTGCCACCAGCTACCTGTGGGAGGTGTCTGGGGGGAACTCTTTCCTTCCATTGCATATGCCCCCTGCCATATTTGGCCTCTGTTCCTGGCAGCTGGGCCTTGGTGGTGGGGTATGGCATGTGATTACCACCTCTCAGAGCATTGTTATCGTCAGAACGCCATTTTCTTACTCCGCCTCTGCTTCCTGTGAGTGAGAGTTTGTGCACAGATGAGAATGTGGCTAAGCACTTGCACAAACAGTCCCACAGAAGCCATGGGATCTACTTGTATGAGGACTCTCTAGGGTGATCATGTTTAAAAAGGCACAAAGAGCCAGTTTCTCTCTTCAAGCCAGATTCAGCCACCTTTTTTCACAATGAACAGCAATTTAATCAGGTCGTAATCCTGTTAAAATGGTTGAGTACTCACAGCACAAATTACTACTCACCATAAAGGTAGCAGAATC
Source organism: Carettochelys insculpta (assembly GCF_033958435.1). Lineage (NCBI taxonomy): Eukaryota > Metazoa > Chordata > Testudines > Carettochelyidae > Carettochelys > Carettochelys insculpta. The sequence goes on from NC_134140.1 coordinate 17,169,206, forward strand.
GGGTCCTTTATTTCACAAGCCAAATCAATTTTTCACTCCCATTCCAACTACAAAGCCAGTACAACTGCTCTACCTTGTACTACACTCATAAAATTGTCTTTTCAACTGAGATTACAGGGCTCACTAGAAGAAAATATACTGTTTGACTTGCAAAATAAAGCTAGGCCCTTCCATCTTACTCAGAATGAGTTGGACCTTATCTCATGATTAGACTCACTGAAATGAGCAGGAACAATCCCAGAGCAAAAGGCTCCTCCATAAAAGCAGAGGAACCTGGACCTAAATATGGAAGTCTTTACATTAATTTTAATATGGAAGTCCACAGTGTCATTTTTATATAGTCACTTTATAGAATATAGCTGCAACTTCAGATAAAGGGCCTTGCCTTGTACAGAACACGTCACAATTTATTTCATTCATGTAAATATTTACACTGCGCTAACCCCTATCAAATGATCTCATCATGTGAGTTTGTGCTGAGCTCTTGATATGATCAGGTCGCCAAGATTTCATTTCAGAGCAGATAGAATAGCGCACAGTGATTTATATAGACAGGCATCATTTCTCAGGAAGCAAAATAGTTAGAAGAAGTTCCACACGTTTCCCTCAACATTAATTTCCTGTTTAATGTAATAGGTACAGAGTGTCAAATCTTTTCTGCACTTAAGGCCTCATTTCGATTTCCAATTCTAACTCCATTATGAAACAGACCCACATGTGATCAGACACAATCCAGGCTGTTTACTTCTCATTTCAACACATGGTTTCTAACTTCTTGACTCCTTGGATTATAAATCTCTCTTCAGCTTAAAAAGTGGTATGCCACTCAACACATGTAGCACTTCATTCTGTGCTCATTTGGGGCAGGTCTACAATAGGGTAGACAGCCAATCTAATACACACCACATCAGTTATGAGAAAGTGTAGCTGGTGTCGATGTACCTTAGTTCAGCTTTCTCTGCCATCCCCACTGTGAGAGGTTGACAAGAGAAACTCTGTTGACTTCCCTTACTCCTCATGAGTGTGAGGAGTACTGGGGCCCAGGGGGTGCCCTCAGTGTTTAATTTCGCGTGCCCCTACTAGACGCACTAAATTGAACCCTGGAAGATTGATTCCTGCAGCATCAACACTGTGGTACATGTAGATGTACCCTTGCTTCAGTGTTACCAGGAGTAACACCACTGGAATTAGCAAAGTTAGTAAGACTAAAAATCATTTGAACTCTAGATGCTTTCTGCTGGAAACAAAGAGTTTTTGACTTCAGAGAAGACGCGATTGATTACATACATTTTGTGCAATGAAAAGCATCAGATATGATGTAGTGAGGTGGCTGTCCCACTCTAGCCAGAGGGAGCCAGTGCAAACCCCTCCAATAACAGAGAGTCTTACAGTAAACCAATCAAATGGCCGCTTGCGGGGCAGCTCTGATAAATGGAGCTGCTTGGCAGATGGCAGGTGCGTCCTGGCCAGTGAAGGGAAAGTACTGGTTCTCATGGAGAAACACCTTGGTGGAACAGAGCTGAGAAGGCTCAAGGGAGCTGGAGACAAGCTCCTGTCTGATACCACCCTCAGGCCTTGACACAAGGGCTGAGGAGGTGCAAGGGTCACAGGGAAATGGCCCAGGAAACACTGGGGGCAGTCAAGGGGAGAGAAAGAGGGCAGGACAAGTCTGCCACTGGAGGGTCCCTGAGTTGGGTCCCAGATTAGTGGGTAGGCCTCGATCTCCCCTTCCCCCTTGCTTCACACCTTGCAACATTGCTCAGTGGCTGTATGGACTGCGACTTGCCCTTGAGGCCAAGAGTTAGACTTCAGGGCTGCAGCTGGTCACTTTGGTGGCTGTTAAGTATTGATGGCTGCTGATATCCCTGGAAAGGAGCAGAACAGAGTGGTGGGCACTGCTGGAGGGTAGTATCATGAAGAGGCTGCTGTGGTCTAGGGAGCCACGTGGACACAGAATCAGAGGGTGAAGACAGTGGAGCAGTGTGACAGTGGGTGAGACACTGGCCATAAGGAGGTGCGCTCCAATGGACTGAGTTAATTACTGGCTGGAGGTTGAATAGATTCCTTTATATGTGACTTCAGGGATACAGTATGTGCTCTACTGATGTGACTGATGAAGTAACTCAGAATCTTTTAACAAGCCTGCTAGGCACAAACTTCTTATTAACATTCTTCCCTCTCCCCCGCCGCCACGTCCCCACCCCAATCAAGCACATTAACCTGCTGCATCTTTTGTGATAGCAAACTGTGTTTCATACCAGTTCCAGAATGGTGACATGCTTAATGCATTGGCAGGGATTGTGATCAGGGAAATATACCTGTGAGACAGAAAAAATAGCAAGTACTGGGTCAGACACATTGACTGATCAGGCACACATATATTGAGATGTGCCAAAGAAAACACATTTATTTCACAGGGTCTTCAGTGTTACTTATTTATACAAAGCTAGAGCTACATAATAGTGTGCGCATGATCAAGGACTAATAATGACAGATACTACAGATGGGACATATAAACTCTAATTCTTCTCTCTTCTGGAGAAAATCAGAATTAGAGCTGGTTAGAAAAACTGAGACAGGGCTGAAATGTGGCAGAATTGTGTGAATTCTGCAACATTTCAAAAACAATACGGTTGACATTTTCAGAAGAAAAGGTTTTGCTCTTTTGTTTTGCAATGGCACTTCATTTCATTTTTTTATTTTGTACTATTGCGCCACTAACATGAAATTGTAAAAGTCAAACATTTTGATAGCTCCCAAACAATATTTGCTCCACTATTTTCCTTTGCAGAGAATTTCACATCTTTTGTGTTTTGTTCCAATTCAAAATGGAGCCAATATTTGACATTCTGGAATGGAATTTCCATCCTGGGCACAGCTCTAGAAGTAACTCACTGAGTCAGTAGAGTTGCACCAACATCGGTGGGAGGAGTGTTGGCCCCATAGCATACTGGCTGAACAGAGGAAAACCATTCTGAGTGATGCATCTATTATAACACTGTTCTCGTGCATGACTAATGGAGAGGTTTTGTGGAAGAAGAGCATTTTTTTTGGCACAGGGAGGCTACACAGCTTGAATCTGGTTTACTGATTATGGCTGCGGAACATCTCCGCTACAAACTGGAGCCTTGTAACTACATGCTCTGACTCAGTTTTAATTGCAGTAGATGGACCTTAACTGTCCTCAGCTGACAGAAGGCAGCTTTGTTTAACTAGTTTGCGATTTGTGATATAAAACCAGGCTCATTTCTCCTGTCACGTACAGCTAGGGCTGTGCCTACTCAGATGCAAAATATGCAGCCATGTAGGGCACCATGAAATTTGGAGCACTATCTTGCGTGCTGTGTATGTGGCAACACCAATGCCAGAGACCAGCCCCATACTTGGCCGCCCCTGCTTGCAGGCTGCCCTAAGGGATGGAGGGCCCAGGACACCCCCTGCTGCTCCACCCCACTCCATCCTTACCATCCTGATGAAGAATATGGAAGGCAGTTCCAGACATTCCCAGGTACCCCTTCCCCCATGTGACATGGCCCGGAGCCACAGGGGCTGGGCTTGTAGGTGCTGGAACAAGGGGTGTGGGGGTGCTGCAGAACCTCCCGGATTTAAGCAGTTTCCATTATGTACAGGGTTTCCAGTTTAGTTCAACAGCTCTGAGCACCCGTGGCTAGGTTGCTCTGCTTCCAGCTGCTGCTGGTGAAAGTGGCGTGGGCCCAACCCCTGCTGTCTTCCTGCCCTGATCCTGTGCCTCTGCAGCTCTTGCCTCCCCGCCTCCAGCCCCCTAAGTCTGGAGTGAAGCCCGTGGGAATGCATGTACAAGTGCTCTTGCTGCGTAAGGCACCAGAACCGCAAGGCACAGCCCTGCTTACATCAGTGTCAACTGGGAAAACTCCTTTGTTGTTTCAGTTACCTCAGTGTGTGGACAAAGGAGTTTTCAAGAAACTCTTTGATTTTCAGAATCTGAGCATGCCATCCTAGCTGCTAGATTTCTAATCAAGGGTATCTGGAAAGGGCAACCAAGCAGCGTGGAAATCATCAGGATCGTCCAACAACTGCAACACAACTCAGCACTTGATAATGCACTTAAACTACTACACTTAGCTCCTCTCTGCAAAGAGGAAAGCTATCCAGTTCAGCGTATTAACACAAAATGCTATGTGAAGAATAATTGATCAGTTAAGCTCTCAGAAGGCAGGAAATTTCAATATTGACAATACTGAGTGAGAAGCCTTAGCCCTGACCCAAGTGTGTATTATTGTTATATTTGTATTACTGAAGCACACAGGAGCCCTCCTCATGAAGCAGCACCACCTTGTGCAGAATGCTGTACAAACACAGAACAAGAGGTACATCTTGTCCCAAAGAACTTACAATCTCATCACACACTATTTCTCAAATGATATGATGTAATACACTCATACTCCTACACTTAGATGCTACACATGAGCAGTCAGTAATACTAATTCCCCTCATTCGAAATTCATGAGTCCGAGCTTTCCCCCAATAATGACTGACTTAAACATCATGAGATTTAAAAAACACGCTTTTGGTTCTTGTCATTCTGCTTTCTGAACCCTTCAGATAACATTTTAAGCTTTTCTCAGAGGGCTAGAAACTTATTATTTTTAACCATCAGGGCTAGAAACTTATTTTTAAAAAATGAAATCTGTGATTCTCATGTAATCACCTGACTCCAGGAGCTGGAGCTTTAAGAAAAAACACCCAGTTTTGCAAGGCACACAATAAAATGGTGGGAGTTGGCAAAACTATACTGTGAACTACTTTGCAAATCCCTTGTGGAAATCATGAGTGAAATACACAAGAAACAGAAATTAGACAATATAAACCAGATTCTTGTCACAGTTCAGGGCAATTACACCTGTATTTCCCACTCTATGGTACACTGAGCGCACTCACTGACAGGTTTCTGGCTCTCCCACTGTCACATCTCTTGGGCAGAGACCAACATACCTTCCACTAAATTTTGCCAATTTTGCTTGGATGTATTCCTGGAGGTTTCATCATATGCGAATACTGTAGGGGTTGGCAATCCTACTCCTACCCCTGACTGGGGCATTTTCATAGCTCCTGACAATGCTGGGAATCTGCATCTCATCTGACCGCCTAAGCAAGTCTGCTTTGGCTTCTTCTGAGAGCCTTTAAACCACGTAATTACTGACAATTAAGTTACCACATGGCCATGTCTAAAATTAGCAAAAGTTGTTCTTAAGAGAACATATGAAAACAGTAAGAACCTACATATCTACTACTGTTACAAGAAACCAACCTACTCCAACATGGGTTCTGGCTAGTGAGAAGTCCTTCATACCCCACAGGGGGAGGGTCTCTGAGGTCACAAGCACCTTGATTCAGGAGAAGCACCCCATAAATGTGTCCCTTCCTTAAAAAAGTTTGGGCCTCTTCGCTGTATCCTCCTGTAATGGTTGGTCAGACAACAAAAGGCCTCTCCTCCTAGTGAAGTTTCAGTGGCAGAGTTTTTGCCTACTTGAAGGCGTTTGTATTTGCATGTACCGTCCCCTAGAGGTTTCCTGAACTTAACTCCCTAGTTAACTTTAAAAAGTTCATATTATTTCAGATATTTCCTGGAAGCGCATAATACTTCAGGATTTATATCAATCAGGTCTCTTTCCCTAGAGAAGTTACCTACTATTCCACAATAATGTGACAATATTTGCATTTTTAATAAAGTGAACTCCTCAGATGCTTAAATTTAATTCAGTAAACTTAATTTAATTCAGTGAGGTTTGTCCAAGAAACTGCCATATGTGTCACTGCTCCTCATCTGGGGTTAAATTTAGCAGCATTGACAGCTGCCACAGGCCCCAGGCAAGGTGGGTGGGGCCCTGCTCCCTGAGAGGCCCAGGGAGGAAGGGGCGGTGCATGGGCAAATTGTTCCCTAGCACCACCCAGACTGCGGTGCTGCCCAACTGCCAGCTGTATGCAGCAATGCTGTTGAAGCATTTCAAAGGGGCTTGGAGCTACAGGCCCCTTTGAAAAGCCAGGCCTGGGGGCAGTTACCCCCTATATCCTCCTTATTGGCAGGCCTGGGTAAATCAGTGTAGCGCCATTGGCTTCGGATTCACCCCACCTGAGGATATGGCTCTTGGAATGTGAAAGAATTGATGCAATAAGAAAGATTCCCACTTTTAAAATTCCCAATTTATTTGTAGCATTCTCCTTTCCATTACTAGAATGAAACCTCTTATGACTAGTGTGATGGAGTGGGGGGGGTGCATGTGTGAGTCAGGCTGGATGTCCGAGGCAAGCAGCAGCTCCCAGTGGCTAAGGATGACCCTGGGGCTACAACTGGCAGATAACACCTCTGCCTGAACAAAGAGCAGGAAGGAGCTGAGCTGGGTTTTAAATCGGGGGCGGCAGTTAGAGGCGAGGAGAAGGGAGAGCTGGAAGGCAGCCAGCCTGAGGAGGGGAAAGCTACACCCCAGAGGGGCACCCCTCGGGGTCTTCCCCCCAGGACAGGTTGGAAGGACTGTCTCTGGCTGCTATGCTGTTGCTTCTGTAAGAAACTGAACATCTGTTGCCTAATAAACCTGCTGTTGTACCTGCTGAGTGAAAGTCACTCCTGCCAGCGGACGGGGTGCAGTGCAGGGGGACCCCTGAACCCCATCACACTGGTGTGAGAAGTGGGATGCACTGCACCCACGGATGAGCTCCCAGCAGTGGCTGACTGAGCACCAGAGAAGGAAGGAGTCTCACAAGAGTCAGAGGGGGAACAGAGCCATTCCTGCAGCTGCTGCTGGTGAGTGGATACCCCGGGAAATAGCGGGGAGATGGATTATACCCGACTCCTAAAGGCAGAGCTAGCAGGGCTGTGCAGAGAGAGGGGCATTAGAAAAGGTTCAGAAAAGGGCGACTAAGATGATTAGGGGCTTGGAAAGGGTCCCATATGGGGAGAGGCTAGAGAGACTGGGACTTTTCAGTTTGGAAAAGAGGCGATTGAGGGGCGATATGATAGAGGTATATAAAATCATGAATGGTGTGGAGAAAGTGAATATAGAAAAATTATTTACCTTTTCCCATAATACAAGAACTAGGGGACACCAAATGAAATTGATGGGTAGTAGGTTCAAAACTAATAAAAGGAAATTTTTCTTCACACAGCGCACAGTCAACCTGTGGAACTCCTTGCCCGAGGAGGCTGTGAAGGCCAGGACTCTATTAGGGTTTAAAAAAGAGCTTGATAAATTTTTGCAGGTTAGGTCCATAAATGGCTGTTAGCCAGGGATAAAGTATGGTGCCCTAGCCTTCGTAACAAGGGCAGGAGATGGATGGCAGGAGATAAATCACTTGTCTTCTGTTCTCCTTCTCTGGGGCACCTGGCATTGGCCACCGTCGGCAGATGGGATGCTGGGCTTGATGGACCTTTGGTCTGACCCAGTATGGCCATTCTTATGTTCTTATGTTCTTATGTTCTTATGGGAAGGCGACCAAGGCCCAGCTGATTGCACAGCTGGAAGAGAATGACCGATCCGGGGGGGCAGAGCCTGTCCCGGCAAAAAGTGGCCGGTCAGCCTCGGGAAGCATTTCGGATTCTCCGACAGGAGCAGGGGCTTGACGCCGTCCGACAGACGCGGTGCCCACCAGGTCGCGCTCAGCTAGCGGTGGTCCATCGCGGGCAGAGTTCCCCGCCGCAGAGCTGAGACGGCTGGAACTCGAGGTGAAATTAAAGGAACTGGAGCACCAGGAACGGGAAAGAGAGCGTGAGCATGAGCGACAGGAACGAGAAAGAGAGCGTGAGCTCCAGGAACGGGAAAGAGAGCGTGAGCACGAGCGCCAGGAACGAGAAAGAGAGCGTGAGCACGAGTGCCAGCTACAAGAGAGACAGCGGGAGGAGAGAGAGCGAGAGCGGGAGCATGAGCGAACCATGGCAGAGGCGAGACGCCAAGAGGCCCCAGCTGCGGTAAGCGGGGAGAGGGCCAGACGGCTCGGGGTGGCCAGTCACTTGGAGACGCGTGTGCTGGCCCAGTGTCAGGACACAGGGGACATGAACGAGTTCCTTACCGCCTTCGAGCGAGCCTGTGAGTTGCATGAGGTTCCCCCAGATGAGTGGCTCCGGCACCTCACCCCCTTGCTGGGCCGGAAGGGTGCAGCGGTGCTCAGCCAGCTGGTGGGGCTGCAGCCTGGGGACTATGAACGGTTCAAACAGGCCCTGCTGCATAAGTTCGGGCTGACTCCGGAGATGTACAAGAAGAAGTTCCAGGAGGCGCAGAAGAGGCCAGAGGAAACCCACGTAGATACAACCGCCCGCCTGAAGCAATACTACCAGAAGTGGGCATTCGGAATGGAAGTCCAGTCCGTAGAGGACCTGATCGAGCTGGCGGTTGTGGAGCGATTCTACAAAATGTGCGCACCTGACCTGAGGGTGTGGCTCGTGGACCGGAAGCCGGGGGACTCACATGATGCAGGGAAACTGGCAGATGACTTCACAAACAGCCGGGCCAGGTTTGAAAGTGAGCCCCACAAGGAGAGGGAGTCTCAGAGAGAGAGGGAGTCCCGGAGGGAGAGGGAGTCCTGGAGAAACCGAGAATCTCAAAGAGACCGGTCCCTAACTGTACGACAGAGGGGACCACCTCTTGGGCAAGCCCAGGAAAGAGGGGCCAGCCACCCACCCCCCAGAGAGCCAAACAGAGCCCGGACAAAGCAGCCGGCCCGAGGGACACAACCAGACCCAGGCTGCTACCGCTGTGGGCAAAAGGGGCATAGAGCAGCCCAGTGCCCCAGGCTCCCAGACAGGTTGAGCAGGCCGGGGGGTCATGGAGTCAACTGGGTGGGGTCCCAAAAGTCAGAGGGGCTGGCGGCCAAGGCGGGTGGTGCTGACAATGGGCACTCGGATTGGGCCGAATCCGCCCCACAGACCGGCTCCTCAGGGGGACCAAATGCTCAGAGGCCAGTTTACAGAGTGGGGGCAGCGCTACCTCTGTGGAGCAAGTGTCTCAAACACCTCGAGGTAGACGGGAAAAAGGTCACGGGGTTCTGGGACACAGGTGCTGACGTGACGCTGGCCCGACCCGGGGTGGTGGCACCGGGCTGCATGATACCCGATTCCCACCTGACAATAACAGGAATTGATGGGACCCCTTTCAAGGTGCCCATGGCGAGGGTGCACCTGAAATGGGGGAAGAAGGAAGGCCCCAAGGAAGTGGGCGTGCACAGCCATTTGCCGGCAGATGTACTGATGGGGGCTGACCTGGAGAACTGGCAAGGTGAACGCCCTCGTGCCCTGGTCCTAACCCGTAGCCAAAGAAAACGAGGGGTGCGCTCCCCAGATTCAGGGGTACAGGCCCAGCCAAAGCCACAGGGGCCAACCCTGAGAGAAAGGGGGCCCCCAAAAACCAGATCTCACAGGCCAGGGATGCTGGAGCCAGGCAGGGATGGGGAAGTAGCCTCCGCTCCTGCCCGAGCGGAAGAATTCCAGGCAGAGCAGCAGAGAGACCCCTCCTTGCAAAAGCTGAGGGAACTGGCCAGTCTCAGCCCAGCTCCGCAGCTGGGGGAGGGCTGCAGGGAAAGATTCCTGTGGGAAAAGGGATTCCTGTACCGGGAATGGGCTCCCAGACGCAAAGCGGAGCCATGGAAGGTCCAGAGGCAACTGGTGGTTCCCCAAAAGTACCGGCGCAGGCTGCTGTACCTAGCTCATGATGTCCCGCTCGCAGGACACCAGGGGATCCACCGCACCAGGAGAAGGTTGTTACAGAACTTTTTCTGGCCAGGGATCTTTGCAGCTGTCCGTCTGTATTGCCTGTCCTGCGATCCCTGCCAGAGGATGGGGAAGAGCCGGGACAAGGGGAAAGCTGCCTTGAGGCCACTGCCCATCATAGAGGAGCCTTTCCAGAAAGTGGCTATAGACATAGTGGGCCCCTTCAGCAAGGCAACGCGTTCGGGGAAGAAATATATTTTGGTAGTGGTAGATTTTGCCACGCGATACCCAGAAGCAGTGGCCTTGACCTCTATCGACGCTGACACCGTGGCAGATGCACTGCTGTCCATTTTCAGCAGAGTGGGGTTCCCCAAGGAGGTCCTCACAGATCAGGGGTCCAACTTCATGTCGGCCCTACTGCAAAGCTTGTGGGACAAGTGTGGGGTCCGGCACACCTGGGCCACAGCCTACCACCCGCAGACCAATGGGCTGGTGGAGAGGTTCAATGGGACTCTGAAGCAGATGCTGAGAACCTTCATGAATCAATACCCCCATGACTGGGACAAGTACTTACCCCACCTGCTGTTTGCATACAGGGAGGTGCCCCAGGAATCCACGGGGTTCTCCCCGTTTGAGCTGCTGTATGGAAGGAGGGTACGGGGACCCTTGGACTTGCTCAGAGAAGAGTGGAAGGGGACGGCCTCCCCTGAAGGGGAGTCAGTGGTACAGTATGTACTGACCTTCCGGGAAAAACTCACCGAGCTCATGGGCCTGGCCAGGGAGAACCTCTCCATGGCCCAAAGGAAGCAAAAGGTCTGGTATGACCGTAACGCCAGGGCCCGAGCCTATGCCACCGGGGATCAAGTGATGGTCCTTATACCTGTGCGGTGGAACAAGCTGCAAGCGGCCTGGGATGGGCCCTTCAAGGTCGTCAAACAGCTAAATAACGTGAATTATGTGGTGGAACTGTCGAACCGGGCCCACAGCCACCGGGTCTATCATGTGAACATGATGAAACCTTACTGGGACAGGCAGAACTTGGTGCTGGCCGTGTGCAGACACTGGGAGGGGCAGGGGGAAGATCCCTTGGTGGATTTACTCACAAGGACTGGAGCCGGCTCCTTGCTGGAGTCTATTCCCCTCTCAGACCAGCTGACCCCTGCCCAGCAGACGGAGATCAAGGAGGTGCTGCATTCGCATCAACAGCTGTTCTCGGACAGACCCGGACGCACTGACCTGGCTGTCCACCGAATAAAGACAGGCACCCACGCCCCTATCAAGTGTGTGCCATTCAGAGCCACAGGGAGGACGGCTCAGGACATAAAGCGGGAGGTTGAAGACATGCTGGCTCTGGGGGTGATCCAACCCTCGTCCAGCCCCTGGGCCTCTCCCGTGGTGTTAGTCCCTAAAAAAGATGGGTCTGTTCGGTTTTGTGTGGACTATCGCAAGCTTAACGCCATCACTGTCTCGGACGCCTACCCCATGCCCAGGCCTGATGACCTTTTAGACAAGCTGGGGGGAGCCCGTTACCTCACCACCATAGACCTCACCAAGGGGTACTGGCAAGTGCCATTAGACCAGGATGCCCGGCTAAAGTCGGCTTTCATCACTCCTGTGGGGCTCTACGAGTTCTTGGTCCTGCCCTTCGGCCTCAAGGGGGCACCCGCTACCTTCCAGCGTCTGGTGGACCAGCTACTGAAGGGGATGGAGAGCTTTGCCCTGGCTTACATGGACGACATCTGCATCTTCAGCCAGACGTGGGAGGACCATGTGTCCCAGGTCAAGCAGGTGCTGGACCGACTCCAGAAGGCTGGTCTAACTATCAAGGCAAGGAAGTGCAAGGTGGGAATGGCTGAGGTAACCTACCTGGGCCACAAGGTGGGCAGCGGCTGCTTAAAGCCAGAGCCAGCTAAAGTGGAGGCTGTCAAAGATTGGCCAACACCCCAGACTAAGAAGCAGGTCCAGGCCTTCATTGGGATGGCGGGGTACTACCGGAGGTTTGTGCCCCACTTTAGCTCCATCGCAGCCCCCCTCACGGAGCTGTGTAAAAAGGAAAAGCCTGACAAGGTGGTTTGGACCGAGCAGTGCCAAGAGGCCCTCTGCGCGCTGAAGGAGGCTCTGGTCAGGGCCCCAGTGCTGGCAAATCCAGACTTCAACAAGCCCTTCCTGGTGTTCACCGATGCCTCGGACGTGGGGCTGGGGGCGGTGCTAATGCAGGTGACTGACAAAGGGGAGAAACACCCCATCGTGTACCTGAGTAAGAAGCTGCTGCCCCGGGAGCAGAGCTACGCGGCCATAGAGAAGGAATGTCTGGCCATGGTGTGGGCGCTGGGGAAGCTGCAGCCGTACCTGTTTGGACGGCGTTTCACCGTGTACACCGATCACTCACCCCTGACCTGGCTGCATCACATGAAAGGGGCCAACGCCAAGCTCCTGCGGTGGAGTCTGCTCCTGCAGGACTACGACATGGAGGTGGTCCACGTCAAGGGGAGCAACAACACCATAGCCGATGCCCTGTCACGCAGGGAGGGCCCCAAACTTCCCCAGGTCACTGGCTAAGTGACCCCGCTCAGTGCGGTCTGGAAGGGGGGAGAGATGTGATGGAGTGGGGGGGGTGCATGTGTGAGTCAGGCTGGATGTCCGAGGCAAGCAGCAGCTCCCAGTGGCTAAGGATGACCCTGGGGCTACAACTGGCAGATAACACCTCTGCCTGAACAAAGAGCAGGAAGAAGCTGAGCTGGGTTTTAAATCGGGGGCGGCAGTTAGAGGCGAGGAGAAGGGAGAGCTGGAAGGCAGCCAGCCTGAGGAGGGGAAAGCTACACCCCAGAGGGGCACCCCTCGGGGTCTTCCCCCCAGGACAGGTTGGAAGGACTGTCTCTGGCTGCTATGCTGTTGCTTCTGTAAGAAACTGAACATCTGTTGCCTAATAAACCTGCTGTTGTACCTGCTGAGTGAAAGTCACTCCTGCCAGCGGACGGGGTGCAGTGCAGGGGGACCCCTGAACCCCATCACAACTAGATTTTTAGAAGACAACGTGTCTACGTCTTTGATCTCATCCACAGCTCACACGGTTTATAAAACCTGGAAGGTTGAGTATAGGCATATTCACTCCTCTCACACCCCAGAACAGAGAAGTCATTCTTTTTTTTTAGACATTCTTGTGCTGAGTAAAATACAGGGCACCAGTGATCCAAAAGCAGCAATAGGCAAGGAGAGGAATATTGTTTATGTCTATTTATTTAACACTGCTGGTAGAAATATAAACGGGTCAAAGTGAAATGGATTGGAACAAGGGCAAACCTCATGTGCTAGGCAGAGTACTGGAGAGCACCCCAACAATGTGCACTTTGTCTCTGTTCTTAGGCACAAGAGCTCAGTAAGGGCTGCAAACAGCATCACAATTATTAAAAGGCAGAGCTGGATTATGCTGTCACTTCCACCAGTGTAATTCTGGAGTCATACCAGTTTAAAAGTGTTATGGAGGTGGTAAAATAAAAGAGACATTGGCCTTCTGGAGTCACTTATACCAATTTATTTAGCAGAGATTGACCAATAGGAATTTCCGTCCCATGGGAAATGTCAATATTTCAAAATTCATTTTCATCCCACATTGGATGGAAAGTTAGAATATTGATTTGTGTGTATGGGAAATTTCAGGAAAAAAATCAGTCCAGAAAAGTCAAAACATTTCATCTGGCTTCCTTCACATTAATCTTTGTCTCTTTAAACCCCTTCAGTGCCTAACGATGCTTATAGCTCAAGTGCCCTATGCCCCTTTCTCCTCAGGAGCCCGGGGTCCCTGGCTGGCCGTGTTGCATTGTGGTCATGTGACACCCTTAATGCACTGCCAGGGTTCAACCAGACCCCTCAACCAGACCAAAACACATCACAGAATATGTAGTTCAGCTGGGGCACCTGGCTCATAGAGACTGGTAGCAGGTAGCGCTGAACTTCTGATCCCATGAGACACTAGGGGCTACAGTGATTTTATATTAGTATCAACCCAACTCAAAGTGAAACATTTCATTTCAATTTTCCATCTCAGCAAAACAGAAAATTTCCCAGGAAGAAAAAATTCATTTATCAAGAAATGCAATTTACTTTGGACAAAAAAGTCAATGAGAAATACCCAACCTGCTGTACTAGCTAGGTATTTTTACAGCCTTCACATACTAGCAGTCAAGTGTCTCAAAATAGCTAATGGATTTTATTTTTCAGAGTAACCCTGCAGGGTAAAGAGGCACTATTACTTTAGTTGTGTCTAGGGACCTGAAACAAATGACACATTAAATGATTAGGCTAACTGCAGTGCCCAGGAGTTACACAGGAAATCTGTGGTATAGACAGAGGTTAAACCTGCGTCTCAAGTTCCAGTCCAGTATCCCAAGGCTCTAGGTGGCTCTGAGGCTTCTTCCAGCCTCTTACTTTCCAACCAAGGCCCCACCCTTCAGGGAATTGCTAGGCCTCTGGCCAAAGCTGCCCCTCATAAGTAGTGTAGTCTGTAGTGTAGATGTAGCCTTTGTGAATTCATATCAAATCCCAAAATTGTGTCAGAGATTTCTTTATGAAAAAAGTCAAAATGTTTATTTTCAATATCATCCTAATGAAACAGTGGGTTTCAAAATTAGAAATGACTATTCATTTTGAATTTTCCTCAATTTTATTTGAAAAAAAAGTTAAATCAAAAAAAGAAGTAAAATGTTTTGAATCTGATCAAGCCCAACATTTCAATTGACCCAAACCAAAATTGCATTCAACAGCAAACCAGAACGATCAGCTTTTTGCACAGCTTTATCCTCATCAGCAGCATTATTGCACACAATTTAACTGCTCTTAGCTATTCTACCAGATGTACCGCCTCTTCTCTTGTGCATAACTGGGATGCTTTTCTTACAAAGTCAACATGACAATTGAGAGTGGACATCTAAATGATACTGATGAGGCATCCAAGTGCCCTTTTTGTGCAGGAGAAAAGCTCTTGGTAATGGAAAACAGTCATTTTTGAAGTAGCAACCTATCTGTGCACTGCCAGGATATTCTGAGCTTACTGTGTTTTTATGTATTTCCTCCCCTTATTAGGGTTCATGCTTCAGATGTTCAGAAAGAAGTTTGGAAATAATACTTGTTGGGATATGTTGGGGCTTCCAGATAACATGTCATAATGTTCCTGTTTAAACTATATATAAGTAACAGGCAGGACTTTATTCAAAGCCCAGTGAAAAGAATGGAAATATTCTCAGTCATGTCAACGGGCTTTGGATCAAATGATAAATGAGCAATGTTTTGGGAGTTTAGTAGTAAAATTTCAAGTTTGGAAGAGTCTACAACAAAATTCCAACTATTGCCAAGGTATTCATCTGGTATGTATGTTAGAGACCTTATTTATAACTCCATTACTTTTGTTTTACAGCAGTATAAGTCTACTGATTTAAGTGGAGTTGCATCACAAGAGAATAGGAGAAAATCTGATGAATCAGACCCTGGGTATGCTACAATGGAAGTGGTAAACACAACCATTGACTGGCTACTTGAAAACTATACTGAATAAAACAATGGGTAATACAAATTATGGAACTATCCATCAAGCATGGGAAGACTGATTACATGACCTGTTATATCTTTTCAATCTCTGATTTCTATGATGGTATGTTGAGTAAGTGCAAGGACGCAGTGGTGAGTACACAACATAGTGTAGTCCAGAGACAAAAGTTCCAGCTATCTTTCAGGAAAGGAGAGTTTTGTTTGTTTTTTTTCTTTAAATAGGAATTCAGTAGAATTCTCTTTGAGTCATAGGTTTTTAAGGCCAGAAAGGACCATTACAGTCACTTAATCTGAAAAACCTGCATTACAAAGGCCAGTATATAATGCAGAGCGTTTCAATTTATACAGCTTTCAGACATCAGAAGACATTGAGAACTGAAAATATTCTAGCAGCGATAGGCAAATTTTATGTGGTTCAACCTGTATCCTGTTACACTCTGACTGTGGGATATGACCCAACGCCTGAAATTATCAGCAAATAGAAAGGTGAGAAAACCTGAAAGTTTGTCATGACACATCAGTGTTAAACTATGGGCTTCTCTATATTTACTGGAAGATTGCCGTGCTGACAATCGATCTTCTGGGCTACGTCTACACGTGAAGCCTACTTCGAAGTAGCTTATTTCGATGTAGCGACATCGAAATAGTCTATTTCGATGAATAACGTCTACACGTCCTCCAGGGCTGGCAACATCGATGTTCAACTTCGACGTTGGGCAGCACCACATTGAAATAGGTGCTGCGAGGGAACGTCTACACGCCAAAGTAGCACACATCGAAATAAGGGTGCCAGGAACAGCTGCAGACAGGGTCACAGGGTGGACTCAACAGCAAGCCACTCCCTTAAAGGGCCCCTCCCAGACACAGTTGCACTAAACAACACAAGATCCACAGAGCTGACAACTGGTTGCAGACCCTGTGCATGCAGCATGGATCCCCAGCTGCAGCAGCAGCAGCCAGAAGCCCTGGGCTAAGGGCTGCTGCACACGGTGACCATAGAGCCCCACAGGGGCTGGAGAGAGAGCGTCTCTCAACCCCTCAGCTGATGGCCACCATGATGGACCCCGCTATTTCGATGTTGCGGGACGCGGATCGTCTACACGTGCCCTACTTCGACGTTCAACTTCGAAGTAGGGCGCTATTCCCATCCCCTCATGGGGTTAGCGGCTTCGACGTCTCGCCGCCTAACGTCGATGTTCACGTCGAAATAGCGCCCAACACGTGTAGCCGTGAGGGGCGCTATTTCGAAGTTAGTGCCGCTACTTCGAAGTAGCGTGCACGTGTAGACACGGCTCTGGAGTTCAATTTTGTGCCTCTGGTGAAGATGCTGCAAAATTGACCTCTCTGAGCCCGTCTCTTGAACCCGGTACTCCACACTATCCCGTGGAGGAAGGGATGTCAACACAAGACTATCGAGGCTTGGTCTTTACTAGGGAAGTAAGCTGATTCTGACACGCAATTCTAGCTACAGCATTTGCATAGCTAGAATCAACATATTGGAAATCAACTTATTTCTCTAGCATAGGCTTACCCTTACTGAAATTGTCAACAATTGTGGTGAGAAGGAATAAGTCTGTTGCTGACTCTCTTCTGTCTCCTGGGCTGGTCAGAACTCAGCCAAGTCATTTTTTTCATCGTGTTGAATGTGCTTGCCCGGCTTCTATTTTCTATCAAGTGATCCCTTTGTCTGAAATATATCCTCCCTTCGTTTCAGAGAAGACCACGAGAATGGTCTGAGAACTGGATGTGTTGCCTAGAGACTGAATTTGGAAGCTCCTTCAGAATTTCATAAATAGGACATTAAAATATAAGTCTAGTGCATGATCTTTAGTTGTCCACAGAAGGGTTGTCCACAATTGGATGCTTATGGCAATAAGGGTAAAGCATTTTCCATGATTTCATTTCTAATCTTGTCTTAAAGTATTATAAATAACTAGCTAATAAATGAGTAACAGATTGCTGTAAAAACTAGCTCTGCTCCTTTTATTTCCATGACTCCTTGAAAGTCAGTTGTCCTGTTGGGGACAGGCTGTCCTGCACAGGTAACCAGAGGTCCCTTTCTCTCAAATGTGTGAAAAACACAGCCAACTTCTGAGATGTAGAGTGTCCCGGGAAGCCTGTGTAAGCTATGAGATTTTGGCAGGTGCTCAGTTGCTCTTACATTTTGGCTCCATAGAAATAGTAGGTGCTAGCACAGACTCCAACTCCATAGGCATTCTGGGGCTGGCGCACCCAAGGGCAGTACCCCATCAGCTCTCCTCTCCAGCGCTTTCCACCCTCCATCAGTCCCCAGAGTTCATCTCCTCTCCCTCCCTTCTCCATACCTGCCCCCCGCACAATCATGTTTTGCAGTGTTTGGGAACCTGGGGGAGTAGGAGTGAGGACGTAGTGTGCTTGGGGTTGGGAGTGGAACTGAACGGGAAGAGGCACAGCAGGGGAATGGCCTTGAGGGAAGGAGTGGAGTGGGGACTGGGCCTGGTACAGAGGTGGGGGCCATATAACCCCCAGCACTTTTGGAAGTTGGTGTTAGGTCTAGCTGGATGGCATACACAACTCAACACATCCTTAGGCCGACAAGAGGAGTGCTGTGAATGGTCTCAGGCTTTTGACAAAGAATAACTAGGAACTGTGAAAAACCAGGATCTTGAGGGCTCAGGGGCCTCCACTGGACTGAAATTGAGAATTTGGAAGACACAATATTTGTGGGTGGCCAAGACTTTACTTTTCTAACTTTGATAGGCTTTCAGAAACATGAGACACATAGGAACCGCAGCTGAGTCAGAGTGTACACACCTAAGATGGATACTGAAAGCCCACAATTTTAAGTCGCCTATTTGAGTGGATTGTTTAGTCCAGGGGCTGTCAACCTTTCCAGACTACTGTACTCCTTTCACAAGTCTGATTTGTGTTGTGTACCGCCCCCAAATTCCACCTCACTTAAAAACTTCTTGCTTACAAAAATCAGACATAAAAACACAAAAGTGTCACAGCACACTATGGCTACGTCTACACGTGCACGCTACATCGAAATAGTCTATTTCGATGAATAACATCTACACGTCCTCCAGGGCTGGCAATGTCGACGTTCAACTTCGACATTGGGCAGCACCACATTGAAATAGGCACTGCGAGGGAACGTCTACACGCCAAAGTAGCACACATCGAAATAAGGGTGCCAGGCACAGCTGCAGACAGGGTCACAGGGCGCACTCAACAGCAAGCCGCTCCCTTAAAGGGCCCCTCCCAGACACAGTTGCACTAAACAACACAAGATCCACAGAGCTGACAACTGGTTGCAGACCCTGTGCATGCAGCATGGATCCCCAGCTGCAGCAGCAGCAGCAGCAGCCAGAAGCCCTGGGCTAAGGACTGCTGCACACGGTGACCATAGAGCCCCGCAGGGGCTGGAGAGAGAGCGTCTCTCAACCCCACAGCTGATGGCCGCCATGGCGGACCCTGCTATTTCGATGTTGCAGGACGTGGATCGTCTACACGTGCCCTACTTCGACGTTCAACTTCGAAGAAGGGCGCTATTCCCATCCCCTCATGGAGTTAGCGACTTCGATGTCTCGCCACCTAACGTCGATTTCAACTTCGAAATAGCGCCCAACACGTGTAGCCGTGACGGGCGCTATTTCGAAGTTGGCGCCGCTACTTCGAAGTAGCGTGTACGTATAGACCCGGCTTATTAGTGTCAAATTGTACAGTACAGATAGCAATATCAATAAATAATTGTCTGGATGCAGTTTTAGCTCGTAATGACTTTGTTAGTGTATTTTATATAGCCCGTTGTAAAAACAGGCAAATGTCTAATGGAGTCGATGAACCCCATGGAAGGCCTCTGTACTCCTAGGGATATGTTTATCCCTGGGTGAGAACCATTGGTTTAGTCCATGAAAAGGTGAAACAGATACCATTAGCAAGGACCAGTGTCCCATTTTGCCTTTAGGTGAACTGCTGACTGCCCACCCTTTGCAGATCCGGGCCTAAGATGCACACAAAACTCACAGTCTCTGTAGGATCAGCTTCTGAGTGCTTGTGTGGAAGTACTATAGACCCACCACAGCTTAGAGTGAAGGTTATTCTCTTAATCCTGTGCCAGGCCCTTTTACTCAGGCTTTGTGGCCTTTGCATATGAGGGGAGGCAGGCACAGCAGTGGCCTGAAGAGGGAAAACGTACAGATAACACTGAAAGACAAGCACTCATTCTGAAAGCCATTTATGGAGTCCTGGCGAGCTGATTGCCCAGTAGCCCAGAACTGTGGTATTACTCTGACTGGTAGTTAAAGCACTAGCTATGTTTTCACAATAAAACACTGATTATCAGCCTCAACGTGTGCTTTGGTGTCTGAATTGCTTACAGCTACATGAGGGGCTTGAAAAGTGTCCAGAAGCCGTTACTTGTGAGGAGTGACATGTTTTGTGGGCTGTCGGTGCAGAAGCTGGGACTCCGCTTGCCAGTGCTGACAGCTGCAGCTACTATGCCATAGTCTCAATACCCACCCCTCTTCTCCCCCTCCCAGCCCCCAAGTAACATATCATATCTGTATGGGCTCCATTCTTCCCACTGAACAAAAACGCAAACACCATTTGGCCCCTGCAGTTATAATACTAAACAGTTATTTCTCTGGCCAAGAACTGCCACAGGGAACTGGAGGCCCATAGGCCATCTGAAAGGCTCCATGGTGCTCCTGTCCAGTCAGCACAAAGCCACTTATCAATGCCAGGAGGAGGGAAGGGGGAGAATTACTGTACAAACAGTCATTCAAGATTAATTGCCTTTCATCTCTCCAACAGGAGTTGGCCTTTCAGCCCCAGTATACAATAAGGGCCTGTTCAGATTATCTTTTCAGGGGCCTTGTAGGGCCAGGGTTGTTTCTCAGAGGCGGGCTGAAGTCTTTAGGAAAAATGAAAGGCTATAAAACACCAAGCTGCATCCTCTAGGCTTTGGAAAACATGTTATGCTAATTGGGACCTATTACTGTGTATTTACAATTTCAAATGGTACATAGGATGTTTGCGTCACATCATTTCTCTTTCCTCTTTGTTTTCTGTGCTCAAGCTTCCCTTTCTGTCTCTACCTCCTCCTCCCCATGCTCGGTTATTGATTGTTGTGCCAATTTAATTTAGGCCCAAATTCTGCAAACATGTCCACTGAGTTTGATAAGATGACTTACATAAATTTCAGTGTTGCATTCACACTGTTGTCACAGGTCTCCTGATATTTGTGTTTATCTTAAATATCCAGTTCCTGGAAGCAAGTGATTACATGAGAATTTCAGCTTTCAGGAGGGTGAGACAGTAAGGTTTCTGGCCCCCATGATTACAAAAAAAGAAAATTGAAAACATGATCCCAAGGGACCCTAATGGCACTGAGCCAGGAGGAAAAGAAAAATCAAAAGAACACCAAATATATATATATTTTTAATAATCTCATGATATTTAAACTAGTCACAATTCTGGGGGCCTGACTCCTGACTTTTGAATGTTTGGGTCTGGCAATATGGAGAGTTACTGATGTCCAAAAGGGTTTGTGGTGTCAGGTCCTACATTGTAAACCTCAGGGTAGGAATATTGTCTTTGAAATCAGTGGATTATTTAAAGTCAGATTCTGACCTTCATGGTGCAAACCTAGAGTAACTCCATAGCCATCTATAGAGTCATTCCAGATTTGCACCAGCAAAGTTGAGCACTTAACCTACATGTATTTATAAAGGCACCCTATGGTTTTGTCTGTACTAGAGACCATACAGCAGCACAGCTGTACTGATGCAGCTGTTCCACTGTAAGATCCCAGGTAGTTGCACTATAAAGACAGGAGAAAGCATTCCCATTGACGTAATTAAACCACCCCTTACAACCAGCAGTAGGTCTGTCAGCAGGCAAAGCTCTCTAGCCAACATAGTGCTGTGCACAGTATCACTTGTGCCAGTGAAATTTGTCACTCAGGAGTGTGATTTTTCACACCCCTAGAGACATAAGTTTTGCTAACAAACAGGGTAGTGTAGATGTGGCCTAAGACAACATGTCAATGCTACACAATCCATATCACAGAAAGTCCAGTAATACCAAGCGTCTGATTCCCTCCAGCTTTCTATACTCCATTCTGGACCCAGTGGTTTGTACACCCTTTTCTTAAGTCTTGCAGTACTCCACGTCACCCTCTCAGGAGCGTCGCAGCACTTTAGCGGTGGTAGGTAGGGGATTCCTGGCCCAGTCCAAGCACTCCATTCCTATCCAGGGACCCTCGGCCATTAAGTACTGTTTAATTCACCTGACCACTTGCTAAGACCTCTCTGGACACCTTCCCACCAAGCCTTTCCTTGAGCTATCTGTTCCCTGCAGGCCCCTTCACTCCATTCTCCCAGAAGAGTGACTGCAGGCATTTCTCCTTCTGCTACAAATATTGTCTGTTTACAATAGTGCCCAACCCCTCCCCAGCTGAATTTCAGAATTAATTAGGCCTGCTCACCCTCCAGGAGCAACCAGGTAGGTTAATTGACAGGCTGACTCCTGTTAATCCTTCGTTTGTCTCTGTGGGCTCACGCTGGTAGCTCACTAAGGTGGCAAGTACCTGAGGGGTAGCTGTGTTAGTCTGTATCCACAAAAACAATGATCCAGGAATGGTAACATACAAAAACCTCTAGGAGAACACTTCAATCTCCCTGGACACTCAGTAACGGATTTAAAAGTAGCCATCCTGCAGCGAAAACACTTCAAAAACAGACTCCAAAGAGAAACTGCAGAGCTGCAATTCATTTGCAAATTTGACACCATCAATAAAGGATTGAACAGAGACTGGGCATGGCTAGCCAACTACAAAAGCAGTTTCTCCTTTCTTTGTGTTCACAAGTCCACATTAGCGGCTCAAAGCAGGCCACACGCTCCCTGACTGACTTGACCTCATCAACATCGGCCTTCCTCTTGATTGGGGCTCCCTCCTTTTCCTGAGCTTTTGTAATTAGACCTCTGAAATCTCCACTTCATTGCATCTGATGAAGCGAGTCTTTGCCCATGGAGAACTCATGCTCCAAAGTATCTGTTAGTCTATAAGGTGCCACAGGACTTCTTGTTGTTTTCACTAAAGTGGGTAAGGCAGTACCTTATCCTCCCTCATATTTCTGCCCAGTGAATCACAATCTCACCCTGCATGGGCATTGCGAGGTGAATCATGTCCCTAACTAAATAATTCATTTCCTTGATTTCAATGACTTGGGCTTAGAAAATGTCATGATAGGTAACTTAATACCAGCCGTGCCATTGCCTTAGCTATTTTTAAAATGAGGCCTTTTGCTTTTGGAATAAACTAATGTTTTACCGCACGAGACTGATTAATCCATAGCTCTCCCTGAGTTAGTACAGGAAAAGCGTTTGGCTTTGAAATCAATTGCCAAAGACTGTTTCTACAGCACCAGTAAAAAAGTAACAGATTTGAGCTGCCAACCAAATAATAAGGCAACATTCATTTGTGGTTGAGGTCAATATTCATTCATATTGACCCAAGAGCCAAATACAGACCAAAAAGAAATCAAGATAAATATTTGCCTGAAGAAACAATGAATCTTGATATTGGCCAAAACCATAATCAGTTCTATTATGTACTCTTTATAGAAAAAGTGGAAGACAATAAAGCTAAACAAGCACATTTTGCAGAAAGAAAAAACACTCTTTTTAGGCAACCTAGCAATTTCTGATTTCAAAACCACTTGCCTCATTGAATTTTTGATCCAAACCACCCGGCCACCACAGAAAAATAAAGCAGATTACCACAGACCATTTTAAAATACACTGCTTAGCTATTTTTCCTTGTCAAAACAGCATGTTTCACTGGAAAGAAAAAACAGCCTAGAATAACAAAATGCTGAAATTAGTTAATCGTGTCTGTTAACCCAGGTAACAGAGAGCCAAGACGCCTTTGGTCTGTTCTTCACTTTCTGGGACCTGGGACAAGTCACTTAACATTCCTGCAATTAGGTGTGCTCTGCATAAAACAAGGACTTCCCTGCTGCACAAATGTGGTATTATTTAGTCACTGTCCCTGCAAATACTTCGTCACCAAGATCAGCTCTCCATGGGTGACTCATCCCATTCATCTCAATGGATAAATGTTGAAAACCTCCCTCATTCTGAAGTGATTTTACCCTTATTTCATGCAGGGAAAAAGGATCTTCCTTATGTGTAGGTATTTTCCAGTCTAGTCCAATCCACAATGTGCCGTGGCGTCTCATAGCCTCCATTTCTGAGAGCTATGGTATTCTGTTACCCTGGTGAAATCATGGTGCATTGGACCCAATGGGAGCTTTGCCACTGACTTTGCTGAGGTTTTCATTCTCTCTGCTTTCATTTGGTGCCATCATGTGGATTAACATTTTTATTAAAAGTAGGCTAATAATAAAAAAGTTTATTTGCCTCCATGATGACCCAGGAAAACAATTTTTACTTTAACACAGCCTTTCTGATATATCAGGATGTGTTTACACTGCAGCTGCGATCATGTCTCCCAGTTTAGGTAAGCAGACACCTGCTAGCTCTGCTTGAGCTAAAAACAGCAGTTTGGATGTTGTGTCATGGTGGCAGCTCAGGTTAGCCACCTAAACACTAACCCAGCTGATTTCTGGGCCCACGCTTGGGTGTCGGGAGAGGGCTGGCAACGTTCCCTCTAATTTTTTTCCATCTGTGTGTGGAATAAATTTTGTTATGTGCATCAATATAAACACATGCTGCTGGCTGCGAGTAGCGGAAAACATTCTGCCAATCAGCTGGATGGCACCTGTATCTCTGCTGAGTGGCTGCCCAAGTGCTCAGCTTACGGGGAACACTGGTGACCAGCCAACACTGCTGGCCATGCCGCAATGTCTGTACTGTTATCTTTGATGCATTAGCTTGAGCAGAGATAGCATGAGCGTGTCTACCCATGCTCAGACGATCACTTCCCACTGTAGTGTAGACATAGCCAAAAAATCATGGACTCTGAAGATGGGAAAGAGCATCTGGTCCCATCGTCTAGTGTTTCATAGAATCTAGATTTCAAAGTCTTGAGCAATAGGGCTGCCACAGCTTTCTCTAAGGCTACGTCTACACTAGTGAGTTTTTTCGAAAAAGTTGGGGCTCTTTGAAAAAAATCCTGCAGAGCATCTACACACAAAATGCGTTCTTTCGCTCTTAAATTGTAAGAATGCAGCACTTTTTCTGGGGGCCCTCTTCCTGTCCTAGATGAGGAAGAGCACCTCTTTCTTTCAGAAAAAAAAGAGTATGTGAATGTCCCAGGGGCCCTTTTTCCAAAGGAGCAGTACTCATGGTGCCGGATTTTTTGATCCCTGGCCCGTTCTTTAGAAGGAGTGGGGGCTGTGTGGACACTCTCTGTCAAAGAGCTGATTGATATTTTTGATCCACTTTTGTGTAGGTGGACGTACGCTTTTAAACCAAGTTTTCTTGGAAGAGATCTTTTGGAAGAACTTCTTTCGAAGGATCGCTGTAGTGTAGACATAGCTGACAAGAGCCTAATACTGGTGCATCTCACAATCAGGAAAACTTCCTCCACAAGACCCTGATCCAAAACCCTTTGAAGTAGGGGAAAGTCTCCTTTGCATCACTGAGCTTTGAATCAGCCCCATTCAGCCTAAGATTTTCCTTTTAAATTTTGTCCATTTCCTCCTAATTAGATCTTGATGCCCAATCCTCAATAATTCCTGTACCCACGCCTCAGAGGTTTAAAATGTCTGCCTCCTCACCATTGCTACAAAATTATTTAATCTTGTACATTAACCTTGCCTCTTGTGTTAGTCCTAATTATTTTATTCTTCTCTGAACATTTCCAATTTGTTAGTGCCTTTCCTGTAATGTAGTACCCAGACCTGAATGAAGTATCCCCGATACAGTTGTGATTGTCCAGCAGAGGGGAGTATTACAACCAACTTCCTTCAGGATGTGATTTTTCTGCATCTGAAGTACAAATTTGACTCGGCTTTTTTTTTGCCACCAGCTGCTGTGGAGCAGTGGCTTTCATTAAAATCACGTCTTGAGAAATAAGAGCTGATTTTGACTGAACCTTGCTAATTTCTGGAATTTCATTCTTCAAAAACCTTTTTGATGGCAGTATTGTACAGGCTACTAATAAGGTCCGTCACCTTTGGGGTCGTCTTTGATCTCCAGATATCATTGTTTTCAATTCTTTCTACATCATAAAACTTTGAGGAATATAAATGCCCTTGCAGTTTCAGGCACACACAGTACCCCCTTTAACGAGGGAGGGATAGCTCAGTGGTTAGAGAGCTGGCCTTGTAACCCTCTTGGTTGTGAAGTCAATCCTGGAGAGGGCCTTCCAAAGGTCTAGGGCATCTTAGATTTAAAAAAAGACCTGTCAGGGATGGTGACAGGTCCTGCCATGACAGTGGGGGAACTGGACTCAGAGACCTCTCAAGGTCCCTTCCAGTGGTACAAGATGTGTATATTACCATATTACAAGTTTTTATTTAGGTATCCAGTGTTTAACTTTCTGGACTGTTTTGAAATTACAACTAAGCTACAATTTATCTAGAATTCTGGTGGATAATTTTCAATATATACACTAAGTTATAACTGTTGAGATTTCTGTGAACTGGCTTACAAAGTATTGCTTGGTTTTGATTGCTTGGTTCTTATCCTTTCTTATGAGGCTATAGGAATAATCTTCTCACCCATAAGCTACGTCTACACTGGGATGCTACATCAACATAGCTTATTTCAATGTAGCGAAATCGAAATAAGCTATTTCGATGAATAGCATCCACACATCCTCCAGGGCTGGTGCTGTCGACGTTCATTGTCGACATTGGACAGCACTACATCGAAATAGGTGCTGCAGGGGAGCGTCTACACACCAAAGCGGCCCAAATCGAAATAAGGGTGCCAGGAACAGCTGCAGACAGGGTCTCAGGGTGGACTAGCACTTCCGGGGCAACAGCTAGCTGCTACCTTAAAGGGCCCCTCCCAGACACACTCAGCCTGCATAGCACGTGGTCTGCAGAGCCACAGGCATGCACACCCTGTAAAGCACCATGGACCCCCAGCAGCAGCAGCAGCAGCAGCAGCAGCCAGAGGCCCACACACCCGCCCCTGGAGGACCAGTGGCTGCCCTGCTCAGTGCCATGCAGGAGGCAGCTGACATCTTTTATTTGAGGAAGATGAGCTGCCCCCAGGGGATGAGGAAGCAGCCCCAGACCTTGCTGCCCTCCCAGCCCCCCACCGCCGCACACTCCGCCGGCTGTGGAGATACCCCATGAGCATGGACTGGTGGGAGCGGCTGGTGCTCGGTGAGTGGGACAACGACCGCTGGCTCCGGAACTTCTGAATGAGCCGGCAGACATTCCTGGAGCTCTGCCAGTGGCTCACCCCTGCCTTACGGCACCAGGACACCTCCATGCAACGTGCCCTCACCGTCGAGAAAGGGGTTGGCATCGCTGTCTGGAAGCTGACCACTCCAGACAGCTACCGATCTGTAGGGCAGCAGTTTGGCATGGGCAAGGCCACCGTCGGGGCTGTCCTCATGGAGGTAAGAGGACCCGGGGGGGAGCCTGGGGGTGGGGAGCCCAGGGGGGGAACCCTGGGGGGAAGGGGGGAGCCCTGGGGGGAGGGCCAGACACACTCTGCACACCCCTCACTGGTGCTCTCTCATGTCCTTCCCCCTGCAGGTCATCTGCGCAATCAATGCCCTGCTCCTCCACAGGCTTGTGCAGCTTGGGGACCCGGATGCTGCCATCGCGGGGTTTGCCAGCCTGGGCTTCCCAGATTGCTTTGGGGCTCTGGATGGGACCCATATCCCCATCTGTGCCCCAGAACACAGCGGAGGACGCTTCCTGAATAGGAAGGGATACCATTCCGTGGTCCTCCAGGCCTTGGTGGACAGCCGGGGCTGCTTCTTGGACATTTATGTTGGCTGGACCTGGCAGCACCCACGACGCCCGGGTGTTCAGAAATTCGGGCCTGTGCCGCCGGCTGGAGGCAGGGACCTACATCCCCCAGTGGGAGATCCCTGTGGGGGACACCACCATGCCCCTCTGCCTCGTCACAGACGCTGTGTACCCCCTCCGGCCCTGGCTCATGCACCCTTACACGGGCCATGTCACAGCCAGCCAGGAGCGCTTCAACATGCGCTTGAACCATGTGCGCCAAGTGGTCGAGCGCACTTTCAGCCACCTCAAAGGCCGCTGGAGGTGTCTCCTCACCCGCCTGGATGCAGGCCTCACCAATATCCCCCAGGTTGTGGGCGCGTGCAGTGCACTCCACAACCTGGTGGAGAGCAAGGGAGAGGCCTTCCTCCAGGGCTGGGCTGTGGAAGCTGGCAGGGCCGACGTCCAGCCACCCGCTGCCCCCACTCGCCAGGTCGACTCTGAGGGGATCCGGGTCCAGGAGGCCCTGCAGGCCCATTTTGACCAGGCTGCGGGGTGAATGCTGGCAGGGCCAGCTGTGGGTGAGCCACCCACTGCACCCCCCATCCTCCACAACACTCCCTGCCCCCACGCCCACACCACAGAGAACCCGAGAGCACACCCCCCCCCACACTTCTGTGCAATAAATGGAATTTTTTTTTAAACAAAACCGTGAAACCTGTATTAATTATTAACAGAAGAAGGGGGGAATTACGTACGTGGGGGGAGGCAGATACAAAACAGGTGTAGAACAAAAACTATTTACAAAGATGGGGGGAATATGTCCAAAGGAGGGGGCCGGAGGAGGCCTTGGGGGGGCAACATCCTCGGCCGCGCACCCCTATTGTCCTGCACCTGGTGTTGGGGGGCGCAACCCACGTCTCAGCCGGAGGCCCGGTTGAGGCTGGGTGGGGGCCGGTAGAACCAGCAGATAGGGCCGGGCGGAGTCCGGAGACCCATGGTTCCCCTTGGTGGCAGGCCCCAGGGTGGCCAATGGTGGAGGGACGACAGGCGGAGCGGCAGGCGGAGTGGTCGGGGTGGGGGGGCCAAGTGCCGCGCAATGTTCTCAAAGGTGCGCATGAAGGCCCCCCCAAGCCTCCTGGCGCCAGGCCAGCGCTTGATCCTGGAGATGGAACCGCTGCTCCTCCACCTGCAGGCGCCGCTCGGACACCTCCAGCTGATGCCAGAGGGGGGCGAGGAGCTGGGGGTCTGTGGACGCCCGCAGATGGCTCCACCGCTGTCGGGCTCGTCCTGGGGCTGGTCCGTGCTCCGCCGATGGGCTGGCCTGGTGGGATGGCCCCGATGGGCTGTCTGGGACCACTGACGCTGTGCCGGTGCTCTCCGGGCCCTCCGATGGTGCAGCTGCGGAACAGAGGGGGGAAGAAGAGTGGAGACAGCCGTTAGTCTGGGCCCTAACCCGTGGCCCTTGTACCCCACCCCTCTGCTACTGGTTCCCTATCCCCGTCCCCCAGAGATGCTGCTGCTGCTGCTGATGGGTGTCCAACCCCGCCCCCCAGGGGGACCCTAGGTTCTGCTCCCCCCATCCCCAGGGATGGGGCATGGCGCTGTCCTGCTGGGGGGCAGGGGCTGATGGACTCTTCTGAGGGACTTGCCACTGCTGTCCTTGGGGCCATGGTCATCTGGGTGTGTGGAGGGCCCTGGTCATGTGTCTTGTCCCCGCCCCTTAACCCCGGGGGTGTGTACCAGGGGGGTACATACCTGAAGGTCTGCTCCCACAGTCGGGGGACACCCATCGGGCGGACGCCCTGCTGGAGCTGCGGGAGGGGAGGGCTATCAGCAGCGCCCCCATTGCTGGAGGCCTCCTCCTCATCCTCCGGTGTCCCAGGGGTGGGCCCCTGGGGGGGCCCCTGGGGTGCAGAGCTGGCCTCTGGGGTGGACTCCGTCTCCGGGGCCTGCTGGGGCTCATTGCCTGATGTGTCAAGGGTGGCCAGGGGGAGGAGGTGTACCGGGGGCCCAGGATGGCCCTGAGCTCCCTGTAAAAGGGGCAAGCGGCGGGGGCTGCCCCAGATTGGCTGGCTGTGTCCCGGGCCTGGGTGTAACCCTGCTGCAGCTCCTTTACCTTACTCCTGATGTGGTCAGGAGTGCGGGCAGGGTGACCCCGGGCAGCCAGGCCCTCGGCCAGCTGAGCAAACGCGTCCGCGTTCCGCCTCTTGCTCCCCATTACCTGGAGCACCTCCTCCTCGCCCCAGAGCCCCAGCAGGTCCTGGATCTAGGCCTTCGTCCAGGAGGGGC
Source organism: Carettochelys insculpta (assembly GCF_033958435.1). NCBI lineage: Eukaryota > Metazoa > Chordata > Testudines > Carettochelyidae > Carettochelys > Carettochelys insculpta. Next base: position 17,198,579 of record NC_134140.1, read on the forward strand.
CCCGCTGCCTCTTCCCCCGCTGGCTGGCAGGCTGGGAGCCCTGGGTCCCCTTGGGGGTGGGTGTCCTGTGGGCACTTGGGGGGCTGCCTGGATACCATGGGGTGCAGGGTGGTGGGTTGGGGCTGCTGAGGACATGAAGGCTGTGCATGTGGCTGTGCTGCTGCCTGCACGAGCTCTCAGCTTCCTGCACAGGAAATAAGGGGGCAGGGAGCTTTAAGGGGCTGCTGCATGCGGCGACCATAGAGCTCAGGGGCTGGAGAGAGTGTCTCTCAATCCCTCAGCTGATGGCGGCCATGGAGGACCCCACTATTTCGATGTTGCGGGATGCAGATCGTCTACACGTGCTCTACTTCGACGTTCAATGTCTAAGTAGGGCGCTATTCCCATCTCCTGATAAGGATAGCGACTTTGACTTCTCGCCGCCTTATGTCGATTTCAACTTCAAAATAGCGCTCGGCATGTGTAGACGTGGCGGGTGCTATTTCGAAATTGGCACGGCTACTTTGAAATAGCCGGCTAGTGTAGACGCAGCTATAGATAACAATGAGTCCTGTGGCATCTTACAGACTAACAGATTTTTGGACTATCCAAAATATCAGTTAGTCTATAGCATCTGTTAGTCTATAATATTTTGCTCCAAAATATCTGTTAGTCTATAAGGTGCCACAGGACTCCTTGTTGTGCTTGAAGATCCAGACTAACATGGCTACTCTCTGACTAACACGGCTGCTCTCTGATACTTTTCATCCATAGATCTCAAAGTGCATTATAAAAGAGATGTGGCTGGGTCCTGGGTTGGCTGGGTAGCCTAGGAACCATGAACCACGCTCTTGTTACCCCTATGTTTGGGGTGTGTTCCCAGTAGTCCAGATTTCCTCAGAGTTGAGGTGTCTCAGGGGGTTTCCCCCTTTACCCATAAGAACATAAGAACATAAGAATGGCCATACTGGGTCAGACCAAAGGTCCATCGAGCCCAGCATCCCATCTGCCGACGGTGGCCAATGCCAGGTGCCCCAGAGAAGGAGAACAGAAGACAATGATCAAGTGATTTATCTCCTGCCATCCATCTCCTGCCCTTGTTACGAAGGCTAGGGCACCATACTTTATCCCTGGCTAACAGCCATTTATGGACCTAACCTGCAAAAATTTATCAAGCTCTTTTTTAAACCCTAATAGAGTCCTGGCCTTCACAGCCTCCTCGGGCAAGGAGTTCCACAGGTTGACTGTGCGCTGTGTGAAGAAAAATGTCCTTTTATTAGTTTTGAACCTACTACCCATCAATTTCATTTGGTGTCCCCTAGTTCTTGTATTATGGGAAAAGGTAAATAATTTTTCTATATTCACTTTCTCCACACCATTCATGATTTTATATACCTCTATCATATCGCCCCTCAATCGCCTCTTTTCCAAACTGAAAAGTCCCAGTCTCTCTAGCCTCTCCCCATATGGGACCCTTTCCAAGCCCCTAATCATCTTAGTCGCCCTTTTCTGAACCTTTTCTAATGCCAATATATCTTTTTTGAGGTGAGGAGACCACATCTGCACGCAGTACTCAAGATGTGGGCGTACCATAGTTTTATATAGGGGAAGTATGATATCTTTTGTCTTATTATCGATCCCTTTTTTAATAATTCCTAACATCCTATTTGCCTTACTAACTGCCGCTGCACACTGCGTGGATGTCTTCAGAGAACTATCCACTATAACTCCAAGATCCCTTTCCTGATCTGTCGTAGCTAAATTTGACTCCATCATGTAGTACGTGTAATTTGGGTTATTTTTTCCAACATGCATTACCTTACACTTACCCACATTAAATTTCATTTGCCATTTTGCTGTCCAATCACTCAGTTTGCTGAGATCTTTTTGTAGTTCTTCACAATCCCTTTTGCTTTTGACTGTCCTGAACAACTTGGTGTCATCTGCAAACTTGGCCACCTCACTGCTTACCTCATTTTCTAGATCATTGATGAACAAGTTGAACAGGATCGGTCCCAGGACTGGCCCCTGGGGAACACCACTAGTTACCCTCCTCCATTGTGAAAATTTACCATTTATTCCAACCCTTTGTTTTCTGTCTTTTAACCAGTTCCCGATCCATGAAAGGACCTTTCCTCCTATCCCATGACCACCTAATTTACATAAAAGCCTTTGGTGTGGGACCGTGTCAAAGGCTTTCTGGAAATCTAGGTATATTATGTCCACTGGGTGCCCCTTGTCCGCATGTTTATTAACCCCTTCAAAGAATTCTAATAGATTAGTTAGACACGACTTCCCTCTGCAGAAACCATGCTAACTTTTGCCCAACAATTCGTGCTGTTCTATGTGCCTTGCAATTTTACTCTTTACTAGTGTTTCTACTAATTTGCCTGGTACTGATGTTAAACTTATCGGTCTATAATTGCCAGGATCTCCTCTAGAGCCTTTTTTAAATATTGGTGTTATATTGGCCGTCTTCCAGTCATTTGGTACCAAAGTGGATTTAAAGGATAGGTTACAAACCACTGTTAATAACTCCGCAATCTCACATTTGAGTTCTTTCAGAACCCTTGGGTGAATGCCGTCTGGTCCTGGAGACTTGTTACTATTCAGCTTATCAATTAATTCCAAAACCTCCTCTAATGTCACTTCAATCTGAGTGAGTTCCTCAGATTTGTCACCTAAAAAGGCTGGCTCAGATTTAGGAACCTCTGTAACATCCTCAGCCGTGAAGACTGAAGCAAAGAAATCATTTAATCGCTCCGCAATGGCACTGTCTTCCTTGATCGCTCCTTTTATATCTTTATCATCCAAGGGCCCCACTGCTTTTTTAGCGGGCTTCCTGCTTCTAATGTATTTAAAAAACATTTTACTATCGTTTTTTGAATTTTTGGCTAGCTGTTCCTCAAAATCTTTTTTGGCTTTTCTTACTACATTATGACACTTAATTTGGGAGTGTTTATGTTCCTTTCTATTTTCCTCACTAGGATTTGACTTCCACTTTTTAAAAGCTGCCCTTTTCTCTCTCACTGCCTTTTTAACATGGCTGTTTAGCCATGGTGGTTCTTTGTTAGGTCTCTTACTGTGTTTTTTTATTTGGGGTATACATTTAAGTTGGGCCTCTAGTATGGTGTCTTTAAACAGTTTCCATGCAGCTTCCAGGGATTTTAGTTTAATTACTCTACCTTTTAGTTTCTGTTTAACTAGCTTCCTCATTTTAGTGTAATTCCCCTTTTTGAAATTAAATGCCAGAGTGTTTGACCACTGCGGTGTTCTTCCCAACACAGGAATATTAAAAGTTATTATATTGTGGTCACTATTTCCAAGCGGTCCAGTAACAGTTACCTCTTGGACCAGATCCTGCGTTCCAGTCAAGACTAGATCGAGAATCGACTCTCCCCTTGTGGGTTCCTGTACTAGCTGCTCCAAGAAGCAGTCATTTAAGGCATCAAGAAATTTAATCTCTGAATCCCGTCCTGAGGTGACATGCACCCAATCAATATGGGGATAATTGAAATCTCCTATTATTACTGTGTTTTTTATTTTGATAGCCTCTCTAATCTCCCTTATCATTTCAGCATCACTATCACTGTCCTGGTTAGGTGGTCGGTAATATATTCCTAATGCCATATTCATATTAGAGGAATGAATTGTTATCCATAATGATTCTATGGAACATTTTGATTCCTTTAGGATTTTTACTTCATTTGATTTTATATTATCCTTCACATATAGTACCACTCCGCCACCCGCACGACCTGTTCTGTCTTTCCGATATAATTTATATCCCAGAAGAGTAGGGTGGGGGCTTACGTGCTCCCAAGGCTGCTAAGCAGCCAGACTGTGGTTTCTCTGCTGAACCGCTTCACATCTCCCTGCAAGTCAGCTCCACAGTGACCCAGGTTCCTTGATTTTCCCCTCCCTCCAGGCCTGGCACTGGCTGTCAGTAAAGAAGGGCATAGCTAGCTGGGCCTAGAGGCCCTCTTTAACCCCAGAGATGCCAGGGCCTCCTTTCTCCACTCCCTCACAGGAAGGCAGTATCATTCTGCCCACTTTACCGACAGGGAAACTGAGGCACAGAAACAGGTAGCATACTCCGGTCACAGAACAGGCCAGGGCAGATTAAGCGTAGAAAAACACAGTTCTCCTGGCCAGGACTTTTGCCAGGAGGCTTCTTTTCTCCCTGCCATCTCATAGCATTGGCCTTTTAAATATTTCACTCCACAGAACTGAAGGGGAAAATTTTCAAAGGTATGAAAGATAGTTAGATGTCCATCTCCTGTTGGTAGAGGGGAAGTGTGTGTGTAATTCATGCCATCTATTTGAAAATCTTTCCTTTACTTGCTAGATGCTCATAGCATGCTGTCACTGAAGGCTTCCCTACATGCTCCTAAAATGCACTGCATGGGGTTTGAATTAAAGTTTTTTTCACCCATGAGTCCCTTCATTGTTTAACATGATCAAGAAAGGGAAGACAAGTGTTGTCAAATCTAAACTATTTTACTTTCCTTGCTCATTAAGGGCATGATCCAAACTTCAAAGAACAGGGAAAGAGTATCACTGATTTTTTTAAGTACCAGAATGCTAGCTGTGTTAGTCTGCAGCCATAAAAACAAAAAGTCCTGTGGCACCTTATAGACTAACAGATATTTTGGAAAATAAGCTTTTGTGGGCAAAGACCTGCATCATCAGATGCAATGTAGTGGAGATTCCAGAGGCAAGTCTACTTATACAGGCTCTTGAAAAGGTATTTGCAAATTTTTCCATGCGGTTGATGGATTTCTACTCTATACAGGTAAATACAGTGCCTTGCATGGTGACAAGCTCATTTGTTTGGAGGCTGTGTCATGTGTTTTGGGGCTGATGCCATTGACATAAATACATTTCTTTATGTCTGTTTCTTTACTGCTGGGATTCCTTTGGTTTGGCAAACACAAACAGCCTCAAGAAGAACTGGAAAAAGTAGGTAAAGGAGGGAGCTAGAGGTAAAAAAGAGCCAAAAAAATGTTGGCCTTAGTTTTAGGCAGATAGCTTGTCTTCTTGATGGGAGAGATTTTTCCCTCTTTGTCTTTGCTCTTCCATTACAGTGCTGGAAAAATGGAACAACAGCCCTGAGGTGAAAAACGGGGCCATCACCCTATTAAGGAAATTTTACTCCTAAAAGACTCCTTTTGGAATATGATTTTGCCCAAGGTCTTATTTCTAATGAATGAAGCAATTCTTGCTATAATTCCTTCAGATGACCTTCTGTACAAATCAAAGTCCCAGAAAAGGCACATGAGGAGCTTTTTTATTGTGGGGAGTACTCAGGCTTCATCTTTTTCAGCAGACTCTGGTCAAGGGTGACAGTGATACACGGTAAAAGAAAAGGGAAGAAGAGTAGGTATGTTTATTATGTACATTTATGTAACAGATATATATGCAGACAGTGCTTTTTTTGGGCTGGTATACCTTACTGACACATCAGCAGCCCCAGGGACCTGCCCAGGGCCAGGGAAAATCTGACAGATCTGGGGCTGGGATCACTGCTGGCAGCTCCAGCCCTGGGGAACCGGCCAACGTTGGGGAAACCCCGGCAGTCCTGTGGCTGGGAACCAGCTGGGGCATGGAGCCCTACTGTTAGCTCCAGTCCTGCGGACCTGGCTGGGGCCAGGGGAACCCCAGCAGCCCCAGGGCTGGGAGCTGGCTGGGGCACAGAGCCCTTCTGGCAGCTCCAGCCACTGGGGACCTGGCCAGGGCTGAGGGCTGGCAGCCATAGGCCTGGGATCCCCACCAGCAGCCCCATCCTTGTGGGGATGTGGGGGGAAGGGAGCGGAGCTAGCTGAGTACTGGCTCCTCTTTTGTGTTTTGTTTTGTTTTTTTACAAAAGAAGCACTGCATGTGTAACCCACACACCTAGGTGTGGTTAACTGTCTCATGTAGTGGCACCGAGACCACTTGACAGAGATAGGATGAGTGTGCTTTACAGCCCTGGCTGAAAGCCAGGGGCTCTTTAGCTCAAGCTGTAGCGATGCCTGCACTAAGCGCTAGAGATCCTAGGTTCTAAGCCTCCCTGGGGGCAATTACACATGTAGATACAGAGTGAAAAGTTCAAAAGTACTTAATTGACTTATGGGTATGTCTGTGCCAAGCTCTGGGGCTATGGTTACATGACAGCGCTGTGTCAACAGAAGTCATGCTTGGAAGAGATTTCCCAACAAACCTTCTGTTGCCAGAGTGCAGTCACAAACAAAAGCAAATCAGGAGAGTACTCTGCCTGGCTGCTCTCTCTCTAAAGCAGGCACCTGGAAGTACAGCAGACAGGGCTGCCCATTGTTGTGAATGTCCTGTTGGTCAAGAGAAAGCCCTGCTGAGAGCATCCACATGACCCTTTTGTCAACAGCAGCATTCTGCCTGATGGCTTTGAGGCAGAATGTTGCTAGTGCAAGTGCTGAGTTTTGTCCCCAAAATGTCAACAAAATGCATTGAGTGCAGATGTTCCACTCATTTTGTCAACAGAACTGAGGTTTTGTCAGCGAACTCACTAGTGTTACGATAGCCTGGCTGTTTAACTGCAATGTAGACATATCCTTTGGGTCCTACATCTCATTTTCATGCTGCAATTGCATGTAACCAGTCAGTAAACATTTCTCACTGAATGTGACAGGTTCCCCTCCAGGGTGCCACTGGAGCTGGGATACCACTAAGCCCACTGACCCACCAACCTCTTATTCTATCCAGCTGAGACAAGCTTCAAAGACCTCCAGCCTACATACAGTTATGGACATACCCAGTTGCAGTTACATGCAGGCTTTCTTCTAACCAGCCCCGGCATAGGAAGGTGACAGCTGAGGCAACTCCCAGCTCCTCAGACATGTACCTCCTTTTCTGCATTACACCAACAGACCTGGGTTGCCAGCCCCAGAGATAGAACCTGCAAGCATAGAGTCTAAAGCCCTGCACTCTACCACATGAGCTAAAGGCCAGCTAGCTCTTAGCTGAGGCTGTAGAGCAGAGACTTCACTCACCCCAGAGGAGGTCTCAGTGCCTCTGGATACTACATAAGTATACACTTAAAATTATACCATCTTGCACTGCCCAAGGAACTGTACAGAGTGAGCTCCCTCCATGTAGAGAGGAATATGTACTAGCCTTTGCACCCTGGAGCCAAGATTCAAATACATTTCACTTAAATTCACTGGCTTGGATAAAACAAAAACAAGCTGATTAACTACAAAAGATAGATTAAGTGATTATAAGTAACAGCAAACAGATCAAAGCAGATTACCTAGCAAATGAACAAAAATGCAACCTAAGCTTAATATACTCAATATTGGACACAAACGGCAGATTCTCACCCTAACAGATGACACAAGTAGGTTGTAGATTCATAAAGGGCAAGCTGCATTAGCTTTGCAGCTTGGTATCCTCAAGTGTTTCTTTCACAGGCTGGAAGTCCCTTTAGCTTGGGTCCAGCACTTCCCCCAGTGTAGTCTTTGCTCCTCAGGCGTTTCCAGGATTCTTCTTGCGTGGGGAGCAAAGAACACCAGATGATTTCATTCACTGCCTGATACAACCATTGCATATGGCAGGAGCCCTTTGTTTCAAATCTTGGCTCCCAGAATTCCCTATGGAAAAAATACTGACATCCCAAAATGGAGTGCAGAGACATCTGGTCTCATCACATGACCCTGTAGCATCATATCAGCCATTACTTGGAGGCTGTCTGTAGCATTCTCAGGAAGGCTCCCAAAGTGCTTCCCCTAAGGCCTGTTTTTTCCCTAATGACCCATTTCCCTAAATAGGCCTTTCCCAATCAGCTTTCTTGCTTGAAAGCACCTTGTTTTGTGAGCATTACTAGAGCCAGGTGTAACTACATAGGAAAAACAGATGGTCAATATTTATGACTTCAGATTGAAACTGGATAAATGCACACAAATAGGATAATCTTATTCAGCAAATCATAACTTTTCCATTGACACCTCATATGATTTGTCTTGCATAAAATACATTATAATTATGTCAGAATCATAATATCATAATATAAAAACTGAACAATATGGAATGCAGTGTGAGACAGAACAGACATAATGTTATTTTTTGTTAGATAGAACATAGAGAATTAGAATCCAGAATCCAGGGCCGGATCTTCAGCTGATGTAAATTGTAAGAGAGAGGAAGCTGTGCTAGTCTATACACTATCAAAACAAAAAGCAGTCAAGTAGCACTTTAAAGACTAGCAAAATAGTTTATTAGGTGAGCTTTCGTGGGACAGACCCACTTCTTCAGACCATAGCCAGACCAGAACAGACTCTGGCTATGGTCTGAAGAAGTGGGTCTGTCCCACGAAAGCTCACCTAATAAACTATTTTGCTAGTCTTTAAAGTGCTACTTGACTGCTTTTTGTTTTGATGTAAATTGGTGCAGCTACATAAAAGTTTAATGGAGCTGCAACAATTTACACTAAATAAGGATTTGGCATGTAGATTTCTATTATGACAAGAATCATTGAACTGTATTCATTGTCTTTGTTTCTTGGAGTCTTGGGTTGGGAGAAAAATTATTAAACCATTAACATAGAGCATTGAAGTCCCCAAATGTAAAAGTGAAAAAGTTAAAAATTCCAGGCTGGACGTGGCAAATATAGTTTACAAGCATCAGGCAGTCATGTCCAGGAGCACAAATAATGACATCTGGAAATTCTCTTAGTGCCAGTCATCCCGTTTGGAAATGTCACAAAATGATGACGAAATTGACCAGATCACAACTACTCACTGGGAGGTGGACAGCTATGGCAACAATCTTAACATCAGAAAAACAACCTGACAGTATGTTTCTCTTACAGAATGCAACATATAACTCTGAAATAAATCTGAGTGTCAAGACACTGGGACCAGAGTAGACAAATGTATGATTGCTATGACATGGAATTAAAAACAAACAAAAGCCTCACTATGTGGTCAGGCATTTGCTTGGACAGACAGATCATATCGCAGAACTTCCAGCCATTTTCTTGACAGTTTATAGGTTTTCCTCATAAGATTCTAAAGCAGCTACATAATTTATTGTTTGATATTTTGTCCAAATTATCACATATTACTTTTCAAGTTACATGATGCTTTCTCTTTACAAATCCTAGGAAGATAAATGACAGGTTACAACCTGACTACTCATTTGTTGCTGTTGTTTTCCTCATTAATTGCCCTGAAATCAAAAGCAGTACAGTAAACTCTTTCATAGCCAGCAGCACTGGGATCGGAAGGTTGCTGGATATTCAAATATTCTGGATAACAGAGAGGTATATATAACAATGAAAAACACTAAAGAAAAACAAGATTAGATATTAACAAACAAAAATGTATGCAGTGTATGTTACCAACTACGGTAGTACTGTAAACTTACCCTGTATTAGCTGTATTTACTTTCACTGTACTAATGCAAAACTAAAATTTACTTATGGTTAAAATGCTGGTTATTTGAGAGTTCTGGATGATAGAATGATGGATATGAGAGAACTTACTATATTGGGAAGAGGATGTATTCCAGCTGTGCAACAAATTCATTTCCAGTCCCTTTGGTATGGAACAGGCTTTTTATAAAATACATGCATCTGTAACAAATCCAAATCAGTTCACTATGTTATTTCTAATTAAGGTGAAATCAAGGTCGACTCTTGCTTTTACTTCTTTTGTCTAAACTCCGGCTATAACAACTTCAGTGAGATGCAGTAGGTTGCTTCTTTGATGGCCCCTATGTGTTTCTGCATTGAAATTTACTTACACAAGATTCATCAAAGCTTTCAGGGGCCCAGTCTCTGACTGCAGTCCATATCTGTTCCATCGGTTGGACAGGTTGGGGCAATATCCCTGAGTTTGGGGGGATGCAGGGGTTGGGCAGTGTGGGGGCCAGAACCAGCATGACTGGCTCCACTCCACCCTGTTGGCTCCTGGTATTGCTTGGGAGAGGAATGGTCCAGGGCTTTGCGGAAGGAGCGGAATGAGGGAAGGGTGGAGACAGATCAAGGGCTGGAAGAAGTGGTGGGGTAGGTGGAATATGAGAAGGGGCTTGGGGAAAAGGGTGGAGTGGGGGAAGAACAGGGGCAGGAGAAAGATGTGGGGCAGAGGCAGGAGCTGGAGTAGAGTGAAGGTTGTCCCAGGCCCTGCACTGCTTTAAGGGTGGCCCTGCTGGAGTCCATCAATGTCTCTCCAGTGGAGCTACACTGATTGAGGCCAACTGGAAACTGGGCCTCTGACCCATAAGACTGTGTGTGCAATGGTCTCTGGCTGGCAGCTAAACTGCCATAAGCCAGGTTAAAAGCAATATAAAAGTGTGTCCACATATAAAATTGCACTCATTTCACTACATCAGTTTCACCTCCAATTTTTGATGAACCAGAACGACTTTGTGTGGAGATGAAGCCATAGAAATGTAGTGGGAGACCCATCCCTGTAAGCACTGAAAACCAGCCTCCACAAACACTGTGGAAAATATGGGCAAGGAGCAATCTTCCACCTCCAGGGGTCAGGTCCCTCTCCCAGGTCTTTTGTATCTCAAATTTCAGCAGTACTATGAAATACATTACAGTGATTATCCCTCTGGAACAGGGATTGCTGGATAGTCAAATTTGCCAGTTAATCGAGTGGGGCCACGGGTCTCCTCTAGCTGACCCTGCCGAGGGGGCTTCACCACTTCTGAGGGCTGCGGCTGGGGGGCACCCCACTGCTGGCAGCCCCATTAGCACAGCTGGCTCCACTCAGCTGGCCCCAGCCAGGAAGAGAGAACCCCAGCAACTGGCCCTGGTCAGAAAGTTGGTCCCAATCAGCTAGTTGCAACAGAGGGAGTTGCCCCACAGCAGCCAGCCAAAGCCAGGAGATCCTGCCCCACTCAGCTCCCCCAGCCAGGGGAGCTGCACTGTGAGTGCTGGCCCAGGCCAGGAGGCCAGAAACACAGTAGCTGGTCTGGCCATGGAAGTCAGCTCTGCTCAGGAGCAGGAGCAGCTGCCCCAAGTGCCCATTAATAGAAAGTGCCAGTTATCTGTGTTCTGGATAGCATGGCTTTTACTGTATTTGAAATTATGATGCAATAAATGTTGAGAAAAAAACAACAACACTAAGATAAAAGGTAGCAGGGGAACCAAATTCTGAACACGAGATCACTTTTGTAAGTATGGAAGTGTTAGGCTGATGTCTTCTCATTTAATTGCTTCAGCTACTAGTGCATGAAAATATCAGCCTTATATATCAGCATCAATCACCCATTGTACCTAAGGAGTATGCTAAGAATGGAAAACATCAGATGTTGAAGGACTATTTCTATGAATATCAAGCAGTCCTGTAGCACCTTAAAGACTAACAAATTTATTTATTAGGTAATGAGGTTTTGTGGGTAAGACCCATTTCCTGAGGAGAGGGGCCGCCTTACCCATGAAAACTCATTACTTAATAAATACATTTGTTAGTCTTTAAGGTGCTATAGGACTGCTTGTTATTTGTGATGCTACAGACTAACACCGCTACCCCTCTGGTTCTATGAGCAGTGTCTTATCTGTTTCTGCTTTTAAGTACAAGTGGGATAAAACATCTCCTCCAAGTCTAGGGTAAAGGGCGTTAAAGAGGAAGTTTGAACTTAACAAGGAACTGTTGAGAGATGTAAACAATTCATCTCACGTTGCACTGCATCTGCCGTCTTCCAGTGGGCTTTGGACTTCCTCCAATACCCCCACAGGACCATCTGAACAGCAACAACGAAACCCTTTCACACTGGACCCTTCCATACATGTGTACGTTTAGGCCAAGGTGACAGCTGACCTGAGCTGTTAGGAGAAATGTTCAAGGAAAGCTCTTTGTAGCAAGCTGAAGGAATTTAAACAAAAGCGAATGAAAGGGGAAATAACCGGTGCCTTTTTTTCTGAGAGAAGCTTGGCAGCACATTCCCGGCAGCTCCGAGTGCCAGCTATTCAGCACCACTCCCCTCCCCTCGCCACACGGTTTAAAACATGGATCTGGATCAAGTTTGTCTCAGCTTGGAGACTGCAGTGATCCAGGAAGGTTTTCTGGGGGACAAAGCTACCTGCCCCCTGTCAAGCATTCCCACTTGTTTTGGAGCTCACTTGCTGCAGACTCCCAGAGCCTTCTGAGTGAAGGGGGATGAGATTGGCAGAGAGCTGGCTCCAGTCGGCGGGTGCAGTTTAGGAGTGACAGTATTTCAGTGCTGGCTAGACACTGCCTTGCAAAAGGGCCCAGAGTCCTTGTGAAGAAGGGCTGCTGGCAAGTCAGGCATCTGGAAGCGGTTGCTCCTCTGCACTTCATCAGTAATAAAGGGGCCTTTGTGGTCGAGGCTGTCTGTCCCAGGGTGCCCAGACGTTGTAGAAAAGCCCATGGCTGTTTGAATCACTTCACAATGACTGCTTCGGGGCTGTTGACAACTAGGGGAATGTGAGGAAGACAGAGCAACTCAGAGCTGCAGAGAGAGGCAGTAGGCTTCTGTAAAAGGTAACACTGTCTCCTGAGTATGGGGCAGTGGTCCCTGGGGTACAGGTTGTAGAAGGGAAGCCAGCATTTTCCTTAACTGTGCTGGCACATGGGCAGGGGTGGGAATCATGGGTTCCTCTGATACACAGGGCCCAATTTCCAATTAGGCACAACAGATATGTGCCTACGGACACTGGCATGCTAGGGACGCCTTGCCTGTGGCCAACACTAAGGTTAGCAGTAGGCCGGTGTGTGTGCTGAAGTTGCTGTGCGTAAGGGTGTGAAAGGTGTAAATCCAGCCCTGCTGATACACCCTCTGTAGGGCAATGCTTTTGCAGCCTCCTATGCAGTTGCAGAAGAGAGAGGCTGTCATCTCTAGCATGACAGTTGGACCCCATGCTTGAGACTTCCATTCCAGCAATATTCTTCTGGAATGGAAACCTTCCCAATACAATAGCTAGCCCTCTCTGCCGCCCGCCCCCAACACGCACACGCACACGCACACGCACACGCACACGCACACGCACACGCACTCAACCCCAGACCCAGAGCAGCCACGACAGCAAGGCTGGGATGAGGCAGCCACCAATCCTGGAGACCGGAGATTGCAGTGTGGTAGTGGGAACCTATCTTCTCTCAATGTCTGCAGTTTTTCAAGCAATTATCTGTGCAATGATCTCCCCCCATCTCACTCCCAGGATGCTCCGGGGCTAGATACTTAGTATCCTGGTCCCAGGAGATTCGATATGGGAGTGCTGTATGAGAGGCCCAACAAGGCTTTCGCAATCATTCATGCAAATTTGATGGCTCCCGCTGTACATCTCTCCGAGGAAGTGCCTCAGAGTTCCCAAGGCCTGTATGAAAAAGAAACAGATTGTGCCTCTAGGGACTGACCTGACCAGGGAAGCTGTTTGCATCCAGATTGTCTCAGAGATTGCTCCAGGAAACACTGTGCTGCAGGGAAGCCCACAACCCCCAAATTTCTGTGGGAAACTTTAATTGCCGCACTCTGCCACAAGAACACCTATTAGCAAGCCTGTATTATTTTCAAAATATGCTGCAGCTCAGCACTCCTTCCCATTCTTGACAAGCTCCTGGAAAACCTAGTGCATAAGCGGGCTGGAAGAGGAAGGAACGTGGAACTGGCTATGTCAGATTTACCTCAACCGTTGATCTCCTTACAGAAGGGAAAATATAAAGTGGACAGAGCTGGGGTGGAGGATCTCCCCTGTAGTGTATCTCCAAATCCAACCAACTGCGATGCATTGTCACACCCCTTACACATGCTGGGCTTTTGCTGGGTACCAAGTCTTGTCAAAGAATTTCAACCAAAGCGTCAACAAATTGTGAACATGGTGATTGACTGTAACAAAGCCCAGCATGTCAGATTGTTTCTGGCAGCCCTGCTAAAGCTCTCTGCATTTCCCAAGTCATTACATAGGGCTTTCTCTGGATGTGCCAAGGAAAGTGCTATGCTTGCCTTTTGTTAGGAGGCAGGCCCTTACTAGTAATAGGGGCTCTTTTTAATTATCACCAGGCATTAAAATGGGGAACAATTGCAGATGCAGATGTCAGGGGGCCCACTCACTGCCAGGGCGTCTCCTCCCGCTATTCTATAGATTAGATCTCCCTAAATGCTGTGAGCTCCTGTTGGTCTCTCCACCCATGTCTGCAACTCCAGCTACCATCTTTGCGATTTGGCTCCTTGGCCAGGTCACTAAGCGTCTTTCTCCCTTGCAGGGTATCACAGTCTTCAGTGCAAACCCAGAAAGTCTGTTCCTTGCTGTCTGGTCTGTGCCACTTCCCCAGCGGGAAGCCCAGACCTGCCCTCTTCCCCGGATCCTAGCTCAGGGATCCTCCCTTTAGCAGCCAACGTCTGTCTAGTCAGTACTTTGCTGCTTTTCACCTGAGACATTCTTGCAGCCTACACACTATAAACATACCTCCCTTCTCCCAGGGAAGGCCTGCAGCCCCATTCTGCTCTCAGCTCCTGGCCTTTATGCGGGTCCCTCCTGTTCCTGTCCAGCTAAGCCTCATTTCAGTCCTGTTCCCTGGTTGCTCTTCCAGGTTCAGCCTGGGCAGTTAATTGACCCACTGGCAATGTTCCCTCTAATTTTCCATCCATGCACAGATTTTTTTTCCATCCATGTGTGGAATAAATTTTTGTGGGCACTGAGGCATGTGCAAGTGTGCACCCATCAGTAGAAACAAACACCTAGCTGTGGGGGCTCTGCTAATCAGCTGGGCAGCATTTGAATCCTCCTGGGAGGCCACACAAGTGCCCTGCTTCAAGCAAACACTGCCCACCATAACCCTTTCCAGTCTTATGTTGGGTGGACAATCCCTCACAGAGGAGTAAAGTGGAGGGAAGAAATCAGAAGAATGTCTTAACTTAAAAAGCACATAAGCACTATAATAACTGGGCCTAGGAAAATGCAGCATCTCTGGGTGAAACTGGCAAACAATTGCCCTCAGGGTCAGTAACTATTAACCCCAGTCGTGTGTGTTATATGCTTACCTGCTTCTTGCTACCCTCACTGTCATATTGTGCCTTCCCATCCATCTAGATACTTCTATGGCCACAATTTTCATAGTATCTGACTAGCTCCCTGTCTACAGTGTAGTGATCTTGACAACACTCCTGTGAAGTAGGCAACTGTTGTGGTCCCCATTTTACAGGTGGGGAACTGAGGCACAGAGAAACTAAAAGACTCATTTAAGGTCTGCCTCAGGTACCCACCATCCTAAACTTCCTCTTCTGTCTGGTCTGTCCCCAGCACTCCTATGTACGTCCCACTTTTGTTACACAAATTCCAGAAGAAAATGAAACTTTTACAAAAATGGATCACTTGAATCCTATGCCCTGGAAGGGACCCTGGCAGAAATGGTTACAGGACCGGCTTTCCAAACCTTGTCTCATCACAAATTCCATGTGTATGTTAAAGAGGCTTAGGGATAAAACAGCACCTTTTCTCACACCTTGCCAGTGGAAAAACCACTCACTGTTGCCTCCTGCTGTTCTACTGCTGGTAGTAGTAGAGAAATACACTAGGCTCAGTGGGATGCTTCAGAATCCCTAGGCCTGCGAGGATCCCCCAAAGATGGTTGGGCTAGGTGGCATCATTCCTGCAGCAGGCACCTTTCACACTGGGAGAACCCACCCAAGCCTGGATCTCGGTGAGTGGGAAATGCAGGCCACACGCTGCAAAACCACATCAGGATCTGGGTAGAGGTATCCATGGTCATATTGTCTGGCTACAGGTGCAGATGGAGGAAACAGGTGCAGCGCTAGGACAGGCAATGCAGTCCTTCCTGTCCCTACTGGCGGTACTAGGACTCCCTTTTACACACTCCCCTGTTCGTTAGCTCCCACTGCTATTTAAGTTGGCTTGTGATTAGAACACATGAACAAAAAGCACCATGGTATATGTAAGAACCCAAAAAGAAGTCAGGTTTTCAGCTTTACACTTTGCTTTAAATATGTATCTACTGAAGCCCAGCTAGCTGCTCCTGTTCTGGGGCACTGGCACAATACTGATTCAGGGCTTGGAACAAAAAACAAAGCAACAACAAAAATCACATAATGGAAATCTTCCCACAGAGGGTTCTGATTGTCTGAGAAAACTATTCAAAAGGGGGAAAAAGTTTCCATGTTTGTGGGGGGCAAAAGGAGAAAAAAGGGGGACAGAGACAAAAAAGACATATATTTTTGTGTTGTTCAAATGTTTTGTGGTTTTTTTTTGACAAAATGATTCAAAACAATGTTTTAAATCTAATCAGATGGAGTTTAAACTAATGATCATCAGTTTCTGTTTTCCATTTTTTTGTGTGTGAAAATGCTGGTATTGTTCAAAAAGCCATTTGTTTTTTAAATAAAATCTTTGATGAACAGTTTGCAAACTTTCCTAATTGGACACTATATAGGAGGGATACCATATCTGAACTTTCAGTAAGAGAACAACCCTGAGAGGGAGTGTATCCGTGTCAATAAAGCAAGGAGAAGTCCTGTGGCACCTTGTAGACTAACAGAAATGTATGAGGATAAGCTTTCGTCGTTAGATGCATCCGACAAAGTGGGTCTTTGCCCACGAAAGCTTATGCTCATACATTTCTGTTAGTCTATAAGGTGCCACAGGACTCCTCGTTGCTTTTGCAGATCCGGACAAACACGGCTACCCCTCTGATACTTATAGGCTACGTTTACACTAGCCAAAAACTTAGAAATGGCCATGCAAATGGCCATTTCGAAGTTTACTAATGAAGCGCTGAAATACATATTCAGCACCTCATTAGCATGCGGGCAGCTGCGGCGCTTCGAAATTGATGCAGCTCGCCGGCGCACGGCTCATCCAGACGGGGCTCCTTTTCAAAAGGACCCCGCCTACTTCGAAGTTCCCTTATTCCTATGAGCAGATGGGAATAAGGGGACTTCAAAGTAGGCGGGGTCCTTTCGAAAAGGAGCCATGTCTGGATGAGCCGCACGGCGGCAAGCCACGTCAATTTCGAAGTGCCACGGCCGCTCACATGCTAATGAGGCGCTGAATATGTATTTCAGTTCTTCATTAGTAAACTTTGAAATGGCCATTTCGAAGTTTTTGGCTAGTGTAGACACAGCCATAGACTAACAGATATTTTGGAGCATAAGCGTTTGTTGGCAAAGACCTGCTTCATCAGAATCAAATCTGGCCCTCCCCTTCACTGAGACTCCCTCTTTAAACCCTCCTCTGGAGCACCCCCACTCATGCATGTGACAAAGCATGTCTTTGCTCATGAAAACTTATGCTCCAAAATATCTGTTCGTCTATAAGGTGCCACAGGACTTCTCCTTGCTTTTGAAGATACAGACTAACGGCTACCCCTCTGATGTCTGTATCAGTATCTACCAACTCACATTGTACTAATGTGTTACAATGTATATATAGTTCATTAATGCAACATGAGTTGGTAGATACTGATACAGATACACCCCTGAAAGTTTGAAAGTTCAAATATGGGAACCCCAATTATTGCTATACCTAAACAATTTTAGCTCAGATCAGGGCTGCAGTATACTAGATCCTGGAAAGGCATAAAACAATTCTTGTGACAGAATTAGGAAGAAAATTAATGTCTCCTCATGCCAAGTCTCCTCTGCTCTAACCACTAGACAGATATATTGCTTCCTAATGATTCAGCCAGTGTCTAATCTTACAACAGTCATTCATATGAGAGCTACAACCAAAGCGTGGTTCTGAGGTAATTAAACTTGACTGAGGTAAAATGACCATTGATGAAGAATATTTCAATACATCACTTGCAGCAATAAACCAGGCAACAGAGCTAATGCATAAAAATCTCTTTTGTGCCAATTTGCTTAAAAACAAAAGTAAGTTTCTGGGGAGTCAAAGAAATTGTTTTTCTTCCTTTACTTTCCCCTAATCATCGCTGTCTTTCAAGCTTTTGGTATTAAAATGGCAAAATGGTGGTTTCTCATGGATTGCACTCCACATTACTCAGTGCTAATCAAGAGTTGAGATTTCCAATTAAAAAAAGTCTGATTTATGACTTTGGCAAAACCCACCAAAAAGAATTATTATGCATCTGATGGCATAGAGTTTAGTTTTCAGTGCATCCTGCTTTGGAGAATGCTATTTATGCCACATAAATCCAGTTACAAGCTATCAGTTGGCCTGGATGGTGATCGTGGTATAGCCTCCCATATAATAAGACAATAATAAAAAAAAATGCGTACTTAGCACACAACAAAGCCGTGTCTACACGTGCACGCTACTTTGAAGTAGCGGCACTAACTTCGAAATAGTGCCCGTCACGGCTACATGTGTTGGGCGCTATTTCGATGTTAACATCGACGTTAGGCGGCGAGACGTCGAAGCCGCTAACCCCATGAGGGGATGGGAATAGCGCCCTACTTCAACGTTCAACATCGAAGTAGGGACCGTGTAGTCATTGCGCGTCCCGCAACATCGAAATTGCGGGGTCCTCCATGGCGGCCATCAGCTGAGGGGTTGAGAGACGCTCTGCCCAGCCCCTGAGCTCGATGGTGGCCACGTGGAGCGGCCCCTTTATGGTCCCCACCCCCTCCCTTTCTGTGCAGGAAGCTGAGAGAGCGTGCAGGCAGCAGCAATAACACGCGGCTCGCCTGCACGCTCTTCTTCAGCCACCCACACCCCCAACTGACCTGATGGCCGCCCGGCAGCCCCCCCAGCACCCTCAGGGAACCCCCCCGAAGGGGAGCCAGGGTTCCCAGGGCAGGAGCCAGGCCGGGAAGCGGCAGCGGGGACCCTCCTGGATGGAGGCCGAGCTTCGGGACCTGCTGGGGCTCTGGAGCGAGGAGGAGGTGCTCCAGGTAATGGGGAGCAAGAGGCGGAACGCGGATGCGTTCGTTCGGCTGGCCAAGGGCCTGGCCGCCTGGGGTCACCCTGCCTGCACTCCGGACCATGTACACAGTAAAGTGAAGGAGCTGCGGCAGGGTTACACCTGGGCCCGGGATGTGGCAGGCTGATCTGGGGCCGCCCCCATCACTTGCCCCTTTTACAGGGAGCTCAGGGACATCCTGGACCCCTGGCACACCTCCTCCCCTCCGGCCATGCTTGATACCTCGGCTGAGGAGCCCCAGCGGGCCCTGGAGCTGGAGTCTGCCCCGGAGGTAAGCCCCGCACCCAGGGGGCCCCCCTGGAGCCCACCCCCGGAGCACCGGAGCAGGAGGAGGGGGATTCCTTCTCTACTGACACCGGCCTGCACATCCTCCTGCCATCCCGGAGCAGCAGCTGGGCATCTGCCCCCCTGGGTGTCGCCCGACCGTGGGAGTGGACCTACAGGTATGTACCCCCCTGGTGTACACCCCGGGGTTTGAGGGGCAGGGGTAATAGATATATGGCCAGGGCCCTCCACATGCCCAGATGGCCATGGCCCCAAGAACAGCAGTGCCATGTCCCTCACAGGAGTGCATCAGCCCCTGCCCTCCCCCCCTCCAGCACGACAGTGCCATGCCCCATCCCCGGGGCTGGGGGGAGCGGAACCTCTAGGGTCCCCTGGGAGGAGGGGGTGGGACACCCCGCAGCAGCAGCAGCCGCAGCAGCAGCAGCATATGATGGAGTGGGGGGAGTGCAAATGCGAGTCTCAGGCTAGATATGAGCAACCAGCTGAGTAGCTCCCAGTGGCTAAGAATGATCCTGGGGCTACAACTGGCAGGTTACACCTCTGCCCTGGACAAAGAGGAGGGAGGAGCCGAGCTGGCTTTGAATCAGGGGCCGCAGGTAGAGGCTAGGGGAAGGGAGAGCTGGAAGGCAGCCAGCCTGAGAAGGGGGAAAGCTACACCCCAGAGGGGCACCCCTGGGGGTCTTTTCTCCAGGACGGGTTGGAAGGACTGTCTCTGACCACTGTACTGTCACTTCTGGGAGAAACTGGGCATCTGTTGCCTAAGAAACCTCTCCTGTCAGAGACCCTGCTGAGTGAAGTGAGAGTCACTCCCGCCGGGGGACGGGGTGCAGTGCAGGGGGACCCTTGAACCCCATCACAGCAGCATCTCCCAGGGACGGGGATGGGGAACCTGAAGCACAGGGGTGGGGGGACAAGGGTCACGGCTCGGGGCCCACACTAGCTCCTGTCTCCACTCTTCTTCCCCCCCCACTCGTGTTCCGCAGCTGCACCATCAGAAGGACCGGAGAGCGCCGGCGAGGCTTCAGTGGTCCCAGAATCCCCTCCGGGGCCATCGCTCCAGGCCAGCCCCTCGGCAGAGGACTGACCGGCCCCATGGCGGGCAAGACAGCGGACCCAGCACCAGCCGCCGGAGACAGACCCCCAGCTGCTGGCCCTCCACAGCCAGCAGGTGGAGGTCGCGGAGCAGCGCCTGCGGGTGGAGCAACGCTGCCTCCACCTCCAGGAGCGGGAGCTGGCCTGGCGCCAAGAGACATGGGGGGCCTACATGGAGACATTCAACCGCATAGCGGACTACCTGGCCCCCCATGCCGCACCGTCCGCCGCTGTGCCCGCCCTGACTGCTCCACCCGCCGTGCCACCCACTGCTCCGCTCGTCGCCGCGCCGGCCGCCGTCGCCCCGCCACCCGCCACCGAGGGCCATTCCGCCGAGGGAGACCTGGGGCCAGCTGACACTCGCTGGACGTATCTGCCGGTCCGCCCAGCCCCCAGCCAGCCCCGGACAGGGCTGCGGCCGAGGCGGGGCTCCCGGCCGCCCACCCCCAGTGCTGGACTATAGGGGCGTGGGGCCCAGGACGTGCCCCCCCCTTGTATATAGTTGGTATTTATTTAGTTGTGCCCCCCCGCTTTGCCCAGTCCCCCCCCCATGTAAATAGTTCTCCTCTTCCTTGTTATCCCTGTTTTTTTTTGTTAATATATATGTACACTTTTCATATTTAAGTTAGTTAGACGTTCCTGTGTATAGTTTGTATTAGTTAGTTATAGAACAGAGTTGAGAGTAAACCAGTTTGATTTCACAAACAAGTGTCTGCTTTTATTTGTGCAGGAAAAGTGGGGGGGGGGTGCCGTTGGGTGCTCCGTGGTGTGGGCGTAGGGGCAGGGAGTGTTGTGGAGGATGGGCGGGGGGCACAGTGGGGGGCCTGGCAGCATTCACCCCACGGCCTCATCGAAGTGGGCCCACAGGGCCTCCCGGACCCAGGTCCCTTCGGGGTCCACCTGGCAACTGGGGGCAGCGGGTGGCTGCACGTCGGCCCTGCCGGCCTCCACAGCCCAGCCCTGAAAGAAGGCCTCCCCCCTTGCTCTCCACCAGATTGTGTAGGGCGCTGCACGCACCCACAATCTGGGGGATGTTGGTGGGGCGTGCATCCAGGCGGGTGAGGAGACATCTCCAGTGCCCTTTGAGGCGGCCAAATGAGCGCTCCACCACCTGGTGCGCGTGGTTCAGGCGCTGGTTGAAGCGCTCCTGGCTGGCAGAGAGATGGCCCGTGTACAGGTGCATGAGCCACGGCCGGAGGGGGTATGCCGCATCTGTGATGACGCAGAGGGGCATGGTGGTGTCCCCCACAGGGATCTCCCACTGGGGGATGTAGGTCCCCGCCTCCAGCCGGCGGCACAGGCCCGAGTTCCGGAAAACCCGGGCGTCGTGGGTGCTGCCAGGCCAGCCCACATAAATGTCCTGGAAACGTCCCCGGCTGTCCACCAAGGCCTGAAGGACCACTGAGTGGTAGCCCTTCTGGTTTATGTAGCGCCCTCCACTGTGCACCGGGGCGCGGATGGGGATGTGAGTCCCATCCAGAGCCCCGAAGCAATTGGGGAAGCCCAGGGTGGCAAAGCCCGCGATGGTGGCATCCGGGTCCCCCAGCCTCACGAGCCTGTGCAGGAGCATGGCGTTGATAGCGCGCACGACCTGCAGGGGAAGCACATGGAAGAGCACCAATGAGGGGTGAGCAGGGTGTGTGTGGCCCTCCCCTGCCAGGGCCCCCCTGCCCTCCCCTGCCCTGCCCTGCCCGGGCTGCCTCCCTCCCTCCCCCCATGGGTCCTCTCACCTCCGTGAGGACAGCCCAGACGGTGGCCTTGCCAACACCAAACTGCTGTCCCACGGATCGGTAGCTGTCGGGAGTGGCCAGCTTCCAGACAGCGATGCTGACCCGTTTCTCCACAGGGAGGGCACGCCGCATGGCGGTGTCCTGGTGCCTGAGTGTGGGGGTGAGCCACTGCAATAGCTCCAGAAATGTCTTCTGGCTCATGCGAAAGTTCCTGAGCCAGTGGTCATCGTCCCACTCCCCAAGCTCCAGCTGCTCCCACCAGTCGGTGCTGGTGGGGTAGCTCCACAGCCACCAGCGTGTGAGGCGGCGGGGGGGGTCGGGGTGCTGCAGGGTTGGGGGTTGAGTCCTCCTCCCCTGCGGGCCGCTCCTCCTCCTGTGTGGCAAGGAGGTGCTCAGCTGCCTCCCGCATGGCATGGAGCAGGGCGAGCCCTGCTCCTGCAGGGGCGGCTGGGTGGACCTCTGGCTGCTGCTGCTGGGGGTCCATTACTGCGTCGCCCGAGGTCTGCGTGCCTATGGCTTTGCAGACCGCGTGCTGTGCAGGCTGAGTGTGTCTGGAAGGGGCCCTTTAAGGGAGTGGCTAGCTGTTGCCCCGGAAGCGCTAGCCTGCCCTTTGACCCTGTCTGCAGCTGTGCCTGGCACCCCTATTTCGATGTGTGCTACTTTGGCGTGTAAACGTTCCCTCGCTGCGCCTATTTCGATGTGGTGCTGCGCAATGTCGATGTTGAACATCGACGTTGCCAGCCCTGGAGGACGTGTAGACGTTATTCATCAAAATAGCCTATTTCGATGTTGCCACATCGAAATAGGCTACTTAGATGTAGGCTTCACGTGTAGACGTAGCTCAAGCCAACATCTTTACTCAGCAAATCCTTATAAAGGGTCATTTTATAGGCAGGGACTGAATTTAGGTACACTCCAGAAACTGACACAGGGAAGAAGTTTTTTAGCCTCAATCTTGGCTTATTCCATATTCTACAGAAAGCCTGGCTCAGCCTCAGGAGCTGCAGAAAGGACCAAGGCAGCGGTTCCCAGCCCTTTCCAGATGGGGACCCATTGTGACAATTCAGAAAGACTTGGTGACCCAAGGCAATTCAAAGATGGAGTGGGTGGGAAGCAGTGCCGTAACTAGTTAATTTTGCTCCTGAGGCATGAATATAAAATTGTACCCCCTCGTGTTTATATATTCATAGTAGTTATTTCATAGAAAAAGGGAAACACATTAATAATAATAAAATTATAACACTACATTTATTATAGTTTATTATTATAGTTGATCTCAGTTGTGGTGGGGGAAAGATCCTCATCCCCAGATTGCTTCCTCCCCCCTCCCCCAGCTTAAACCCCACACTCAGTGGCTGGATGGGCTGGGGGAGTCACACTGAGGGGCTGGGGGAGTTGTGTGGCTGGGGAAATCACACTCAGGGGCTGAGGGGGATGGGGGTCACACTCAAGGACTGGGGGGGTACAAACAAATGAAAACTGACAAATCAGCTACATAGAACAGAAGGGGGCAAAAGGGGGAAAAGGAGGAGGGGGGGGGTGAAAATTACTTACTGCAAGAGTCTATTAAGTGGCTTGCCTGGGATGACAATGAATATCAAAGGTGGAGAAGCTGTCTTTGTAATACATAATTGCTTCTTTATTGATAGACAGCTGCTGGATGTGGCAGTGTTAAGGAGCTACAAATGGCTCCTTTAACAGCCACATCCAGCTTCACGCAGCTGGTGACCCTTAACAAATCTAATCACAACCTGTGTTTGGGTCCTGGATTTAGGAGATGTTCCAGATAATTTTGCCTACATGCACCTTGATCAGGCAATGGCCACTGGGTACAGACTATTAGTGTATGAGAAGAGCAAGATCAAGAGCAAAACAGGTGTACAAGGCTACCTTTGAAGTCTTTGAACAATATGCATCCAGAAAAAAAGAGGAATTTATACGTGGGCTGTAATTGAGTGCCACATACTGATACTTAGAGGAATGGTTTTCAGGTTTTTCTATTAGATCAGAACATATTATCTCTTTAAGGACAATCAAGCTCTAGGTCACTGGATAGAGACTCCAGGCCAAGTAGCATAAAATAAACGCAGTTGATAATTTAAAACACATTGCTCCTGTGCTCTGAGAGCGTCAGTGCACATTGCAGGACACCGCACTTCCAAAGCCAACACGTTCTTTCTGCCCCAGCCAGAATAAACTGGGTTCCTGTCATACCTTAGAATAAACTTAAGTAAGCTTAATAAATATTATATTTAAATACATGTGGCTATATGTGTAAACCACAGTAACCCAACTAACGCTCAGGTTACAAGCATTGTGGAAATATCAGCATTTGGCTCTTTTAGGCTCACCAACTGTTTGTACCACCAAGCAACAAGCACCCCAAATAACAAACCATGGCAGGCATGCCTTACCTCCTTCAGACGCTGTCCCGCTAATGGAAACCAGATGTAAAAGTCTCCTTTGGCCTGGGCGGGTCACCCAAGCAACTCTCTGAAGGATATGCGTATCAAGAGAAGGCTAATATATGGCACGAGCCCCATTTACCTCGGAGACCTTCTCTCCTCAAGTGGTTCTGAGGCGGTCACAATTAGCTAGTGTGTTCCAGCTAACTGACCCTGCTTTAAATGAGAGGGGATCATGGCAAGGCATTTGCAGGGCTTGATTCAAATTACATGGAAGCCAACAGAAATCAGCTGTTGGCTCTAATGGTCTTTGGATCAGACCTTCAGTGACAGTAAGTCTTGATTCTAGAGCATATTCCCTCAGCTGGGCTGATGATGCCTGGAGTTGGTGACTTTTGAGATGTGCTATATGGTTCACCAGTTTTCCTAGGATTTTGCAATGGAAGAGCCAGAGGGAGAGAGATAGGAAGTGGTTGAATACATGTGATCTATAGGGAAAGGAACAAAGAAGTATGCTATGCTGGGTTGAGGGGCCTGTTCATGGTAGTTTTGATCCCTGGATTGTTTTGCAAGTTCTAAGCACTAGAAATGTCATTTATGATGATTGTTGTTGATTTGTCATGGCATTTATGATCAAAAGTTAGGATGCACCAATGGTAAATTTTGTGACCATCCCAGCTCTAGTGATTGCTCCATAATTTCTGATCTAAAACAGCATAATAAAGGGGCAAAGACAACCCATAGCAACTCCCTCTGCCTGATACCACAACCCTCCCCCTGCTCCAGGTGAGGAAGAAGAAGTAGGCCACGGAACTGGAGAGTAAAGCTGCTCCGCATTCACCTCAGATGAAGTGATGTGCCTGAAGTCACACAGGAGATCAGTGGACCCAGCTGAGATCGTGATAACTCTGGGCCATGCAGGGGAGCTGACAGACTCTCTGGGCCCTTGGGCAAGGTGTGTATGTGTGTGTTTGTTTGTGTGTGGGGGGGGCATGGGGACATGACATTGCTAAATATAACAGTGCAGACGTGCAAGGCACTGCTGGGATCTGTAGAGAGCTACGTAGGGTTTATACGCTAGGGCTCAGGAATGTAGGACACTCTACCCCATCTACACAGTTATTTATACTTGTGCTAGCTGAATGTGCTGTGTTTGTGCTGCCATAAGTAAACATGTACCCGGAGAGGTAGGCCCTCCCTCAAAGAGATTCTGATGTAAAAATACAAGATGGACAGAGTCACAGAAAAGGATTATTTTGAGAAATGGTCAAAAATTATCATTTAAATGGGTTTTTGATGGAAAATGCTTGAAAATTTCTCAAAAATTTCTCTTTTTTTATTGAAAACAAAAAAATTTAACTGTAAACTGAAACAGTTTCAATTGGAGGGGTTTCCTGTGGAAATGCTAATTTTATAGAAATCATATTTTGTTTAAAAAACCCTCAAATCAAACAAAAAAAGCCCAAAACAGTTTGGTAGAAAATTCCTGTCCAGCTCTGGGCTTTTATATGTCACTCTGGCACTTATGTTAATGCTCTGCTTTGGGTGTTATACCGAGAAGAAATTATTTCAGACTCCATGGTCAAAATGCCAAACTATTCCTACTAACGTTTTACATTTGTACAGAATCCAAAGCAATGGGGCCTGATCCTGACTGGGATGCCTGGGGGCAACTGTAATAACAATAATGTAAAACCTGGTTGAAGCTTCATAATATTTGTATTACTCTTACCTGTATCTCTATGACTTTATTTAATGTAAAGTAGAAGCCTTCTATTGTTTTCGTCAGCTGTGTAATTTAGACCTAATAATAATAAGTAAAAATATTTTAAAAACAATCCAAAACAAGAAAGGATGATCAAAACCTGTAAGACCATGGCTGTGTCTACACTTGCTCTCCTTTTTCGAAAGAGGTATGCAAATAAGGGAAATTGAAAATGCAAATAAGGTACAGATTTGCATATCTGGCATCTCATTTGCATATTCTTATTTCAAAAGAGCTTCTTTCAAAAGAAGAAAACCAGTGTAGACACTGCTCTTTCAAAAGTAAACCCCATCTTCAAAAGAATCCTTCTTCCCATAAAAAAATTGTAAAAAGTACACAACAGTGCATAAGATGTTACAATAACCTATAATAATAAATGGTGATTGAAAGTAGATTGTTGTTTTCAGAAATGAATAGTATTATAAAGAGATGCAAGAGCACCAGACAGAGAAACTACTGCAAAAGGCCACTCAAGCAATAAGTTCAAATTGTGCTTGGTAAAAACAGATATGAAGCTGGAAATTAATGAACCAAAATTGATGTGTGGGATATTATGATTAATTGGTGCACCAAACAATAAGGGATTGGGGTATCTCAGCCATCACTCTTTTTTTGTGTCTTTACAGAAAATGACTTTGGGAGGAAAATGCAGAAGAACAGAAACAGGCAACTGGAGTAAGCTTCCTTATCATATCTGTCCTCCCCATCATCTCCTGGGAGCCCGGATCTGTGTGATTCTAATTCTGAGGGATATCATGGTCAGGCCATGAGAGAGAGAGAGAGAGAGATGGGGACACAGGTAACACTGCGACCTCTACCAGCACCCATGGAATCCCAGACAA